>NC_132937.1:88656763-89294471 GCF_034638445.1 Ciconia boyciana
GTTTCTGTCACAGAAATTTGTAATCACTTTATCTGTTCGTAGGGTAGAACTGAAAACATATAATTATTGTTGTTGTTGTTGTTGTTATTGTTATTGCTGTTGTTATTGTTACTTGATATAGCAGAAATTCAAGCTAAGACTGATTCTTATTCTTATGGGAGCCCATGAAGTTTCCCTTTCAATTTTCTTTCTAAATGGAGGAATGGGATAAAGTCCTGTCTTTTACCAGGAGATAAGTATTTTATCCTAGAAAAAAACCCTTTGTTCACCCTAGTTTAGTGCTGGCTGCCACTGTTTCCCTAAAAATCCTAATCTTCTTTCAGAGCAGATTCAGGTTACTTTCAGACAAAGTCAAAGAATGAAGCAGGATAGCTGTGGCCTAAAGATTTAGTATCGGAGTTGAAGGAGTCAAGGGCTCCTTCATGGGCAGAAGCTGTGCTTAGGTTCTTCATCTTCAGGCACTGAAAATGTTTAGAAGGCCAAAAGAGAAGAGAGGACTGCAGAAAGATCACATAGTTTCCTGACTTAAAATAAGTGGTCAATCACAAAAGTAGAAATAACTTTTCTGTCCATTGATTGTCCCTTAGGTATTGTGTTTTCCATGTTTTTACCTTGTTAATTTTTTGCCTAAGGAATATCTAGAATATGCAAATTATTGTCAAAAATAACATTTGTGAAGATATGTCTGTGTTTGTATATGTTTTCAGTATGGATGCATTCAGTCTACCTAAAAACTAAACACTCAAGGAACAGAGCTTTCACAGAGGAGATTTCTACTCCTGGGACAGAAAACTATCATTAGAAGTTATTATAATTAAACCTTGTAAAAACTTGATCTTGATTTTTTCCACCAGACCTACTTTATATGTTCATTTTAAAAATCTTTATTTGTTCTGTTCTTTACAATGAAAAGCTAAGATAAAAGAAGGATATTTTTGGTTCCTCTATCACAAGTGTTTCTCGGAAGAGGTCTAGTGGTTCTTCTAGAAATATAATACACTGGTTTCTTTTGACTTTAAAAGCCTGCTCCTGAAGTAGATTAACCAGACCCACTGGGAGATGGATGATGCGGAAAGCTGGATCTTTGCTGACAACCTGTGGAGGATTTTTACTATAAAAATGTAATGAATAAATAATGAAAAACGTGACAGTCTATTGCTCTGGTTTATTGTAACATATTATTCATGCAGCTAGCAGAGAAGCACCCTGTAGTATAAGCCTATATTCATTTGGGAGGATACATCTCTTATTCCAGAGGTCCTGACCTTACTCTCAAAAGCAGATAAAAGCAGAGGAATAATAACACCATGCATGATTTATTTTTTAAGTCATTGTTAACAGTCTTTATTGGTATGGGAGGAAGGAAAAAAAAAGGCTTGGAAAATGAGAAACAGAGGTCTCAGCTGGTGCAGCTGGTGCAGTAGAGTATGGGTGCATATGGCCACTATCAAGCACCTTCCAGGGGAGCAGAGGGAGAGCGGCATTTGCCAACTGATGCTCACAGAAAGTGAGATTGAGCTGTTTGCTGCTGCTTGATTTAGATCCATGTTCATTCAGATTCTCTGATTCCTTTTTAGTCACTATCTTGTTGGCAAGCTTCCACGAAAAAAGCTATGGTGGTGAGGTTCACCCTGTCAGCCAGGTGTCTTCTGTCAGAGAGTTTGGGGTTGTTTTCTTCCTGACAGAAGATGCAGTTTCTCTTGCTGTTTCCCACCTACCTCACCAAAGTTTTCCTTTGAAAATTATTTGTTAACCACAACTCATTACTTCATCAGTACTTTCATTTATCTTTCTCACAGCTGAAATTCTGTACTGTGCACCACTGAGTGTCCTCTCGGTTCAAGCCCAATGAAGCAATTACTCTGTCCTTTAGTATATTCTATATATCTTCCCTGTTCAAATCTTTTAGGAATTTGTTCATTTATGTCTGGGAAATGGTAATGATCGAAGGAAAGAGGGAATAACTCAGTCTGGGCCTCTCACACAGCAGAAGACAAGCTGCAATGTAATCGTTTTACTAGCAGAGTGTACTTGGCACCTTCAGTGTTTTCCACAAACCTTTCATCTTCTCATATTTTTCTTCATTGTTAATAGGTGGCATTAAAATAATAACGTGCCTTTTCTTAGTCACCATCACTGGGAAAAAATAAATGAGAGAACTGTTAGAAAATGTTAGAAAATATTCAGATATTTATATATAATTAGTTTTTTATTTTTATCAGTCAAGTTTCTGGACAGTTTTTGTTAGTGCCAGCAAATGCAGTGAGAATTAAAATTTGCTAATAGACATCAAGTCTCCTTACGAAAAAGAGAGAGTGCAATTAAGCCATACTTAATATAGTATACTTGAGAAAGTCAAAGCTAGCATATGATCTCAGTGTATACGGTACATCAACAGGATGGTTTACTGAACATGTTATGTTCAAAGTCCTCACCAGCTGAGTGAGAAAGAGCAACTGCCCCATTATTTCTTAAATGTGACCGGATATTTAACACTGCAGAACTACCCTTAAGGACTGGCCCATTCTTGAGGCCTCATTCCACTTTTGCACTGAGAAGAGTCTCATCAGAGCATAAAATCTTGATTATGTTTTGGATGTCACAACATAAGTACAGAGCGTTAAATAGGGTGAGTTTTTCTCTCCTTTCAGTCACAATAAATTTCACTCTTATGAGCAGAAAACAGAATAAAAATGAATAACATACAATTGTACATCTGAAATAGGAGAGGGAGGCAACTAGTGTCATATGGCATTTTTTGTGACAGAATAGAAACAAAGATTTCATTTAAAACAATTTTTATGGGTTTGAACATTCAGGTTTTGGAACAATTTTACAAGACTAGAATTATATATTTATTTGCTTTTGTGGTTTACAAAGTTTTAAACAGCACATGGATGTTTAAAATATTAGAGTATTATTTAATTTTTCTGTAAAAGTCCCCTTTCCTACGAGAAATTTTTCACATCTGGATGCTTCTCTGCAGAAAAGATTCTGCTACATATAATCACCTCTGCTCTCACTATTCCACATGTCTCTGGGGGAAAATATTGATACTCATAAGTGATCTCTGTTCTCTGAACGGACATGGGTGTTCCACAGTATTAGTTAGTTTTGGGTGTCTCAGAAAGAAAAAAAAAAAAGAAAGTAATTATTTCAAAGACAAATTGATTTCAGGGGTTGCTTTGTGAAAAACAGAAGTTCCTTAAAGAATGTCAAGGTAAACATCCCAAAGTTAAATCCTGAGACATGCATTTCATTTTTGGCAAATCTTACCAATAAAAGCTTTTGTTCTGAATATGATAACATAGATTTCTGCTAACTGCTAGTGTGTCCTATCCAGCCATTCTCCTCCCCTGGTATGATTAGTAACCAGTAGAGCAAAGGCAGACTTTAAGAAAGATTTGAAAAGAAGGTTAATTATATATTCAGGAGAAGATTAATTACTCTTCTGTACATCAGTAGTATATAATAAGAATGCATACAGGAAAAAACCCAGGGTTGCCTCAGGTTGAGTCAGTTTAAGAAACATATTTTGGGAGATCTTGTGCAGACAGTGGAAACACATTTTTAGTTTTCTAAACTTAGGTTTAATAACTTTCTAATACAAAAACTATGAAGAATTACATGGGCCAGTTCAGGCCCCCCTGGGGCCTGATGGGATCCACTTGTCCCAATGGGGGAAACATTTCTGTGCTCCTAAGCTGCCAGAACTGATTGAGAGGGCTTTAAACTAGAATCAGTGGGGGGAGGGGATACCATCAGGAGAGCTGAAGGTAAGCCAAGGGTTGGCACAGCATCACCTGAGGCTGGCAGTGCTGATGGGAGCAGTTACACTGCTCGAGGGAACACTGAGGGCTTAGGAACACACCTGAAATGCTTGTACACCAATGCACGTAGTATGAGAAACAAACAGGATGAACTGAAAATGTTGGTCAGTTCTCAGAGCTATGATGTCATTGGTATTAGCAAGACTTGGTGGAATGAGTCCCATGATTGGAGTGCTGGGATGAAGCACTACAGGTTGTTTAGGAAGGATAGGCAGGGCAGGCGAGGTGGAGAAGTTGCAATGTACCTTAGGGGAAGGTTTGACTGTACAACACTTACTGTTAGTGGTGATGTGGTTGGGAGCCTCTGGGAGAGGACTGGGGGGATTGAAGACAAAGGAGATGTCATAGTGGGTGTCTACTACCAATCGCCCAGCCAAGATGATAGCACTGATGAGTTATTCTGCAGGCAAGTAGGAGAAATCTCTGGACCGGTAGCACTTGTCCTTATGGGAGATTTCAACTTCCCAGACATCAACTGGGAATACCATACTGCTGTGACAAGCATATCTGGGAGACTGAACTTTGCTGAAGATAATTTCTTGTCACAAGTACTCAGTGAGTCAACTAGGAAAGATGACCTCCTAGACTTGTTATTTGTGAATAGAAAAGGACTCTTGAGAGATGTGATGATAGGTGGTTGTCTTGGCCACAGTGATCACAAAATGGTTGAGTTTAATATTTTCAGTGTAATGAGAAAAAAGGTCAGCAGAGTTGCTACCCTGGATTTCAAAAGAGCAAACTTTAAGCTACTCAGGGAGCTACTTAGCAGTGTCCCCTGGGAATCTGCCTTTGAGGGCTTAGAAGTCCACAACTGCTGGTCAGTTTTTAAGAAACACCTTTTAAAACCACAGGAGCAGGCAATCCCATTGTGTTGAAAGTCAAGCAAGCAGGGCAAGAGACCAGCTTGTCTGAACAGAGAACTCCTTGTTCAGAGTTCAGCTCAAGAGGAAAAATAAATTATGAGATCTCTGGAAGCAAGGTCAAGTTTTGCAAGAAGATTACAGAACTGTGGTTCACATGTGCACAGAGAAGACACAAAAGGCTAAAGTTGAACGAGAGTTGAAATTGGCCAGTGTTGTGTCAGACAACAAGAAAGGCTTTTTAAAGTACATTAATAGCAAGAGGAGGTCCAAGGAAAACCTTGGACTGATCCTTGTTGAAGATGGTCACCTGACAAATAGGGATGAAGAAAAAATGGAAGCATTCAATGTTTTTTTTTTCCCTCAGTCTTTAATAATACCAATAGACCTTGCGCTGAGGTCAGAGGACCATGAGTGTCCGAACAATGACTTTCCATTTGTGGACACTGAAATTGTAAGGGACCTATTAGCTGAACGTTCATAAATCCATGGGACCTGATGGGATTCATCCCAGAGTAGTGAAGCAGCTAGTGGATGTTACAGCAGGACCCCTCTCAATCATCTACCAAAGGTCTTGGGAGTCTGGGGAGGTCCCCACCTACCGGAAGCTAGCAAACGGTATTCCAATTTACAAGAAGGGCATGAGGGAGACCCAGGAAACTACAGACCTGTTAGTCTAACCTAAGTTCCTGGAAAAATTATGGGGAAGGTCATACTGGGTACTACTGAAAAGCATTTAAAGAACAATGCAATCATCAGGCACAGTCAACACAGGTCCACAAAGGGAAAGTCCTGTTTAACTAATTTGATATCCTTCTACGTTAAGGTCACCCTCCTCATGGATGAAAGGAATGTGTTGGATGTAGTTTTTCTGGAGGCTTTTGATACTATCCCTCACAACATCCTTCTGGACAAGGTGTCCAACTGTGAGATGAGCAGGTACATCGTGCCCTGGGTGAAGAACTGGCTGGACAGCAGGGCTCAAAGGGTTGTAGTGAATGGAGCTACATCTGGCTGGTGACCAGTCACCAGTAGTGTTCCTCTGGGCTCAATCATAGGGCCAATTCTGTTCAATATTTTTATCAATGATCTGGATGTAGGAGTTGAACACACCATTAGCAAGTGTGCTGACGATACAAAACTGGAAGGTGCTTGAGAATCTCTTGAGGGATGAGAGGCCTTGCAGAGGGATCTAGATAGATTAGAGCATTGCGCAATCATCAATGGCATGAAATTTAACAGGAGCAAATGCTGGATTCTACACCTGAGATGGGGTAATGCCAGACACAAGTACAAATTGGGAGAGGAGTGGCTAGACACCAGCCCTGCAGAAAGGGATCTGGGGGTGCTGACTGACAGCAGTCTCAACATGAGTCAGCAGTGTGCCCTGACTCCTACTGAGGGCAAACCACATCCTGGCATGCATCAAACACAGCATAACCAGGTGGTCAAAAGAGGTGATTATCCTGCTGTATTTAGCATTGGTGCAGCCTCATCCTGAGTGCTGTGTGCAGTGCTGGGCCCCACAATTTAAGAAGGACGTGAAGGTACTCGAATGTGTCCAGAGGACGGCAACAAAGCTGGTGAAAGGGCTGGAAGGCACGTCCTATGAGGAGCAGCTGAGGACTCTGCGGTTGTCTGGTTTGGAGAAAAGGAGGCTGAGGGGCAACCTCATTGCTCTCTACAGCTTCCTGAGGAGGGGAAGTGGAGAGGGAGGTGCTGAGCTCTTCTCCCTGGGATCCAGTGACAGGACGCGTGGGAATGGTTCAAAGCTGTGCCAGGGGAGGTTCAGTCTTGACATTAGGAAGTGTTTCTTTACCGGGAGGGTGGTCAAACACTGGAACAGGCTTCCTAGAGAGGTGGTCAATGCCCCATGCCTGTCAGTGTTTAAGAGGCATTTGGACAATGCCCTTAACAACATGCTTTAACTTTTGGTCAGCCCTGAAGTGGTCAGGCAGTTGGACTAGGTGATTGTTGTAAGTCCCTTCCAACTGACATATTCTATTCTATTCTATTCTATTCTATTCTATTCTATTCTATTCTATTCTATTCTATGCTATGCTATGCTATGCTATGCTATGCTATGCTATGCTATGCTATTCTATTCTATTCTATTCTATTCTATTCTATTCTATTCTATTCTATTCTATTCTAATTATGGCCACATGAGACAGTCCTTTGAACACAATTATGATTACATATTGCCTTAAGAATCATGACCACATTCATTGTAGGCAAGCAGAGAGAGATTTGATGCAGTAACATGTACAATCAGTGCCTCAGAGGTTCAGTCACAGATGCTGAGGAAAATTTAGATTTAAATTGGTTGAAAGAAAAATATGATTGAAAAATCTGAATATAAGAAAAGCTTATTGCAGGGTCAAGATGGTACAGCCATACAGATAAGGAAGAAAATCTTAGAATAAGCAGCCATCCAGAGGGAGGAGATTTCAATTAGAAATATATATTCCATTTGTTATCCCCAAGAGGAGACAAAAGGGCAAAACTGTTAAAATAAATCAGAAGTTGTGAAAAACAGAGCATTGATGTTAGAAAGATGGAGGAAATAAGGAAATAAGGAACAATAAGGAAAAGTTTGTGGCAGACTCCTGAGGTTAAGAAACAAAAGCATTTTTTTCTACAGGAAAAGCTTTGATGAAAACACAGATATGGTGGGGATCTTCAGCAGAAATTTCTGAAATATACACTGTAGGAAGTAGGATGAGCTACTTCTATCACATGGAGGTACAAGAGAATTGGTGAAAAAAAATAAAAGGTATAGAGCCAGCAACATAACACCAACTTTCAGAAAAAGAATATAGGCTGGCCCAGATAAACTGATTATACACCAGTCTAGGGTCAATATTTTAAGAAGGATGAGGCTTAATTGATGTCCTCTGAAAGTTTCTACAAGTCTCCAATGAACCTCAACAACAGACTTCTAGAACAAGTTTGATTGGCAAAGTATATACATAATAGGATGTTACAAAGAATTGACAAATTTTTAAAAAATTGAAACTGTGGAAGAACCTGGAAGAATCTTTTCATCTGATATGGACATTTTCTGTCTGACTTTGCTTAGTTCTGTGATTTATGAGCTTAGAGTTTGGAAATATCGTGAGTTAACCACATGAAAAATTTTGGGTTCAGACAGTGTATACAAGTGCTTATACAGTCTGTAATTAATTATGTGGCTGAAATAAAGCCAAATACAGTTTATAGCTATGGGGATAGTGAAAATTTAAGATTTTTTTGTTTCTTTAAACACAGAATACTATGAATTCAGTAGAACTTCACCAGTTAGTACTAGGCAGCTAAGGCCACATTTTTAAACGGGAGATTGTGTCTGCTTAATGCTCTGTCCCATCATGGTTTAGAATAAGAAAAGGCAGTGGGATTCAGGGCAAAAGGGATTCAAATAAGTCCACTCTGTACTGGTGTTGTTTTTCACTCTTCTTGCTGTTGTGGGAAAGGGTGCTAATGTGATTAGCAGCAGCAAATTAGTGTTTCCTGTATTATTTAGTTAAAACTACCATTGTTTTCCATCTGTATTTTGGGCCCCAAGTTGTGCAGAACTTGCTGCAGAACCCTGAGCAACATTCATTAATCATTGTCTCTCTTGAATACTAATTCTCTCTGAGAGCGATAGTACTGTAATCATTTTACTTTGTGGACAGTTTCCTGCCTGATAGGCTGCGCGTACACACAAGAAAATCTGAGGCTTAAGACATTTTCATTACTCAATGATGTTCTATGTGGTGCAGGCTGGTAATTCTACTTCTCATGAAAAGTATTATAATTTTATTTTGCAGGCCAGAATTCTCTGTGTGCTAAGCCCCCCCAGTTATCTGTTTCATAACATCCACGGATGGGAAGAGGAGCAGAAGTGGAGAAATAAAATTATGGCAATTAATTCATCAGTTTCCTTCCCAGAAAGAGGGACATCCTCTGAGGAAAAATACACCAACACACAAAAAGACAGAAAATGAGGTCCAAAGCATATGCCAAGGACAAACCATCTCAGAATAGCCCATTTTTCCTCCACACACACAACAGTACCTTCTTTCAAGGAATTCATAGGGAATCTGTTCCAAGAAAACAAACGCCATCTGTTGTTTAGTAGATGTAGATATTGATGCTGGTGGTGATTCATTTGTTTAAAAGGACAATATAGAAATCATTTAGCAGTCAATATAAATGGTGTCAGAAATGGTGATCCGAAATAGCTGTAGTCAGGAGTAAAATACTCAATTCTTGTACAAAGTAGCTATAAGGCTATTAGATTTCCTGGTCATAGTCTTATGGAAGGGAAAGATCTTTTAATCATAAGACTGTGTTCATACCGTTGTTCTATTGCTGCTTACTTAGCGCCTATGTGTTAGCAGCTCCTGGAAAGACATTTTGACATCTAGGTGTCACTTGGTGACATCATTCAAAGACCTTTGAGCATGATTTTGTCTTTTATGAAAAATATTATACACAAATTCTGGTCTGACTTACTATAACTTCAGTTCTACTGACAGCAATAAGGGCCACCCAGAAGAAAATCCTGGAGGTAACATAGTGAAAGTGACATTATTATCTTATAATCCACAAAGTGGACTATTAATTTCTATTGAAACACATTTCTGATGGAGAAGAAAAGTTTCAAATATAAGAGACTGAATACTGATAGAGGAGAGCATGACTTGCTTATAGAACAATTTGGTGCTGCAGTTCATAAAGCTATTCATTGACAAGCAATTGTAAGAGGGCTTTTTGCCATTTGGGGTTTTTTTAACTATGTTTTGGCATGCATGTGGAATGCTGTCCCTGAATTGTGGCTGCACTAAGAAGATAACAGCATGAAAATTACAAGGTGTTACAGATAGCAAAGAGGGGGTACAGGATATACAACTTGAACCACCTTGATCAGTGGCTGAAGTAACAACATAGTAACACAGGAAATGACAGACATAAGAAACAGTGTAACAGAAGGAGAAATTAACACGAATTACTGGTCAAGACAGAAATTACCAGGGCAACTCTATCACAGATAGTAAGTAAGGGCATAAATAAGCAAAATTAGGATCTGCAGTGAAAGAATAAACAGGAGGGAGCTGTTTGAAAGAAATTACTTTGGTGATTGGAAAGAACTTGGAAGGGGGGAAAAAGGGGGGAATAAAGACGTAAGAGGTTTGGGGTCCCTCTGAAGCTTATTCCTGATCCGTGCTTCAGAAGAGGACAATAATCCTGTTCTTGTGACTGTGCCCTGGTCTGAATCACTTCTGCAGTCAGGGGGCTCCTGGAGGGCCTGGGGAGCTTGGAAATGCACTGATGGGTCATCCTGACTGTTTAACACCGCACGTCGTTCTGATGGATGCACTCCTGTTTGAACTAACTGAACTTTGGTCCAGGCAGATGCTCAGCAAGTAGACCTAACCAAAGTCCATCCTACTATGTGAGGCTGTCAGTGAGAACTCAGCACCAAAACAAAAAAAAAAAGCCCAGTTTGACTGGAGACTGGGCTGATAAGCAGCCAAAATTGTATAAACACAGCAGAAAATCTGACTACAAGTCAGACTTGTCCACTTTACACTATAAATATCTGCAGTCATCAGGGTCCGTTGACCTCTCCCTCCATAGCAGCTGGCTGCACGGTGGTGATCTCTTAAGTAGGGATGCTTCTCAAGGTTACCCCTTGAGACTTACCGGAGACATCCCTTATCTGACACCAGACATTGATAAGTTGGTAAGTGACATTTTTTGCATGCATGTAACATTTAAGATATGTATAGTAAGCTTAAGTAATAAACTTTGTATCCCATACTAATTTTGTGTAGTAAATAGTAAATAGAGTATTGACCTCCAATCCATCTGTACTTATAAAATATTTCACATACCTAAATTTACTTATTAAAACTCAATAAACTAACTACTAGGTCAGATCTGTCTGAGCAATGTCTGACTCTTCTCCTGCAACAGTGGTCTAGAAGCATCAGTATACCCTATTGGTACTATCTAGTTTTCTAAAAAGCCTGAAGCTTTCCAGATTCCACCTTCAGCATCTTGCATAATGTCCTTAACAGTGAGCATAAAGGGTTTTGTCTCACCTGCTCTTTTATGGGAATGGCAGCAAGACTGGGAAGTACCTAAAAAAGTAGAAGTCTATTTTTTCATGATTATTGTTATCATTGAGGTGTGTTGCAGAGGAATAGTTATACCCTGCAGAACATGAACTGAAGCTGCAAATAGTTGGAGACTGCACTAGTTTCTGTGAGGAATACATGATTCATGGAAAGAAAACAAAAAACCACACGGTTTTGCTGAGAAATATAATCACAGCACTGAACTCAGCAACTACTTACACTTTCCTTGACCTGTCTTAGATCAGTGTCTCTGTATGAAAAAAATCACTGAAACTTAATATATTGGAGGTCTTATAAATAAAATCTAGATATAAATAAAATTTATAAATAAAATTTTAAATTATGGCCTTATTCTTGGTTTAATTAAGTTTTCTTCTGGATAATTTTATCCAGAATACTATTAATTCAGTTACCTTTGAAAATTGCTCAGCTAAAAAGTTATTTTAAAACAAGCTTTTGAACTATTAATTTCAGAAGCCATGTGCCCTCTGAAGGCCATTAGCACAGTATGTGCAAATATGTGTCAATTCGTTTTAAGTGTTGCTATGTTAGGAAGGATATTTCTAACATATTTTTAGGAAGAAGGAAATGTGTAGAACAACATGCTATGTTCATGTATTTTCATTATTTCCTTTTTCTCAGCAAGGTCCAGTGAAAAAACAAGGGTGAAAAAAACATGTCAAGCCATTTCTACTGAGAACTGTCTTCCAGAAAAAAATAGATCAGTGTAGTTTAAGGGTCTGTGGTGTTGGCCCCATTCCTTTGATCTTACTGTTTGACCTTCTCTTTACTAGCCTGTGATTTAAGACTATGCACACAGACCTCCTACCTTTCCCTAGTAGCTCCAAGCCTACTGGGCAGACTGGATTTAACTCTCCAGTCAGCTGCATTTGCAGAACACAGCTTGTTGAGCTGCCTCAGGACACAGAGATGCCACCTCTGCCTGTATTAGGGGATTCTCTCACTCTTTAAAGTAGTGAGTAGTGAGTGGCCAAGTGAGTAGTGAGTAGTAAGTAGTCTTTCTCTTTTTCCATTTCTTTCCTGTGAACTAGGAGTAACACACTCTTCCTAAATTTCTGTCTCCTTGTTTCAGCCTTTGCTTAGGGAAGCAGCAGCCTTTTAGTATGTTTTGTCTGGACCTGAAATAGTAAGTGTCTCTACTGAGTCTGCTGTAACAATGAAAAAGAAAAACTCACAGGTCTTCAAAGACTGTCCCCCACAGGATTATGGCTTTGGCCACAATTGTAGTTAAGGCTCACAGAGTATTCCTCTGTGAAATCTTGATTTGCTGAATTCATAGATAGCTATTGGTGAGGTAAAGGGTGTTTGAATGATAAAATTGCAAACAGATTTCAGACAAGTCATGAGCAGTCCATGTAAATACATACAGCACTCTGAGTAACTTACCACCTTGCTTTTCTTCAAAGTTTCATCAATTCTAGAGTGTTCACAATTGGACCATTTTGGCACCACTCCTTCTCTTCTCTAAAAGAACAGAGAATTTTTGGCTACTGCATCTTTAGATCTTCTCTTACGGTATAATGTGTATTGACTGAGTTGAGAAAGTTCAGTCACATTTAAATTATGATTTTTTCACATAAAGTGACTTTGCATGAATTTTCATGAGATTTTTTTTCAGTAACAGCAACATAGTTGGCTTCCAGTCTTGTCAGACAAAACAGTTCCTGCTTTAAAAGAAAGGAATCTGTAGTAAATGTTACTTCCACTAAATCAATAACAACAGCAGTTGGAGCACACGCAGTAATAGGAAACAATGTCCCAATTTAGTAGTGAAATAATGGTCTTTTGGAAATGGATGAGTGCATTTGTATAGCTGTGGTAATACAAAAGCATAGCACAAAAGAGAAAGCCAAGCAGAAAAAAAGTTGCCATGTGCTGTTATAAAATGAGGAGGTACTTTCATAAAAACAAAAAAAGAAGAGATTATCATGAGAATATGAATTGTCCATGAGTTATTTTCTCCAGTAGGCATTATGTTTATTCTACAAGAACTGATGAAAGTTATAGCAGAGATACAAGAATGAGAAAAAAATCCATTTCCTTCTTATATAGTTAATTTAAGGTGAGCATTATGGCACATCTTGGTGCTGTTAATGAGACTGATGAATAGAAAAGATGGGGAAAATTCCCCTTATTATTTTATCTCTAAATACCCCACTCCATAAACCTCTGATGCAACCCTAGAATTAAGGGCTAAGGCTGCATTAAAGTTTTCATAAGGTATCTACGCTGTTTGATTCTGATGGATTGCTTCCTAATTAAGAGTGTAGAAAACAGAATTGATTTTTAAATGGCTAGCTTATTCAAATTAGAAATAAGCATCAACTTCTGTTTCTTTTTCACTAGAGCAACTGCTTAATGGTTCCTGCTCACAGAACAAGGGTACCACAATCTTTTCCTGCTATACCAGGTCACTGTATGCATTGCAACATAGAAACTGTTGTTGCTTTTCTATTTTGTCTCAAGCCAGAAATAATCTTGGTTTAAAAATGTAACATACATGCTTCCCTCCTCCAATTACTCTCTCATCTTTGCATTAAGATAAGGTCATTTTTGACTTACAAGTAAACACAGCAATGAAAAAATGTAAACTCTTATCTTTTCTCTGTTATTGTAATTTTTTCTCCCGTCTCTAGACATTAGCCATCTAAGTAGCACTGACAAGTAGTTGCAGCCTTAATGTCTTAAACTGCTGGGCATTTAATTGGTGTCTTGCATCTAATCAATAGCTCTAAATCTTAAAGCTATTGTGTATTTTACATTAGGGAACTTTTTCAACTACCTTTGGGCATATTCTACATGTGAACCTGCTGTGAAAAATTTATTTCTAAATTATCTTAAGGTGTTAACATTTCATATTTGAGAAAGGAGGAAGTGTGGAAAAACACATTGAGGAAGTGTGGAAAAACTAGATTTTCAATAAAAGAATAACTAACTAGTCAAATATTATTAATCAAATGAGTCATTCAGTGACTAATCTGGGTTTGAAGAAATTAACTCTTACTGAGAAGATTCTAGCAAAATAACTCATCAATACTATTTCTTTCCAAATTTCCTGGGAAAGACTGGTATTTTCCAAATGAATTATTTAATTTGTGAAGATATTTGAGCAGCTGTGATTAGAAGTGGATGAGGAAGTTTGCTTTTTTCTGCTTGAAGTCAGAAAGTAGGTTGTAGTGCTCTACACATGAACATAAGAGGTGACAACAGGTGATGAGCTGTTTTGTTAAGGAGGGTGACCTTATTTGCCCTACCATATAGATCCAATGTATCCTTATTTCTTTAATTAAACTTCCATTTTAGAGGACTGTTGTAAAATCATTTTTCTATGAAAGTGGGTAATTATCTCCAGGTAATTACCTTTGTGCTTCTAAGAATATATTTGGATCAGTAAGTGCCTGGGTTGCTGGGTTTCCATTTTTATTTGTATAAAAATTGGAAGCACAGCTAGCAGAGGGAGCCAACAGAAGCAGGATTTTGTGCAGCAGTTTCTGGGCTCTTTGTCAGGATCTTTTAGGCAACCTGGTAATGGGAGAGGAGACAGATGAGGATATATGGGTCAGGGTTAAGAGGGCAGACCAACATGAGTCATGTTGTATCTGCCATAGGCTCCTAATCAAGAAGTAGAAGAGGCCCTCTTCAGACAACTAGAAGAAGCATCCACTTCTCAGGCCCTGGTCCTCATTGGGGTGATTCTAGTCCCCCATATCTGCTGAAGGGACAGCACAACAGGGCACAAGCAATCAAGGAGGCCTCTGGAGTGCATTAATGATAACTCTAACGCAGATGATCAAGGAGCCATCAAAGAGAGATGCTCTGCAGGGTGTGATTCTTCTAAACCAGGAAGGACTGGTCAGTGAAGGCTGGCAGCAGCATGTAGCTGTATCGGCCATGAGATCGTGGAGTACAGGATTCTGAGAGTAAGAAGCAGTGCAAAAACCAGGATCACAATCCCAGACTGTAAGGGAGAACACTTTGGCAGGGAACTGCTTGGAGTCTTAAAAGACTCCAATGGGAAACATCCCTGGAGTGAAGAGTGGTCCAGGAGAAATTATTAATTTTTCAATGATCATATCCTCTAAGTTCAAGAATGGTCTATCTCCATTCTTGAGCTTGAATGGAGAAATGCAGGAAATCAAGCAAAGGTGTCAGGAGGCCTGTGTCAATGAACAAGAATCTCCTGACAAAACTCAAACACAAAAAGGAAGCATACAAGAAGAAGGGTATGATTCTTACCTGCATAGAAGCAGGGTAAGATGACCTAGGAGAAATATAGACATTGCTAGAAGATGCAGACAGGGAGATAAGAAAAGACAGACTTCACTGGATTTGGACCAGGTGAGCAACATAAAAGGCAACAAGAAAGCCTTCTGTAGGTACATCAGCAGCAAAAGAAAGACCAATGCACTAGAAAATGCTGAGGGCCAACTGGCTGTAAAGGAGCTCTGCAGAAAAGGACCTGGGGTTCCTCGTGGACAGGAAGATGAACATGAGCAAGCAAGGTACCCTTGCAGCAAACACAGCCAACAGCCTCATGGGATGCATTAGGAGGATCATTGTCAGAAGGTAGAGGGAAGTGATCCTTCCCTTCTGCTCAGCACTGGTGAGGCCACATCTGAGTGCTGAGTCCAGTTCCAGGCTTCCCAGTACAAGAGACATACACATATTGGAATCAGTCCAGCAAACAGCCACAAAGATGATGAAGGGACTGGAGCATCTCTGTTATGAGGACAGGCTGAGACGTCTGGGACTGTTCATCCTGGAGAAGAGAAGGCTCAGGGAGGAATCTTATCCTTGTGTAAAAATACCATAGAAGCACATAGGCACATAGAAGACAGCGCCAGACTTTTCTCAGGGGTTAAGGATCAGAGGCAATGGGCAAATACTGAAATACAAGAAATTGGATTTAAACATGAATTTTTTTTTACTATGAGGGTGACTGAGTACTGGTGCAGGTTGCCCAGAGAGGTTGTGGAGTCTCCATTGTTGGAGATATTTAAAACCTGAACACTGTCCTAGACAACTTGCTGTAGGTGAAGCTTCTTTGACCCAGGGTTTGACTAGCTGATCTCCAGATGATCTGCTATCCTCAGCTATTCTGCAATTCTGGGCAGGTGACAGATCTGAATTCTGTGAGAAGCAAAGACTTTCTAAAAGGCAGGATATGGTGCTGAGGCAGTTGCATGCCTTGTAACTTCATTAGTATAACAGTATCTTTTATTTAGATTGATCTTTTTGTCCAGCCAGAAGTGTACCTGTACATATTTGCTTATTTTTGAATCTGTTTGTGTATACTTGAAATAGAGAAAAGTCATTTGAATTCTTCATGCAAGAACCATGTTGTGGCAAGGTACAGCCCAAAAGATAACCCTGCACTTGGTTACCTTCAAATGCAACTTAGATTTTTTGCACAGTTTATTTTAAATATGCATGAAGATCAGCTAAAGCAATATATAGGGCTCATGGATAGTCATGACAGAGATGCTGTCAAGGGAATAGAGGAGCTGAAAATATTGGAGGGGTTTGGGGGGAGGGTAAAGATTTGCTTTAAAAATTGTTTCAGTGTAGCTCCAATGAATTCAGTGAAACTTCACTGCTTTACTCCTGGAAGGACTTGGTGCCAAATACTGAAGTATTTGGGAATTCTGAAATTGTATCCACTGTTAGACATGCTGCAAAATGGCATTATTCCTTTTTTCTCCTCTTGGGCATTGTCCTCGTTTGCTACTTGCTTCCTGCAGCTTGCTTAAAATCCCAGCTTTGCGGAAGCTAGCATATCTTTTGGCAATCTTAAGCCAGATTTTTAAAAAGGGAAAGTTCTTAAGTGTCTGCTTAAGACAGACACACTATGTCTGCCTGCTTCTCTTTTTCTTCTGTAATATGAATTATTTTGTAGGATGTTGTGATCTCAGGCTGTTAAGCATTTTTGAACTAACACTTCAAGTAAATTATATACTTTAAAATAAATGTGGAAATATTTGCAGGGCTCCACCCTCCAGTAGTATTTTAAGTAACATATAACTGTAAAATATTGTAAAAATAAAAGATACTCTAGCATTTATGAAGTTTTTTATGCCCAGGCAAGATGAAATTAAAGAATTAGATAATAAATAATTAGAAATGCTGACCTAAATTCTGCTATGAAATAAAAAATATGACTTAAATGCCAAAACCAAAAAAAGGACATGGATGCACTCTCATCTAGTTAAGAAAATAAGATGGCTAGAGATAAAAGGCAAGAATCTGAGATATAATAAACCTTAGCCAGAGTCTGGTAGCAATATAATAGGAGTGTAAATTTTTTTCAAGCTTTTTTAATAAAGTGTAAATTGATTAAAATTTTCTAATCTATCAAATATCAGAGATTCATTTTCATTTTATTAAAAGAGTGTTAGAGTTGGCTCCCTTTTAAAAACAGAGAAATTAGCTGAGAACATAGGATTTGTTGATTGTGGAACTGATTATTACAGTGCATGAACTAATGATCAGTGACTAGTGCTAGAATTAATTAATATGGCTTTTGATAAAGTTTCTGCATCATATTATCATATTAGTATGACTCTAAAACATAATTAATTATTGCAAAAGTAGTATTGCAGGGAAGATTCTCTACACATATAAATCACCTTAGCCTCTGTGGAGTGAGTTTGTAAATACCAGCTGAATAGCTCACTCTTTTTGTATTAATTGTGTGTAGAACAGGTGTAAAAGGCCACTCTTTTCTAAACAGGTAGATATTATTTTTGCCTTATTAACAAAATGTAGACTGAAAATATCATTCTCCAAATCAGTGAAAAATATTTCTAGTCAGAACACATTATATGAATTAGCTAGATTGATTTACTTGCCAGGGGTGTAATGTTTTACATGTTACAAGGATATGCATTTCTTCCTCATGCTAATAGGGGCACGATCACTTCTGGCAGCATTAATTCACAGACCCACACCTTAGAGAACATTGAATCATATTTTTTTCAACTAACTAACTGACTAAATAAAATTCACACATTTATATTTATGTCAAATTCCTGATGCGTATTATCCCATCAGAGATCCATAGACCATGAATATTTTAGATGTCTGTAAGCATGGGTGATTTGAAGCAACTGAGCATGAGAAACTTTGAAACTGCAACCTCTTAAAACTCTAATGAGCAGCATATCCTTTGGATTAATTCTTATCACTTTGTAAACTGCTTCCTTTCCAAATGAACCTACTCTGAATTTCTAAGTCTCAGACCTGTATTCTCAGGTGCCATGACCTGCATCAGAGAACAACCTTGCAAACCTTGTAAATTATTTGTGCACCTCATATGACTTTTTGCTTTTCAAGACAAAGGGTAAAGTTCCAGATGTTGGCAGATAACATAGAATTTTAATTGTTTTATTTGTTTATTTATTTATCCATTTAATCTATGCTTTCTTAACATCATGAGATAGTACTTAATTTATAAAAACATGGAGGAGGTATCTGTGAGCTATGATTGTATCTATGCTGTGCTGCATACCTTCTCCAGAAAAACATGTAGGAGACTGACATTTTTATGAAATTTAATAAGAGATTTTAGCTGGCTACTGTGATTGTTTTTATGATATTGTTCCTATGTGACCAGACACTTTTGCTTATTGAGCAATTACAAGGGAAAAGCACTGAAAGAAGAACAAGTCTCAAGGTATTTCTTAGGCACTCAGGATTTAGAAGTAATTAAATTTGAAAATACGTATGCTTTTCTTTATACTACATGCAAGGGAATTAATTAATTGAAATTATAACCATACCAAAAAGTATCAGCTCAGGTAAGAGTAAGTCAGGTTTACTGGCCTAAGAAAGAACCTAATGTAAATGCAGGGGGTTTTGGTGATAATATCTTGTCTTCTTATTAAACTGGTTTAAGTGTTTCCTCACCCTATCAGGCAATCAACATGCATTTATCAAACACTTCAGTACTAACATGAATTGTATTTGGCCTTGATAGCACTGCAATGCTAACATGCATTACATTTGCTTATTATGCACATGGTAGGTCCACATTTGGGTTTTCAATGCAGAAACAAACAGTCCCCTCCCAGGAAGGGTTTAGCACTGGCACTTCCCATGTCCATGGGATCAAGCCACAGAGTGGCTGCTGCAGGTGCCCAACCCACTTGTCTGTCAGCAAGCAGCAGCAGTGCCTTCCCCTTCCTCACCTCCACAGACATGTGCTTTCTGTGTTTTGTTTCCAACCACAGACTCTTAGCTTTGGGGGGTGAAGGAGGAAAGAAGGATCCAGGAGGGTGCCTCTTCATATCTGTGGCTGAGATCTGCTCTGATTTTTGTTGTCCCTAACTATTTTCCTTTCTGCGTTACATTGGTGATCTTTGATAATTATCATTTCCAGGTTTAAGATGGAGGAAAGAAGAAACAGCAGTGAGCCAAGATTAATAATTGTTCAGAGGTGGCAGGAAAGAATCTCTGAAAGCTTTCTGGAAGTGCAAAGATTTTAACAGTTGTCTGTTTAAAATTTCACAGTTGTCTTCAATAACCATGTTTTCGTTGTGAAGGAAAGAAACTAGGAGGTCATAATTTTTATAAGTAATGGGAGACTGGAAGCCTAATAAATTCTCCAATTTTAAGTACCATTATCAAATCTGTCTAACAGATATTTTGGTAATCATCAAGCAGAGAGAAATCTTTTAAAATATATATGTGCTCTTTGATCAGTTGAAGATCACTGGAAGGATCTGCAAGGTTACTGGGCCACACCTCTCCCGTGCACACAACCAACCAAAGAACAACTTTATTCTCATGCATATTTCTACATCCCCTGCAGTGCACAGCCAGCTATTGTTTTGTTTACAGATTCTGATGCTCAAATGGACTGCACAAACATCAGAGACAGAGGGAGTAGCTCAAAGCCCGCATTCTCACTGAAACCTTTGATACCCCTTAAGCAGGCTATCTATTTCAACCATGAGCCACTTCCACTGTATTTCACACTACTGACTCTTCCCACAGACACTTTTTCTTTCACAGGGCCAGGAGTCTGCCAGTGTCACTGAGTCCAACCCCATCTCTCCTCAGCTGTAGCTGGGGAAGATGCAGATGAAGACCTATCAGAGATGCTCCAGCTTTGCCAGACTGATATTTCTCGCAAAGCTTCTTGACAATATATCTCCACAGAGCCGTCTTCAAGTAGTTTACAAAACTCTGTAGGCTTTACAAACATACTTTATCATAGACTTTGGTAAATGGAATTATTTAAAAAATAAGCAAAATGTATTTTTATATTATCTAAAAACTTGAAGCTTATAGCAATATTTCCATCTGCATAACTTTCTCTGAAAACACACATTGATGTAATAAAATGATAAGAATCTTATCTAGCAGTACAGCATGGGCTTGAGAATCAGAGATCTGTCCCCAGTCCCAGAATAATTTGACAAATGACACTGAGGTTGCTGCTGTCTCTATTTACCGACTTATGTAATGTAAGTGATAGGGAAAAGAAGCTCTCTACTATTGCTATACTGCAATGTAGGCCTAGTGTTTTGCTGGGAGAATTGCCTAAGTATGCTTTGGTAGGGAAACAGAAGTACCCAGGGTGATCTGGAGGGCCTAATAATGTTGGCAATTCATTTGTTTGTCCTTCAACCTGGTTTGCTTGAAAGTGAGCGAATTTAAAACAACCCTTGGTTTAATATGGCCTGAATATTGTACCTTCTCTTCTACTCCTCTTTGAAATCCTGCAAGATGCCTTTTTCAGGTTAGTCTTGCTGTTTTCTTTTTGGCCAGCTCAAGTCATTCTTCTTTATTTTCTATCACAGACTATAAAGTAAGCTAAAAAACAAAAACAAAAACAAAAAAAACCACAAAAAAAACCAAAACCAAAAACAAAAACCAAAACCATTCTTCATACGGATTTGTAAAGCAAATGTAATTTTTTTTTTTTTTTTGCACTGTCATTTCCTTCACTTAAATGACAGTCATTCCTGGGTTTTGTTTCTGCCATGAAGCTATTTCATGAGTAAGTTAAAGGCAATTGTTAACTTGAACTGGGAAATCATAAAGTGCCCTCAAGTTTTGGCTTTAAATACAAGTATTTTCATGCCTGAATTTGTTCTCTTTTCATTCAACAAACCAAAAAGGGAAATCACATTTCCCTTCTGAACTAGCCAGTTCAAACCACATGGATTTGAACTTTTAAAATCAGCTACATTTAGGACTGACAATGCAGAAGTGTTGTCATTGTCGTATCTAAAAAACCTCAGAAGCTCAAGAGTACAATTTTGTGTTGCATTCTGCTTCATAAATAAGAATGGCGAAAGGGCAGTATAAAGAAGCAGTATAAATCCCTTTACAAATGCATACTCTGTTCCAAATGATTTATATTTCTGTAGGCCATGCAATCACCCCTGGAGCCTAGTTTGATCTTTGGCTCACTGCAGATGCTTGTGTCTCACTGTCAATGGAGTTTTCTCTTGTATATGAACCTCTTTCTTTGCAGTGACAAGATAGTCTTTTGCCAGCCTTATCATCAGGACTGTAAACATTATGTCAACTGATAATTATTTTGACAGTAAAAAGTTTTAAGCATTCTTTTTTTCAGTCTCAAAATAGAAAATAACAACAGCAACAAAAATGAATTTATGCTTAAA
Organism: Ciconia boyciana; assembly: GCF_034638445.1. NCBI lineage: Eukaryota > Metazoa > Chordata > Aves > Ciconiiformes > Ciconiidae > Ciconia > Ciconia boyciana. Next base: position 88,678,237 of record NC_132937.1, read on the forward strand.
ACAACTATGAGATTCTGACAATCACCTCTAACATCAGTTTCACTATTAATTTTTCCTGATTTTCCTTTGGCAATGAAATACAGATATGAATATAGCAGTGTATTCATTCTTTGTGAGCTGGAGGGAGATTTGGGGATTTTTGTAAAGCAAATACAAATTTCATGACCTGACTGAAAAGCAATTGCCAGTGTGAAACAACCAATATGACTATCTTTCAGACCTACTTGTATTTGAACCTAAGCTTGTTAGACCAGTTTCTGAGCCAAATATGCTTTTTTGTGTAGTCACTACTACTTTATTAATATATAAAGGGACTTTTATAAAAGCATAAACTTGTCAGAAGAAAAATATTTGCTTTTCTTAAGCAAAACAACTGCTTGAAGCAGAATGTTTTTCTAACATATTACCGTGCAAATAAAAGTTTGACTTGATTTGTTTTATTATTCTCATTCTTAACTTTATTATTCCTTTGGCCTGATTTACAGAGTGATTTTTTTCAATTAGGCTGAATAAGAAATATATTAAAATTTTAAGTCTAAAAACATTTTTGAGGAGTACGACAGGTATTTTTCAGTTTATTTTGATTTTGTTGCATAGTTGCAGATCTATGAAAACCATAAAATCTCTCTTTCTCTCTATTTACCTTCTCTATACTTTAGAATCATCATCGCTTCTTTCCCCTATCCCTTGTGCATATTATTTAGTTAAATCTTAAGAACTAGGGTATTCTTACTGGCTTATTATCTTATACAATGATGCAGATGTAGTGTAGGATCAGTCAGACTGTGGCGGTGTGCTCCCCCCCCTAGCTCCCTGCACAAGCAGTAACCATCAGTGGGAGTCATCCTGATAGCTGCATCCAGCTTTTGCTGGACCTTGAGGACGAATGGCAACAAAGTAGCCAAGGGCTGCCTGGAGCAGGGATCTGAACCTCTTGCTGATATGCAAATATGACCATAAGTCAATCATCTTACTCCTTAAATAGTGGACAGCCCAGGGCCCTTTGAGCTCTCCTGCATGGCAGCGGGCTGCACACCAGGATCTCCCCTTGAGCAGGGACGCCTCTCAAGGTTACTCCTCGAGGTTGAGAGATTCCTTGCCGCAACAGATCCTCGGTAAGTGACTAATAGCATGCTAAACTTTGAAATCTTAGCTAAGTGATATAAAGGATTGATTGCGCATATATAATCCTTTAGACATAAACCGTTGACCAAGTCTGGGACTAGGACTGGATCTAGCCGCACCTAGACTCCTCTCTGAGAAGGAGTTTAGAAAGCAAGGGGATCCTTCCGAACCTCATGACTCAACGGGAGGGTCTCCCTGACAGTTCTGTCTGACCCTGTCCTCTATGCAGTAAATAATCAAGTGTGCCTCGCCATCGAATCTTGTTAAAACACTGTCGCATTGAACTTTGTTAACTCCCTATTCTGTATCAATAAACTATATTTTTACTTCTCTCTTACGAGTGAAGTGCACTCTCACTCCATCCGCGACACAGGCCTATGACAGAAACCATGCATTTCCTTAAACCATTCGTTTGTCTTGTTGGCTTCAACTGTAACTTACAGAAATATTTCAGACTGATATCCTGGGATCCCAATATCTGTATATGTGCTGATACAATACTATCACTATTTACTATAAGCATAGGTGGGTAAATTACTATCTGTGCTCACTAAAAATCATTGCTGTCTATTTTATTTTATGTTTCTGGAATGCTGCCGATTATCTCTTTAAGCACCTCTAGAAGAAGGAAGACCTGAAATGCATTTTTAAAAGAAGTCCCTCATTCAGAGGTAAGCTCTGACAGTTCCCTGGAGATTACAAAGAATCTGATCACCTCAAAAATGAGGTTGGCAGTAATCCCACTGGAATATAGTCTGTTGCTTTTAAGTGCATAATTCCAAATGTATTTTTCACTCATCTGCATGCTGTAGTGTGTCTATTTGATTTCACTAGAGACTGAAACTTTCCAGAAAATAAAAATGTCCTCAGAACTCAATGTTATCCTCTTCTGTTGAATTTCCCCTTCAAAACTGTGGTCATGGCATCTTTGTTTGCTGTTTTTAAGTTTGTTGAAATGCTACCTACCTGTGCAAACAAGCAGTTGAGGACATTAAGAAGAGGAGGAGAAAGCATATAGTGTATAACCTCCCTCTCTTCCAAGTGGATGATTAGCCAGATAGAAATCACTATATACTGCCTTCTGAAGACCTGGCAGATAGTGAAGTATGGCTCCTGACAGCACCTTGCCGGACAGAAAAGACAGGCTCCCAACATTTGCCTAGCTTTTATTGTAATGCAAGCAATGGGCAGGGGTCTCTCAGGCTTTCTGAGGGAGGTGTTCATCAGCAGCCGCAAGCAAGAGAGGGGATAGGAACCATATACAAGCAACAGTATGTATTTGAAAACTTCATAAAATGTGTGAATCTAAATGTAAAATGTCAAACCTTGAGTCTGCATGGCCTTCAACTTTACTACTTAGGTATCAGTTAGCTTTTTGCTGGGATCTGGCTGTCTTCTAGCAGCTGAGTGGTCTCTACCTGCCTGTGTACAAAAAAGACTCCTGAGACAAACTGCCCTCATGACGTGGCCAAGCCCTACCTACCTTTTCTTCGCATTGTCACTCCATGGCAAAAGTACATCGGAGTCTGTATTCAGAAAGCATCAAGGATTAGATACATGAAAGCACAATAAACAGAGCTAAACTGAGACAATAGCATATACTCTTAGTGTCTTGAGCACAGTACTTCTCCATGCATTTCTTTCTGACCTAGTATGTCTTTCCCATCTTGTTTCATTGTGTATATTGCTCTTCCTACAGCCAGTATGAAAAGATGCATGATGCTAATCTTGCTAATGAATCTAGCCATTTGAGACAACACAGAAATTACAATACTGGCTAGACCTTCTGGTTGCAGTTTGATTTTCAAACTTTTACTTTCTTGCCATAAATTATTTGTCCATTTTAAATTATATATTTTAATTTTCTTCTACAGGAATGTCTTGCTGTCTCCCATTTTCTGTAATCTTACACTTTGTAAAGTTGTTTGCATTTTGCAAACAAGAACAGACTATAATCTAATATAATGTCCTTCTCATTACAGCCTGAATAGGTGTTACTGACAGCACAAAGACATCACTCAATGAAGAATCAAGCACATTCTATGCGGATAAGACTAGTGTGATGCTAGCTTTTGGAGCTGAGAATTCAGTCTTTTAATTTATGATATTTTTTTGATTTTATTTTAGTGTCTTACCTGGCTCTTCTGTCACCATCCTCTGTAAAGACCTCAACAGAAAATCATAGAAACGTGGAATCATAGAATCATTTAGGCTGGAAAAGACCTTTAAGATCATTGAGTCCAACCGTTAACTTAACACTGCCAAGTCCACTATTAAACCATGTCCTTAAGCACTACATCTACATATCTTTTAAATACCTCCAGGGCTGGTGACTCCACCACTTCACTGGGCAGCCTGTTCCAATGCTTGACAACCCTTTTGGTGAATAAATTTTTCCTAATATCCAACCTAAACCTCCCCAGCACAACTTGAGGACATTTCCTCTCATCCTATCACTTGTTACGTGGGAGAAGAGACCGACCCCCACCTCTCTACAACCTCCTTTCAGGTAGCTGTAGAGAGCAATAAGGTCTCCCCTCAGCCTCCTTTTCTCCAGCCTAAACAACCCCAGTTCCCTCAGCTGCTCCTCATAGGACTTCTTCGCTAGACCCTTCATAAGCTTTGTTGCTCTTCTTTGGCCATGCTCCAGCACCACAGTATCTTTTGAATGCAGCAGTTCATTGCCTCTTGAACATGCCTGGACAGAAAAAATCTCGAGCTATCTCAAAAAGTCATTCAACTAAGATGTTTATTTCAAGCTGGTTGGATGAAATTAAAGCAAAACTACTCCAAATGGTGCTTTAAGTATGAATTAAATATACAGCATGCTAGCATAAAAATATTCAAGTACAGTGTAGGTGGGACTTGTAAGACTGTGTGTTATCAATATTTAATAACTTCTTTTATTGTAATCACATGTGCTTTATTAAATGTTACACTACTTTCAGAAAATAGTGTTAATGTTCTTCTTTTGCCTAGTATGTAGAAAACCAATGGTCCTAAACAACTTTTGGACTTCTATGAAGGCATAAGGTGTTAAACCTACTAGGAAAGAAAGAAGAAAATTTATAATAATTATTACTCCTGGCAGAGTTTGGAAAGCTTCATTTCACTGAGCATTCTAAAAAAAAAAAAAAAGTAAGAAACTTTTTCTGGTGATAAAGTAGTAAATAGGCATTCTCAAACTTATTAAAAATGGTATCAATTAATCACTGAAGCTGCTAGAACAACGGCATTTATATGTAAACAACTGGAAGCAAAAATTACAAAGTTTGCCCTAATTCAGAAGAATTAGTCAATACATAAGGAGTCCTGACACCCTTAGCAGTTATGTCACTGAATTAAGAAATAAGGGATGTGAGAGGAGCTCCTCAGGATCTGTTGAACATTCAATGTTCTGTGCCATGACTGAAGCTTCATCATTTGTTTGTAATGAAGAAAAAGATGTTATTATCAGTAAACTGGAATATGAACAACAGATCCTGGGTGTGACAACCATATTTTTTCTTTGTTTGTCGGGGAGAGAGAAAGGGGTTTAAAACAAAAAAAATCCTCTTTAACAAAGGTGCAAGGGGGAAATGCTTATGTAGACTACATCCACTGACATTGCTCTAGCTTCAGCCTCTTCTTTCTGGTCAAATTATGAAGAGAAGCCATTAGCTGTACTTCAAGCTGTACTTCATGTCAATAATGAAAATCTGTAACACTTAAGAAGGGCAGAAAAGAAATAATGTGTAAAATAAAAATGTCAGAGTTTAACAATTTCCTGCATTTCTCATGGAACATGTATTATCCAGCAATATTCACTAAAAGGGAAAATATTACTTAAAAATTTTATGACCTTGGATTTCACTTGCAGAATCCTGGAATTCAGGGAAATTCCAGAGCTCAGAAAAGTGTGAATGTTGAACATGAATGTAAACAGAAAAATGGCCTTAATATTTGCAGCATACAGCCCGTCTAATAAAAAGTAAAATCATGCAATGATGATAGTTTAGTGAAGAAGGAAGCCTATATCTAGTCACATGATTTAGTTTAACACATCTCATACCCTCTTATTCTTAAACAATCCGGAAAGTTTGGATTATACCTTCGGATGTGTTGACATAACCTTGTAAAAGACATTCAGAGCTTTTTAACAGCTTATCTTAAATTGATTAAAAATCAAATAACATTTAGAAGTTCAAAACCACAGAAAACAGAGAAGAAACTTCTTATTCTTAATGCAAGAATTGGTGTGCTTTGCTGTGCATTTTATGGGAGGTTAGCCTAGATGAGGATCATTCATTTGTCCACCCTTAAAATCTGAGTCACAAATTTTTTCCTAGAGTTGCACTAGTCACTGTAGATCACTAATATTTAAGTCCTGAAACTTGAAAGTAAACACTAAAGCAAATTCCTCTTTTCTCACATTTGAATCTTTAAATAATGGATGGGTCTTGCTGGAGTGTAGACAGAAAAAATATTGTCTTACAGCAAAACTTACTCTTCTTTTTTTTTATGTTTTACAGAAGGTCAGCCTAGATCAGGATAATTGTTTCTTCTTCTCTTAGAATCTAAGTTTTGAAATTTCTCCCTAAAATACACATACCTGGCACAAGTCACTATAGATTACTAATATTTTACTCTTGAAACCAGAAAAAAGTAACTGCAGGAAACAGTGAAAAACAAAAAAAGGAGCCTGCTTTGTGAAAGACTTTAGAATTTCTTCCAAGTGAGAATTTCAAGTGATTCAGAAAAGATTTCACTATTTTGATAATAAAATTGAAGACCTGGAAAACAGGTCACGATGTTCACATCTTAAGAATTATAGCTATTACAGAGGAAAGTGATGGATGATTGGATTTATAACCACTCTGATAATCAGAGTAATCAGAGGATGTGTTTTCCCACACAAATGGGAAATGACATTAACACATGAATTCATTCATCTGAAACCCTGAGAACAGGACAAGCTTTATAAAAATGTTGACATTTTCAAAAACAGGTAAAAAGTTTCTCACATATCAAGGAAAATGTAGAATTAATCTCAATATTTTTATTGCATTTTCATTAACAGAAACTTGGAGAACAGTGAAAGCAAATTAAATCTCCTGGAGAGAATGCATACTGCTTCTTTAATTCCAGAATAAGACGGATTTAGCCGAAAGAGGAATCCATGTTCCTCACACTCATGTAAATTTTAGGTAAGGAGCAATTAACACTCAAAAAAAGAAGGCCAAACCTCTTGCTGAGTGTAGGTACCTTCCTGTATTCCTTCCTAGACATAGAGGTGCTGTGCTGAAGAAGAGCGAGCTGTTTGACAGAACTGGTGCTTGGGTGCCTGATAAAATGGAATAATTTGTGCCCAGTTCTCTACCAGGGTTGCTTTTCATAAGAAAGCAAAACATGAGTCAGCAACTTCCACAGGCTTCTTGAAGGAAAAATCTGCGTAAATAGCAGCTTGTGCCATGATCAGTCCAACATGTCATCTCTGTGTCTAAACTGAATGTTTGCTCATTAAATATGTAATATGCTGATATACCACAGTGCCCCAGGAGTCTGACATTATTTCATTTCTATAGCAGTTGTGTAGCACAGGATACTTGCACAGCTATGAGTGACATTATTAAACCAGTTGTTTTGCTTCGGTTTAATTTTCAAAATTCACATTCTGAATATATTGTCTCGGTGTAGTAATGTAGTGAATATGTCTCTAGTCACTAGCTAAAAAAAAAAATCCTCTGCAGTTTAGAAATCTGAGCTACTTTTCTTTAATTAGGTTTTTTATCACTAATGTTAGAATGACACATTGGTATCCAGGAAAAAATTTAAGCTAGTGTATAGTACAAATAGAGTAAAGAACTGGAGCGCTAGAAGTCTAGGTTTCATCTGTGGCCTGCGAAGTAACTTTGGACAATATAATGTACATCCTTTCCTTCAGTTTGCTGATTTGTATAATGGGAATAATGAATCTTCCCAACTTCACGTGTTCTTCTTGAATCACTTTATAAAAATTCACTATTATTTATTCATCACTTAAGTAAAAATACTCAAGTGATCTCAAGTATAGTCAGGATCAGATTTTAAATGGACTTGAATTTTTAACTCTTTCTCATTGCTTTTTAAGTAACCACAGATATTAAAATAACTTTTTTCAACCAATACTTTTATCTTTTTTCCCCCTATTTTTAAGCAAAAATAATTTCCTGGTCAGCTCTGATGAAAATGTGACATAAAGAAAATAAATGAAAGAGTCTGTTCATAGAATTTAAGCCTAAATTATTTATTCCACACAAAGAAACTTAGAAATAAAGATGAATGTTAGACATTGGGAGTTCAGCGTCCATGAAGAAATAGAGGTGATCAGGAAGGAGTAGTATTTCTTTTACTTCAGTGCTTTGCAATAGTCTTTTGGGTCTTTTTATTTAACATTTTAAATTTTCCCCTCTTTTGTTGCTAAATGGACACTATTTAAATATGTTGTGTCCACTGATCTGTGTTTCAGCGGACACCATTGAAAAAGACATTTCTTGCAGTACAATAGGTAGAATATAACAGAAGACATCCATTGCAGTGGTCATAGCCCTGACCCGGCCATTTCATCGCTCTGCCTTTATCTCTGTTCTTCCACAAGCAAGAGCTGCCAAAACTAACTTTTATTATGTAATGTATCATCAAAGAAGGGAAAAAAAAGTTGAAAGGAAACTGAAAAACAAAACACCTGTGCCAAATATATTCACCAAGCTATGTGGAGCTACATCAGACATCATCCATACTGGCAGCAATATTAGTTGAACACAGGTACTGATCTAAAGTATAAAATTTAACAATTTATGTCTTTTCACTGTCATTTCACTGTCTCCCAATCATTGTCAGGTCTGGTATCTCAGAAGGAGACAGCCAGCTTGGTCCCAGCTAAATCTGCATGTAACTGCCTCCACACTCCCAGTCAGTAGCATGTTTTATGGAAATCTATATATGAACCTGAAATAATAAAAAAAAAAGATTCTGCTTTGTTTAACTGTAGCCTAACTGAATGTGTAAGTTTATTTGAAGACCAAAGAACTGCTCCAGCATAGTTTGAGGTTTTTTTCCTAGTCTTATCTGTGCATTTTATACTATACGTTCCTTAGTTAACTGTAACAGTTTGAGCCACAAGAGATGAACAGAATACCTAATCTCACAAATATTTCTGTTTGATAGCTTTTTTATGAAAAAGTGGGAGACGGGAATAAGAGGTAGCTCCTGGATTCCAGTGGAGCAATGCCACTTTATGTCAGTGGCATATTACAAAATTATGCCAACTTTTACTTGCCATCAGAGCTCTTAGTTTATTGATCTCCAGAGTTCTTATGAATTTTGCAATTCATAAAAAAAACCCTTATGCAACACTGTTGATCCAGAAATACATAGAAGAACAATATGGGGAGGGGGGGAGCGGGGCAAATGGATACTAAGCCTATGAAAGTAGATGACATGAAATATTTTTCTGTTGCACAGAAGAAGCTCTACTAATGGATACTAAGCCTATGAAAGTAGATGACATAAAATATTTTTCTGTTGCACAGAAAAAGCTCTACGGTCTGAAAAACCATCATATTATAAATATTTGGGATGTTCCCTGACAGAGAGAAAAATGTATAAATCAAGTTTTTTGTCTGATTAAATGGCAGAATTGCCCATGAAATGGAAAATTCAGGTTTTGATTAATTTACTGATTGGTAAGTCCTATCTTTCTCTTACTCTGCTATTAATTCTTCAGCAAGTAAATAAGAAATGACCAAGTTCTCCACCAGAATTACAGAGATCCTAATAACATTCTATCATAGTGCTCCTAAAAGATTCAATCTTTTGAAAGTGTATTCAGATAACTAGTCTGGACAGGAGAATAAATGGTTAAGTAGTGGCGACACAGAGCAGCTGGCTTTGCTGCAGCTGTGTATCTTGCCCTTGCTGTTCCTTCCTACCAGTTTTTCACTAAAAAGGAAAAGCAGAATTATCTGTGCAACAAGATATTCTTTCCATCTTCTGCCTTCTCTTTATTGGCTGTGTCAAGTTTCTGGTGTTCAGTGATCATGAGGGGACTAGCTGAGAACTTTCTCATGTTTGAGCTCTGGAAAGGCAGGAAAACAGGGGGAATGAAGCCAGATTACTGCCTAGTCTGGAGGTCCTGCATGGAGGACTTGAGGAGGCATAGGAGTTTCAAGCCACTCTGTCCCAGTCCTGCCTCTAGGTAAAGAGGCTGGAAACAAGTGGGGAAAAATCAGAAAACCTGGCTATCCGTTATGTTTTTCTGGGATTGTATGGACTGGTCATGCAGTGGTCTCCCCACCACTTAGCTTTCCTTCTCTAACTAGAACTGTATGTAACTCGCAATTTCAATGGAGACAGCCCATGCAGTGTCAAGTGTCCCTCTCAAAAGACTAGAACAGCTTCCCACACCCGCCTCCCCCCCACCCCATCCTCCTAAATTATTTCGGTATTGCTAAATTCTTGCACTTAAACCGTTCTTTTAATACAGAAACACAAATAAGTACCTGAGTGGGTAGCTGTTTGTGGCCATTCCTCTTAGAGTTTCAGCTGGAACTCCAGCTTCATAATATTATTGCTGGTTGGTTTTGGTTTTTTTTGCTTTGTTTTGGATTACATTTCTGCTTAGAAAAAAAAAAAGTATGTATCAGAGCAGCATATTAAAGTCAACAGACATTAAAAATCCAAATGATCAATTCAAACCTATTCAACACAAAACACTCCTCAGAAAAAGAAATAGGTAACCCATTAGTATAACCAAATGACGTTGTTTGTCCCAAATAGACTGATAATCATAATTGAGTTTGACTCTTATAATATATTTACTATATCCATCAATACCCATGTAGTATGTCCACTCCTTTCAATCTGAAAGTATGTTCCTTGTGAAATGTGAAAGTTTTCTCTTTGGAATAACAGCAGAGATTGCAAATCCAGTCACGACCCACAGCTGTGATAGAAGAATTTATAAATGCTGTGAACCACATTTCTCTTAAGTTCTGCTGTTTACACTAGTATTCTTTGAGTCCTAGTGTCCCTCTCTCCACCTCCCTGCCTACTTGTAGCACCTTTTTATCTTTTCCCAGTGATTTACTGAAACTGACAGGCTTACTTGAGGAAAACATTTTACATTTATCCTCAAGGGAAAAAAACTTCCTCTTTTTAAAACAAATTAGCCAGACTATCCAATTTTCCCCCTTTGTTTACCATCAAATTTAAAGTAGTCATGAATCCGTACGTGAACACCTACATTTTATGAGAGTACCACTCTGATAACAGTTATGTACAGAATTTCTGCTATATACTATAAGTCTCTTAACATCCTTTTCTGTGAAGAAAATCAAATAATAAATTATACTTGCTGATGAAAACATGACATGAGATTGCTTGTTTGGAAAATATGCATAGCATACTCGGTAGTTGCATGGGTGTGACGCTGAATTAGGATTGGTGGCAACTCTTCCTCACATTGCCAATGAACCAGCCTTGACTCATTATGATAGTACCTTTGTCTTTTAAAACATGATCACTCATTTTGCAAGTGACTGAATCCTAAAACTTATGATCTAAAATATAAGTAGCACCAAATATTAACTCTAGAAGACAAGTACATTTCAGCCCTGTCCTTTTCAATTCCTGGCTAGGGTGCAGCAAAAAGATTGGCATCTGATTTTCTTTTTTTTTTTTTCTTGGAACCACATGAACTGAAAAGAGTTTAGAAGTTCAGGAACAACAGCATTTCTTCTTCCCAGGCTATTTGACAGCTAAGAATTATTGAAGTTGAACATTTAAGACAAGTGCTTTTAAGCGTACACATCTTACTTTCAGCTAACTTATTTATGAGGATAGCAGCTATTCTGGATTTAATTTTTACCTCTGGAAAAAATTAAACTTTTTTTTTTTTAAAAAAAGGAAAATAAAAACCAAGGAAGGATTTATGCCATTACTCTAATCCTTTTCATACAACGTTCAACTTGCATTGCTAGCAAAGCCAGTGCTTTACTCAAACTGTAATACAAGAGATGAACTAAAAGTGGGGAAAACTTTTTAAGAATGAGTGACAAGCCAAAGGTTTGAGTGAAAAGTAGATGGAAGATTAATGACATGGAAAATCATCTGAATAAGTAATCTCAGCTACCGTATGTGAAGAGGTGGCACTGTGCAACTTAAAACAGAATCCCACAATCCCTGAATCCCACAATGCATTCAAGTATATAATGAGGAGTATACCTGATGCGTTCTCCAGAGTACCTGACTCCTTCTCCAGCACCTACAGTTAAAGTGAGGTGTGGAATACCTTTCATTTATTAGAGTTTCAGGATCTAGAAGGAACTAAAAGTAAAAGATGAATGAATTGATTTTAAAATGCAGAATACATACACAGAAGGAAGGTCAGTTGTGTGTTTTACAGCAGGATCTGGGACAGCGTAAATCTGACTGAAGTTTCTTTCCATTACCACCTTAGCCACTGCATTTAGCCCATTTTCTATGTGTAAAATGGGGAAAATGAATACAATTTTTCATTGCCTTTTGTCTATTTAAACTGGACATCTTTGAAATGGAAACTGGGTTGTGTCCTCACATTTTCCCCAGGACCCTTGTTTCATTTGAAGTTTCCAGAATGGGACTTCTGCCTGAGTAGAAACCATAATAACAACAAAGTAAAAACACTATTTTCTGAGCATGCCCCCAGGAATTAAATCAGTGACAACAATTATTTTGGTATTTCTAAAAATAAAATATTTTCCTAAACATTCTTTCTTCACTTACTCAAAGAACTTTGAAAAACAGAAAATATATTCATCTAGATCATTCATCAGTAAAACAAATATAAACATAGTTGGTAAACTATTGTCATATAAACTCATGCTAATAGAATTATATCCTCAGTAGATAACACTTTAGGTCAGTAACCAGAAGCGTGAGGTAAACATATGTTGATAACTGTAAAAGCGTCAGGGAAACCATATTATACCCTTAACTTTGCCTGACTCTGCAGTGTTGAAGGAATGACTTTTGCAGCACATTCAGGCTAAGATCAAGGAAGCAAGAGGTCAGTTTCAGAAAACGATAGTCCTCCTAGTCAGCCATGACCTTCTCATTCATAAAGAGTAAGGCAGCTTTAACAAGTCTTCTGTTGACATATGTAGGGAAAATAAGTTGTATCTCATCTAGATATGTCCCAGCCCAAGGCTTTTAAGCTCCAAAAGCTGTCCTATTCCTACCTTCAACTAAGTTCAAAGGTTTCAAGACTTCTGGCATAGCTATACTGAGGGCTGCTTGAGCACAGCTGTTTTACAGTTTGTGTGATGACACAAGCATGTGTTTCATCTTGCAGCAGTAGACAGGTATTCATTCACCTGAGTGGAAGTTGTCCCAGTGAATCCAAATGCATTCATTCAGGGCTTTAAGTTCTTAAACCCATTTAACTGAAGTTTTGAGAAAAAATATTTTTGCTATTTACATTCCTGACTCAGTGATTTGGTCCAGTTTTTGACTTCATAAAATATATTTTAAGGTTATTCCCAAAATAGTTTAAAAAAACCCAACCAAACATTACTGTGTATTTTGATGAAGCCTCACATCTGTGGCAAACAATGATAGACTGTCACAGTTTAGTCACCAGGTTTTACATAGGTGTAGCCTGGAAGGTACAGTGACAACAGCTGTAATTCATTTTCCAAGATAATGAGGTAACTTAGGTTTCAAAAAACTGTATTTATTTGTCATAATGCATCAAATCTTTAAAAAAGAACTTTGGGTTTTCCTGTGTGACAACTTTGTCCTGGAGTTTCTTTTTAAATGAAGCTAGGTTTGTCCTAAATTACTCCTTGCATGAAACTTTCTCTGATTTCCCCTCTAATCTGTAAGATAATAAAAGGGTGGTTAATTAGTGCTTTCGAGCATGAGTTTGAAACGTTGAAAAGCGGCTTGTTTCATATGCAAAACAACATACATTAGGATTGCCATATTCAATAGCCTTAGCAGTCTTACAAAAACAGTGTAATGAAGAGCTTTGCTTAGTATAGAGTTGGAAAAGACAAAGCTGCCAAGCAGTGCCTCAGTTTTCTGTGTCCGAAGGAATTTAGACATAGCTGAAAGTCCCTTTTTTAATAATACAAAAATAACTTTTACTGAGAAAATTCTACCTGTTCAATCTGCTAATACTGTACCTATGTGTCTTTTGAGAACATAGCTCTATTAACAAAGAGAGTTGACAGACAATTTCTTCATTTGTGAAATGTTTATTCTCACTTGAATTTTGTATATGTTAAGGTATATATTACCATTCCTGTTTTGCAAACCACAGAAATTGTATACTTTTCCAGTAGCTGACAAAACTGACAGTACATGGGCCTTTGAACAGGGAAAAAAGTCCTCTGCTGGCCAAGTGCCTGCTGGGAAAGCAACCCCCATGCTGGCCTCGGGCAGCCTTGACAGGCAGTCAGGACAGACTGTAAATGAAGTCTCAGGTTTGTTACTTTGATGCCAAGGGACAAGCATGCAGCCTCATCTCTGCCAAACTCATTTCATTGCATAAATTATTCTTTTTGCAGGATTTGACATGTGAATTTGTATTTAGACAGGTAATGAAAGCACTGTCTGGGTTAGCAGCAGAGATGACAGTGGTGACCATTCCCACTGACAGGGCAAAGTGCTCCAACATGGGACTTTCCTGCAGTAGCAAACACTAGGAAACATCTGTAAAGCCCATTGGAAAGCAGAAGAAAATCAGCATGAGAACATCCTATTTTCTCATCTGTTTCTGTGCAATTGGATTTGATATCTTTCACAACTCATTTTTCTTTCCAGTGGGCAGAATTCTTTTTTGGTTTGTTAGGGAAAAATATGACTCCATAGCTAATTTTTTCCTCTAAGTCTTTTGATCCTAGGTATATCACCTTATCTTACCTCAGGAAAGAGTCTGAGCCTGGCAAAGACTTTAGTGCTGCTGTCTCCCTGATCATAACCATAGAAGTAGACCTATTCATTGTTTTGGAGGGAGTTGAAAGTGGGTATGTAGGATTTTATTCCTCATTGCCTCCTGATCCCTCTATAAAATCTGTGTCTTAAGTTTGTGGTCAACTGATATTTTCAGAGTAAATATAAACAAATAAAATAAAATAAAATAAAATAAAATAAAATAAAATAATAATAAAAAATATATGCAATTTTTATTTCAAACTGTATCATTAGTCACCCAAAGGAATCACCTGTTCTACTTTGCTTGTCTCCAAGGAAAAGAATGCTTACTGCCTTGCCTGGGATGTTGGGAAGGTGACAAGAAGCTGTTGAGAAGTTTCTAAGGCATAATTAAGCCTCCTGACCTGCAACACATACCTTAGAGTGAGGCAAGTAGCTTTCTGTAATGTGCTGAATAACACTGATCATATAGTCAGATCAAACTGCATTGGTTAGGATAGACAAATAACCTTTAGGTGCTTCTGGAGAAGAACAAGGAATGGGGTACCACACAGTGGTCTTGTTTGGTTTTGTTCTTCTTCCGGGAAGTGATGCTCCAGAAAATGGCAGATACTCCACCCTCACATGGCTCCTGAGTACCCTCCACGCAGTCAGGAGCTTGAGGGAAGTTCCCAGTTTGCCAAAAAGCAGCACTAGGACAGTTGGACTAGGTGATCGTTGTAGGTCACTACCAACTGAACTATTCTATTCTAGTCTAGGAGAAAGGGCAATGTTATCTGCCAGGGACGAACTGGGGAATGCCACCTGGAAATATATTGGTTACATTGGTAAAACCTTGTGAAGGATAAGATTTGGGAGTTGCATCTGAATTAAGAAAAAAGAAATAAAATAAAAATGTTGCTGAGCAAAGATACTAATTTTGAAAAGCTTTTTTTTTTCTTTGACAGTTTCTTTAGATTTCAAGCAATTTCATTTTTTTTCTTTTAGATTTTCTTCTACCTCCCATTTCATTCTTTAAGTTATTTCTTAAAAAGGAAACACTGCTCTGTGGTATGTGGTGGCTGATACAGCTGACCTTGTTATGGAGTCCCAAACCTTGCATATATGACTTAGCAGATGGATCTTTGGTCTCTTTGTGACTCTTTCCGTTGTTTCAACCATCTGGACAGCTGGGTGATGAGCCAGCTCACCTATTCCCACAGCTAGGATAAGAAGGAGACCCGTGAAGTGCTTAAACTTCCTAATCCTATCTTTCAAAAAACAACATTTTTATACTACTTTTTTCTTCCCCCTCACTCGGTTGTCACCTGTAGAAGACAATGCATTAGTCACTGCAGGAGGTGATGCTGCCATAGCTCTAATGCTACAAGAGGAGAAATCTATGCTCTCTGAGCTGGAAAAGCACTCTCTGCATGACTGTGTAAAATACTCATTTTATGTTTTCCTCCTTTGTTTCACTCACAAAGGCTGGAGAAAGCCAATTTGTATGCTTTTAATTTGCCTTAACAAGTTATGACATTTAACCTCATCTTTCTCTCAGTACAATGCATGGTTTTGTACCACATTCATCATAAAGTGCTCCAGCAGTAGTTAGAAAAGCAAAGTGATGTCACTGACAACTCTTTGACAAAAGGGACTTCTGTCCAGCCTTGCACATTTGAGGGATGCCTTCGCAAAAACTGGAAGTGCCCAAGGGCAGAGACTGAGGGCAGTCAGGTACAGAGAACTGAATAATCAGCAAACTGGACTAATACTGCATCTAAAAGTCTCTGAAGTCTTTTCCTGTTTGGCAAAAATCTTAAGTTTCATCTTGTATATTTCTATAATGCTCTTTTGAAAGACCACTTTGAAGTTGTTCTTTGGGGTCCAAAGAATTGCATGCAGTCTGTAATCCCCTGGTGTCCAACACAGTCTCTCTGAAATTGCCCACACACCCCCCTTATGCATTTATGCTGACTTCAGAGCCATCAGACTGAAGTTCTGCCATCAACAAAATATATGCAAATGCTAGAATATTAATGCCCAGTCTAAAGTATATGTTGCTTTGATCTTTCCTGCTGCTGTTATTTCAAAAGTCTCCTAGAAATCCTTCAAGTGCAGTAGTGTCTTTCTGGGCAGTTTTATTTCCTGTCTGCAAATCCCTTGATATTTAATAAACCTCTGATTTTTCATTTTGTAGTGTACTTATCCAGAGACACCTAGCCCCTATCAATGCATTGCTTGCAGTAGCTGAATATGCTTTCCCGTGCTCTGCATTATCTTCTGAAAACACTCTATGTTATTTGTTTTGGGGAATTCCTGTGACTCTAAATGACCATTTGCTGAAAGCAAAGTATTGGTCCTTATTTTCACAGAATCACAGAATTTTCCAGGAGCTTTACAGAAAGTACAACGTAAACTTTTGTTTTAAAAAACAAAAAGCTGTTCCAAACCTGCAAAATAATATTAGCAGTAGCACAAGTAAATCCACTTTGTTAATCTCAGTTTGAAATCAGATGTATTGCCTATCCATCTTTCATCCTTCATTGTTTTTCACCATTGCTATACCATACCAAAAGAAACTAGAGCATGTCAAAAGCCCAGCTTCCACCACAGCCCCTCGTCAAGTTGCAGCTAATGTAGCAGGCCTAAATAAATAATTCTGAGTCAAGATTAGGTACATGAAATGCTCGTAGGCAGACCAGTCTTCAGAATGCCGAATCACTGGTGTTGGACTAGAGACCTCAAGGGGTGCCTGCCAGTCTCATTGATTTTGGGATTCTATGAAGTGTAGAAAACAGGATAAAAATATTTTACGAGACAGTCACATTTGGTAGGTTTCATATGTATCTTCTTTAATAGCTTTAATATAAATAAATAGGGGAGGGGCACTCTAAAACTGATTGTTTTAGATCAAACTCAAAACTGAACAATTGAAATTTGAAAGATACAGATTTTTCTCAAAAAAGAGTCAGTTTTGCATGCTTCACTTCTGAGAACTACTAATTCCTACAGTGCTAGCCACCAGATCATTTAAAAAACCCACAAAAACAACCCAAAGAAGAAAAAATCCCCAACCTACAAAATTATATTTTGAGCGGACACTGGTGTAATTTCTTTTTATACATTTGGGTCATGAATTTGCCAACATAGTTTGCTTATAGGTTATTTCAAATTGATTAAATTTCTTTGCACATTTATATTAATTTAACCGTTTAAAATAATGAAATAAGAACAAAATCAGATCAATTTCTATTTGCAGTGAAAAGTAAACAGTAAAAGAGAAATGACAGCAGATCTAATTTTGTTTTATTTGGAGCACATTCACATTCACATTCACACCAGAAAGGTCTCCCAAAACAGAAATCTCTCTACTTTGGCAATCATGAAAGTGAATAAAAAATGAATTAATCCAAAGATGCGAAGATTTTGGGGCTAAAACCCAAAAAGTATGAAACATTTTCAGCGAGATAAAGATTTTAATTGCAAGTGGCATAGCTGAACCTGTTTGTGATGATGGTCATCTGGCAAAGGGCAGCACAGATGTGAGCTACTGTGTTTATCATAGCACAGTAAAATTTACTGTAAACAAGTTTACAGTCTACTTTATCATTCCAAAATCATGGTTTGGTTTAAATCTTAAGAAAGATATTGCACTCATCAATATGAGAAGCCCTCTCATTATTTTGACGTAATTGTTGTTTTTAAGAGAGCTGGAAGGAAATTTTCTCCTGTCTTTGGATATCTGTATAATTGAGACTGTGATAGCCTAACTCAGATCTTTCCTAAGGAAGAGTGCTGCCACCTGTGGTTATCTCTGAAATACTTATGGAAACAACAGAAGTTGCATGAAATATAATTTACTGTATGTGGAGAAAGAAGTCAGGTTTTAATGCAATGTTTTTATTTCCCTTTGGTTTACTCTGCTTTTCTTATACATGCATTCCCAGACTTTTTTCCCACTTTTTCTTAGAACTTAGTCCTAATGGACAAGACAAAATCCAGCATTTGCTTTGAATGTCTTCAGTGTGGGAACTTCAGCATCTGGGTTCTTCATGTAAAATAACTAGTTGTTTCAATGTTACAACTGCAAAACTGGATTTCAGTTTTCCAGGAGAAGTTCCAGAACAGGGTAGAGCAAAGGTTGATCCATATAGTCCTCAGAAAGACCTTTCTTCTGAAAGTGAGTCTTCTACTGATGTATCTTGCCTTCCACAAATGCTGTAATTTGGTCAGAAATATTCATTTCTACATTTTGACAAGAATAACACTCAGTCTTAAAAATACTAGTATCTAAAAAGAATGCTTAAATAAGCTCATGCAAGATTGGGTGTGGACAACACTTGAAGTCAGACAGAGGGGATTACTTCGGGAAGAGAGAAGGCTCAAGGGGGACTAAGAATCATGGAGAAGGGTAGACCAGGACACTCATTTATTATACTTACTGTCTCCCTTGTGTAACCTGAACTACTGAATACTACACCAGTACTCACTTTTTACACTATTCATAAAAACACTATTCAAAAAACCTGTTACACGTTAACCATGTGTAACATGTTACACAGACCACTTGCTTCTTTTGCATCACAGATCAGAGGGCATTATTTTTCCTTTTGCAGTGGAGAACTCAAATTTGTTTTAACTGCAGTAGCAAGATCAAAGAGATTTTATGATAACTTTGGAGATAGTTTTAAGCATCCGCACCGACACATCTGAATAAGAATTGCATCATGTTGGCCTTTTCTTGGAATGGTTTTGAAGACAAAATGGCTCTTGTACAAATGTTCACAGGGAACAAAAAGACTGTGAAGATGAAAGCAAACCCATTATTCTTATTCTAATGAATATTTTGAAATACCTTCTTTTTCAGATTAGATTATTTTAAAGGGAATTAAAGCTAGAGCTGTATGGTATATATAATAAAATATTATTTGTGCCTATATTCTTCTGAGCATGAAACAAACACATTCCTGCTAGAAACCTGAACAAAACTGTTGCTTACAAAGATCATTTTTCAAGACCACACTTGAGAGGAGAACCTGTTTTCTTTGCAAAGGTGAAAACTGCAATTGACAACTTTTTAATACACTTCTGTTTTCTTTGAACTCTGCTGAATTTTTATGATGAAAGTTAGGGATTTTATGACAAGAAAGAGTAAATCATAACTTTAAGTAAACTGTGGTGTGTAGCCATTAATTCAATGCATTTATATGAATGAATGTGACCTAAAGTGAAAGAGAACGACAGTGGCTGAAGAGCCATTTCAGTAAAATCAGGGTAATTCACAGAGGGAACCTGGGAAAGGGAGTGAGGACAGATTGGGAAATGAGGCAGAAAGAACAAGAGTTATTCAAAGTAAACTGGGATAAAGTTGCAAGCATTAGATTAGCTAACAAATAAGTTTTTGAGCTGGGGCAAGTTAGTCCAGAGGGTGGGGAAAAAAGTTGTCATGCAGTAGGAGAAAGGATTTTGTGTTTTGTCTGTATTTCAAAGGGCAGTGGTAAGTAAGAAGAGATCACAAAGACTGTTTGCAGTAAAATATTACTGTTAAGAGAAAAATACAGTTAGGAAAAGTCTAATATTCCTAGAAAGTCTTAAAAAGATTAAGCTTCAGAAAAACTTGCCAACAGGAGTAATAGAACCCTCATTTTTTTAATAAGATCTGAAGTTAGGTGAGTTAACCATGGTTTGGGAATTTGTCACAGAAGTTTTGCACTGCTTTAGCTCAAATGTCCTTCAGCAGATAAAGAACAGTGATAACAATAATGGCACTGTCATTTCACATCCAGACCTGCAAGTGTGATAACAGAAATTCAGCTAAAAAAGGAACTCACCTTATTCATCTGTAGCATTTTCTATAAAGATTCATATATATCAATTCTGCTTTTAATATTAGCTTGATCTAACTACAAACAGAAAGTGAGGAGTGAGGAATTTCTAATTTTCATTATCAGCTTTTCCTTTCCCATGTACAATAGATCAAGCCTGGTAGTTGGAGAGAAGCAAGATATCCAAGTTCTGTAACTAATGTTGTCACAGCCCGGGTGTAGGACCTTGGCAAACAGGCCATTTTTTCCCCTTTATCACTGTTTGCCATATTACATTTGGCCTGTTTGACTATTGCTGCAGCAAAAATGTTATTACCCATTCCATTTGCAAGTACAACTGTACAATATTATGCATTGTCGTATTATAACCTTTTCTTTTTACAGAAGTAAGAGTTGACCCTGACCTGATCTGCTTGTTAGGACATCTTTTGGGATGACGTACAACCACTGCAATTTTTGAATAGCTTTTAGATTTCTCTGAAGCGACTGACATACCTTGCTTTGGAAATAACTGCACCGGCTAAAGAAATTACCACTTTCAACTACTTATTACTGTGTAACTGCAGAGATTACTTATCCTAACTTCTGCCACTTATAAATTTATCAGTCGATTCTGAACTTCATGGGAGAGATAAACAGGGTTATTTTTAAAAAGTCAGTGAAGGTAAGTTGAACAATTAACTTTGCTTCAGGCTTACTGGGAAGCACACATCAGACCTGAGGTTTTGGTGTTTGCCATCCAGTGAAAAAACATAAGCCTGTTAAGGTGGTACTGCTGTCAGATAGTATAGCCAGATCAGGAAAATGACATCTGCTGTAATGGTTGCTGGTTTGATCCTATAAATTACACTGATCTTTCGTCACCCTCTTTAGCGTAGCGTATTGAAGGGTAGATACTTAGGCTGTTTTCAATCTCAGAAGACAAAGCGTATGCTAAATGGTGGCCACTGATAGAGACTGGCTCAGGAGAGCATTTTTTTGTGAGTACAATGCACTCTGACTATTATCCTGCAGTTGAAATGAAAATGATGACAACTCAAAAACTGTACTGCAATGGAAACAGGTGTAACCTCATTATAAGAAATTCAGGAATATCTGCACCAATAAGCACGTTCTTCTCAAAGGTTTTGAAAACATCCTGTTTATCTAGTGTAAATTAATCTAAAACAGCAATAATTTAACCATATTGAGATGACCGTATTTTGGATCCTTGTGTTCTCCTTATATATCATAAGGAGAATAACATTATTTCATGAGACAGAAATACCTCCTATTTCCTTTCACTTGCAGAAGGTTTATTCATTATGAATAATTTATAGTGCTACTTTATTACTCTCCTGGGAAAGACATGAGTCTTGCATTTTGCCCTGTACATGATGGTGTTTTTAGCAATTCTCTAAGAGGGAGAAATCTGAAAGGAATCTATTTTCCACTCCAAAAAGCTTCACAGTCATCATTTGGTCAGTCCACATCTCAAATAGGGGAATAGCGGAAATGCAGCTGATATGGAAAGTCTTGGCTATAGAGAAATTAAAGATTTCATATTTATAAAACGCTTTCCAGTTCTGTACAGTAAGATTTATTCAAATACTTCTGGAATCTATATTTTTAAAGGAATAATCAGTGCATAGATGTATAAGATACACGAGGGGAAAAAAAAGAAAATTATAGGAAATAGTATTCTGCAGATTCGAAAGAGGATTTGAGCAGTTTCAGCTGTCAGAGGTTTCATTTGCTTAGGAGTCTGAATTTTAGGGGTTTTTTACAGCTTTTTTGTAGGGGTTTTTGTTTGGGGGCATTTGAGGAAATTTTTTATAAATTTAAGGGTAAATAGTAAAATTCCAGCATTTACAGTCTGATATATTCCATACCAGCTAGACTTGCCAAACACAGTCTTCTTGCAGTATCCCATGTCAGTATTCCCATGAGAAGCAGAATACCTCAACTTATTGTGGCTTGTGCTTTCAAGTTGTCTGTGAGCAAAATTATTTGTCCACATGATTTGTCCATAATGGTTTGTCCACAAAATCAAATTCCTCTAAACATAATCTTAAATAGTTACTCCTATGCTCTTACAAAAATGAAAAACATGGTCTTTTAACCAGAACAGTAAACATAGTATAGTGTAATAATATTCACCAAACTCAAGTTTTACTAGGGTATTAGAATCAATAATCGAAATACTTTAAATATCTGTGTATCTGATATTGTTTTCTGAAAGGAAAACAGGTCAGTCTTGTTATTTGATAAAATCATCATGGCAGGTCTGTAATTGGAGAATTGAATCGCCAGAAATTTTCTTCAGCTTCAGATCTCAGCCAACACATGAAGTATGGGTTACAATTAATATGGATTAGATGAAGTTTCTACCTGTCCTGGTTTCAGCTGGGATAGAGTTAATTTTCTTCCTAGTAGCTGGTATAGTGCTGTGCTTTCAATTTTAGTATGAGAATAATATTGATAACATGCTGATGTTTTGGCTGTTGCTAAGCGGTGTTTACACTAGTCAAGGACTTTTTCAGCTTCCCATGCTCTGCCAGGTGCCCAAGAAATGGGAGGGGGCACAGCCAGGATAGTTGATCCAAACTGACCAAAGGGCTATTCCATACCATATGATGTCATGCCCAGTATATAAACTGGGGGAGTTGGCCAGGGGGTAGCGATCGCTGCTCAGGGACTGGCTGGGCGTCGGTCGGCAGGTGGTGAGCGGTTGTATAATTTTTATTTTTTTATTATTATTATTATTATCAATTTTTTTCCCTTTTTTCCTCACTTGGGTTTTGTTCCTCTCTCTCTCTCTCTCGTTGTTTTCCTTCTCATTATAATTCATTATTATTATTACTATTATTTTGTTCCAATTATTAAACTGTTCTTATCTCAACCCACGAGTTTTCTTACTTTTGCTCTTCCAATTCTCTCCCCCATCCCACTGGGGGGGGGGAGTGAGCGAGCGGCTGCATGGTGCTTAGCTGCCAGCTGGGGCTAAAACCACGACACTACCATTTCCAGCCATAGAGAACTACAAATCTTAAGCAGGTTCAAGGTAATTATTCTCACTGAAAGTAAAAAAAAAAAAAAAAAAAAAAAAAAAATTGCAAAATGGAGGAGTTTTAGCAATTCTGATGTTGGGATTTACATGGAATTAAAGACAAGAAAACTTCCTTAGATGAAATCAAGGAAGCTCAAAGCACTTCTGAAAAAATAAATGTGCACATCTTAGGACTCAACATAAATCTTGTTACCATAAACAGCAAGCATTTTTTAATGAGAAAATAAACTTGGAGAGTTTCATGGATTTTAAGTCAAAGAAAGTGCTGTAAAACAACAATTCAGATGATAGTCTTATTGTGATTTCAAATGTGTGGATTTATTGATCACTTGTTAAAGAAATTAAACAGATAATTAACTTATTAACACAAAATTGAATAAAATTACACATTTCATTAACAACAAGAAAAATAGATCAATTTTAGAGTAAAAAAAGGTAAGTATTCTTTTGCTAGTGTTAACACTCACTTTTAATTCAAGGTAATGTGATGATTAGTGGAATAATTTAGATTTTTTAAAAACATGTTATATCAGTTGAGAAATAAATTTATTTTTTGGCTAAGCTGTCATTCACACACACACATAGAGATATTTATGATTTATTCAAAGTAATAAAGTTAACCTGTAGGCATTCATTATTGACATCATAGGTTCAGGTACTGAAGTACTATGTTCAACCATGATATCCATCATATTCACCCAGATGAAACACATGTTGGCAAAATTAAGAGTTAAAAAGGGAAAAAAGTCTTTCATTAAACTGTACAAAATGCCATTCAGCTTTCTTGTTGAAACAACAATTCCAAGACAAATAAGTAAATGAGACAAGTCATAGCTCTTTTCTTTGTTTTTGGAGGGTCAGCAGTGGACCTAAAACACGCTGCTCACTTGTGAAGCTGCCTGTGTGCCGTTTTGGAAGCTGGGCTATTCTCACTCATCAGGGAATGGACATAAACTCAGTCTTTTATCAGGACAGAACTTAGTGGATATGTGGACTTGTGAGGTTTTGTGTATCATCTAACTTTTTTTATTTGAGTTTTGTCATCTTTATGGTTTGTGAAAATCCTATATGTTAGTGTAAGTCCTGCTAAAAATAATAAAAAGAAAGAAAAAAAAAAAGTATGAGCTCTCCTAAACATATTATTTTCTCCTTTATCTTAAATGTTTAATGTTCCATTTCATATATGAAAATATCATGATAATATCATGCAATATAACTTTTATATACATGGCCCTTTGCAGATTAGTTATTTCTGTAGTAAGAGTGGCTAGAATTGGGGTCTGGTTATTTTTGCTATTTTACTTTTTATATTTTATTGAATATTTTATACACTTTTCAGATTGTGAAGGGAAGGATTAAATAAAGAACTGTACTAGTTTTTGAATCATCTTCTAAGAACTGATGTCAACATCTCACAATTATTATTGTGTCAGTCCAACAGAAAAAATTGTATACTTTGAGATTTAAACAACCCCCACACCAAAAAAAAAAAAAAAGAAGAAGAAAAAAAAAAGAAAGAAAGAAAAACAAAAACATTCAGGAATCACAGATATTACTATTGCTTTTCTGTAATATCTGTCTTCCCAGCAGTTGCTTGTCTCTTGTGGTCAGAACAACAGGAGTGGGAAGAAAAATGCCTTCCTCAGTACTGCCCTGTGCTTTTACTGATAATCCAAACATGTCCTGTACTGTGTGGGGAAACAACACAAATTGACATGTGTTTTGACTATATTTTGTAACGTGTTTTTTTGTCTCTGTATAGAAATATGTGCCTTCTACTTCTTAATCCTCCACAACAAATGAACCAGTAGTATTTATGATACAGACAGATGATCAGTGGAAAAGAACAAACCTCTTTGATGGTGAGGAGTTAGCTGCCTTTCATTTTTCACTATGGAAGATTTGCTTAAAATGTAGAATGAATGCGTTATTGAGTAGTTTAAGAAAGGATGCGTATTTCTTTAACAGATATTTTCAACATGTAAAGGGAAATTTAAATTTCTTGAAAGCTATACAAAGGTGGGAACAAAGATAACTTTGTAAGCAGCCCAGAACTATTTATCTTCTCACCTAAGAGGTTACATTCAAATCCCAAGGTAAATGGTCTGATTTTACTGCAGCTGGGGCAGATTTACACTAGTTTACCTGAGATAAGATCTCTCTGTACATGTTTATCCCAGAAAAAAATGTCTTTTTTTTTTAATTCATCCAACAAAACACTGATCTGCAGGAAAGATTGTGCTATAAAGTGCGGTAAGCAAACAGATCTGAACTTCTCTATCAGTCTTATTGCGCATCACAGCAATTACTCTTGCTGTCAAGAGAAATAA
The DNA here is from genome assembly GCF_034638445.1 of Ciconia boyciana. NCBI lineage: Eukaryota > Metazoa > Chordata > Aves > Ciconiiformes > Ciconiidae > Ciconia > Ciconia boyciana. The sequence continues at coordinate 88,703,484 of NC_132937.1, forward strand.
AGTTTGATATCCGTTGAGTTTAAATGTGTCAAATGTAGTCTTCCAAAATATAATACAAGCTGCAGACTCTAAAAAACAGAATGCAGGCTGGAATTCTATTTGCAGCCACCAATGGGATGTGTAGGCATCTGACTTGCAAGCTGTTCTTTCACAGGAAGCAAGAAAATGGTATAAATATGCCATACATCCCTCCAGAAAGATGGATGTCAAGCTGGGGGTGAGAGAGTGCATACTCTTTTGCATACTTTGGCCACATGCACAAAACAAGCAGGCATGACCACTTATTTGATATTTTCCACTGTCAGGACTTGCAGAGCTGTTTATTAAAGATGTCTTTTCCCCAGTTAACTCCCTCACTGGTTTAGTTGCCTCCACCTACTTCAGGCTTAATTTTACAATAAAGATTTTGTGAATCTGAGTTTAAGGACTTATGCTATTGGAAAACCACTAAATATTTCCTCATCCAACCTCTCTTTCTTACCTTTGAGCTGTCCTTTTCCTCCAAGAAGAACAACATAAATCATAACATAGGTCAGCTGGGGCAGGTGCAATTCCTTCAGCATTTTCCTTTAGTTCCATATCAACCAGGCATATCAACCAGAAAAGGAAAGTTAAAGAAAGCGTACCTCCACTGATGAATAAGAATGGTGACCTAGCATCAACAGACGAGGAGAAGGCTGAGGTACTCAACAACTTTTTTGCTTCAGTCTTCTCTGGCTACCGCTCTCCTCACCCCTCCCAAGTCAATGGACAACACGTTGGGGACCAGGGGGGTAAAGCCCCTTCCACTGTAAGGGAAGATCAGGTTTGTGACCACCTGAGGAACCTGAACATGTATAAGTCTATGGGACCTGATGAGATGCATCCCAGAGTCCTGAGGGAATTGGCTGATGTAGCTGCCAAGCCATTCTCCATGATATTTGAAAAGTCATGGCAGTCAGGTGAAGTCCCTGGTGACTCGAAGAAGGGAAACATTGTGCCCATCTTTAAAAAGGGTAGAAAGGATGACCCTGGGAACTGCCGAACTGTCAGCCTCACCTCTGTGCCTGGGAAGATCATGGAACAGATCCTCCTAGAAGTTATGCTAGAGCACATGGAGGACAGGGAGGTGATTCGAGACAGCCAACATGGCTTCACCAAGGGCAAGTCCTGCCTGACCAACCTAGTGGCTTTCTACGATGGAGTTACCACATCAGTGGACAAGCGAAAAGCAATGGATGTCATCTGTCTGGACTTCTGTAAAGCCTTTGACACGGTCCCCCACAACATCCTTCTCTCTAAATTGGAGAGATACAGATTTGATGGGTGGACTGTTCAGTGGATAAGGAATTGGTTGGATGGTCGCATCCAGAGGGTAGCGGTCAACGGCTCAATGTCCAGATAGAGATCAGTGATGAGTGGTGTCCCTCAGGGGTCCGTACTGGGACCAGTGCTGATCAGTATTTTTATCAATGACATTGACAGCGAGATCGAGTGCACCCTCAGCAAGGTTGCAGATGACACCAAGCTGAGTGGTGCACTTGACACACCAGAAGGACGGGATGTCATCCAGAGGGACCTGGACAAGCTGGAGAAGTGGGCCTGCGTGAACCTCATGAGGTTCAACAAGGCCAAGTGCAGGGTCCTGCACCTGGGTTGAGGCAATCCTCAGTTTCAACACAGGCTGGGGGATGATGTGATCGAGAGCTGCCTTGCAGAAAAGGACTTGGGGGTACTGATGGATGAAAAGCTGGACATGAGGCAACAATGTGCACTGGCAGCCCAGAAAGCCAACTGTATCCTGGGCTGCATCAAAAGAAGCATGGCCAGCAGGGTGAGGGAGGTGACTGCCCCTCTACTCCACTCTGGTGAGACCTCACCTGGAGTACTGCATCCAGCTCTGGAGCCCTCAGCACAAGAAGGACATGGAGCTGTTGGAGCGAGTCCAGAGGAGGGCCACAAAAATGATGCGAGGGCTGGAGCACCTCCGCTACGAGGACAGGCTGAGAGAGCTGGGGTTGTTCAGCCTGGAGAAGAGAAGGCTGTGGGGAGACCTTATAGCAGCCTTCCAGGACTTCAAGGGAGCCTATAGGAAAGACAGGGACAGACTTTTTAACAAGGCGTGTTGTGACAGGACAAGGAGCAATGGTTTTAAACTAAGGGAGGGCACATTTAGACTGGATTTAAGAAAGAAATTTTTTACAATGAGGGTGGTGAGGCGCTGGAACAGGTTTCCCAGGGAGGGAGTGGAGGCCCCATCCCTGGAAACATTCAAGGTCAGATTGGATGGGGCTCAGAGCACTGATCTAGTTGAAGATGTCCCTGCTCATTGCAGGGGTTTGGACTAGATGACCTGTAAAGGTCCCTTCCAATCCAAAGCATTCTATGATTCTATGATTCATTTTTATTTTACCTTATTTTTTTTGCTTTCAACATAAAAAAAGAGAAGTGCTAAATATTAAGTTGGTGGTCAAAACAGAGTATATTGAAAGAAAAAGTGAACATCTCTTGCTAGTTACCAGGAGTTTTGGTGTTTCCATTTCCTTCTCTACAAGTGCGGATTCATTAGAGCTCTGTTTTCCAGCTCCTAAGTCAGGAGCCTGCTTTAGCAGAGGCAAACACCCCAAGCTAAGAAACTCTATCACACATTGAGAGGTGGTGGGAAGGTAGTGGCAGCAGTCCCAGGTCTAGAGAGGAGTGAAGAAAGGATTCAGCAATGTGCAAAACATTTCCCTTATTCTTATTTGAAGCACATCCAGAGAAAGACTGGAGACTTTCCACCAGCAGCACTTCCATTTGTTTTCAGCCCATTCACACCAGTCTTCAAGTGAATGTAAAGTTGGCGTGCAGCAGTGATAAGCCTTCTAGTGATTTCTGCCACTAACTTACCACAGCAGTTTGGTTATGCTATTTAACTTCTGCATTTATACTAAATGGAAATTACTATACCCACCAAGCTTGGTGAGGTTTCTGAAGAATAAATTTATTTTTGTCAATTTGTTAGAAATCCTACAGTGAAAATTAAAGAACATCAGGTATGCTCTTTTAGCTCAAAAACCACTTGGAAAACCTCACAGGGTTCAAGCAGTGCTTTGTGTCCATGCATACTTTCTTCATCACCTCTATTCTGCTTCCTGCTTCTACTAACAGCACAGTATAATGAAGAACAGTCTCCAAAGAAAAATGACAGATTTAATCTGAGATGCTTAAATTATGTAGAATAAATAATAGAATATACAAAAAGGAAAAAAGAAATCCAGCAAAGTAATGGGCAAATCCAAGCTCTGTTTAAATCAATGAAGTATTCATTCAGACCCTAATGATTTCATAAATATTATCTGTCTCCAGTTTGATGAAATACAAAATAATGCTGTGTTTAGGTTTTGAAGTAAAGGGCCTTTTCCTTTTAAACCATAATGTCAGCTGTACTACGGTAGAAAAAATAGTTTACCTATCTTGCTGTCTTAGAGCAATTTAAAACAAGATTTTAGGCATTTAGACATGCATTTAATAGGAAGTTAATATTTCTGATTTCCAGAAGTGTTTTGTAATCATGAACAGTGAAGTATTCATTAAGTTTATAAAAGCTTCTAATGGCTTATTATTGTTAAGGCATTAAAAAGTTGTTCTGAGAAGAAAGAGTTCTGAAATGGTACAGGAACAAATAAAGAATACTGCATGGGCTAATAAGGATTTAGTGAAAATTATTAGAAAATTATTATTGCTGGCTAAACTATAGTCTCCTACATGCTTTTTGATTATATTGTTGTTGTTTCACTAACATATGGCTCATATCTGCAGTAAATAAGTTTAGCATCTTGTTAAACATGGTGTTGATTAAGAACTTTAATTCAGTATATGTATATATATATATATATATATATCTATCTCTGCTGTATCTGAATGGTATAATTAGGATCAAGATACCCTATTTTTGATGGGTTTCAGATTGTCTTCATCCTGTTTCTAATGCATTTGTTTCAGTGCTAAATATAATTAGTATTATTAACTTGAAAAATGAAAAGAAAGAGCTCTCTGAAACACTGAGAGACCAAACTGGGGCCCAAATATCTCAATTAATATTTTTTATTAGTTGCATGTCCTCTTCTTTCTTGATAATCTTAACTTGTATGCAGCACTGACTCCTTTCTTTGCCCCCAGGAAAAAAAATTGAGCAGCGATGTGGGAGGGCAAAGCAGAGTGTACGTCTGTACAACATGGACCGCAGAGGGCAAGAAGTGGAAGAGGAGTTTTGGGTCCTAAGATCAAGGCTTAGAGGATGTATGAAAAATCAGTTTAACTTCATGAAGAAATAAACCATTATTTCCCTTTTATACTCCTGTACTGGTTTTGACTGGGATTGAGTTAATTTTCTTCATAGTAGCTCATACTGTGCTATGGTTTGGATCTGTGACTCCCTGCAGGGAGTGAGAGAGCAGCTGTGTGGGGCTTAGCTGCCTACCAGGGTTAAACCACAACAATTCCCAAAATAACACAACAATTTTTTTTTTCCTTTTTTTTCTTTTTTTTCTTTCTGTAAAGCCAAGGATAACTAGTTCAAAGGGGAATCTTGCTGCAGTTAGTTGTTGCTGTCTTAGATCTCAAATATCAAATATGTAACTAGTAGCTAGTCTAGGAAAGAGGTGAAGATAGCAAGCAGGTCTCTTGCCTGCTAGGCATGCAGAATTTAAAATGACTGCCAGACCCTTCTTCAGTCAGCACAATCAATCTACGTATTAAACCCAGAGCTTTGTCTCCCCACTCAGGCTGGACCAGCAGTATTCAAATCAGTGAATAACTGACCAGATGTACACCTGAGCTCCAAATTTTGGAGGGAGTTGGGACACAGAGACCTAGCAATGTGTCCAGCACGCTCACAGTGGTATTTCTTGATCTTTCTGATCTAGAGAGTAGGAATATTGTGCTGAGAAAGAAGGCTGGTGGCTAGGATACTGGTGCTTAGAATGGTTTCATTCCCTCTGAACTGAAGACTTGAAAAAAAAGAGGCTGGAGGAGATGAATGGCATAGTTTACCTTCTATCCTATTTTTCTTATGGTGGAATCAACATTATGCTGTCACAAGTGCAAAGAGACTTTATGCTTAAATTTCAGAAGGAAAAGAGAACAGAGCTGAGCTACAGTCTCCTAAAAAGCCTGGTCCTTCATACACATATCCAACTTCTTAGTTAAGTCCACACCAGCGTCTAGTGATAGATGTGACTACAGTCACACAGTAGTGTCTGAGCCTGCCATAACATTCCTTTCTTCTTGATAGGACATACTGCCTTGAGCTCAGCCCCAGCTTCAACATATGTTTCAACCACTTTATGAGCCAGGGGAACGTGCTCCCTCCTTGGTGTAAGCAGAGAAAGCATGGTTCTGCTTGCAAAAGACTCATTTGGCATCAGTGGGTAAGGTTAACCTCTATATTTCAACCGGAAGGGGGTCAGCAGTGGAACAGCAATTTCAGCACAGCCTGGCAGCTGACAAAGTAGAAGTAATTAAATCTATTTGCTTCTCCTAGTTTGACTTAGGCTACTGAAACTGGATTCTCCCAAAGTGAAAACATTAAGAGTCATTATGGAAGTCTAGCACATGCAGCATTCATGTTGCCTAAGCATAAGGTAACAATGTTTGATGCATAACACTCAGAAAATTCTCCTTTTTCTTGCAGTAAAAGGGAACTTGAAAGTTAGGATAGGGCCTAGAGATTTGCTGGGTTCCTTATTGTGTCATCCCACTCAGTGGGTTACAAGATTTTGATACCCCAAGGGTTTGCATACTGACAAGGCTGATCTCTGCTCGGCAGAGCTGCAGGGCCTCTGAGTCATGACAATGACTCAGAGGAACAGTCTGGCCAGCAACTTTATTAACTGGCGAATTCGACAAGTGGACAAACTTAACGAACTGGCAAGCCCAATGAATGAACAGAGGCAATTTGGCAATGGAGATATCTTCCAGGCAACCCATCACAATTTATCCAAAACTTAGATATAGTGGAAGAGTGGAGGAAGAGAGAAGCGAGAAATGGAAAGAAGAAGAGAGGAGGATAGAGAAAGGAAAAGTATCACCACCCTTGGATCCCACGATGATGATGACAGATGTGGCAATCCTCTGGTGGTAGGCATGTGCGCAGTTCCCTGGGGGGGGGGGGGGGGGAGGGGCGTGTCTTTTATAAGCTAATCCCCGCCTCCAGGCACGCCCGTTCAGGACTTACATGGTTCTTGTTCCAGAAAGTTCTCAATCTTTTGTGCAGACGCTGGGGGAAGGAGGTGGTTGCGAGGGGTCTCTCGGGTGGTCTCAAGCTCCTTCCTCACATCAACTCTGTGTGACCTTTTGCCATAGGTGGTAAGGTCTGGTGGAACCCGGAACCACACGTTCTCCCATGCACTCTCTACGTCCCGCTCTCGTTCTTCCTCATCCTGTCCTAGCTGACCTGCCGTTGCCATGCAAATCACGCCTCGCCTCGCCGCAATGTTTAACTCTTTCAGTCTCTCACACTTACAAGCACAGAATAAAGCCTAACTTTGCCTCTAAGTATATCCTGAGCAAATCATGCATGACTCTATGGAATGCAGAATTTAATATAACACAACATAACAAAGACTTGCCGATTAAGCAATACTAAACAATTTTCTGAAGTGCATTCACCATGAGTATAACCTCAAGAAGTACAGGGAAAGCTTTTTTCCCATGAGAACAGCCAGGCAGCAGGGCCAGGCCCAGAGAAGTGGTGCCGAGGTTTCCAGTTTCCATGGGATGAAGCCCTGAGCAACTTGGTCTGACCACATAGCTGAGCCTTCTCTGGGCAGTGGGTCAGCCTAGAGACCTCCTGAATTCTTGCTGGCCCAAATTCTCCTGCAGTGCTACAGTCCTGCATGATTCTGTCATTCTGTGAAGACTGTTTGCCTCACTATATCAAAGAAAAATCAGTTCCCACATTAAATATATCAAGTTGGTTTGTTTATCAGTCAGTAGCATCAAAATGCAATCTCCATGAAATCTAGTCTGCAAAGGCTGATGTACTTTTGCTTGCCTTGCTTGTCTGTGAAAAAGCAAGAATCCAGCATGAGGCATAGGTTTCGTAAATATTCGTATGTCACTCCTCTGACTGTCTGAGATTATTAGTTTAAATTTTGCTTTCTGTAGACATTTATGAAACCATTGCCTGAATAATCAAATTTTTATTATTGATAATAATAAACCTGAAAAGGAGACTTGAGTGGGAGTGGTCACCACTGGGTTTAGTCGACATTTTTTACATTACTGTTTTCCACTCTTAACAAACAGTGACATATGTTTTATGATAAGAAAGCCTGGTTTTATTATCATCTGCATTTTATCTGCTAACTCTGAGTGTCTAGAATTTCGGGTTTATTGTAACTTAAATTCCCCACTGGCTATTCTGGAATTCAAATTTACAGAACTTGACCTTTCCAAGAGGTTTCTTATATAAACCTTTATCTCTAACAATGCAAGTCTTTCTCCTTTGAGCTTGGGATAGAAGAAAAATAGAAATTTTATTGGCTTGAAGCTCTCCAAAAATATTCTTCTTATACACGTATTTTATACAACTTTAAATATAATTTTATGTATAATATTTATAGTCCCAAGTATCAAACATATCTTTCAAGTAAATCACCCCAAACTATAACACAAGTTTTCATTACAGTGTCTTTTATAACCAAGTTACTCAAATGGCCCATATTGATCATCCCATTTGAAAGCATATTAAGCATGACTTATGGAATTATATTTTACAGAAAATTGTTTTAGAATATATTTCTACAAGAGTTGCTTAGAAATTTTCTGCTGATAATATTTAATGGAAAGGTAATTTTGCAAATTTGAAATAATGAACAGAAGAAATATAAATTCTGAAAGATTTCATTTGCCATTTAACAAAAAATCTTAGCAGAACTAAAACATATTGTTTTATTCCAGTGTGACTCCGGTGTTGCTAGGATATCACAGCTTGAACATTCTGACTAATTTGATTCAACTGAATTACAAGTTTTAATCACTGAGTCACTGTGACAATAAACTTCAAGTATATCTATAATAGTATACTGCATTTATTCCTGAATAGTTATGGGCATCTCCAACTTTAAACACGACTAGAAAAATGCTGTCTTATTTATCTCAGTATTCCCTCTTTGTGTTAAGGTGGAAAGATTGCCTTACAGAAGTTTTGCAAGGATGTAGCTATTAGTTAACTATTAATGCTTAAGACTCAATAGATTGGTAATGTTTTTTGTAAGTCTGGGTTTAGCTATCTTGCAGATATTGTGTTTGTGAAGCATTATAAATGACTGAAAGATACCTAGACTATATCTTCCTGTGATTTACATCAAGATTTGAGAATGTCTTATTCATTTCCTTTCTAAAAGTACAATATTGAATATCTTAATATTGGTATTATTTGTGAATATATAGGAATAATGACCAAATTAATTTTATTTATCATTCTTCTGTTTCCTATTTAAATCAAAGTATCTGTTTTGCTATTCTACCCTCAGAGAAGAAACAATCCCTTTCATTTTATGTATATCTCTCTTCCCCTTTACATTGCAGCATTTGTGATCAGCCACAGCTCCCTCATCACTTAGCAGAAGCTTGTGCTGCCAGAGGAGAGTCCAATCCCTTAAGAGGGGAAATGGAGGGAGTCAACAGTTTCAAGGAAACTGACAGCACAAGATCAACTTGCCCTGTTGCTTTCCTGCCTATAAACATTTTCATGGCCATTTTTTCAGGAAACTTTTTGCTTTTTTTTCTGTTGCTATTACATATTTTGACGGAAAGCAAGCATTTGGATCACACATGGAAATAGCCTCTGTCACATGGAAGGGTACCCCATTTGATAAAACCTTGGACCCTTTCAAAATACAATCTGCCCCTTAGTGTGGCAAAACTGCAACTCTACAGCAGGACAATAAATACACTCCCGAGCTTGAATCAGGCAAGGTCTTTGTGACCTAGGAAAACACAGGTTTGAAAAGGTGAGAGTGCCCTTACCTCTTTCCATCTATTGCTGCTCCTTGAGGGACTGAAAGCCTCGCTGCCTGTCATCCGAGCCTTTCCACTGCTGAAAAAAGAAGAGTGGCAAGAAAGACTTTGGAATGTAACTACAGAGGCAGAGGACATTTTGTGAACAGAAAGAAATAGCTGAAACCATAAATTAAATAATTATCTGTGAATTATTTTCTCATCTGCAACCCAAAACAATCTGTTCCTGCTGATAGTCCTGATGCCACCACATCTGTTAATCCAAGAACTGCTGCTCTGACATCTACATATCAGTGTCATTTATTAGTGATGGATTCTACTATGTTCCTCCTACAGACCCTTATTTATGATTTATTTCTGACACCAAAGACATAAGTGGAAGATAAACTGAACTGATTTGGTAGGATACTACAAGTTGGGCCTATAATCAGTGAAAATCTTTTGGTACTGATACAATGAAATATTAAGCAGGTATTTGGTGGGCATCAGTAAAGCCTAGAAGCAATATCATTTATATTCTAAGTTAGATGTCTCATTTTCAAAGTTATAACTTTTCTATATTATTTCATGCATGTCATTTGAATTGAAATATATCCAGTAAAACTTCTAAAATTTTTATAACAAGCTTGCCACAGAATTAGTCAAAAAGATACTTCCTATAGAAAACCTTGACTCTAAGTCTTTGCTCAAAAACTTCCTTCCAAAAGAATTCAATTCACTGAGGGCAAAGGTTATCAACATAAAATATCTTGATCTATGAAAGCTTTCTGGAGTCTCAAAGGTACCCAGGAGTTTATAATCTCATGTTTTAGTTCTTCTCTCTACTTTCAGGATTTTCAGCTGAGCTACACCTTTTACGATGAATCTCAGTTTCACTTACAGAGAGATTCATTTGCCTCATAGCAATGTTGAGGGAATTACAAGGAAAAATGGGGACCATAAAGTTTGCCTAATGTATGGCAACATTTGTACACAGCATACCTATAATTTAGCCCTCCTTTGGGCCACAGAGTTTAATAGAACCTTACAGGTTTGAGAAAATCAAATATGACTTCTGTTAAGTTGAAAAGTTTTCTACAACCAATATTATATAACCTACATAACATAACCAACATAAACTTGGCTAATAAGGAATTGCAAATTCCATTGTAATGATACTTCCATACTGAAGGAAGGTGTCATGAAAGGCATGTCTTTACTCAGTCAGAATCTTGTACTAACGTATTTCTCCAATAGGACAACAGTGCTTACAAAGCCAATAGATACATCTGGGACAATAAAATATAAAAGGTATGCTTTAGACGAAGTGTTTGTATTTTTCTTCAGTCATGCCTGTGTTAAGTATGTCATCCTGTTTGTCTTATAAACAATGAACAACTGCTTTCTTCTTCTTTTTAGCAAAGTTATTACTTTTAACCCTGACAACTGATTAAGGAAGCCTTAAATTCCGTATGTTTTAGCATGACTCTTTAGAAATTTTTCTGATAAAACTCAGGAATCTTAGTCTGATGCTCACTGGAGCAAGTAGCTGTGGTGATGAAGGAATTCCCATTGACTTTAACCATTGATCCCCTGAACCAATACATCCATTCACTACCCAATAAAGTTTTAATTTTTGAAGTTACGTGAACCAAATGGAGTTCTATCTTGGCTTTTCAATTTTGAGCTTTCAAAACATCAATTTTATTTCAATATAAATGAGAACAACACTCTGCTGTCTGTGATCTTCATGAAGCCGCACCGAAGGTAAAAAAAAGGTTTCCAAAGTTCTAATTAGGACTATACTTAGGCAATTTTTCTCAGGAAAAAAGCTTAATATGTTTTCTAAAAATGAGAGGTACTGCTACACAAGGTAAAGAAAAAAAAGGCTTCTATCATTCCCAGTTTTTTTCTGTTTTTTAAACCAATTAATTTCATATTCCTTAGATATCCTAAGTATGTATAGTGCAGAAATAACAGCACTGTCCTTTTGACTGTATGAGGAAAAGTGACCAGCAGAAAGCACTAAATGGTCCTGCCCCACTGCTTGGCACCAGTGAGCCCGCTACTGATGTGCTGTCCCACGACATGGGCTCCTGGTGCAGGACAGACCCTGATGTACTGCAGTGAGTTCAGCAGAGGGTCCCTATGATGGTCATTGTTGGAGCACAGGATGCACAAGGGGAAGCAGAAGGTGCTGGGCTGGCTCAGGCTGTGGAAGGGTATGTAACTACACAGTTAGAGGGTGTAGGGAAAGTTGGGAGTATGTGGAGTGGATACACCTATTCAGAAGTACATAGTGGAAGGGTGAAAAGCAAGGGCCACAGGCTAGACCTTGGGAAATTCTGCCTCAAAAATCTTTATCAAAATGATAGTGACCAAACAGGGGCCCAGAAAGACTGTGAGACATCTGTCCTTGGAGGCGATCAAGATTCAACTGGGAATGACACTGAGAAACCTGCTCTAACTAGCCCTGCTTTGAGCAGCAGATTGGACCTGATGAAACCCAGAGGTCCCTTCCAACCTACCTAATGCTGTGATTCAGTGATTAGTGGTCAAGTCATGTGTGCGTTTTGCAGTTATCCATGCAAGTGGAATACATTCCCTTTCTTCAAAAAGGTTTTTTTTTTCCTGTGTAGATGAGAAGCAAGCATAGCTCAATGTTTTTGTTTGTACACAGATTAAAATGTTATACCAACAAAAGCATTCTTCTCTTAACTACCTATGCAACTGCCAGCTTGACTATTTACACCAGAAACTACCAGCTGAGTTTAAAATATTAATTTGATTATTAGTGAGCAATATAATTTCTTTCTCCAGCATAGCACAGTCCCTAGCGTAAAGGTTCACAGAGGTGCTAAGAACTTATTTGGAAGGTTAAAACTATGTCTTAGTAAGTCAATACTTTTCTGAACTATGTCAGATATTCAGATACTAGAGGATAAACTTATCTTCTTGCTGAGGCTATAGGCCACACTAATTAGAGTAGGTTAACACCTTTATCACTTCTCCTTTTTACACTGGGAATTGCTCTTTCAGAACTCAATGTTGTTTTTTATCTCCTTATTAAAGGTTAAGAGTTTACCAAATTATATGCCGAAATAGTTTTCAAGATGTTTCCCTATTGGAATGGTATTAACTGTCTGAAACTATGCTTGTTAGAAGCAAAAAGGATTTGATGGAATACTAAACACACTTTGAAGCTACCTAACTGAAAGAGATTCCTGCTTTTAACTATTTTCCCTAAAACAAATTATCATTTTAAGCTAATTTTTTTGGTTGGGCTGCAGTAAATATCTTTACCTTCATACTTTGAGTCTCTGAGTTTTTCCTGTGATGCGTTGCAAGCTTAACATCTTACAAAGACATGCCTTTGATTTTTTAAAGGACTTCCTTGGTTGTTTCCCCAGGCACAGTTTTATCTCTGCTGAAGTCAAGGAGAAAAAAGGTTCTCCAAAATGACTGTATATTGCTCCTTTGAAACTAGGTGTGTGTCAAATCCCAAACCAGAAACAGAATTTCTTATGGTAAAGTTCAAAACATTGCCTTTCAGACCTTTTATTCTTCTTGCTGAAAACAAGAAGCCAAGAGGCAAATCCTAAAACCCCCCAAACCTATGACTCCTAACTTTAAGATACATGGCTTTAACTTAACCATTACCTTTCTTCTCTCTTATCAATCTAAAGCTAGATCAAATGTCAATCCAAGAAAAAGTGTTGAAAGTTCTCTTATCCATATGAATGTAAACCTAGAGATCTACTAAGGTTAGCTGCAAGAGTGCACAGTTCTTCTGGGAGATGAACTGGTATATGTGTGCCTCCAATATTTTCCTGTGCTTATGTAGATACATACATATATGGCTGAAAAATTTTTGCATATGGTGGGTTGTAGTTCAGCTGTGGTCCATAATTACTTGTATTTAACTGACCAAATATTTCTGACATTTGCCTCAAAGAGCTGACAGCATTTACACAAGATAGGATTTTCCATCCTCTAAAACTTCTACAATATAAGATGTGGTTATAAAAAAACTGTTGTTGAAGACACTTGTGTAACAGGTGGCTAAGGCATTTACCTGCAGTCTCGGAGACTGCCAAAACAAGGCCTCTGAATGCAAGTTCCCTTTATATATGTCAAACCCTAAACAATGAGTCTCATTACTATTTAGAACCGTCCTTTGTCAGTAAAATTCATCCTGCGTCTGAATATTGGCTTAATTGAAATCTCTATGTTCTCATGAGAAAATTATTTAACTTCTTTCAAAATAATTTCCCTTAAAAAATAACCCAAATCTATAACAGACCCAGTGTTAATTTCATTACCTCATATGACTTACAGTATCTCAAAAACTAGTGAAGCAATATGCCCTATTTGGAAGATCTTTCTGCTAGAAATAGCTGCCTCATAAGAAACTGATCACTTTGAAGTAATGAAAAAAAAAATCAGACACTGTCGTAGACAGTCAAGATGTTCTTGGACTTAATATGAATTAAGTTCAATAAGGCATTTTTGTCAAGCCTTTCTGCATCCAAGCTGGAATAAGCCATGAGGAGTAGGTGGAAATATATCTGTGGAGTTGCTGTCTTTGTGCAGATATTCTATATTGTGCTGATTGCATAGAATTATTAAGAAGAAAATCTGCATAATTAAGTTATTCTGCCCAAATAATGGCTAGAATTACTGAAAATTTTTGTTACTTGTTGACACAAGTCCTTGCTCCTCACTTCAGTGAACACACATACAGTTTCATTCTCATTTACTTTTTGTTAAAATAAGAGTTAGCTGGGAGGAATTTGTTTGCATCAAGAAACAAAACCAAGGCAAGGCCTTGGAAGTGATGGTAAGAAGGTTTTCCTAGGCTTGCAGAGGAGACCATAGAATAGTTTCAACTAGAAAATTGCTCAGAATCAATAGTCTGAAAAACACATTTGAAAGTTGCCCTTTTGCAAGGATGCAGAGGCTTTTCATACTTATATCTGTGACAGGTAATGTCTGGTTTATATTTTTGAACCGTGTTTCTGTGTTATTAACCTGAAACAGTAGTGTCTGGGTTATCTGAGACCTTCTGGAGGAAGGGGAAGACTGTTCTTTGCCCGTGGAAAAACTGAGCCTATGCATGGAAAGAAAGTTTTAAAGGATCTGGGAGAAAAAGAGATTGACACAATTACACCACAGAGCAAGGGAACTGCACTCTAAAGTAAGCAGAGAAACTGTTTGGATGAGCCGACAGCCAAACCTCAGAAGTGACAGACTTTATGGGGAGCACAGGACACCAGCCAGAGACTACAATAAGCCAGGTACAGAACTAAAACCAAATCTTGCAGAAGTGCAAGGACTCAATCAACAACACATAGTCCATTAAAACACTTTTTTTTTTTTTTTTAATTGTTGCTGTAAAAGACTTTTATCTTCGAGGACATCACTATGAGAAGAAAATGTAGGCAGGTCCACCTCAAACGTCTTGCTTATGCCATGTCCAGTCATAGTGTCTTGTGTTTCTTCTAAGAGTTTCGGTGTTCATTCAAGTTTATTTCTTTCCACTTTTATTAAAACAAATAGTGAGAGATGAGAAACATTGGTGAAAGACAGCTTGCTAACACTCTATAAAAGCATGAGACAGCTCTGCTTCAAGGCACACATCAAAGCTTATTTACATATCAGATATACATTGACTTAAAAATTAAGAACACCTAAGCACAGACAAACTGTTAATAAAAAGATGCAATGAATGGTGCTGTGCAATGGTTGCACCCTTAAAAGCATCACAGTTGGAAAGTCATCCAGTTCTTACAGTGTAGAGCTTGCTACAGTGAATTATTCATAGCTCTATGTCATCTTTTCTTCCACTCCATTCCCTCCATTCTCGAGTACTGCAGGACAAACACTTCCCTCAAGGACGACATTCTTTTCCAGATGAGTGAGGTATCTTTGTGTTTCTTCCTCACCAGGATGAACTCAGCAAAAGTCCCTGACCAAAAGTATAATTCAGAAACATCTAAATCTAATGTAAAAATCATCAGAATAAATTATTATAGTTATAGAAATGCCCAATGCAACTAAGATGATCTAGGAGATCCTTAGGAGACTGAAGTCTGATTTCATGCTAAGTTCACTAGATACAGGAAGTTTGTTATTTCTCCTTAAAGGGAACTTCAAAGGGAGCTTAGGTCATTTCCAGATGAAAACAGAGCTCTCCTGACTAAGTACTGTTTGACTGAAGAAGGAGTTAGAAGAGCATGTTCTACTGTGTATTGAAGAATGTTGTGCTTCATTTCTTTATGACTGAAAGGTAGATGGTGCTTGTGGGTAGCCAGCAGGTGAATTTGCACTGCTTAATGATTTTATTGTGGTACAAGTAGCAGAACTCCTTCAGTACAAGCAGAAAACACAGCTATCATTTACATGCTGTAGATCTAATAAATACTTAATTATTTCTGCAAACCTTGCCTTATATGCCATGAATAAACATTTTCAAACATGACCTGTATTCCTCATGTAAAAAAATAATTTTAAAAAATTATAAACTTGCCCAGAAAAATCTGAAATTGCTAAATGTTGATGATAAGAGAGATGATAAGAAAAGATTATAAGAGATAGATGATAAGAGAAATGTTGATGATAAGAGAGGACTCTAAGGGAGTCTATAGCGCATTGTGAGATAGGCATAGCACTATCCCACAATGCGCTACGGTGCTTCACAGCTATTCCACACTTCTCTCTCCAGTTATCTTTGGATTAACTTTAAAACAGGCCTTACATTTTTCCCAAAAAACAATTAGCAGCTGCTGCCTGATCAATGTTT
Organism: Ciconia boyciana; assembly: GCF_034638445.1. NCBI lineage: Eukaryota > Metazoa > Chordata > Aves > Ciconiiformes > Ciconiidae > Ciconia > Ciconia boyciana. The sequence continues at coordinate 88,719,250 of NC_132937.1, forward strand.
TTAACTATTTCCCATCAAACGGTAAGGCTTTAAGGAAAATATTTAGTTGCCTTAAAGATAAAAACACATTAAATATGCATTGATTTATGGGTCACAGCTAAGCTCTTTATGCTGTGATGACACACTCTTTTTTTTTTTTCAGACTTGACAAGAATAATGGGTCACATTGTGCCATCTGGCTTTTAAGGGTACCTCCCCACTAATCTGATGTTCTGCTTTCAAAACAGATGGCACAATATGGCCCACTGTGCATTTTTTACATGATGGTGTAATATTAGTGTTGCTTTAACAGTTTTTTTTTTCAGCTTGAAGCATTTGCAGTATCGTAGTATTGTCAGTGATGCACTAGGTAATTATTTTGTCACATAGGAACCCAGTTGTTTCTGATTTGTCTTGGGGTCATTTTTAAATAATCTTTTGCAGAAGTTAGCATTCCACCAGCTTGAAGTTTCAGCTTCTTTCAGAAAAGCTCAGCTGTATTTTCTTGAGTTTTTATTTATATATATACAGTATTGCATCTTGACCCAAGCTGCCAAGCAGGCCTGAGGTTAGGCCATTTAAAATATACAGAAATATACAGTTCAGTCATTTATAAAATATACAGTTCATCAAGTTAAAGGGGCTCTGTAGTAATCCACTTATTTATTCACACTTAGCATTGCATTATTTTCATCGCTAAATATTTCTTTGATTACCAAAGTGATGAAGCACTAATTTTGGATATACGTCAGTCTCTTCTCCCAAGTAACTAGCAATAGGACAAGAGCAAATGGCCTCAAGTTGCATCAGGATAAATTTAGATTGTATATTAGGAAAAATTTATTTACTGAAAGGGTGGTCAAGCATTGGAACAGGCTGCCCAGAGAGGTGGTGGAGTCACCGTTGAGGAGTATAAAAAACATGTAGACATGGCACTTTTGGGACATGGTTTAGTAGGCAAGGAGGTGTTGGGTTGACAGTTGGACCAGATGATCTTAGAGTTCTTTTCCAACCTTAATGATTCTATGATTCTACGATTCTATGATTTTTCTGACTTTTGCACAGTTTCAGCAGGAGAATAAAGAATTTAAGTTCCAATCTCTTCAGCATTTCCATGTTAAATATATCAGGTTCCTTGTAAAAATCATGAACTGAACGGGGCTAATGGAAGCAGTTAGTCATTCATGTTTTAGCTCTAATTAATACAGAGCAACGGCAATATAGGTACAGAGCAACAGCAGGTCCTCTCTAAAACAGTCAGTGTAGCTTACTGATCTGAATTTTCTCATAAACAACTATCTGTGTTAATATACTCATCACCTAAATGCTGTCTTTTCTCTGCTGTGTACAACTGACTGTTATTACAGTATATTGATAGCAGATGTGTGTATGTAAGAACTGGGAGACCAAAAGGGTTTTTCTTTTCTAAATGAAAAGTAAAATGTTCACAACCTTTGCCTCAGTCAACCACATACATTGCTTCCTTCATCTTCCCTCCTCAGGGTCTAATGCAGTGGATGGGGAGTCTGTCCCAGCTGCTTTGGAAACTGCAGTACAAGACCCCATCCAAATTCACTGCAGAAAGAGTTCAAACCAAGGTTTTCCAAATGCTGAGTAAAAGTTCACAAAAAGCCAGATTTCCAGGGTACAGCAAAGTAGTTTTCTACCAGCTTCACTTTCAACTATAGGTAGCAGAAATAATTTTCTTGTGGAAAATGCTCACAGTGGTAGCAATAAAGTAACTTTTTTATGGAAAGTAATGTGGGTTTTTACAGCAGACTGAGCAATTTTCCAGCCAAGAACCAATAGGCTTAATAATACTATATTCTAAATGGTATTTGTAGCATCTGTGATTATTTTTATAAAGGTTCCAAAGTAATTTAGAACATAAAGTTTAAAGATTCTTCCATCTGTGAGGAAGAAAAGATTGAAAAAAGGAGCTATTATCTCCTGTATTTCAGTAGCAGCTGAAGTACTAAGATTCTAATTGTTAGCTCGCAGTCATTTATTTTACAGAGGACTTTCAAAAGTATTTTTTATCTTCCTACAGTTTCATTAACTTAATTCCACACATCGGCATGAGTTCAGTCTTCAGCTGGAAGTGGGACGTTTCTGAGGAGGGTCAAAAGTCACCAGATGTAGTGTCAGAAAGAGAATGATAAAGACTGTTCTAAAATAGCATTTGGTCAGAAATCTTGTCATCAATTTTGAATGACATTTCTACCAGGAACATTGCAAATCACATCGATTCCCTCGCTGAGAGTCCTATTGACTTAGTTTGTTGCAGTCTGCTCAGGCTGGTGTGCACTGAAGCATATTTGAAAGGCCCTTCATCTCAGCTACAATATATTATTTAAAAATGTCAAGCCTGTTTTGCTGTTGCTGGAAAATAAATGATTCTGTCTGAGCTCCTAACACGTACACAGAATCTTCTCTCGCTAATTTTCTTAAATTATGTATTTCATTGCTGTCTGCTGCAGAAATAGTGTGACTGTATAATTTTCTTCTAGCACAGTATTTCCATATTCACCTTCCCTCATTTGACTGTATCTTTGAAATGCATTCATCCTTTTGTCCACTTTTGGTAGGAATATATTTGGTTTATATTTGGCAGTGATATTGGATGTACTGTTACATACCTGCATCACTAATCTGACTATTTTCAACCCTGGAACTCCCTGGGTTTTTTCTATGTAATTCAGGATCCTCAATGTGTTTTTTTTCCAAGTAGTTGAACTTCTGTAAGCTTCAATCTTTGGCAATGAGTTTTCCATGTTTACTACGCCAGAATGAAAAATCTCCTTCTGTCCTTTGTCTTGAACTTGGTCCGTGATAGCTTTACTTCATGACTTTTCTTCTTGCACTGGAAGAGACACTGAGCAGCTGATCTCTCTCCAGGCATACTGCGTTTCTGTAGACATGTGTCATGTCTCCCTACCCATCCGCAAGTTATCTCTTTTTTCTGTCTGAAGAGTCCCAGCTTATTTATTCACTACTCATGTGTAAGCTGTTCTGTACTTTTTCATCATACACTGTTAGGAGTTATTTTGTCCTTGAACTCCTGCATACCTCTGGGCTGAGTACCGTCTGGTTCTGATAAAAATTTTTGGCTATTCATTTTGTCATTTATTCTTAAACATTTACTGTCATTTCATTCACAGATATATTCTTTGGTGAGTCCCAATGAAAAACAGTTCTTGAAGAGAGAGAAGGGAGAAAAATCTTGAGATTTTTCCCACAGAGAACTCCAATGTAAAAATATATTAAGTTTCACTGCAATGGTCTTATCTTCTTTGAATGTTTCTTTTATACCCTGATAATCAATTGACTCTGCAGGTTTTCTGGCAGGCTTCCCACTCCTGATGTGTTTGAAGAAGGATTTAGTGTTAGTTTTATTTTGCTAGTTGTTCTTGAATTTTTTAATTTTTTTTTTTTAACTCTGCCAGAGTTTATGGTCCTTTCTGTTTCTTTATTTGTAAACAACTTCAGCTTTTTGACAGATGTCTTCTTGCTTCAAATTAGCACCCTTTACCTTTCTGGGAAGCCATGCTGTCTTCCTTTTGTCTTTTCTCAAACCTTTTTTTAATAAGCATTATGCCTCAGACCTAGACCTGCTATGAGGTGCTACTATAAGGTGTGTTCAACTATCTCCGATGCTTTCTTAAAGAGTTTGAGGTATTAACTTCTTTTTAACAAGCTTCCTTCTTTTTCTGTTTATTTTCCTTCTTTTTTTTTTTCCCCCCTTTTTTTTAAGATCAGAAGTGTGGTGGCTTTTAATCTATACATCAGTTAGTATTGTCATACAGATCAGCAGATCAGTACTAAAGATAAATATTCATCTCCCCACTCAAGTCCTTTACTCTCCAGGGATTCTCTGTTATTCGCTGAGGTGATCAGTTTCTTTGGACTTGATCTGGAGATCCCATGGACACAGAAAATTACTCAAAACCAGCACATTCTATTTCGAAGATTCTTGTATTTTTTTAATATCAGTATTAGAATAGCACAATGGTTACGTTCCTTCCACCACTTTTATAGTGTGTCTAGTGTGTTTTGTCCAGGACCAAATAATTACTTCTCCCGTATTGTTTTTAAGATGTGTAGCACATATGTAGAAGAATATGTGCCACTGCTTTGGTTTCCTTGTTAAACATAATTAACTAGAAGTTTGTTTTCCATTTTTCATCAGTTTCTATTGCCTAATCTATCCCTTATCCAAGAACAAAAACCCTAATATTTTTACCTATAATGGAAGCAACTTCTCAAACTAAGTAGTATTCTTCTAAGTTGGCAGTCCTGTACTGCTGCCTTTGTAATTGAACCACTGATCAAATTCATGGCTTGGAAAACACACAAAAGGAAAGAAAGGGCATTCTTTACACTGTTTCAGCCAAAAGTTTTGTGTTCTCTTTTGAAATACAGAGAGGAGGCAGTGGAAGGATGGAGTTATGCTGGAAAACATAAGGTTAAAGTGTAATTTCAGAACAGCAGAATTTCTAAAATGTCTGGAATGTTTTAGAAAAGAAGATATGACAAAATGAAGAATTAATCAGGCCACTAGAGATCTGGCAGCTCAGACCCAGGCAGAAGGGGTTGGAGAAGACAGCAGCAATGCAATAGGCAGTGGCAGACCCTATGTGGAGTAAGGGAGAGGTTAGGATGTCACCCAAACCTTTCCTGCAGCTGATGCTGTCAGTCTCTCCTTCAGACTGGTAGGTTCCCTCTACCATCGAGACTTTGAAGCTTTTTCCTGTCTCCAGATCTGGCAGAGATCTGCAGTATCGCCTAATAAAAGGAGAACACAGTATGCAAGTTATACATTATAAAAATGACATTTCTAAACTTCTCTTGCCCTGTTTGTTTGAAATAACTTCAAACTGAAAAATCTATCTTGCAGGTATGTGAAGACACATCTCTCCCTTATAGTTCAGGTGGAGAGTTCACCTACCCTCTATTCACCTTCAGAAGTTCAACATGCTATGCATTTTGTATTTCCAAGCAAGCTGTCTTGAGTCTTTCCTACTTCTTCACTCCTTATAGTCCTATGCTTTAAAATTCAAAACACGCAAGAACTTTTCCAAAGTATCGAATTTCTCATTATCTTGTAAATAAAGACATATGGTAACAGAAAAGACTTTTACCTGTCACTGTTTTTAAACTGTCAAATATGATACAATTGAGGCAGCATGTTTTGTATGTTAGTGCAAGACTGTTATGATTTCTGAGCCTTAAAGAAATTATTTTTACAACAAAAGCCCTTGAAAAAATACTCCTTTGGTCTAAGTAAACACATCCAATAAATTATTTTTTTTTTAAGTTTTAAAAATTTTTAAAAAAGAAATAACAGTTGTCACTTTTTATTTTATTTTCTTATATATCTGCTCCCTTGAAGCATTCTGTGGAGACATGAAAAATAATTGAGTAAACCTGTCTCTACATTATCAATCTTATTCTCACGATCATGTCTTCTACAACTAATTAAAATGTTACCAATTCTCAGAAAGATGTGAAGTTTCACTTTTTACATTGCAATTTAAACACAGCATGATTTAAATTGCAGTAGACTTCCTGAGTCACACTCAGGTATGGATTTTTCACCAGGCTCAGAAGGCCACAGTCTCTAATCTCCCTCTCCTCACCACTCTTCCCCTTGCTGAGTTTTCCTCCTGTTGCCTTGTATGGGGTGTATGGAGCCAAAGGAACTCACTGTCAGACAGTTGCTGATACAAGGCTATTTTGGCAGTCTCATTTATTAAAATATTGCTAGTAAAATTCTATATGATAGTCACAAGGATGCCGAGGGTAAAATGCTGTCCAGACAAATAATTTGAGATTCATAAATACATTTTAAGAATGGAAGGGAATGTGCTGGTTTTGGCTGGGATAGAGTTAATTTTCTTCATAGTGGCTGGTATGGGGCTATGTTTTGGATTTGTGCTGAAAACAGCATTGATAATACACTGATGTTTTAGTTGTTGCTGCAGTAGTCAAGGACTTTTCAGCTTCCCACGCTCTGCCAGGTGCACAAAAAGCTGGGAGGGGACACAGCCAGGACAGCTGAGCACAACTGACCAAAGGGCTATTCCATACCACACGATGTCATGCTCATATAAAGCTGGGGGAAGGATAAGGAAGGGGGGATGTCCAGAGTTATGTTGTTTGTCTTCCCAAGTACCCATTACGTGTGATGGAGCCCTGCTTTCCTGGAGGTGGCTGAAGACCTGCCTGCCCATGGGAAGTAGTAAATTAATGCCTTGTTTTGCTTTGCTTGTGTGCGCGGCTTTTGCTTTCCCTATTAAACTGTCTTTATCTCAACCCATGAGTTTTCTCACTTTGACTCTTCTGATTCTCTCCCCCATCCCACTGGGTGGGGAGTGAATGAGCGGCTGTGTGGGGCTTAGTTGCCAGCTAGGGTTAAACCACGTCAGGGACCCAACTGTAATCACCAAATTTGCTTTCCTTTATGACATAAAAGAGTAATTCCCACATCAACCCCATAATTTCTCATTGACATTTAAAGTTCCTTCCTCCCACGATTTAACAGGCTGTGGTTTTGGTAAAGTAGTGGGTGGCTAAGCAAGCAAATAGATTTAAAAGGTAGAATGATGCTAAAGAAAGGGGAAGTGACATAGTAAACAGCCAACAACATTAAGTAATGCTGATGGTATTGACCTTGTGAAAAAAAACAACATTCAGACTTGTCATTAAATGAAGAGTGATCTCTCAAACTTTCCTAATCTTGTCTTACAAATTCAGCTCAAATCATTTATACAGTGGCAATTACTGTATGTAAGGGGGAAAAAAAAGAAAGAAAATGAGAAGAAAATGGGTTTAGACCTATTTGACACAACAAATTTCATTTTAAGCTCAGCTCTTTTAAGCTGAGCAGAAGCTTGCTTTCAATGCTTCCATTATGCAGAGGCCTGCTGATGGAGGAAGACAGCCATCAGTTACTGAAGGGGTCAGAATCGGACTCAGATCCCAGTATCTTTATTGTTTCCCAAATGCGGCTAAAACAAATTTAAAAAAAACAGAGTGTACATTAGAGTAATCTCAGAGTATAGCAAACAAGTATGATCAGTTTATTCAAATAGGTAGATGTTAGCCATTAGGTTATAAGTATATTATAAAGATGCATACTATAGGATTAAGTATGCACTATATAGTACTAAGTATCTACAGTTGTTTGTATACCTACAGATCTTTGGAAGATCACAGGTAGGAAAGTTATACATCGATGCTTTTAAATGAATTTAAACTTCTTAATTTAAATTTACATCAAGACACTTAAAGCTCACAAAACATCTTGAAAAGTATGGGGAGAACACGACATGATTCTGTGCTTATGGTAGCAGCAATGTGATCAGGAAATCTTTCTGTCCTCGCTTCTACCAGTACCAGTGCCTGAAGGAACACAGTGATGGCCTTAGCAACCTGCCTGTAAGACAGAACTGAGTGTGAGCTCCTGCATGACAATCTAGACCCAGTGATGGAGGTAAGGGAGAAGGATATGGATACACAATTTGGTACGAGCTGCTGGAAAAGCAGCTTTTGAAATGGCAATTCTGTTGTGTCTCTGCATACGCTAGTGCCCACCTGAATGCAGAAAATTGACAAAGATATTTGGATGCAGGTATGCCCTTGCATTTTGGAAAGAACTCTATCCAGATCTTTTTCTTGAAGAACATCTTCCATACATGAAGATATGACAACAGAATGATAGAAATAGATGTTTTGGATGGGAATAGTACTTGCAGGGGAAAACTCTCCTCTTCTCAGTTTGGTTTGATAAACCTACAGACCGAAAGTGAAAAAAACCTATTGTTTGAAATCATGATCTGTGTGGACAACAAAGCTCCCTACTGAAGTGTCCTCTCCCTATTACACTTCAGATGGATGGTCTGTATATAATGGTGGATTATCTTCAGTGTTGTGGTTGCCTGCAGAGAAATATAAGGAGCATTTAATGAAGTGCAGTAGGATGCTAAGTTAGTTTAGGGTTAACCAAAGAGGGTTGTTTAGCAAAATAATTTCATTCACATACTGTATGGTATTTTTCATTTGTTACACTCAATCCTAAATGTGTAGTTTAGTCATAAGTAAACAGGTGGCACTGATTTTCCTTGCCTTTAACACACATCTTAAATTTAGTGTGCAAATGTTGGAATGTGAACATAGATTCACAGACAGCTTACAGAAAATAAGAGACAGGAAATATTAAAACAGAGTAAGCAGGTTAAAGTATCAGCAGAGCTAGGTTCTACAGGAGATGGTTAATTCTAAGCATAAAAAAAATCTTCCACCCTGTGGACCTGGGGGTGTTGGTCAACAGCTGACTGAGTATGAGCTGGCAGTGTGCCCAGGTGGCCAAGAAGGCCAATAGTATCCATGTATCAGAAATAGCGTGGACAGCAGGACTAGGGAAGTGATCGTGCCCCTGTACTCGGCACTGGTGAGGCCGCACCTCGAATACTGTGTTCAGTTTTGGGCCCCTCACTACAAGAAAGACACTGGGGTGCTGGAGCGTGTCCAGAGAAGAGCAACAAAGCTGGTGAAGGGTCTGGAGCAGAAGTCTGATGAGGAGCAGCTGAGGGAACTGGGGTTGTTTAGCCTGGAGAGAAGGAGGCTGAGGGGAGACCTTCTTGCTCTCTACAGCTACCTGAAAGGAGGCTGTAGAGAGGTGGGGGTCAGTCTCTTCTCCCAGGTAACAAGTGACAGGATGAGAAGAAATGGCTTCAAGTTGTGCCAGGGGAGGTTTAGGTTGGATATCAGGAAAAATTCTTCACTGAAAGGATTGTCAAGCACTGGATCAGGCTGCCCAGGGAAGTGGTTGAGTCACCATCCCTGGAGGTATTTAAAAGATGTGTACATGTGGTGCTTATGGACATGGTATAGTGGTGGACTTGGTAGTGTTAGGTTAACAGTTGGAGTCAATGATCTTAAGGGTCTTTACCAACCTAAATCATTCTACGATTCTACATCCACTTTTGGAGAGGCGTGGAACGAAAGGCAGCAAGGTAATGTTGATTACAGTTATGAAAACACTTGCAGTATGTCTTGAACGCTTAAAACTGAATCTGTTGTTAATACTTTGCACTGTACAGGTCCAAGCTAATACCACATTGTACTGAGAACTTTTCTTATGGTAAGTCAGCTCCCAGATATTACTTTGCCAATTTATTATGAAGTTTCTTTTCTATCCTCAGCATATATCCAGCTGATGATCTTGTAAGGTGGGCAAAACACAGAAATCCAGAAAATAATTAATAGAGAGATTTAAGGAGGTTGAGAAATAGAGAAGGGGAAACAGTTGTTTGAAAACCATGACTTTTCTAGAGAAAACATTTTAAAAATGAAGAAAAGAATGATCATTATTGACTCTCATCTCTGGGATCAGGCAGGGCATGGAAACTATGAATTTTCCTGAAACAGATGCATTTATTTATTTGGTTAATACGTGTATATTGACAAGAGTGCAAACTACACAGAATAAACAAAGAGGGTTAAAAAAAAAAAAAAGAAAATTTACCTTTTTTATATTGGCTTTTCATGACCTTTACTGATTCAAGTGCATGGCTCTTTTGTCTGTATCTTCAATAGAGTAAAATAGGTTAAAACATGTTATACCATTGGTCTGTATGAATAGAGCCTAATGACTTAAGTTAGAGAGTGTGTGAGAGTGTACCATTTATGTGAAAGTTATACCAGATGGTTAGGGGTGAATAGCATAGTTTAATATAAAAATAAAATGATTTAACTCACTGTAAAGAATTCCATACAAACTCTATGAATGTGAATACATCATAGTTTTCACACAAAAAACCCGACAACCCTATGTTTTGCAATTTATTATTTATTTACAATATTTATGTAAAAACAGGACATTTGGAAATATACAATTAAATTGAAATACTAACCAATTAAATGAATTTCACCCAGACATGGATATAGAAGTCAGCTATTGCACATTTTTTTCTGGTTTTGTATTTCATTAATTGATGATACCTATGGGGTTTCCTTAGTTGTTTTTTAATTATAGGAATAGAAGGCAATATTTTCTGTAATGTTTATTGCTGCGTAATTTTTAGAAAAGGTTTTAAAGCAGGAATAATTTCTTTGCATTTATTCCACTCAAAAACTTTATGGTGCCAATATGGAAAGTACTCACAGTAAACCATTGATCCCTTAGTGGCAGGGCAATCTGCTGCACTGTTATTTTGCCAGTGTCTTTAAGTACACTACCCGTTGTAATGAGACCAGATTCTTTACTCTCATGACAGTTGTTATTCCTATGATGACTTTGGATGTACTCTATTCCAAATATACATCATGTGTATGCAATTCATCTATTTGGAATTCCCAGTATTTGGCTATTTGTGAATAATGATAAGGGTGAACAGAATGACTCAAAAGCCCTTGTAAACCAAAGTAGCTTAATAACAGTAGCAGAACATGAAAGGAAAAAAATGTGCTTATACATAATTCCCTCTTGCCTAACAATCCAGCACATTCAAATTGAACTTTTCCCTCCCTCTGAATTCCCAAACAAATTTCCATGCACTGAAAAGAAACAGCTCTGCAGATAAGCATGTGTTTTTTTCCATAAAGTTATCTCTGTGGCTCAGAATTGATCTGATGAGCATGTATATTGTCTTGTAAACTTAAAATAGCAAAAATGTCAGAATAGTCATAAACACCATGCTTTGAATGCCTGTTGACTACCAACAGTCTCATGTCAGTTAATGGTGGCATTGTAGGACAGAACTCTTGTAATGCAAGCATTACTAAACATACACCAGGAACTGCAAATATTTTTTTTCCAGTGGCTATATTAAAAAAAACCCAACAAAATAGCTTTCGGGTAAAGCAAGAACTTGCCATGATATTTATTAAATAATAATAAACCTAGTTAAAGACAAAACACCCTTCAGGTCATGCTTGTGAAAGACAGACTCCCCTTCTCATCCAGTTCTGAATCAAACATATAAAATATTTGATCCTTTAACTTGTCTTGTGAAGACATTTATCAAAATTGCTTGGCATACAGATGAGATTAAGTAAATATCATAATCGCATTCTGGCAGTTTTCATGCATGTAGTCTTCACAAAGTGCAAGCTGAAATTGTTTTATTTCAGCTTTCCTGAATTATTAACTTAGGGTTTTTTTAATTTATTCACATGAAACTAGTCAACTACTTAAATGAAATTTCCAATTAATTTCAAGCAATTTAGTGCTCTAGGTACTTTCTCACCAGTCTGTGCATTAAATTCTGAATAAATGTATCTACTCACAGTTTGTTTTGGCAATTTAGACTTTAAATATTAGTATCACAATCTTAAAACTGGAGAAATTGAGAAAAACTTCAACATCTCAAGAGCTGTCTGTTCCCCAGGGGGAAACAGAACATTGATCTCATGAATCTCTGTACGGTTGCCTATTATCTGGATCCTCTCTTATGAATATTGAAAGTAAGTTGAACTTGTCTGATAAACAACATAGCCAAAGTCCTGTCCCACAATGATTTCAAGAGGTAGAATATATGCACATATTTTAATACACATTGATTTTAATATGCCATGTATGCAAAGTATAGACTCCTTAACGAATTGTCACATTAGAATTTTCTATCATTTCCCTGATTTCAGATGCTATTCTTTATAAATTCCTCCAAATGCTTAGTCAATGGTAAAGGTTGGGATTTTTCACTTGTTAATTTATTTCAGTATCAATTGCCGTATCTCAGTTGAACAGATACATTTTGTAGTTAAAAGCTTTCTTCATGCAATCAGTGAGGATAATTAAAAAGGTATGCTTCATAGAAGATAAACCTCTCCCACAGAAAAGCAAATCTTTATAAAACAACAGGAAAGCTGAAACTTTGCAAATTCTATGGACAGAGATGAATTTGCATATAGATTCAAACCAGCTGTCCACTGGTTTTCAGAAGAAAAATAAAACTGCTTAATTTAATCCATCTGCTCCCTAGAATGACTCCTGTTTCACTGGCACTGATGTAGTCCCACAGCACTGCATATTTTCAGACAGTTTCTGGTTTAAATATGTCTCTTTTCCACAACTAGTATTTCTAAGGTCTTCTTTTCAAAGAAATATATATAACTAGATTTCTTCATTTTTTTGTTTAACTTATTTTTAATTATTTTGGGAGAAGTCTTAGGTAACTTAAGGGATGAGTCTACCGTATACACACCAAATTTTTAATGCAAATTTTATACTCTGAAGTGCATACTTTTAAAAGTGGACTAACTGTCCTTACTTTATACAACATAATATTGTTTTAATATTAAGGAACATGCAGCTTGATCTTTTTTGGCAATGCAAAACTTAACTAATACAACATATTCATGCATTAAACTTAAAACATTTTCTTCTGCATTATTTTTAAACCATAACATATTTTGTATTAAGGAGTTTGCACACAGAATGGTTGAGGAATTTGTCTACAGTACAGAGGCAAAAATTCAAGCTTTCTTTCAGTTTTGGACCAAAAGATATGCCCAGTTCATCCAGAGGTAAAGGTATGCTTATTCATTTGATGCTAGGATAAAAATGTATCTGAATACCAAGGTCTCCTTGTACTATTTCTCACATAAATGGATATAACTGAAGCTTACAGTCAGTGAATTTCAGGCACTATGTCTTTCTAAGTTTGGCCAGAAGTGATTTGAAGCAGTTTTGGAAAAATGGTCGTAGGCTATGGATAGTATGCTAGATCAAAAAGTAACAAAGCATTAAAAGGTTTCCTTATTAATACTTTTTAATAATTACTTTACAAAGACTTGTGCTTAATTTTACTTGTGAGTAGGACAACTAGTGAGTCATCCTACTGAAGTCTGTCCTTAGATTTATACTGGAAAAATGTACTTACATACTTAAAGAATCAATGAAAAGCAAACAATGGCTGATGGGCTTCAGGTTTCCTTCATTTTTTAAGCCCTTAAAAAGGGCTTTATTTAATTCAATAGACTTCATGAAAAAAATTTAATACAGAATCTTTTGTCATTGATTCTGACCGAAGTTGTTAGAATTTGTATATGATGATTTCCCTTCCTTTCATCCTCCTTTCCTCAGCATTACATGGGCTTGCAAGTTTTCAGTGCTAACACTTAAATATTTAATTTTGTCATGATTAAGGACATAAAAAATGGGGCAAAAGCAAAGCAAGGTCTTTATGGAAAATTATAAACACTAGCAACACACTTATATGGGGGTAGTACAAATTGGTAACATTTACAATGCGTTAAAAACACATATGTAAACTACTTCACTCCCTATTACAGGGCATACTCTTAAGTCCAAAAAACATATGCAAAATATTTACCTAGGTAGAAATACTAAGTAATGATAAGAAAAGAATATCAGCTTCCCACAGATGGCCATCCTTCCAAAGGATGCAGATTAAGTGCAGTATTTGCTCTTAAATCACAAAATGCTGAAGCTGAGAAAAGAATGTAACAGAGATGTGCATTTCAATCAATTGTGCATCTTTTACATCACTACCCTATTTAGTGCTCAGACAAAACAATTGAGTAGGCATCTCATTTTCATTAAAAAAAACAAACAAACAAACAAACAAAAAAACACAAGAAAGCCACAAATGAGGAAGATTGCAGTGCCCAGCAGTTTCAATATAAGGGTGAAAATGTTTGTCAGATAAATTTTCAATGCCAAATTTTGGCTTCCTGTTTTCAGCTATGTTTACATCTGCAACTGCTTCCATGTTTTTACTGCTCTTGCTCAGAGTTAAAAAAATTAAAAAAAGAAAACCAGCAAGCAAAGAGAGCAAATGGAAAATTATACGGAATAACTTTTGGAAAGTTAAAGGCAACATAAAGCCAAGGGGCAATCTTTAACTACAGTGACATCTCTTACTATATAAAAATATTTCATTTTAAAACTATGTTAAAACATCGTTGAGGTGGCAGACAAAAGTATTCAAAAGTAAGAAAATTTCATGTTTAAGTTTTGTTACTATAATCTCAGTTTGATACCCTCTTGAGTACTTTTCCTCTGAGCCCTTGAAAACTTACAAGGTTTTTTAAACACTTACTTGTTTGATCTAGCAGCAATTATATTCTTGCAATGCAACTATATTTGATTATGATTTTAAACAAAATCAGCTCTTTACATTGACAATATTCTTAAGTATACAATTTTAACTCTGTCACCTTGTGCACAAGAATTAATACTCAGTCACACTACTTCTGAACATAGAGACTTTCTAATACATGTTGTATAATCTATCTTCCCCTTACACTAAGTGCAACATCTTTTTTTGTTCAGGAAAGTACCTTAAAACTTTATTTTTCTATAAGCTTCAGTATGTTGGGGTTTTTTTTAATTTCTTTGAAAAGATTTTTAGTTCTGAAAACCAAATAAGAATGCGCATAGCACATTTTCTAGCCACTCAAGATATAAAAGATTGTTTAGAAGAATAACTAAAACATTTCCAGAGAAATTACTCAGACTTAGAGGTACAGTTTTTTAAGGCTGATTCCCTTGTGACTTGTTAAAAAATCCACCCCATTATTTGTTGTATTTTCCTGGCTGCCTGGGTTGATGTTGACTTGGATTTTTGGAGAAGAAATATTTTTTTTTATTTTTGATTTAGGTGAAAAAGCTCCTTAAGGAAATAATTGTTCTAGAGAAGTGATTTGATGACATTTGATCATATTTTCCATGTATTCCATGCATTTTCCATGCATTTTGTGCAGGGAATAAAATTACCAGGAAAAGTTCAAGAGCACAAGTAATCTGTATTATATTGATCTGTGTGTCTCTGGGGATATACACCCTTATATTTGCAAGCCTGAAATTTAAAATCTAAGACAATGCCATCTTTAAAGTGGTGAAGTCAATTTCACAGAGTACTATGTTACTGCAGTGCAGTAGGATATTTACATAAAGTTTCCTTTCCTCATTTGTTGCTAAGAAAGCCCTTAAGCAGCAGTAAATATTCAGGATAAATTTGCTAAGCATTGACCTTTTACCCAGCATCTCCACAGATGCTGTCATGTGAATAACTCAACACTGACATATTTTCTTTAGTCTGCCTACAAAAAGTAATGTTACTGGGTCTCAGAGTACACAAAACAGTATTACTCACATATATCAATAGCTAATATTGAGAACAGAGTTTCAGTCTTTACTCCCATTAGACTAACATCGCACATCCTGGCTGTTGTTTTGCGATACCCTTCATATCTGTCTCATCTTTTTTTTTCATGTGCATGTGCTATCTTGTTTATAGTTCTTGCCATATTACTCTCTCATTCTTTTGATTACTTAAAGGTCAGGTACCATTGCGGTGTTAAAATATTCATCTGTGTAGATTTTAACTCATGAAAGGCAAGTTCTGTTTTCCATTAATTTTACAACATTTTTAAAATGCAAAATCTATGATTCAGGTATTCTGCAGAAAGCATGATCCTTCCTCTCCAACTCACTACATTTTTTCCTCAAATTTATTGACTAAAGTTTCTTAAAACTTCAACATCTTTAATAACAGTGCAGTAACTATGTACTGGCAAATGAAGGAAATCATAGTGACTTGTCCAAAAAAGCTACAAAACATCTTTAGAACTAGGTCCCAAATACAATCTATATTTATTTGAAGGTTTTATTTTTTTCCCAAGGGTTTTTCTGTTTTTACTAGTTTTTTCTAAAGTTTATTCTGTTTTTACTAGTTTTTTGAATACTGACTTCACAAGCTTGGAAATATACTGCTTAAAGAAACAAGAATAATCTGCTCTTAATTATGACTAGATGTAAAGATCTGATTTAGATAAGGATTAGTAAGGAAAATAAACAAGATTCTTTATTGGATTTCTTGAGCGTTACAAACCTGTAACTTATTTATCATGTACTTCAGTAAGAAACATTCTTAGAACAAATGTATTGGGTTCCACTCAACAATAAGGAAAAAATACACATTAAAATCATTCTTAAAAAAGCTGTCAACAAACAAACACACAAACAAAAAACCCACTTCAGTTTGGTGAGTAACATTTTTCAGTGCTGCAGGAGATGCCTACATACCACTGCCATTTACTGCAGTCCTTGCTTGTGTGCTTATGCACCATTTGGAAGATATAACCTCTATGTCCTTAGGCATTCCTCAGCTTTATGACAGATGGCCTGCTGTTGCTGCTAGCTATAGGGAAGAAACTGAGTGATTATCAACCTTTGGTAAATCTCCTCCCACAGGTGGTGGGAGCTTGCAGCTTGCAAGTTTTTGCTGCTAACTGAGTGTGAACAACAGTTATGGAAACCAAGCGTAATGTAATGAGAAATTAATCGGAAACAAGAACCTGAAGAAATGAGGTCAACACAAGTTGATTGCCAAAATACTGTCTTCAGACCAAGAAGGATACAGGATAAAGGTGAAGGAAGGGACTCCACAAGTGCTTTCCATGTCATTTTGAAGAACAGGGTTAAAGCCAGACCTTGGAAGTATGCTGGTTTTTTCATTTGTAATATATGAATTAAAATTTCAAAGACAAACTGCACAAATGTTCTGCTGCAACTAAAGTTCTTATGCTGTCTTCTAGTCAACATTTCATGAATTGTTTCATTCTGTCAGCTTTTAGATTTTGTGTGATAGCAAGCCAAGTTTTTAAAAGGAGAATAATGCAAGGAATAATATTGACAAAAAAATCCTATTGTATTTTCCCAAAGAATTAATCAAGGCTTGTATTTTAATTGTTGTCTAAATATTTCTCCAAGAAAACAGGTAATCAAGCAGCAGTACTTAGTACATTAAGACTGATGCCGTACTGAGGAAGAAGATAGAAAATATTATATTTAATAAAATGACATACTTCAACATGTGTACTATTGTAACTAAAAAATACTAGTGGAACAAAAGAACAGATGGGGAGAAAGCTATTATGAAAGAGTAAACCCACATAAAAATGGCTAACCTAGAGATGGCTCTTCCAAATCATCTCTCTGAGGGGGTGGTGAAAGTTAAGTCTGGACATCAAAAGAAGGGATAGGGATGAAAAGCATGTTCTTTGGCAAGATGAAATGAAAGAAATTGCTTGAGAAAGAGGAAAGTAGCAATGCTCTAAAAGCCTGGAGCACTTCAGCAGTGTGTATTTTGGCCAAAGCAGAGCTAGAGCATGACATACCAACTTTTGAGGCCTGTTCAAAGGACTACACCATATGTAACTTTGTGTAGACAAAGGGTCTGAGCCATTTCTCACTGGATTACGCTTCAGCAGGCTCAGCCATACAACCTAGACATTCTTGAAATATTCCTTGAATGCTTGAGCAAGGACATTAACTCATTAAGGCTGTTTCAGCCATAGTCTTTGGTGACATTGAATTAACTTCGGCAATGCCATCAGCAAGCACCAGCGTTATGATTCACATGCCAGAGAGTTAAAACAGTGAGCAGTTTCTCACTATACTTTATTTGCAGCTGTATTACTGTCAAATTATCTTTTAGTAATCCTGACCAGCCTTTGCTTCAGCCTTAACCCTGTGAATTGGAGAAGCCCATTTTTTCCTTTCCATCAAACCTGTAAACAAAAGAAAAGCAAAGGCAAACTGCTTATTGGATCAATGCTAACGTCAGTGAAATATTTGACATGGTTTTGAGTTAATAACAGCATTTTTTCTTTTCTCTGCAATATCTTTCTTCTGTTTCACCACGTCCGGGCTATGGGTTTCAACCTGGAACACTTGGCATGACAAAGGGAGTTCAGTCTCCATCTTTCAAGGCTCTTTTCCCTTGTAATAGGCGCATATGTTCCAAGGCAAGAACCAAGTAAGAACTATGAATTAGGGAAATTTTCTTTCCTTCATGATACACAGACAAAAATCGATTTTCCTTCAAACAAAAAAAGTTGCAGAGTTCTGTTTCATTTAGATTCACTATCAGACAAAGTACAATTGATAATTAAAGTATTAAGTAAAAAATATAAACACTTGAGTTGGAAAGGATATATTATGAGTCCTGAACCTAAAGCAATTGATGAGAGTAGGAAGCTTTTTATTCACAATAATGGAAGTAAGATTAGACTTGTGAGGATGAGGTTTTTTGAGGTACTTTTTGAAATTTTTTTCTTTTTTTCCTCTAAATGGACACCATTGATTAAACTGTGTCCAAATTTCCTGTCTTGTCTTATCTTCATTGCTGGAAATAGCCTTTTTCTTTTACAAACCAACCACCCAACCAAAAAAACAAAAAAGAAGTAAAAAAAAATAAATTGAACATTGTTATTGATTCTCTCTGTTCCAGAATTCATAGACAACGTCCTGTTAAATGCAGGAGCTCCAAGTCCAGTTCCAGCTCTAGTTATCTGTCCAGGACACCTTAAATACATTACTGGGAAAAGTTATACTGTGGAAAAGCTAAGAACAGGCATCTGCTCCAAATTTTGTAGCTAGGTCACAATTATAAAATGAATCTAGAAACTTTGTTTCATTAGTCAACCCTGAATTTTGAAGCAGTTACTTGAAATGTGAAAGGGAGGTTCAGTTGGAAAAGTGCCCTTGGTCTCTGAATGTCAGGAGTCACTGTACTTTAAATGAGAAAACAGTGTTGGAGTTTTAAAGAGCAAAAGCCTTATAAAAGTTACATTTTGATTGACGAGTAACATTATGACTGTTATTATAGCAGAGACCTGGAAAACTATAATAATTAGCCTGTCAGCTCAATTGTTACTCTTCATTAAAAATGAATATGAGGGAGCAATTAATCTCACATCTTTAACATCATTAGGCCATTCTGTTATTGCAGTTGTGTGCAGTTCAATATGTCAATTAATCTTCAGAAAAGTATTATTTTCTAATTTAAGGCTTCATTTTCCTTATTTTGACGATGTACCTAAAGAGCAACATTTAAGTTTGAACATATCCCAGACAAAATAAAATTGTTGAAATGGAACTAAGGTTGGAAATACAGTCTCAGAGTGTAAAATTCAACTTGGAGGTCATGGTTATATCTCTCACATCAGGCTTTGCATATCTTACTTCACTGCAAGGACTAAAAATACCAGAAGGTTATTGGTAATGTAGAAAGAGCTTAGGGTTACATAAGTGAAGGAACAACTGGGCTACTGTGTATCTTCCTCTGCCTTCCTTATGTTTAACTTTGTGGTTGAACCAAGTGGCGGTGGAGGAAATTTTGCAAACCCAGAAAACTTAAGCATGAAGTTCCAAATATGTTGAGATGAAAATGAACACAGTTCAGACATCAAACTTGTGCAACATGTTCTGTAATGACTACAGAGTATTGTTGATTAAATGGATTAATCTAATCATGCATTGGATGTAATTGATAATTTATAAGTAATTTTTTTTTTCATATCTTCCTGAACCAGAGAACAATGGCTTTGTTTTCTGATTCCCAGAGACAGACTGTCCCTTGAGAGCTTGTTTAAGGAAATTACTATGGTCATTGTTAGTGACAGGACCTGGGGCTAGCTGAACTACATACCATTATCAAGCGGCAATTGTTTCAAGAAATTAAGATATATATTAAATAACTTATTCTAAATACCTGCACAAATAAGGACCAAGTCTTCAACTGATTTTGAACTCTTATAGACTCAGCAATAGTCTACCAACTAGTTCAGGAAAAGAGAACCTCTTCTCATCTCGTCATTCTATGTCATTGAAATAATTATTAAATACCCCTGTTTGTATGTAGTACAGAATGACCAAGGCACATTTCAGAATTATTTCTCTGGAGAATTACTTACACCAAAAAGAAACCCCAAACCAAAAATCCCACCAAGTTTTGATTAAAAAAACATTTTGAACAAGTTAAAAAGAAATGGAGCTCAACTGTTTTTTTAAAATATCTTAATCTTTAAAATTCATTCAATTCAAGAGTCCATTCTAATTTTAGCTCTTCAGGAAGTTAAGAAATCAATTCACCTTTTCTGTCAGCCAAAGAAATATGTATAAAGAAACTAACTGGGATTGTTTCCTGTGTTCAACAGATGTTACCTTCCATGTGGGTAATGTCTGAATTATCTGAACAGCTGCTGAAGAACAGAGAAGGTTCTGCTATGACTGTACTGTATACATTAGTCTTTTGTTCGTAGTGTCTACTTACAAAGTGAACTGATTAAAACAGCAGCCAAACAAACCTTTTTTTAGCAGAACTGCAAAAGTTTTCAAGTTCACTGTCATCCAGATGACACACCAGATAAGTTTTAAACTATCAAATGCAAGAGCTGTCTAGACACCATTTTTTTCTCCAAAATATTTTTTTTAAAAAAAAGCTTTGAGAAACTAGTCTCAGACATGCATGCTTTTTTTCAGAAAAAAATAATTCATCTATACAATAGAAGTAGCAGTATTCTTCATCCAAAAGTTTTCAAAGTGTTGTATCACCCTTAACAGATACATATGGCCCAAGTTAGATTTCTCGAATAAAGAATTTGAAGATGTCTGTTCACTGAAAAGAGACAGAACAAAATTAATTTTCTCATTAAGATCAGGTAGAAGGGGGATGATCAGATACTATAGATCATTTAATTAGATTAAATTTTATCGCTCTTCTTTTAGTAATCTTAAAGGAAAAAGTACTTAATAAATGTTTGCCAAAACAAGATACTCTGTAGAGGTCCCTTGCTTTTGATGAAACACACAGCTTACCCTGAAGATGGAGCTGGGAATCCTCAGCCTTTATAAAGTTCATTTCAAAGACTGCTGGGAACCACTGTCACTAGAACTGCTTTACAAGCAGAGATATGACATCTAAACACAAGTAACTTTTTTCACTATGGTAAACCAACACTTAGATATGCTAAAAGTTCTAGAAAAATATCTTCTTCTTACCTGCAGGTGGGCACAGTTGCATAGCTACTTCACTTGGTCTAGCTCCCCAGGCTCTTAACTTCTTTCAGCTATTCACATCCAAGTCCACTGGTTGCTTCATTGCCTAGCTCTCACATCAGCTTTGTCATACACATTATACTCTATGGGTTAAACAAGGGGAAGATTGGAGCAGGACTGTAAAACAAAATATTTGGTACCTGAAAGTGTCTTGTGTAAGGCAGGAGACTACGTATGGAGTATGACTGAGCCTGAGATTGAAATTGCCCAATGGGCTTCCCTTTGTAGGGGACTTTTGACCTGCTGTGGAATAAGGAGTAGTTCTCTGAGAATGTTTGTGTTTGGTAAGATCAATGGGAGTGAAGAAAGTGTTATCAATAGAGAAACCAAAACTTGTTAACTTGAGGTTGTAATCCTTGCCCGTAATGTTCAGGTGAAGAAGCCACAAAAGTCAAAGGAAACCTGAGTTAAATCCAGCTTTCAATGACTTCTGAAACAAAATTCCTGACGACACAGGAGATACATCAAGGCAGCCTCGGTGATCAACACTTCCAGCAGTAAATGGAAAACAGTGTTGTTTCATGTTTACAAAGACGGAAGGTTAATGAGCTTGCAGAGAAGAAAAGTCAAATTTGTGAAACTGGCAACATGCTCATCTTTCTCAGTTCTGCATTACTGGAATCACATGATAGTACCTGCAGATACAGGGCAGGTACATACAAACACCGTAGGAGGTGTGGTGGCGTGATAATGCAGATAATGACGGCTAGCACAGAAATGCTGATTTTCTTCCCCTCTGCATTTAGGGCCTCAGAGTCAACAAGGTAATATGTGACAGTATGTAATTCATAATGTCTACGTCATGTTGTATGGCTGAACCAAAAGCTAAAGAAGTGAATCTGTGCTGTTGATATAATTGCCTGAGACTGAAAATTACTAATGGAGATGAAAGTAATAATGAACTGAAAATTATCTTCTTGCTTTTTTCTTTCTCTGATGATGCAGTCAATAGCTCCATACAGCTGGGTTTGAAATGACTTTTTATCTCAGTAAAAAAACAAATACTGTTATAGATGACTGATTATGAAAACAAAGTAAAGTAATCAAAATATAAAGACACAAATGAATACTTTTTGCTTACATAAAAATAGAAATGTAAATTGCAAATCTCCACCTCATCGTTAGTGACTATGCAAGATTATACATGTTGTGCAGCTTATTTAGGATCAAAGTAGTAAGAGGCTGGTTTTTCAGAAAGGAATCACAGGTTATTTTCTTTGGCAAGTATTTTTAGATTGAATAACGTTTGTATTTATTGAATGTGACTATTGTTTGTCTTTGAAACAGGGGTGAATTAAATACAGATTTCACAAAAAATACTCATTTTGAAGTCATTTTTTAATAGTAAGCAAACATTTGCTGTTAAGAATGAAGTGTTGAAAGGGAGCCAGGTAAAGATTATGCTAAACTGTATTTTCTTTACAGCACTCAGGTCCTGCATTATTGCCCATTCCTACTTCAAGTCACAGGCATATCCCTTTATATAATTCAAGTTAATCCTTACTGAGCGTCAAAATCCAGTGTCCAATTTATTGTTGTGTAAGCCATTTTCAACACAGCTGAAATTTGAGAGTATGGAGAAATAGATGGTGTCTTTGTACTTGAATAATTTTTGAGTGTTTGTATTGTTTCAGGTGGGTTCAGGCTTTCTCTCACATGCCTGCTCCAGTTGTCGTGCATATAGAGGACATTTTAAGGAGCGCATCATGTGAGAACCTTACTTGCTAAGAGCAGGAAAAGAAAAAAAAATCATTAATATTACCGACATGTTATTCTTGGGTTTTTACAGAACTCATGGGGACGTCTGAGGATTTTATGAAAAAAAAAAAAAAAAAAGAAAGTAATTATTTCTTTTGTGTTAGTTGACCATGCATCAGCCTCCTGTCTTTTGCTGGGGGTGTGCTACAGAGGATTATTCCTGATGGGCCTGCCAAATGACAAGGAATTCCACATGCAAGGGTCAGGAGCCAGTGAAATTGATTTGCACACAATGTCAAGTGAATATGAAAAATCCAAGCTGATAATGAAAGAAAGTGGTTATATCTCAACAACAAGTTAACTGAAAGTTAAATCCTTCATAATGCTATAGTGATGCAGATGGGTTAGTACATAAAAGTTAACATTAACAACAGACACCTCATTGCTCTCACATTTATTTGTAATTCCCAGCACAGTAAGAAATGCAGTGTTGAGATTAGATGTGTATAGGAGCTATGTTCTTAAATGCTGATTTTTAAATAATGTGCACAATATTACTCTGTAATTTATTGATGCTCCCCTCTACTTAAATTTTTGTCCGCTTGCTTGTTGTTAAGCTACTGAGATATGTATAACAATAAAATTATTCTATGTACTTGCCTGGTTAGTAAAATTGAGACCAAAATGAATAAATGTGGGATCCTCTGTGCTAATAAATACTGCAATGCCATTTGCTGACTATCAGAGACAGGATTACAGCTTTTGCCTTATTAGAACAGGACCATTCAAGCTTTGAAATGTATAGTTATGGGATTTGTCAGTTTAATATCTAATATACAGTATGAGTCAACAGTGCATGGCAATGGAGATTTTAAAGTAAGGCAGGAATTAAGAATACAGTTACCCATTCTATACATTTGTATTTATAACTACATGTACTGCTTCATTTAAAAGACAGCAGATGTAGGCTAATCTGGGAGTTTTCCTCTCTATTTAGTAATTCATATGTAGGTTCATATTGATTCTGAGACAGAGTCTCTGATGCAGAGTAATGCTGAAAGTGCCATTGCCGAAGTCAATCCTTTAAAGTAAAATAAAATCAGGTTTGCTCCTCAGAAAATGTGGAGAACTCTCAAAGGCTCTGGGGGTTTTTTGTTTGGTTTTGGTTTTTTTATATTAGCATGCAAGTTAATAGTAGCATCTGACATCAAGGTATTTGTCCAGAGTGATTAAGCACACTTTTTATATGTTCTCTCTTCCTCAGTCAGAAGCAAGGGCTTGCATGTCCTCTGAGGCAACTGAGGAAGTTGCCCAAAGAAAGAAGTATAGAAGGCTGGAGGAAGAAAAGCTTGTAAAAGAGGGAAAAAATACTTTGGGCATAATAGGTGAAGGGAAGTGGAAGGAGCAATAAGAAAAATAATGGGAACCGAAATGGAGAAAAATTAAATGAAAGGGACAAAAAGAAGTTTTGGAATTGCAATAAATTGAATTTTGCAGCACAAATATGTCTTGAATAAGATGTGGACAAAAGAAGGGAAGGCTGAAGAGGTGGGAGGATAGGAATCAGCAAAGAAGAAAAGCAGTTTTTCCTGGCAAACGTAGGGGGTAAATTGGACCAAGTTAGTGAAAGTCAATAGAACAAGAATAATTAAAAGGAAGGTGAGGAAGCTCTTGATGACAAATACTGTATGGAAATCCCAGTGTTTGACTAAGGAATCTTCTATCTTCCAACAGGGCAAACTGAAGTAGGATTAGCTGTGGTAAAAGGAAAAGTTGTTTTGCACAAGAGGAAGTCTTAATAGGAAGCATGTCTTCTTGAAACAATAGAAACTTAATTAAGTCAGTGGAGATTCTTTTCTTATAAAAAAATTTTGGCTGAATTGGTTTTGCCTCATAAGTGATATGAAGCCATTTTTGCAGTTGATTTGAAGCCCTTAGTTATATGTGTTCCTCAATATGCCAGTCAGAGACAGCTAGGATGATAGCGGAGCTCATTTTCTAGTGCCTGTGTATTTACAAAAGTTACAATGCTGTTTTCTTCCAAAATGAATTTATCCTTATTTCTTCACACTTGTGACTAACGTAGGTTTGTCAAGAGCTGTTTCAATTTTTAAGTTATGATAAAGCCTGGAACTCTTTGTGTGTATATGCCTCCTCTGCTTTTTCCGCTTTTTCTTTTATTTTCCTTTTTTTTTCTTTATAACTGTTTTTATTTCATCAAGAGGATAAATGTGTTGCCATCAGCCACAGGCATTGGGAGTGACTGGTAAAATGGCATTCAGTGCTTTCTTTGGTTTGTGAAAATCATTTGATTCATAATATTCATCCTTATTACTACTAACTAATACTGTAACTATATAAAGATCTAAAAATGCTATTGACTTTTAACACATTAGCTAAAATTTAAAAACACAAGGTAGTGGTCATTGCTGCTTAAATGATAAAATGACTGTTTTCTAGGTACCTGCATATAATGCCTTTGGCAAATTTGTCACACTGTGGAGGTCCAGTGTGAGGTGTATGAATAATGTAAATGTCTATTGAATCTTTTGAATGTTACCTATATAAATCCATTAGAGAAGAGTTGCTTTGTTTAAAACAAAGACAAATAACAATAAGTCTCTGAAAAGCTCTGACAAGTTATGTATTAATCTGGGGAACTGATTCATTTTTGATATTCTAATATTTAATTTTATTTTAATGGCTATTTTTCAATCTATAAACAACAAATTTTCCTAAAGAGGATTGATTAAGCGTTATTTAATAAAAGTGTTTTACTTCCTCAAAGAATAAAATACACATTTTCAATGTTATTTTTAAAAAATATCACTCATTTTAAATAAAATCTTATTCTCAAACACAGTATTATATTAAGCAGCTACTGAAAGATTATTGCAGGTGTACTGCCTTATTCTGCTTGGCCTATGCACAGGACAGCTTTGGGTCATAATAAAATGTATTTATGAGTAAGATGTATTTATGAGTAAGATCCATTAAAATGAATCCTAAGACTCTATCTGAAGAATGTAATAATACTCTAGTAAACTAGAGAATGTCTTAGTTTTATCTATTTCTCTTATTTTTATAACAATGTTTAAAAGAAAGGCTCATTAGATACTTAAAGTATTTCTTGATTTTTGTGGTCCCTGCTTCTTTTTAAAAAGGAAATAGCTCTTTTCATGCAGAAGGAAAACTAATAAAGTATCCACTTTTGCTATATACCTAAAGCTTTTTACTTAGTGCTTCATTTCTTAAAAAAAAAATTCTACTTTGACTTTGACTTCTACTTTCCCTATTTCAAAGAGTCTGCTAAGGCAGCAACTGTTTATTAGTGGTGTTTCTCTTTGATGCACCATTTGCTTGTGTGCTCAGTAGTTCTTCTCAGGTGGCAAAATCTGCCTTTGTGTTTTAGGGTTTGATTTAATCAAATAAAACTGGAATATCATTGGCCATAGGCTTTGGGAGGGATTGTCTCTGTGTAAACTGAAGTACAAAAAAAAACCTAAAAGCAAATCTGGTGCAGCAAGAAGAGGAGACAGAAAAGATTCCTGATTATGACAGTCTTTCATTTTTTTTCTCCCATTTTTCATAATTTTCAGTAAAATGCTTTTTCTTTTCTGCAAATATATGCATAAAATGCATTAACCTGCAATAAGAACTGAAAGTTTCATCACTAATGTTCATGCTTAAGTTTTTGAGAGTAGAATGTGACTTGTCTAGACTGTCAGTATATAATGATAAAATAGTCGCCAGAAAAGAGTGCTTACTGTGATTATAAAATAGGGCTAGGACAGATTATGATTATCTTCTTGGTTGACATAATTTAGAGTTGCTAAGACTTTCAAATACACTGCACTTCAGTGAAAACTTATGTATTAGGATTACACGGCAAGGTTGTGTTAGTGGGGGTGGCTTCTATGAGAAGTCACCAGGAGCTGCCCCCATGAAAACAGAGCCTGTTCCAGCCAGCTCCAAGAAGGACCTGCCAATGGCCAAAGCTGAGCCAATCAGCGACGTTGGTAGCACCTCCAAGGTAACATGTTTGAGAAAGGATAAAAAACGTTGCACAACAGCAGCTGGGAGAGAGGAATGAGAAAATGTGAGACAAACAGCCCTGCAGAGAAGAAGGGGGAGGAGGTACTCCAGGCACCAGAGCAGAGACTCCCCTGCAGCCCCTGGAGAAGATCATGCTGAATCAGTTTGTCAGTCTGCAGCCCATGGAGGACCATGGTGGAGTAGATAGCCACCCTGCAGCCTGTGGGAAGGACCCACATTGGAGAAGTTCATAAAGGACTGTATCCCATGGGACGGACCCCACGATGGAGCAGTGAAAAAGCACAAGGAGGAAGGAGTGGCAGAGACAAAGCATTATGAACTGACCACAACCTGCATTCCCCATTCCCCTGTGCTGCTTAGGGGAGGAGGTAAAAGAGCTAGGAATTAAGTTGAGCCTGGGAAGAAGGGAGGGGTGAAGGAAAGGTGGTTTAATTTTGTTCTTGTTTTTTACTACTCTGTTACAATTAATTTGCAATAAATTAAATTATTTTGCCCAGGTCAACTCTGTTTTGCATGTGAGAGTAATTGGTGAGTGATCTCCCTGTCTTTATCTCAAGTCACAAGCTTTTAATTGTATTTTCTTCCCCCTGTCATGTTGAGGAGGAGTAGTGACAGAGCAGCTTGGTGAGCACCTCGTGGCCAGCCAAGGTCAACCTACCAAAACTTAATATTTATCTGAGTCTTTTTCAGTATGTATATATTATCCTTTCTGATGTTAGACTAAAGCTGAGAAGTGCACCCATATGTTCTCTTGAGTCTTTCAATAATTAACAATTTTATCATTAAAAAGTCACAATCAATTAGCCCACACTTTAAAAAAAAATCAAATTGAAGTAAGATGCAACTGCATGCAGAAGTGCCCTTACCACCAAAGAAGCTGAAATTAAGATTAACAACAAAATGTAATAGGTTGATAAAACAAAACATGGAGACTGTGCATTTTGCAGGTGGGGAATTTTCACTGATATGACCTTTAAGAAGAGCTGATAGAAGGAAAGTGCTGCCCAGAAGTGCTATGGACATCTTATCATATTTGTAAGCATGCCAACAATAGAGAAGAGAAAGTTTTTGATAGCTTCTGTTTTAAGCAAACTGGGAAACAGATGGACATATGTCCTGAAATTCTGGTTGAAATAGATGAATCTGGGTTTATAGACAAAAACAAGCTCTTGCAAAAGCTGATGTGCTATAGTTATGCTCAGAAATGGAACAGTCTCCAACGTGCAGAGAAGTATATGTGTTGCCTGCTTTGTATATGGAATATTGCAAGACCTTGAAAGAGATGAAGAAGATTTGGAGCAGCCCTCAAACCTGTGGCCTTCCTCTCTTCCACTGAACATCTGTGGAGCAGGAAGGCTTGTGTGTACAGCTGTGGAGAACAGAGAAGAAGAAATTTAATTAAATATTAATAAGCTTTTTTTTCTTTTTCTTGGTAAATGTAGGTAGAATGAAACCTGGTTTAGACATGTAAAATGGAATGTCAACAATGTTTGTGTACTTTTATTCCAGCTTTTACTACTGAAAATATTTACTCAGCTCTGCCTAAGTTCTTGTATCTCTTCCTCTTCTTTTTAAATTTAACAGCCTTTAAAATCAAAAGTGTAGATTAGGATGGCAAAGTATTTCCTCCCTCCTTTTATTCCCAAATTTAAATGACAATTAAATAACAAATCCTTAGAGCACAGCCTTTCAGTCCCTGAAACTCTACTTTTGATAGCTGCCCACACATGCTAGACAGAGACAGTAATCTGTCATGGATTTCCCTTTCTAAACAACTTTTATAGGAGTGTGGTAGCTAGTATAATTATTTGGAGGTTTGTTTGGGTTTTTAAGTAAAAAGGATATATAGAAAATTACAAACCACATTTCTATCATTCTTATGCGAATTAAAAATGATAATCTGTCACATGTGTAGCGAAAAGACAACATTAATAGCTTAGCTGTAACTCAAATAAGCATCTTAAAATGCAGAGACTAGTCTTGCTTAAACCCTGAGCATAGATATATATCTAATCCTTTGGGGAGAGGGGTGAGTTCTCAAGAGGAGTTCTGTCTTCTGGACAGAGCTGACATTCAAATAGCATGTTGAACCGCAGTAGGGAGGAGGACAGTCTCCTGATAAGGCTGTGTTTGTGCAGAAGTTGTCAAAAGGATGCTGCTATTGCAGCTCTTGGGGCAGTAATCCAGGTAGGTAGTGTTCTCCTTCCTCCAGCCCCAAAACATGACTGCATGACTCTCGTAGAGTCCCAGACCATGAGAGGTAGTTTCTCACAAGGAGCTAACAAAAATATTAGTAACCCACACAGCTTCATGCAACCTGAACTCACATTCTGTGATAAAGGTCTAGGCTACACTTTCTTGTTTTCATCCTGAGGCCTTAATTTAAAATACTCTCTCTACATTTTATCTCTTGTACTTTAGAAAGACCATGAGCGATAAATCACTTAAGTGATTTATTGATAAGATAGAAAGGGGAGGGAAAGGCGGCAAGGGTAGAATGATGACTTATGAACTGATTCCTTTAGGTTATTGCCTGGATAGCTCAATGTGCAGTAAGATTCAGGAGCTGGAAGGCAAATCCAGATATGTTGTACAACACTAAGAACTCAAGCTCAGTTACCTGAAGGTATGTCCTTATGGACATACTTGATGAATGTCATCATTCTAGCATGGAGAAAATTGATCTGAATCATTAAAAGTCACTTCCAACTTCTTATTTGGCTGTCTTGCTGAAATGTAAAATGGATCTTGTTCTATCTTGTTCTATCTCAGTCACTTGCTGAGAAGTGTTCGAGACTGTAAAAAATTAACTTTTGACAAGTGCATTTACAAGCAATCTGCATCTCTTGCAGTAAAATGCTGCCCTTAATGTCAAAATCTACATATTAATTGATTTCTATGCACTTGTCAAGACACTTAGGCAAGAATCCTCTTGACAAAGAGTTAAATGTGTTTACCAAAGAAAGAATGAAACCTAATAATATAAAAACTAATTGCAAGATTTCTTTGTGTCATTACTGCATCATGGGAGAGATCTGTCACTGATGAATTGGAGGGACTTCAGGGTTTTTTTTCATTTGGGGACATGGGGTTTTTTTGGTAGAGTTGCATCAGTTTATGGTAATTCCGGATCTGGCTCTTGGTTGCAACTTAGATGAGGCCCTGCTGTAATGATTTAGAGAACAGAAGTCTGCTGAGCTCTCTGCCTGCTTTGACATAAACCTGTTATAAAGGGAGGCATAGATTGATGACTGGTGCTGACGAAGTGAGGGGAAAATCTGATGCTGACACCTGGGAGGGCTGATCTGGGAGGGCAGTTATGTGAGCACAGAAAAGTTGTTTTTCCAACACTTCTCACTGCAAAGTGCCATAACGCTTGGCTAGTGGGATATAACAAAAGTCTTTCCTTGGTGATGGCCAGGATGAAATTTATTCCCTGTGCTGCTGCTTAAGGTACACATAAGTTTTCTTCCTAGGCTGCCCAAAACCCTAACTTCTTCCTGAATGGGAGGGAGAAATATACTGAACATGTAGAAACTTCATTGGTGAGATTTGAACACCCTGTGTGTATGACAATTTAAAACATAAGATATGCAGCAGACTCTAAGTTCCCTAAAACTGAGGAACAACATTCTTAACTGCCATTTACATTTTTTTCCCTTTTGCGTATTTTCCTTAACAGTTTCCATTTTGTTTGAAAACAAGGCCACCTGAATGCTGGCTGATCCATCATCTCTGACAACTTGCTAGTTATGGCCATGTCCAACTTTATGGAACTTTTCGTCTATGCAGCTCTGCTGTATTATGAAGAACTTACACTCCTGATTTGAATACCAAATACTGCATTAGCAATAAAACCAGCCTGAGCAACTTGAAAAAAAATGAATATGAAGCAATGAGTTCAGGTACCATAGAGAACTGACAATAACAGCAACTTGATCCTGCCTGAGGATTACTAAAGTTGTAGAAAATGTTGTCAATGACAAGTAAGGGTTTTGATCCTTTAAAATGGTAATTTGTTATGAAGCTGCATGCCTCCAAAAAACCAAAAAGTGAAGGAACTGAATCACAAAATTAAATAGTTAAGTTAGTTTGGCAGCATACTGTAATTTTAGGTATTTAGTATGACATGCAAATTTTAAAGGAAACACTCATATATTGCGTTTACCCCTTCAAAATAACAGTGTAAAAAACTCCGTGTAACTAAAATATAGTCTGAAAATATCACAGGACATAATGTAGATGACTCACAGAAGCTTGTTGCCACAAAACTTACCTATTCTCAATGAGTTTCCTTGCAATGCAAAATTTTGGAGAACTTGTGTGCTAATTTTTTAAAAGATTATATTAATGGAGCAAAAGGCAATTAAAGAGCTGTTACATGGTTCATTATTTGCCTTTGCAGTCTGGCTCCTCAAAAGCTGGAGCACAGTGCAGCCTCCCAGTGACAGCTATCAAACAGCAGAGTAGAACTTGATTCCTAACATGAGAAAGGGGAAACTGAACTGCAATTAAAGATCCCTTGGGGCTGCCATTAAGTTAGTTCATATCCACTTCTCTTTACAACAACCCCTTTTACTGAGTGCATCTTTCTTGATGATATTTTGTCTGTAATAATGCTCAGTAGTGAAGGATTTCATCTCTTTCCCAACATTTCTTTGAGCAGCTGGCTTCTAAGTTTGGTGCAGGCAAATATTAAATGGCCATTTAGGACTGTATCTGAGATGCCTGTTGCATATTTTTGTTTTGCAGAAATTGCGTTCCCATTCCATTTTTACCTTTCTTCTTCTGCCATCTTGGCTATGGAATCTGACAGCAGAAATGAATTCTCCTTCAGTAATACTGCTCTGCATTCTATTGGAACTACTAACATTACCCAAAAATGTACTTTTAATTTTTGAAGTCCTAGACTGATTCTTCCTGCAGCATCCAGACAATTAAATTTTAGTTTATTGGCACTCTCTTAACATTTTTTGTTCAGTTAAACTAATAATTTTCCTTTTCCTCCTCCTCTGTCTGCATGCATTTCTACTGTGCAAAATGCATTTGAAATGGCTGGCATGAAACCCCACTATCTTCACAGTCTTCGCACCTAGATACTGACAATAAGATTTATTTCTGTGCATCTTTGCTTACTAAAGAGGTCTGTTCTGTGCAGTGATAGTATTCTGAGAACTATGAAGGTGGTTGATCATATTTGCTTTTAAATGCCTTAGCAGTCATTGTTTCACAACCCTTTCAGAAATCTGTTGCTAAAGCTTTGCACTATGAAAGCAGTACTGTGTATTTGGGTATTCTGTGCACTTCTTCATACTTGGTATATTGCAAAAACAAAGGGGGAAGAGCTGGATTTGATTTAGGGTTTGTGTAGCTTTGTTAGATTTAGGGCAGGGAGTGGGGGGGATCATTTTCCATGTGGAGAACAAGCTACCGCTGCAGAAAGCATATTCTTTTAACTTACAGTTCACCTTTGCTCACTTGACATTTAATAACCAGGGGTATAAATCAAAGTAGCCATATGTTAATCTGGTTTTTTAATCAGAAAAATACCTATGCAATGTACAAAACAGTACACTATAGTTTAGAGAATAGTGATTCATAAAGAAATTTCATATGGAATAAAATAGTGGTAACCTCATAAAGATCAATTTGTAGAAATCTTAGACAGCAGAGACATTGCTCACATATTATTAAAAAAAAAAAAAAAAAGAAAAGAAAAAAAAGAAAAAAGGACTGATATTCCAGAGCTAATTCACTTTTTTCTTATGCTTCTGTATCTTGGGGCAACCTTACTGGGGAGTGCTCTGTGATGACCCAGGCTGCCTTTGTTCCTGAGCAGCTGGATGGCAGAACTAAATACTTGTGAATGAATATTCACCTTGAAAGTGTCTCTACCCAGTACATCCTTCTGGCAGCTTGTATTGCCATAGCAGGTTTATGGTTTTCCTTCCTAACCTGCAAAAAACATAAGATCCCAGAACTCTGTTTACACATGAGAATAAAATGTTTGTTAATGTCTTTAAAAAGGTATAATGGAAATAAATTAGTCTAAAAATGTGCAAAAATTGTTGCTACTTCAACAGGATCTGTATCAATTGATATATGCAATGATAAGAATTGTTTGAGTTTTACTTTTAAGCAAATAATGCACTACTTACTGTCCTTTCTGTCTTTCATTCACCCAGGGTGTATCAGCTTGTGGTTTGCCTCCATCTTTTTTCTTTGCAGTTTTCTCCACCTAACCCTCATAAATAAATGTCGTTATCCATGTTATTAGTAAAATTCAGTATTTCTTCACATTACAAGAATAATGGTTAAGTAGAGAAAGAAAAGAAAAAAAAAGTCTTATAATTTAGGGCACTTTTAGACATAGATTATTATTCTCAAGTAATTTTCAATATTTTGTATGGGGCTACATCCACAAAAAAACTATTATTTTCTTGCTGTCACACTGAAAGAAGAAAAAAAGCAGGTAAATTTTCTAAGTCATCCAGTTTGTTTCTGGTTTAGCAATATTGTAGTCAAAATTAAGTGTGAAATTTTAAGGTTTAGAGCACTCACAATGAACAGAAAACATTTCTTTACAATGAAGATGGTCAGAGAACATCCAATATATACAAATAACCTCAGATCAGGGAATATACTACATTCTCACCCTTTCCAGGACAACAAATATAGTTTGTCACATACAGTTACTATTCTTTAAGCTAAATCCATACAATTACACTAAACATAATTTCAGACTTTTCTACATCTACAGTGGTTTAACCTCCTCAGCTGTCATGGAATATCACTTAATTGGATGTCTAAGTAAGAAGTTCATTGCAATTAAACAGTAAATTTTAACTTTAGTCAAAACTGAATCTTAATAAAAAATCTATATTTTTCAATAATAACTTGAAATTAATTTTTTGCTAACTTTTGGAAAAGTTGGAAGTGCCAAACTAAATCTTAAGCCATTGGCATGGTTAAATATTAATGGTGTAAGCCAATGTCTCTTGACAAGACTTCGATTTCCTTGCAAGTTATGTTTTCCTAAGGAAACATAACAGTATATTTCATTTGGTAATTCTCTCCCAAATTTTAACTATACAGCTGCAATGTGCTTCATAATGTACAATCAATTGATGTTTAAGGAAGCGGATTGGTTCGTATCATGGAAAATGTTTATTATATAATTGTACTACTGAGTAATCTATAAAAACAATGACAGGTTATTGAATTGCAAAACAGTCTTCACAAAACAAATGAATGAATGTTCAGTCTTTGTTGATGGATATAAATTTGACAAATTACATAGAATTTTAATTACTGCCTTGATCAGTATTCACTTTGTTAACAGTGACAAGTTTTCAAGATTATGATGTCAGTTTGTTTGCAGCTGCTGCTATATGTAAGTGAGACATAAACATGTTTTAGTTTTGCTTTCAGTGTATTATATGCAATATATTCACCAAAGAGTATATTGTCCTGAAGATAATCCCAATTCACTTCAAAATTTTGCTTTGCAATATTAAATTCAGTTTGAAGTTCACAGATCAAGACATAGCTCTGAAGATGAAATTACCATTTTTAAGCATTTTGGGAAGACATCCAGGCATCTCTTTTTCAGTGATGTATTTAGTATAATAATTAAGATGTTCATAGTTTTACACTAAATTTCTTCATTTTTCACTGGCTTTCTCTTGACTTTTGAAAGACTGTGTTGCATGACTAATTGCATGCTTCTATGGAATTAAAAATCCTGAGTTAAATGTTCATATTCATTACTTTTGTTTATCATTTCAAAAAAATCTCTGACACTTAAGAATTTTACTTTTTCTCCTCAACACAACTTCTGTATGATATCAGCTATTATCTCATACAGCCTGAGGAACTGAGACAGGAAGAAAGGGAGTGAATAACCAGTTTCCAAACTACATTTCACATTTTATTGGAAAAATGAAAATTCAAGAAAAAGCAAGTTTAAGAGAGTAGAATATGGCGTCAGACTAGTTACTAGTCCTTGGACTAGTCCTTGGACTAGTAACTTTAGTCAGAAGACT
Organism: Ciconia boyciana; assembly: GCF_034638445.1. Classification (NCBI taxonomy): domain Eukaryota; kingdom Metazoa; phylum Chordata; class Aves; order Ciconiiformes; family Ciconiidae; genus Ciconia; species Ciconia boyciana. The sequence continues at coordinate 88,753,903 of NC_132937.1, forward strand.
GTGAAAATGAAGTTGTCTTTGAGTGGTTTTTTTTTAATTTGTTTATTGTTCTGTTTTTAACTTCTTTGACAGTTTTGAAATGCACATTATTACCCATTTAATTTTAATACCAAAAACTTCATCACACAACTTAACTGTAAAAAGCCTTCCAAAAATGTGAAAATTTACCATTATCCATAGCTCAAAAATTTAGTCTCATCTTGACTGGTGTTTGTTTCAGTGTAGAAGAGATCTAAGTAAACATGCACGGATGCTTGCAGTTAGCAAATCAATATCAGTTTTTAATGCACAGTAATGGAAGGAAATGACACTAATTCAAACTGTGCAAACTGTTATTGCACTCTTATTGAGGACAGAGAGTCCTGTCACAGTACACCCAGCCCAAGCACTTGCTGCAGATATGTTTATTTCTTTTCAAAAAAAGAGAGCAGTTAAAGACACTGGAGAAGAAGCAGAAATTGAACCATTAATAGAGCGTAGGTCTTTAGTCCCAGTAAAATGCCTTACTTCTTCAGCCACACAAAGCTGTGGCTTCCACACTAGTCAATAATAATCATACCTGGAAATAAGCCAAGTGAGCAAAATGTGAAATTTAGTATAGATAAAGGTATGCAGGCAATAAAAAGTTAGCTTTTGACTTGTGATGTAGCCTATCATAATTATGACTGCAGAAAGCATTTGTCTTTGATTTACATAGTCTTCTCCAGACAAAATCTGTGTTTAGCATCCCCAAGTTTAATAAAGATCACATAAGTGGCAAATATACTAGCAAAACTCAAAAAAATAAAAAGTCTATCTCACCTTTCAAGGTCCTTCCACAGGTTTTATAACAAATGACAAAGGAGATAGAGTCAGACAACTGCTGTAACAGATAGGAAATTCACAAATGTTCCCAGCCTTTTTTAAACTCATTTTAACCATGAGCTACATGATTTATTTCAAAGTAACAGGATTAGTGAATATCTTTTGGTTGGCAGATGCAAAAAAACCCTCCATAAACCCATTTGTCACTCCTAGGTGGCAACTGTAAAATTATCTGCAATAGGAAAACAGCCTATGGAGTAATGGATGAACATGATACAGAAATATATTTAGCCAAGTATTATATCTGCATCAGTGCCGTTCTGACAATAAGAACACTGAACACAGAGCATTTGAGCTTAGATCAGCTTAGACACCTGGCCTGTGATTTCTGTAGCATATGATTCAGTATGTCTGATCCTCTGATACAGTCCCACTACAGGAATCTTTTAAATGAAAGCAGTTCAAGACAAACCACTAATGGAAAAGCTTACTTTCATCAACATTTTTATTTTCATCCTGCATAAGGTTTGTCTGCCTGCAGTGAAGCATAGACATACCTGGGCAAACTGCATATAAAGCTAGCTCAGGCCCTGGAAACAGCCTAGCTAAAGCAGCATTGTCCTCCAGAGGATCTCTGTCCTGTGCTAGCTGGATTTCTCCTAAGCCTTTGGCAAGCAGCAAATAAGCCCAGCTGAAACATTTCTAACTTACTAGTCAGCACAGACGTATTCAAATGGGGCAGCAGAGGATGCTAAACTACACTGGGTCCTCCTCCACAGTCTCTTTGACTGCGTCAGTGTCTGCAAGTGGAGACAGCAATGTGTAGCTGCACTGCAGTCAGCAAGGACCCATCAAATTTCTCCATACAGTTTGCAGTTCCACCTCAACACCAGAAGCAAGGAAAAGCTCTGCCTCTGGCTGTAACACAGTGGTATAGGCATGGAACAGCCATGTTAGCAGGTTTTGAAGCTAACAGTGACATAAGCAGCCATGCAAGGAAGGAAATAAATTTAGTCACTTAACATCTGAGTAACTCGCCTTATTGAAACTGAAAATGTTCCCATCTTTACAATTGCATATCTATAAAACCTATTTTAAGAAAATTTTAAAATGCCATGGAATTCATTTTTTCTAAGAAAAAACCATGGTTAGTGTGGTCTTTGGTTGCATCTCTGTATAACCTTTCCTCTGTCTAGCTTTCTGTAAGGGAGGGACATTTTTCTGAGAAAGCCATGCTTAAAATTACCTTAACTGCAAGAGCAGGCACAAATCTTTCCAACTTCTTTACCATCTGTCATTTCAGAGGAGTCTTCTTCCCACTCCCTCATACTACCCTTGATGAGACACATTACAGGAGGTTAGTAAGCCATTGAAGAGGAAGTGACTTCTTTTCTCTACAGCCTATTTATAGCAAGAAAAACTGTGCTATTGAATTGGCTTTCTAGAGAGGAATTGATAATTTTAATCTTAAAATTATCAATTTAAATTTAATTTAATGCACAAAAAAATCATTAAAAATGTGTTGCATTTTCCAAAGTTCTTTGCTGTATTATAAATAGAGATATTCAAATGTATTTGCATTTGCCATAATTTTCAGTTTGATTTTTAAGGGTTATGATAATTTGGCCTGATCTTTTTTCTAGAACTGTTGATAGTCAAGTGTGTAAATTAAAACAATCCAACTGAACACAGCTTTATTTAAAAACAACCCAAACATATTAAAAGGTATATTTCTATATTTTCAGAACTTTCCTTCTAAAAAGTAAACTAAAAATTCAGTGAGGATATACTTCATATAGTGGTTTAGCTAAGTGGTACTAAAGGGTTTAGCTGTGATTTGTTTAAATGAATACTTTAGTTATTATAAATTTATTTACTTTTATTTCCCCTTCCATATATTCTTTGATTTCCAAATCCACATTAGGAATTTTATTTGTAGCTATATTTCAAAATAGGGGCATTTTTAAGAGCCATTTTCTGAAAATGTTATTAACTAAGAAACAAGTAGAAAGAGAGGTTCATAGCCAGACCCTTTACATGCAATTGTATAGATATTTGGAAGAAAAATTGAAAATGGTGGGAGAGGAAGGAGGAGGAATCATATTTCTTTGTGAAACAAGTTTGTGGTATTTTTAAGTAGTGTAATCTCTTAAAGTAGTGTAATGTCTAACTATATTTTTTTATTGAAGTGGCAGATTTAGATTTTAGAACTTCTGGTTATAACAGGAGAATACTGGAAGTTGTTTATTCTTTTTCCCTGACAAATAATGAGACCAGATTTTTGTATTGCGTAAGCCACGTCGTAACTTTTAAGATTCATAGTATTCTTAATTATCAGGTAGTCACAAGGAGACTCTTTCAGTCACAGTATGGCATCACACTGTTCTGTTGTGGAAGAGCTTCACTGTTATATTGTTCCGTGTTCACCTCATTACAGGAAGGCAGTGAAATGCTGTTCATTTTGGTAGCTAAAAGATACTATTTTCCCATTCCTTGTTTCCCCCCTTCTCTATTTCTCTGACAATGAGTAAGAGAGAATTGTAAGTGATCACACACTTAATATTTGACTAGCTGGATCATACACTATGAAATTTCTGGGAAGATGAGTGCATTTGTTACAGAAGAAGTCTCTTTCCATGCTACTATTTGGCCACATATACTAAATTTTGCTTCTGTACATTTCAGCACTAAAAGAAAAACACAGTTGCCTAGGAAAGATTCTTTGTTGATGAGATGAACTGGAAAAGTGGAGAGGCAAGTTCTTGATCATTACACAAACAGAAGAAACAATGAATTAAGACTCCACTCTGCGATGCTGCCTTTCTCTGGTACTGGAAGTGGGGTGCATGTCTCTCTGATCTGGCACCAGTAAAGTGGTACAGGAAAGAAAAGGCCTTTCCTTTCAATGTGCTGAAATGAAGGGTCTTTAACTTTCTTTTGGGACTGTCGAGATAGACATTTTCTCATCAGGTTGTAAAATACAACAAAGTAATGTGCAGTAACTAAATGGGGAGTGCAAGGGACCATTCCTCTGGAGAAAAAAACCCAAGCTTTTCTCATATGTATCATAATTTATATGGGCATACATCTGCCTTTACTGTGTCAAAGAATGGCTTGGTACATAAAATGAGGAGAGAGATGACAAAGCAGAGGTTACAGACTCTTTATTTGATACATTGGTTTGGCTTTAATTTCTAGTAGCATTTAACTAGTAAAAGTCAATAGAGCCTATCCTAAAACCTCTCCCTAGTATTCCTGGATATGAATAATCCAATCTTCTTCTTTAGAAAAACTTATTAGTTTTCTTATTTTTTTAACAATAACACTATGGGGCAAACAAATACCTTTATTTGAAAAGCAGCACTTAGTGTGGTGCAGTGCGGGGAAAACAAACTGAGAATAAGTTCACATAGACTCAAGCAAAAAGAAAATGAGCTTTCTGATTTGTTAACAGGTGAAAATCAGATGCCTTCCTTACCAGTAACTGAGGATGAAATTATTTCTTTTGTTAGTGTGAAGTCCAGCAGACAGACAAGAATACCCTAAATATATGCCAGTGGTTTGAAACCTAGAAATATTTTAGTAAGTATTATTAGGTCTATCCTGCTCCCAATTTACTAGGTTACTGCTCCTGTTAATCACCAGCATGTATAAAGTAACAATCAGAGCAAAAACATATGAAATCACTGCTATCGCTATCTTCTGACTTTTCTCAGTAGAAAAGGTCAAGTAAGATGATATTGATGCCCAAGTGACATTAGAATGAAGCGGGGAACAATTCCCTTGCTTATATAATTAGAATTAGTGGGGAACAACTCCCTTGCTTATACCTGCTGGCTCCTGAAAAGTAGTCCCTGCCTTGTATTATTTAATGTTTTGTATGTAGTCTTACCACCCCTGGGCATTTACTGAAACTATGATTCACAAGTTGCTATGTTAACAGCCAAGCTGATGATACATTTATTGAGCAGCCTCAATTCCATATGGAAATAGAAGGCCACATCTTTGTTTGTTGTATGTAAAACACAATAAGTTTGTTGGTTTAAAAAAAAGAAAATTCTATGCAACTTTACCCTGTTGAGATAGGAACCAAAGGCTAATATTTCACAGGATTTAGTTCAGTGGTTAATATGTGATATTTTAGGAAAAGGCCAATAAATGAAGACAAGGGAAACAAATGCAAGAGATGTAAGATTTGAACTAACTCTTGAGAAATAAAGTAATTCATAATAATGCCAGGGTGTGTGCTGATTTGAAAAACAGTGGTGGAAGTTTTATAGAACATTAGAATAGTGGTACTGGTTAGACCAAAGGGCTGAGTAGCTCAGCGTCTTTCTCTCTAACAACGTTCAAGAGCAGACGCCTACAGAGAGTAGCAAGAAGAGAGAGAGCACTATAACAACTTTTTCTTGATCTCTCCCCCAGCCTCTGACAATGTGTGACAGGGACTTCCTGGGCCTGAGATGACTTCCATGTGCTCCATTATTCTCAGTGGGTTCTTTCTGCTGTGCAAAAATTGCTAGCATTCTAATGATAAATAGCAGAGTTTGTCAAAACTCGGGATTAATCTTCCATGCCAAAATCTGATCTTGTTTTAAGATATTTTGGTTAAATCAGAAGAGAATAATGGACAGGATAAGTTATTTGATACTGATGTCCAAAATGATAATTATTGTTAAATTTTAATAATCATCATACAAAAAAAAATGATTATATAAATTTTATCACAGTATTTTCCGTGTAAACATTTGAAACAAAAATATTTAAATACATAATTCAAGGTGTAACTAGAACACTTGGATAATAATCATGATAACAGGAATCCTATTATTATTATTATTATTATTATTATTATTATTATTATTACTACGACTATTACTATTACTACTATCTTGTGAGAAACAGCTCTGTTCCCACAGAAGGTCTGATTTGGAAATTGTGCCAATTTCCAATAAAAGACATGTAACAGAAATTTCCAGAGTCTGAAGTGAAAAGCTTTTCTCCCTGATGGCATTCTGCATTCTTTTACAACAACCTTATTTTTCCTTATTTTATCTAAACAGTAGTTACTTCTTCTTTTTTGCTTTCCCTTTAATAAAACCTTTTCTTTTTTTTTTGTTTTCTTGTGTGTTAATATACCAAATGCCTATACCATAGGCAAATGGAAGGTTTTTCCTTTCCAGTGCCACAGGGTATTGCCTCAGCTTTAAGAACCAGGATGCTCTTGTACCCATTGATTCTGCCTTTAGGCAAGCACTATGTCAAACTTGAGTATAATTTAGTCAAAGTTTGAATGAGGGCTAGAGATCTCAAAGGTGATTCCTTTTCACTGAGTGACTGAAAAAGGAAAAGGGAAACAAATTATTGCACAATGAAGAAAAGAGTGACACATGAGCTCAATCATATTATCAGACAACAGACTCCTCCCGAGGAAGAAGGAAAGAGAGAACAAGACTTTACACTTACCAGTAACAGGACAAGACTCTATTCTGTTCCAACTGAAATTAAACAGTCTGTCTTCATTTTCTTGTTGGGGTGGCTGGCATTTTATGCCTCAGCAATACCCAGCTAAACCATTTTTTTTCTCTACGGAGGGTAAACCAAATACCCTTGCATTTCACAGTTCTGTTAAGTTTGAGGCAACAACAACAAAAAAATGTTTTCTTTTCCTGTACTACTATTTTAAATATTTGTTCTTAATTGTTAAGACATCAACTTTCTGTTCAATCACTGTCAAATATGATTTTTTTTTCTCCAGTGTAAGTAATTTATATGGCCAGTACCCAAAATTTGTATAACTCAAATTTTATTTTTTATGTAGATAAATTTACTGTCTATTCTTGATTTTAAGCCTTTCCTCTTCTAGGGTGATAATATCATCACTACTACTTCTACTACTACAAGTTGTTGCTAATATAGTGGCAAAAACATGGTTGTTTCTGGACAAATTAAAATTTCAAACACAAAGGCACAAAGGCAGGCATATAAAAAAAATAACAGTGTGAATAATAACTACAACAAAGTATTAGAAGAAAAACTGGTTTTCAGTTCAAATTTGAGCAGTTTTATATTAAGCATAAAAAGGTTTTTGTGGGAATAACTAAGCAAAAGCTTAATGGTTCATGATATGCAGGGTCATAATAACAATACCATTTGGTCGTAGCCATTCTGCATCTAGGATTATCAGGTTATTAAAAATATAAACTAACTTGTGTTCTCATAATTAGATGCAGATGAAATAAGATGAGCAAAAATATACTCCCCATTCTCAGAAAAAAAATACAGACCTAGAAATTAGTCATTCCTTAGATTCCTTACCTATTTGGTGGTAGCTGCTAACATCTCCCTATTACAATGCCTTGAGCACAGACACAGGCATAACTGGAAGAATATCATATAGAAGGGCTAAGGCTATGGACCATGCTGCTGTGAGAAACTGATCACCTATTACCATAATTTCTGTACCAAATAACTCTTCTGTACCACAGAACCGAACTGGCAAGTGTTGGTGAAACTACAGCAGCTGCATAAAAAGTCCATTTCAAGATGTTTTTAGACAGCAAGCAGTAGTGATGGCCAGCAGAAATTCTCTTCTGCTTAAAGAGCAAGTGTGATAGTGAAGGGTTCATTGCTTGGGGCTTGGCTCTGCTGAAGGTATTTTAAAGAAAACTGTAGCATCAAGTCTACTTTTAGTGATTTTAAAATTTCAAAATTGTGCTTTCAAGTTTGGCCTGTCATGGCATAATAGGCCCGAAGTCAATTTTTTTATGGTGCTCGGCTAGATAGCGTGTCTAAGTCAAGTGGTTGTATTCTGTAAGACAACTGTTAACCACAGCAGTGTCTTCTGAAATTACTTCTTAGCTCTTTGGGGAAGGAAGCCCTCCCAGTTTCAGTTTCAGTTTACCAGGAGCCTCTATTAATAGTGGAAGGATCTTCTGTGTACAGCTAAAATCTCTTAGATGTGCTTCTGACACAATCATGACTTTTATAGTATCCAATGGTTGTTTCGGGAGAGTTTTAGGACAGAATCACAGAATCACAGAATCATATAGGTTGGAAAAGACCTTTAAGATCATCAAGTCCAACTGTAAACCTAACACTACCAAGACCACCACTACACCATGTCCCTAAGCACCTCATCCAAACATCTTTTAAATACCTCCAGGGATCGCAACTCAACCACTTCCCTAGGAAGCCTGGTCCAATGCTTCATAACCCTTTCACTGAAGTAAAATTTCCTAATATCCAGTCTAAGCCTCCCCTGGCGCAACTTGATGCCATTTTCTCTTGTCCTATAGCTTGTTACTTGGGAGAAGAGACCAACCCCCACCTCTCTACAACCTCCTTTCAGGTACTTGTAGAGAGCAAGAAGGTCTCCCCTCAGCCTCCTTTTCTCCAGGCTAAACAACCCCAGTTCCCTCAGCCGCTCCTCATCAGACTTGTTCTCCAGACACTTCACCAGCTTCGTTGCCCTTCTCTGGACATGCTCCAGCACCTCAAGGTCTCTCTTGTAGTGAGGGGCCCAACACTGAACACAGTATTCGAGGTGCGGCCTCACCAGTGCCAAGTACAGGGGCACGATCACTTCCCTAGTCCTGCTGGCCACGCTATTTTTGATCCAAGCCAGGATGCCATTGGCTTTCTTGGCCACCTGTGCACACTGCTGGCTCATATTCAGCCGGCTGTCAACCAACACGCCCAGGTCCCTCTCTGCCAGGCAGCTTTCCAGCCACTCTTCCCCAAGCCTGTAGCGTTGCATGGGGTTGTTGTGGCCCAAGTGCAGGACCTTGCATTTAGCCTTGTTGAACCTCATACCATTGGCCTCGGCCAATCGATCCAGCCTGTCCAGATCCCTCTGTAGAGCCTTCCTACCCTCCAGCAGATCAACACACCCGCCCAGCTTGGTGTCATCTGCAAACTTACTGAGGGTGCACTCGATCCCTTCATCCAGATCATTGATAAAGATATTAAACAGGACTGGCCCCAACACAGAGCCCTGGGGAACACCACTTGTGACCGGCTGCCAATTGAAGTAAACTCCATTCACCAGCACTCTTTGGGCCTGGCCATCCAGCCAGTTCTTTACCCAGCAAAGAGTATACCCGTCCAAGCCATGAGCAGCCAGTTTCTCCAGGAGAATGCTGTGGGAAACCGTGTCAAAGGCTTTACTGAAGTCTAGATAGACAACATCCACAGCCTTTCCCTCATCCACTAGGCATGTCACCGGGAATCTGTTACCTCTTACAAATAGTGCTGAGGAGGTAAAGTTTGCAAAGTTCAAGAAACATAGCTTGCAAAAATTTATAATTATCATTAGGATGACGGTGTTAAAATTTCTTAAATGTCTAAAAACACTGTTAGGGCCAGCTTTTTAGACTTTTTGTTGCACTAGTCATCAGAGTTGATCAAAAGGCACATTTAATTTTTTTGTGTGTGTGTGAAAATCTTAATAGACTTCATAAGTAACATGACTTGTATATATTTCTTATTCTACCCATTGCTTAAAAAAAAACAGGGAGAATTTTCTAATGATAACTTTCCCCTGTTCTGAGGATGTTCCTGAACGACATCAGAACTGGATCCACTGTGCACCACAGGAAGCTAAAAAAATTTGTCATTCTTGTTACAGCACAGGAAAAATAACAAGGTAACTGACTGTATACTACAGTGTACTCGCAGATTTCAGAGGCTGTCCAGTCATGAATTAAAACTAAATTAAATTAATACATTCATAAACAGGACTAGCTGGAAACTGACAGGCCAAATCATTTCTTAGACAAGAGAGAGGACAAAAAATAGAGCTTATTTTTTTAAACTTTCTCACTTCCATTTAATAAATTAAAACACAACCAAAACTGCAATTCAGAGCTTAAAAGTAATTTTCCTCTAGCCTCTGATCAGTGCAGAAATACTTTCAACAATAAGAAAGTCAGTGGATGAGATAAATACTGAAGTTCTTCTTAAACTTTAAATATGAGAATGCCCTCATGGCACCTGGCAGTAACTCTGCCAAATGCGTGTGAGTTTATTGTTGGGTCACTGATGGTATTTACGTATTGAAGGATTGTATCAGCGAAAGGTTAAAGCCTGAATTGCCCTCTGTTCCATCAGTATGGTCCATGAAGTCAATGTGATTACTCTAGTGTAACGTTATCTCTCTCAGAGCCTTGTAGATGGGTTCTTGGAAACTTTACAGTATGTGCTAAACCATGCTCTGCAGCAGAGGAACTCTTATTTCTTTCTTACAGGTGGGAGAGTAAGTCCACACACAGAGTGTCTTTCTCACACTCACATGCAAAGTGAGTGATTGTGTCATGAATCAGACTTAGGATTTCCCAGGCACAGTGAAAGCCTGAAGTGCAGAGACAGTCCCAGGGTGCGATGGACTGACAGGCTAACCCCAACACAGCCCCATGTTAGGATGTAAAGAATGGAATCAGACCAGCCAGAATGGATTCACAGACACTTCTTTTTTGCAGCATAATGGTATAGAAATTAATGCTACTCTGGACAGATTCTTTGAAGCTATTAATCCAGTACTCTTGTCCAGCCTGATGTCTACTTAACTGTGATTCCTACCCAATTCAAGTCATTTGGAAATGAAGCTCAGGTTCCAGCAGGAAAGTGAGTGAAAATGTGACCTTACCTCCTCCTTCCTGAGACATAACAAAGCACAGGCTTAGATCAGCAAGGAAGACACAATGGTTTTGAAAGTACCTGCCTTAATACAATGTATTTATAATTTTCACCCATTCCCACCATTTTTCTCTGAATTACCTAGCAAAAGTTGGTACAGAGACTCTTTATACTGAGACAGAGATAGTCGATACCCCTTCACGGCTGCTGGGTCATAGTCCTCCTTCTTCCACATCTCTAAACCAGTGTTAAAGTTGAGAAGAGGGTGTAAAGGTAATTGCGTTATGACAAGATGCTAATAAGTAATGGTCTGGACTGAAATATGTCATCCTAGACATCATGAAAAACAGGATAAATAAACTATGGAGAGTGGAAACAGCAGGTAGAGATGAAGTGAGTTATTGCTCAGTGGTGAGAGGAAAAGGGAGATGAGAGGAATTAGTGGAGAAGGGACAATGAGATGAGTACACTTAAACAGCAAGTGTCTAGCCTGAAAGATACCACATTTAGTGATTGAAGACAGGCAGTAATAGATCAGCAGAAAGAATGAAGTATGTTAGAGTAGCACAGTGAGAAATGGGAACACAGACTCACTTTTCATCATGGTTCAGAAAACATCACTCAGACCAGTCGTTCCCTACTGCAGTGTCACAAAGGCGGCAGATGGCAAAGTGCTAACTGCACCAGAAGGCTTTAAGAAATACCGGGGAGAAAGGAAAATAAGTTATAAGCACTTGGGGAGAATCCAAGATTGAGGCTAATGAGTTATCAGTGGGAGAAGAGGGGCCTTCAACTCTCGTGGTGCAGAAATTAAAACTACAATGGAGAGGAAAAAAAAAGCTTTTAAGCTACAAGAGGCCCTTGACAGAGACAGTACTGTGACAGAGTTCATAAAGGAGACTGACAACTGTGCAATTAGCATGTTTTCAGAAAACTCATCCATGCAAATGGGAAGCAGAGGAGTGGCCCTGAAGTCTGTAACAGATCAGCCCACATCGAAAGCAAACCTCAGGGGAGAGTGTGAGCCCTGAAGAACCTTGTCTCACCAGCTATTTTGCTTCTGCTGTTGCTGCTGCATGTCACCCTAAACTGGGCCTTAAGCTAGATGAAGTCAGCACAGGCTTTTTGTGGCAATATCACAGGAGCGTTAGAAGAAATCAAGATTGAAGGAATACCCTTCAGCCCCACACCCTCCAGCAGAATATTCCTGATGGAAAGGCCAAGAAATGTATCACCCAGCTGCTCTTGTGCATCACTGATTTTCAGAAGCATTTCACATTTCCTTAGGTAAAGGTCATAAGTGATAAAGTGCTGGTATTTCTGGGCTGTGTTTCCTTACCCTCTTTCTCCACCCAGTTTTAATGAACCATCACCATCTAACTTTTCAGCCTGGATTCCTTCCTCATGTTTTTTAGCAATTTGGGACTGCAGCTCCAAACTACTCGGGAAACAGTAAAAGGATTAATATAGTCTTCTGTCCATGCAGATACTCAGATCAGAAAGCCATACCCCCTGACCACTCAGCATTGTATCTCAGCCTGTGCAATTTCCTTTCATTACTTCTTCACCTGTTGTTTATTTCAGCCTGTGTCAATATGTTCACATATGCATACATGGTAAATAGTCCTAATTTAATATCAATTAGCTTAATAAAAACCAGTTTACTTATGGAAGTTTGAGCTGTCACACAAAGAATCAGTATATACTGCTTATCAGCTAAGTGCTAGCTAACTTCAACCTTGTGATAACACAACATGTAACGAAAATAGTTTGGAGAATGTTACTTAAAAGCACTAGGAGTTGGGGGACTGCTTTATGGACATTTGTTATTTACAAACTGTTCTGCCCATCTGCTCTGTATGTTTTTTCTGCACTCATAACCAGTAACTGATGCAGGGTACATCTCTTCAGGAGTCTAAAGAAATGCCTGCAGTTCCGGCAGATGTACCCAGCGTTGTACATTAGCTAGCTATGGCCCTGATAGCAGCAGAGCCACCACAGAATGGACCTTAGAACAGACTATGCAGCCACAAAGCCTCCAATTAACTTTGCAGTCTATTTCACCACAGACCACACAGAGCTATTATCAGAGCCAGAACAAGCTAATTCAAAGTTAGGTGAAGTGGGTTTCCACAAGCCACAGAGATTCTTCTGAACTGCAGGGCAGAAATATCCTGAATGGCTACCAAAATTTACTTGTAGTGGCTTTTGACAAATTCATCACTTTTTAGCAAGAACCATGATTTTTGCTCCAAGGGCCAGAACAACGTGCCTGGGGAGCTGGTCAATGAGGAAGAGAGATATGTTTCAGGCAGATAGTGTGAGGAAATCTTTATTTCTGGGTCTGCTGTGGCTGGCAAAGACCAATAGCATATGCTGGTGACTTCTGCTGTTAAAGAACTAACTTTTTTGCAGGTTGTGTTTCTTTTTTCCCCCAGTGTTTGCTTAGCAAGGAAAAAAAAAGATAAGAAATGACAAGGATGTTTAGTCAAGAGTCCCACCACAGCTCCTTGGGCAGTAATGACTAGAAATAAAAGTACTTTCTTTATTTGGAATAGGGAAATTTAAAAGGAACTGAGCAAACTGATTGACTTACTATGAAAGAGGGAGGATGGGATGGAGGAAGAATGGGAATGACCGTTTCATAAATTCTTCCTTTACAAAGAAGCTATGTGACATTTAAAAGCATAACAACACAAGGCTGTTTAAAACAATGTAACATACTTAAAAAATAAAATTTCATTGAAATATATTATTGGATGCAACAGGTAAGGTTTCTAAATGTTACAAATGCTTCACACAAATGATTTTCAATACTGGCCTTAGTTGACCAATCTTACCTTTACAAACAGATGACAAATTTTTTTTGTGAATTTATTCCTTCTATGGCAAATCTTTTTATCTGAGACATACGTCCATTTTTTTTCTGTCTATTCTCTTACTTTGCTTCTGCAAAGATTTAGCGCACTGACAAAAAAAAGTACATATGTTTTGTTAATTTCCTTATATTTTGTGATTTGCTAAATCTCACACTAAAGGAAGAGGAGGCATCCAATTTGATCATGCCAACAATATAAATGTTCTATGCAGCTTTTCTCAGCAGAAGTCTTTATATGCCACTTTAGTTGGCTTGGATAATCTAGGTGCTTCTGAATCTTCAAATACTTTGTATGTGGAGATCTCCAAACCCTGACATTTGCATGGAAACTCATTTTGATATTAAGAACTTAACAGAAAGCTCTGTAAAAGAAGGATCAGGACCTGTTATGAATTCCCTTTGGTCCATTTTTTGACTTATAAAATATGATGGAGAATACAAGACTTAGTTTGCCATAAAGGAATACATTAAATAATTGTTGCCTTTAATTACATCACTGGTTTTGGAGATTCAATCTTTTTGAGAATTAATAAAAGACATAGACAAAATTAATGATAGAGTGACAAAAGCTGGAGAAGAAATTCAGATACACAACAGAATATATAACCTGAAATTCATATTATGTTGGGCTATGTAAGAGGGGAGTAAATTACAGCCATCAGTGCCTTCATTTTGAAGTATGTGTCTAGTTTGGCATTTATACTACCTATGTTCATTTAAAACAAATTTTGTGCAAATATTATTAGAGTAGTATTTTGAATATTTTGGGGGTAAAGTATACTTACCACCAATACGCTTCAAGAAATATGGGACTTATGTGCCGTTTAATAAAATTCGGAAGTTCTTTGGTGCAGTATAGCCTTTGAGTTTCATATTTGTAAGTGGCCTTTTAACTTCTGCAGATTTTTGAACCTCCATTGAACTACTTTGCTGTAAGTGGCCAAGAACAGGAGTACTGTTTTACTAAGCAAGATGAGAACTTCTTAGGCGTTAGCCTTCCAAATGTTTTGCTTGCTTTTTATGCCGCTTTTCAAGATAGAATGGCATTGGAAACCTAGAAATACTACTAAAATGTTAGCAAAAGTGAATGCCATTCTTATTTTCTCTTACAAAATGCTATTTGTATTATCAAGATCAAACATTTTCAGTTCAAGCAACATATGTTTAATGTCATTTACAGTGAATCTAAGAACTGGGTGCAAAACCTTTGATAGTTAATGGAAATACACCCTAGAGACTCCTACATATTTTGTGTCAGGTCACTGCAGTGCAATTTGTCATGCTGTTCATTTACAGGAGTGAATCAGAAGTAAAGATAATATTTAAAAGTATGACGTTATTTAATTGTTACATTTTAATGGCTTGTCAGTTTAATAATAGTTTGTGATAAGTAACTTTAATACAAGGAATGCTTTGTAAAATTACAAAGACTGAAAGGTTATCATGACAATCATTCCGCATAGTTCCTACACAGCTGACTCTGAGGACGCTACCTGTAGTTTACTGGTAGTTATCATAAGAGAGTCTCAAAGCTGTAGAGGGGCTGTGCATTAGATGGTTGTTTATATTTCTTTGCTGTATGCTGCATCAAACTTTCTAAGTATAAAAAGAGATTTGGTAGTTACACCATATTGAAGGAAACATTTACATATGTACTCTGCATCGAAAACAGATGTGCTGATCTCTGTTTATCTTGGAGAGTAGTTGTGAGAACTGACATTGTACCTAGCACCAAAGGTATTGACTGCTTGCAAATATATGTATATTGGGTATCAGCAAACATCATGGCAAGTCTTGCAGTGATTTAATTCTCTAAGTTTATTTTTATTAAATTAGTGGGCAGAGTAGATCAGCAAAGATTTTGGAATCTCTGAATATGGTTGCAACAGGTGATGCCAGGCTGCCTGCGCTGCTACTAAATTTGGGATTTTGATATGGTGATTTAAGGAGAACTCTGAATCTGAGTTTATAACTATAATGAGATTAATTAGCAAGTATTAGAAGAAAAATGTTGAGGGAGGGAGAAGGGTCTGTATGTCATTGTTAAGGTGTTAGCCAGCTACTACAGACACTGGTCTTAATCAGTGTGTTCCAAGGCTTGTTATATTTCAACCCAATCCTCTTAAAGAAAATTGTCTTAAATAAATATAGATATGTAGTTTATAATATTGATCAATCCTTCAAGTACTGTGTTTCGAGAAAATATTTCACAAAGACCAACAGCAACAGCTAAAAAGAATGAAGTAATTAATGCTAAAATATGAATGAGTAACAAGACCTCTTGACCAGACCATGAAGATTTATTTTTTCTTCTCGGTGTTTGAAAACATCAAAATAATTATTTTGGTTTTTTATTTGCTTTTTGTTCCAGAAAATAATTATTTCACACAGGTTCTTGACTCCAGTATTATCCAGTAAAAAGGAGGGAATATAATTTCCCAAAGTGGGAGTTTTCCAGTCAAATTTTCACAAAGCTGGCTTGCTAAAAATTGTGAAAGTCTTCAAGATAGACATTGGTGTTTGTAACTTTTGTTGAGTTATTCAGTGAGAAGTTATTAAACAGTAAGTATAATTGTTTTCACTATAAATACTGCATCAACAAAAGCTGTTCCTATAACTCAGGGTTTCATTTCTCAAATTGCTAGAAAAAGAAATACAACACAAACCTTTAGAGAGACCTATTCTTTTTTGAAATGTCCCTGAAGCTGCAGCAGCAGCAAATAGAACAATAATTTTTATATTGTCTTGCACCAGAAGCAGTATCAGTTTAAGTGCTGTCTGCATGCGTGTGTTTCGTCCCATGCCAATATATATACAGGTTACCTCCTAAGCTGCTGGGAAAAGTATTGGTGAACAATCAGACATGCAGTTGTTGAGATCATGAGATAATTCTTGCCAGTTTCATTCAGTGGTTTCTTGCACTTGTTTTTATGTGGGAGGGCAGCTGGTGAAGCAGTTAGCACCCTAGAACACTGTATAATTTATTTTAACTACTTCTTTTACAAAGCAGAAAGAAAATCCTCAATATGATGGACGCATTAGCTCTGAACTGCAGTAGACCTCTAGGGCAAGGCTAGCTAAACCTGCTTCAGGAGAGGCACTAATGTTGGTGATCCTGTTTCCAGGCAAAGGAACTGCATGAGAAAATCTCTTGATTTGCCTGTTCCAGTATTGGCCACCACCTAGATTACTTAAAATAAAGACCTACAATGGCATCTGCTCCCCAGACTCTTTCTACCATGAGGGAAGTTAAGTGACGTTTAGCACAGGTACCTCTCATGAAGAAGGTGAGTGCCTATAGATGATGCAGAGGCACAAGGACTAATTAGAATGCTAATCCTCCAGCAAGATGTTCCCCTGACTTCCGCCCTGAACATCTGGATTTGTGCTTCAGCAGCTGAGTACCCCTACTAGCACTGACTGAGCGTTTTTGGACTGTGTTTGTTATAGGTAGCTGTAATACACTAGAAATATGAACATAACAATAATTGTTAATTCCACAGTATAATGTGGCATAGAAACTTCAGATGAGAAATCCCTCAACTTAAATGAGAAATTAATCTTGTTCTGCTTTCTGATTATCACTCAAACATACTGGAGGCTTTCTTACAGATCCTGTAAGAAAGGTGGTGCTCCTGTTACAGAACATCCTCCTTCCTTTGTAGTAGGAAGAGATTGTATAAAAGTAGGAAGAGAGTTGGAAAACATCTATAACAAACAGTATTTTCTGTAATTTATGAAAGATCACAAAGTTTCTAAAAACATTTTTGGGTGGAAACAATGAAACAACATTTATATTATCCTTTGTTAGATACTAGCCCTATTTGCAGTTTACTGCCTACAGGCTTAAAATCGAAAAGCTAAAATAAAATGTAATTAGATATTTTTCTCTCTTATTTAACTCACTAACACTCGAAGCATAGTTTCCCCTATGAACCAAGCAACATCTTCAAGATTCCTGAAAATATCATTACTTGTACATTGTTTTCTGCCATACATGTTCTAGGGCTACTGTATAGTGTAAAGTTTTAAAAAAGTCGCAATACCAATATTCATCCTTCTCTAAAGGTCTTGACATTTGTTACTGCTTGACAACATGTGAGCTAAAATTCTATGGAAAGCACACTATTAAATTAGATTTAATATTTACAAAAGTCCTATTAAATCTCTCTCAAAACTTTGTTTCACAACCATATTTTGTATAATGTTTTTACATTTAAGTAGAGGGAACATTTAAGTAGACATTTAAGTATACATTTAAGTAGAGGGAAAAAGATTAATTATCTGTGATTAAGACAATTCATCCTGTATGTGAAAAAAATAGTCATAGTTTGCAAATTAAGGCTATTGCTATGGGTCATACTGCTTGTTTCTCAGAAGATTATTAAAATGAGGAAAATAAAGGATATAAATAATGTTTATATTCTAAAGGAAAAACCTAAGCTCTAATCCTGCAAACACTTTGAGATAGAGTTAAACTTAATTAGACCTGAGCTAGAGTTTGTTTGGTACATATACACTATCAGAGTTATTAGAATGGGCAATATTTAAGTCCACAGTTAAAATATAACCTTATGTATATGTGAGGTAATTGCCTGTTCCCAAAACCATTTATATATATCACAGCAGTCTGATAAGAGGAAAAGCTGCTTCCCTACAGTGTCCATGATTGTTATTGAAAAACTGGGTCTCTTTTGTGATCCAAAATAATTGCTCAGTCAGCTATCAGTTTCTTTTGTCCATGGGTAGATTATTTATCTCTACCTTTCCCAGACTTTCCTTATAACTTATGTTTTTATTTAAAATGTGTCTATTCCCTTTGCATGGGTAGAGAAAAGGACATTTTCAACAAATAATTGTAAGAAAAAGATGTTACAGTTTTTATTATTAATTGTATGCATATAATTAATATGTAATGGCGATGATGAAAGATTTCATATGTATAAGCAAAAATGCAGCATAAAACTCAATGCTGAAATGCTATTGTTCAAGTTTGACTTTGAAGGAGTGTGTAGGCTCCACCTCTCTCTGCTGACATTAGCCAACACTTTGTTTAGCAAGCCTTTCTTTGGCACAGTATCATGATAAGAAAGCATTTTGTATCCTGTTTTCTTCCCTCTGAAAGAACATTTCCTTAAGCAATGAACACTTCTTTTTTGTTGATGAATATGATCTGAATATGATACCTGATTAGTCTAATTCTATTCAAATGTGCATTATTCCAAACCAGGTGAAGTAGAGTCAAAGTTTAAAATAATACTGTGAGTTGGAATTCACCACAACAATAAAATAATTATGAAATTATTCACCCTCTTAATTTGGCAAAGACTTTATCTGTCAATAATTGATATATAAAATTTACCTTGCAGCTTACATTTATTGTTTTTAATACACAAACTGGTCCAGTGGTGACGACAATGAAAACTTTTTCTCTTCGATAAAATGAAGGAAAAATTTGTTAACCTCATCCTATATATCAACTTGAAAATGAATATAAAGTTATTATTATAAGAAAATGTACAATGGGAGAAAATAGTTTAACTGGCTTTTTTATTTGTTAACAGATTTCATATTAATTTCTATTTCTGCTGTTACTTTGAAAGCTGTTAACCAGTTAAATGTTTACATTAAAGCCAGAATTATTTGAAAAACTGCACACAAAACCTCAACCATTTGGAAAAATTTTAATGTTTAATTTTAATTTGAAATGGTAATGTAATATTTTATTGAAGAAAACTTTTTTGGTTAGTGTTGACAACCCAACATGATGTGAAAAGAATTACTTTCAGACTATTGTGAGTAATAATTACTTTTACTTCATAGTGCCAAAACCAGTTGAATGAATTAATGGCAGAGTCAACAGTGTGACTCGAATCCTCCTTACTTCTCAGTCTACAATCCAGCCACAACATGCAAACCAGAGGGAAAAGGTTTTAAATGTATTAGGTGTCCAGTCAATAGTCTTTAAAACCATAATTGCTACTCTGCTGATGCAGTTCCATAAAACATTCAATTTAAAAAATACTCAAAATCTGATTTTTGAGCTTCCTTCAACCTTGGATATTCCATAGGAAAACTTACAGCTATAATTATAAAAATGGGACTGTCTGTAATATTAATTCTGGTAAATATCAGTGCTTTATATAACCAAAAAAGATTATAAATTCTGTCTTCAGAAATGGCTGCAATCTACATTCAAGAATACATAAGTTTTATAATTATCTCTGGTTTGAAATACAAGAGATTAATTTTTAGACACCTGAATACATTACCCTCGTTGTCTTTATAATTCAATCACCTAGTGTTGTAATTATATGAAATTAGTAAAAATTCCATAACATTACCCAGTATTTAACATTAACATTTGATTCAGCTAGCCTATCATGGAGCCTTCTGTGATAAGTAATTTAGGATGTATAGTTATATGCAAGCAAATAAGCGACCTCAGGAGGATAACTCCTTTTATAGTTGCATTTCTACAGCATGAACTGCATGCCCAAACAAAAATATTGCAATTTTGATTGTTATCCTTCATTAAAAGCAGTTCACAGCATGTTCAGTCTGTATCTGCATTTTCAACATCAGGAGGAGATTCTGAATAAGCACTGCCTTGAGGTCACTGCCTCCATCAGTTCAGATAAGTTTGATAAGGATCAGTGTTATCACCTCCATAATGATATACGTATATCTGACCTGAGCAAAGTTGCCACTGAAACTAATGTAACTACTGAGTAATTCACATGACTCCCTGGGACCTGAGCAAGCTTGTTTACTTCAGGGCTTCCCATATTACTATATTTTTCAAAACAAGCAAACAATCCCTCATCCTATTCAACTGGTAATTTTAGAGCGAAGTCAAAAGACTTGCTCAGCTGGTTTATGGTGATAATGGTTTCTCAGGAAATACCCATTTAAAATATGTGTGTCTTAGCTGCTTCTCTGTTGGAATTTCTGGCAAGAGAAATTGTCCAGAGTTTTATATGGCTCTTAAGAGATTGTAGGGTTTTTTAATGGAAATTTTTAGAGGGTTTTTCAGTTGGCTGGCCACTTTTGACAGACTTATTAGCACAACTAATTTGTCATTCCTTAGTGAGTATGAAAGTTTAGTTAAGTATGAAAGTTCTGTGGTTTTGAAAGTATCTTCTACTTTTTTTTTTCATTAAATGATTACAAAATAGCTCCCAGTAACCATGTAATATGGGTATCACATATATTTAACAATCCTGTTTCAGCTGGCACAACTTTATTTTTCCCTTGTGTTTATGGATTAGTACAATAAATATTTGTTTGTCTTGAATTACTTTCCTAAAGACTTATTAAAGAGGACAAAAATATATGCCTTGCCTGTGTCTGATATATGATGTAGGAATTAACATTACATTTCACAGCAATCTGAATTTGTTGAAGTTGTTTAGGGAGATAATTCTGAATATTAATTTGGGTTTTCAAGGCAGATAATAGACAGATAGTATCCATTGAAATAAAAGGAAAACATGCATATATATTCTCTGGAATGCTTTGAAAAGCTCAGCAGTAACCATTTCTATTAGACCGATAGTTGTCTTTTGTTAATGGGTCATAGCCAACACAGTCCCCATACAGGATACAAAAGCTGCTTTGCATCCTTAAGGTGGACTTCTTGAGGAACTTAGCTTCAAATAGCATTTCCAAAAGGCATGGGTGGATATTTCATTGTTGCTTCTGTATTTATAGCTGTGGTATGAGAACTTTTTTATGAACCTGAGGCTCCAAGCTGGATCAAAGGGGCTAGAGAGTGCCCTTGCCAATCTGAACATTGTTTGGTATTGCTTTGAAGCAGGAGCAATATCAGGTCTTGCTGCTAAATTTGGAATGTTGTTACTTTCTTTTTAGTTTGCTTGCAAAAAAAAAAATGGCAGCAATTTTATTTTTCTCTGAAGGCAAATATTGCAAGGTTTTTACAGGCAGTCTGAGTAGTCTCAAAAGTCTGTGAAGGAAGGAAGGGATTTTGCTCTTCAATTAACAGTTTAGATTTTTTTAAGCCTAATTACCTACAGAACTACAAAACCACAAAACTAACACAAGCTTGGAGACAGACTAATGACTATGAGCTTACATAAAGAATGACCCCAACACACAGACCTTCTTTAAGTGCATTAAAGAAATAATAAAAGAGGAGTTGAGTCTCTCCTCCACCAGTGTGCAGAACCCACTGAAAACTGAATGACTGCAACTGACCAGTGGGACATAACCCTCCAGTGACAGCACAAGATGAGATTTCCAGGCTCCATCAAAATAGCAGTTCAATTAGCTGAGCATCCTAGTGATTTCAGCAGCCTGATTTCAGCAGTGGCCTGTACCTGATCACCCACAGTCAAATCCATGACCTAATGTAGCACTAAGTTAAATTTTAAAACTGTCCACAATGTCTTTCTAACATTGCTTACAATCTGAAACTTGAGGCAAGATACATTTATTTATTTATTCTGAAAATGCAACTTTAAAAAAATCCTAACTGTAGCAACAGACACTGAGACACACAAAGCCTCATTGCATATATTCCACTGATGGATGTGTTCTGCAAGTCAGAATGAATTTCTGTCCCACTGGAATTAAGACACTTTCAGGATTTTAAGCAATGTGAAAACTGAAATGCTACTTGTTTCTGAATTAGTAATGACTGATCTTTTCTTCTTTTCTAATAAGGTTGAGTTACGGCTTACGTGGCTCAAACTAAATGTTACAAACCAAAGGTGAAGGAACCTTTGAGTCTTTTGGAATATATACTAAGCACTGAAATACAGAGGAAAATATGACATATGGAAAAAGTGTTGCAGTGTAGGCAGCTAAGTAGAAAAATAACTTATTTTAAACCATTCTTTCCTTGCAAATTCCCTGAAATGGACAGGCACTGCTATGATCACTGATGATACATTCTTCTGTACTGTCATCCCACACTGGAACCCATTCAGCCTTCCCAGTGAAACATGATAGTATCACAGTTCCCAGTTTCCTTCATAATTAAGACAGTAGTCAGGATGTCACTCATACAACATTGTTACCTGCTTCAGGCTAAAAGACAAGCCTTATAATGGTCTGTTCAGAAATGTCAGAATCAAGTTATTAGCCATAAAAATTAGCTACAGCAGCTTGTCTGAATCTTTTCACACAGATGTGCATACTTTTAACACAGCTAGACAATGGCAGAGGCGACATACAGAGGACAAGCAAAGCTTCACTGTTCCCTACCCTCTCTCAAAGCATATAGAAAACCTTGCAAAATGAACTGACGCAGACCTGCTTGTGCAGGAGGGGGGATTGTCATGCTCATATTATTTTACTGAGGTAGTAATGGATAATCCCACTAGAGTCAATAGAAACAGTCCCCTTAAATATGGATTATGATATTACATTACAATGCTGAGGAGGAATGGCAGTGTGGTGGGAATGTACATTTCCACCCATTTCCTCCTCAAGCATCCAGTCTCCAATGGCCTCATTCTGCTCTGCATCTTGCTCAGTGCTGGAGGAGAAGGGAACCATAATGGGAAGCGTACCAGTGGTAGTGATAGTTGTATAAATCCAATTCTGATCATTATAGATGATCTGGAAGACAAAGCTAGCTTACGTATTTCCAAAATTCCTATTCTGTACACAGTAATTTTTTAAAAGACAAATCCCAGAAAGAACCAGCTCAACATGAACTTCTAAAGGTAAGGGACACAGTAATTTCTCTTGTTTTACTGCTACAGAACTTTTTTAAAAAAAAAAAAAAAAAAATTTAATTTTTTTTAAGCTACAGAATAAATATTACCAATCTTGACTGTCAGTATTTTTATAGACTGTATTTGCCCCAGCATTTTTAACACAAAAAGACTCCTGGCTCCAGTACTTCCCTGCCATTTTACTGAAAAATTCATAACATATTTTGTCTCAAGACTTTCTTCAGAGAGCATGCCTGGAAAAAGAACTTGACTTTACATCCTGCTGCACAAAAAATATACTCTTAAGCCATCTGTGAGAAACATATGCTTGCTTAAGTCCATCTCTGTTCATTTACCACTCTTTAACATGATTTGTACTTAAGTGGTACCCTGACTAGATTTCCTTTTCATCAAGTAAGGCTGTCTTCTAAGAACAATATGGGGAGAATTATTGATACAGATTAAGTGTATCTTGTGAAACTCACCTTGCTTCAATTTTAAATTTAACACTTTATCGTTTATTACTACCATTTGATCTCTTAATCAAGGCACTACCAGATTAAAAAAATTCAAATAATTTCCTTTTCAAAAAAATTCAAATCTTTTCCTTTTCACTTGTCCTCTCTTCTTTTATATTTAATCAAATGTGAACAATAGTACTAATTTCCTGCATGTTCTTTTCCATTTCTTCATCTAAGGGTTTTAAGTCACATTGCTTAGGAAAGACAAGATGTTTCACTCTGAAGTTTGCTAGTCAGATTGTTATCAATCCCATAGCTTGTCAAGAATTACCACTCCAAATATTCACTTGAAACAAAATTGTGTAATCTTACAAATGCAGGCTGATTGCACCATCATCTACGAATCTTCTAGGCACCTGGTCCTGATTCTCCATCACTTTGTACCTTGAGTCATCATCCCCAGTGACATTGAAAGCAAAGTGCATATTAACATACAGCCATGGAGAACTGACCCAGATTTTCCATCATTCCCTCTTCTGAGGTATAAATAGGAATCAGAAAAAGTGGCTTGCCACTCATATTGATCTGGGACAAGGGAGAGGGGATCAAAAAAGAAAGTGGAGAGAGGTTTCCAACAGAAACCTTCTGCAGAATGTGCCTGCATAGACTGTTTTTTACACTGAGTACAAAGATGTGAATGTTTTGGTTAGGAATGGATGGCAGCATGCTTACACAAACTCATCATGAACATCAATTCACCTCTGAAGAGTTTTTCATTAGTTGTTTATCTATTTTTGATGGAAATATTGAAGGTCCTCTATCCATTATCATCACATATGATAAGGTAGTTAAGTTTCTTTGAATTAGAAGCAAAGACAGTATAGACCAGAAAGATCAAGTGATTAAATGTATATATGGTGACTGCAGTACAAGTTTTGCAGGCACTTATACGTGTGCATAATTTGGCTTCATATTTCCATATACATAAACTTCAGTGGAAATATTCAGTAAATATGATAATGCGCTTCCTTAAGCCTCTACAGTTTCAATTCAGGTATGTATAAGTGTTTGCGTGTATGTGTCTAAATAGAGTTTGATTTATTTGATTTCAGTACATGTAATATATATAGTTCATATTATTTGTGTTTATACATATTTAGATATATAATACATAAATATATATTAATGATAAGGTAGTAAACATTAGTGCAAATATTATTTATGTGTATTGTTTCTCTTTCAGTGAACAAATATTTTTTCTGTTGCCCACTCTGTTTTAAAGTTTTGCTTTGGTTTTTAACCAGAGGAACGAGAGATGTTATAGCTCACAGAATTCCTCATTAGGCCCACCTAAGCACAGAATTTACAGACTAATTTAACTCTTGTCATGACTCTATGAACTGAAACTCCACTCTGCCAGAAAGGAAAAAGAGACTGAAAAGAAAGAATTGCTGCATAGTGCTGCCCCTTGCCTGAGAGACTGTCACATTGGAAGTGGATGTGCCTACACCTCTTCAGTGTCCTTATGGTGAGTCAATCCTACATCAAGCCCCTTCACGTATCTGTAGACCCACAGGCCAAGAGGATAATATACCAATTTCTGTGTGGCAGCAGTTTTATCTTGACATTTCACCCCCATGGTTTTCTGGGAAGAAGTTAAATTGGCCCTAGCATTTAAGATCAGAAAATTATTAGATCTGGTTCTCCAGCAATGTTATAGAAACTCTGTTGTTAACAAGAAGCAGAAATGCACTATTTCGTATTAGTTAATAGGTCACATTTCATCATCCCTTAGGATATTTTTTTCAGTCCATTAAACATTTCCAGTTTTGTTCTGGCCCAGTGTAACAAAAGAAAGGGTCCAGCCCTTTCTTTTATCACTGCCTTACTCTTGTGGACTGTTCTGTATCAGGAAAGCATTCAGCACTGTAACTACTGAACCCTCTGAAAAATAAGGTATTGGGGAAATATTGCCATTGCTTTAAACTCACAGCATTGAGGTAAAGCCTGATTTGGGAGAATACATTCAGTCAGGTCATCATGGTACCTTCTTATAAGGCTTAATTTTAACAATCTTTGTTTTAATTATAACTGTGTTTACATATATAGTATATGTTTGTATATTATAGTATGAAGATAATATACCTGGGGTGTGTGCGTAGATGTGTATATTTTTATATATAAATGAATGTAGATACAAATACCTTTGAAAAGCAGTAAACTTTGAAACAAAAGCTGTTGATCCAGTATCTATTAACTTCATCAGTGAAGAACCATAACTTTTCTTTTTTATATACCAAGTATATATTATAGGCTTTACTATTAAACAGGAAAAACAAAAGAAACAGAGAATAGTGTAGCAGAATTTGTAACAAAACTTGGAGCAAAGATGGGTGTATGAGTGTGATGGAGACCACAAATGTGCTGGAATTTAGACCACATTTTTGTGGAGCTTAATGCATATGCATGCATATACATGCTTGGCTATTATAAGGTCTTATTGGCACAGTGTATAAGCAGAGGCTGGAATGTTTTTCTGTTACTTTCTTGGTTGTGGACTTAATATCTTTAACCATTATGTTTCCAGGAAGTACATTACCTTAATAGTTCATAGATAACAAAAGCTTTCTCAGGTGGTTTGATGACAAACATGCCTGTCTGCATTTTACACTTTCTTCAAATAAGTAAAATTTTGTGGCAAGTATATTGCTAGAGTAAATCAGGGAAAGTAAATCTGATCATAGGATTTTAAAAATTTGGGTATTCTCAGGCAGAATAGGCTTGAATCTCATATCAGTGACACTTCTCTACTGTGACTTTTATCATATTTGGATATAAATTTGAAATGCTGGAGTCAATCCTTTGGATGCCAGTTTAAATATATCAGCATGGGGTTTTTTTAGTATGAATATAAGAAACCTTATTTTTGGTGCAGCTTGGAGCAGAAACTAGGGGCTCTTTATTTCTGGTTCAAGATGCTTTTGCATTTTGCAGTGTGCCTCCAACAGCATCACATTTCTTGCAGAGCCACAGAAGTGGCTTGCCTCATATGGCTGGAGGGTAGTCT
The DNA here is from genome assembly GCF_034638445.1 of Ciconia boyciana. Classification (NCBI taxonomy): domain Eukaryota; kingdom Metazoa; phylum Chordata; class Aves; order Ciconiiformes; family Ciconiidae; genus Ciconia; species Ciconia boyciana. The sequence continues at coordinate 88,780,432 of NC_132937.1, forward strand.
CAAATGGCTGGTGCTAAAGCACCACTGCTTCCATTTCCTTAGTACCTCCAAAGCAACTAATACTGTTCAGACTGAAGCAAAAAGTCTGGTTCGTCACTGTCATAACGACAATTTTCTAGAGCCTTGAAAAACATGGACTGCTAGAGACTGTGTTTTCACAACTGTCATTCTGACAACTGGAAAATCAAACTTCCAGAAATGTTGCTGGCTAAGCACTTGCAGTTTAGGGATTCTGCTGAAATAAGAAGATTGTTACAGGTACAAATATGAAAAGGCAAGGCTGCCTGAAGCATTACTTGCTGTACACTGACACAGGACCACTGAAGTCGATTGAACTATGCCATTCACACCACTTGAGCATCTGACCAGTGGGAAATTTACTGTACTGGAAGCTGTTGATGGACAGCCACTGATGTACTTGCACCATGGCAAATCCCAATGGTACTATAATCAAGGAAACTTATAATTTTTCATGAGCTGAGCTTTCTCTACTTGAATCCCAAATGGATTTCAAAGGATGTCCCAAGGAATGTATCTCCTAATTTCCATTTGTGGTATACGCGCATACATTTACACAAGAGAAATGTCATAGACTTATGGGTTTGGAAGCTGTTTTCTTTTGCAACTCATACTACTACAAGCAAATTACTTCCTCTTAATTAATAGCTGTGCAGTATTACACACCGTTATCATACGAGCAACTCATCATCTCCCCCAAGTGGATCATTACATTATATTACCAGTAGACTGTTCTAGGCCTATTCTGAATCTTCTTATTTCTTCTATGTTCTGATTCAATATGAAGCTTGCATTAATGAAACTGTTACATGTCAAAAACAAGTAATCAAAAAATGCAAAGGAACTTATCACTGAAGAGAAAGCGGTTCATTTGCAGCTTTTCTCCATACAGTAAACTTTACCTGTTTTCATGCATGTGCACATATATACATATGATAGGAATTAAGTGGTGGACAAGGAAACAAGTAAGGATAATTATTTATCTGAAAGTTTTTCTTCATAAAATTTCTTAGCTTTTACTATAATCAGACACAAGAAGAGGCACAATGGTCCTGAAACACAGGAGATTCCTTATGAATATAAAACAGCACTTCACACTGTGAGCGTGACCAAGCACTGGCACAGGTTTCCCAGAGAGGCTGTGGAGTCTCCGTCCCTGGAGATATTCAAAAGCCTTCTGGACATGATCCTGGGCAACCAGCTCTAGGTGGCCCTGTTTGAGCGGGGGCATTGGACCAGATGACCTCCAGAGATCCCTTCCATTCTCAACCATCCCATGATTCTATGAATGCTTGTCCCAGCTCATTTAGCTTATAATAATGCATATAATTGATTCTAGAAGGACTTGTCACTTAATAAAAAGTGACACAGTCTTAACTGCATCACATTAATAACATCACTCCTCTGCTACCTATGTCTTTCTCACAGAGCTATAGCAAAGTTTGTGTCAGCATATCCTTCTGATATTTCCTTCTTTCCATCTGCCAGTGCCCTTTGGCTTGGAAAGTGCTGGTCGGAGCTGTTGTAATCTCTCCATTACTTTTCAGAATAATTTTCTGGCTGCTTTCAGAGGAAACTAATACATGTATCTTCTTCATTGCACAAGACATCAGACCAGGAAGGCAGAAGACGAATACAGATAGGGCAGCCACTGAGACATAAAAAAGCCATCAATAAGAACTCTGCTGTAATTAACTGGCAGATGGATAAAACTTTCAGGTGTAAGGAACTGGGATGTTGTTAGTAAAAAGGAATATATCAGGATTACACAGTTCACAACACCAGGTATTATCGGCAAGTAAAGATACTACAGTGATTAAGAATCTTCTAAAGAGATCTTAGATGTGTAGACAAACATGCTCTTCATGTAGATCTAAAATTGTATTTAACAATGAGCTACCAATGTTATTATCATGTGAAAATGGCACCTGAGAACATTAACTTCAGATTTAGTTGAGGTTTTACAATTTTAATCCTAGAAAATTATTAAAAAATCCTAATGGCAAAGAGTAAGAAAAAAGCTGGAGTTGAAGCTTGTTAGTTTGGAAATAGACTAAGATAGATAGGTGGTATATGGAAAGTATGACACTGTTGGAGCCAAAGCCTGTTTGAAATATATGGAAAAAATAATTCTTCTTAATCGATTTTGGATTAGGCTGCTGTTGGCTCAGTATGTCTCGGTAAAAAATTCAATGTCAGCCCTTACTCCTCCTGAAACTGAAGTACCCCTCACACAGTTACAAGTGGACCTTACAGGCTGAAGCTGTAAGTGGCCCTTAAAGACTGCAGATAATCTTGTGTTGCCTCACTCTATGTACTACATTTTTTCCCAAAGTGGCAATCTAGCACTTGTTCTGTGGTTCCACATTCGTATGCAATTTGCACTCGCAGGGAGGGTTTGGAATAGCAAATAGCAAATAGCAAATTGGAGCAGCAGAACTTGCATGTGCTTTGCTCCGCTGTAAATTATAACATAAGGCAGTAAAGACTTAAAAGCTTTGTTCGAATACTGCTGAGAAAAGGAGGAAAGGAATCTAATCCTGAGTTTTGTGTATGACAAGTGTAAATGAAGTATTATGTAAATAAAACCTTGCTTCCCTAACCTACAAAAAATAAGCAGATTACATTTGCTACTTCAAGTTACTAAAAAGTCTTTTCACCTCTGGCAGACAAGGAATTCCCAGTTCAAATCTAGAGGCTTTTTGTTGAAAGCTTTTTGTTTCACTGTAGTTAAGGATGTGAGTGATCAGGGGAAAGTGTTTCTTTTGCTTTGTCTTGAGGCAAAGACGACCATTGTCTCAATGGATACAGGAACAGGACACAGAGAGAGAGGGTTCATTGTTTTTTTCTGCAGTGGAAGCTACCCTGTTAATCTCTGACTATTGAGCATTACTCTCAGTTTTGCAAGGATGACAGATGTAACAGATTGAGAGGCAGAATAAATAAATCTATGCTGGTGTCCAGATTGCTATATCTGGCTTAATTAATTATCTCAGGGAAATGGATATCTCTGCACTACATCACAGATGTGGCAGTAGCTGGAAAATTGACAAAGTCCTTGTATTCCTTACAGCAAGTCCAGGAGTCCCTTGTATGTTTGTATTTATTCATGCATTAGTTAGACAATGGTCATTCCATTCACTAAGAGAAAATATCAAAACTCATTATTTGTATTCAAACTGCGGTGTTTTACGGTAACTGTTTTTCATCTTCCCATTGCCCCATCTTTACAGAGATCTCTCTCCAGACTATGTTTGCCATAGCCAAGGCTTTCTTCCTTCTCAGTGTAGCAAGGACTGTTTGCTCAATTACAATATGTATTTACACAGACAACCCAAAAGAAGCAAATGGTTGACTAAAATCCATGGACGCATGCAGCACTGTTTTGAAGTAAAATACATGGGTTTATTGGGTAATATTTAGATTGGGATTTCAGTTATTCAGTGGCACACTAGAACATGTTCATGCAAAATAGATATATTGTAGAAACAGTCTACAGTCTGTTATTAAAAAAGCAATTTTTCATCAAAACATTGCTGATGAAAAAAAAGACAACCTAACCTAGTGTTACAGACTGCTCAATCATGGCTTTTCAACCATTTTGGAAAAAAAATGTTTTAGCATAAAATGGATAAAATAGATATGGATTTTCTTTTTAAATTTTGTCTTTAATACTAAGAAGGCAGGCAGCACTTCATTTGCTTTTGAAGGGAGACCAGAAGTAATAAAAATATTCTAAAGTCTGTATCTACAACCAACTGAAGATAAAAGTCAGACTCATAGTTTGGGGGGATTTTTTTTCTTTTCCACGCATAATGTCAGGCCATCTGTCAGACTTATAATATGGAATATTAGCATGAGTTGTTTACATCCAGAAGGGGTACTTTTCATAATTCAGTGTTTCTTAAAGGACAGAACAACATGGTTGCTGAGGTCAGAAAAGTAACAGTGACACTTCTGTGCAGAACAGATTGACTCTCCAGGTTAGATCTTCCTCTGGGGAAAATTTATGTAGTTAACTTGACTTAAATTGAGTTATATTGATTTACGTTAATATTAGTGTCTCTGTGTATTCAAGTTATATCAATTTCTTTTACTGATAAAACCAAGTAAAACCACAAAATAAACTGGGTACAAAATCATGTGAGAATGATGCTGAAAATCATTACAGATTTTGTAATTAACCTACTTTTCTTCAGCAAGATAAGACTGAAATATCTTGAATTTATTTTCTGAGGAGCAAGAAAAGAGAAAAGGGCCAGACTCTTCTACAGCTGAAATGATAACTGTTGCATCAACAGGATAGCATGGGGATTTCTGAATGGGATTTAAACTACCTTGCTTATTGAACAGTGCTGTGTTGTTTTTTTTTTTAAACTGAGGTTGATGCAATTAGAATATTCTTGCTACCAAAGACAGTTCTTGACTGATTTGAGTATATGCATATACATACATAGAGATATGTCAATATGCTACACGATCATCTGTATGGCAGTAGCATTATACACAGAGGAAAAACGTACAACTAGGAATAATCAAGTCAAATGCTGAAAGTTTTACTGGGCATCACTGTTAATCATATAATTTTTAAAAATTAGGTATCTACAAAATATTTGTGTACGACAAGTATAAATTAAGTATTATGTAAATACTTAAATACATTTTAGAATTTTTCTAGAATCCATATGCAATTATATGGAAAAGTTTATATCAGCTTTACTGTGGAACAGTATATTAGTATATTCCTAACTCCAGCTGATTTTCAGAGTCTTTCCTTACCTTTATATTAGAAAACTTTCTTCCTTCATCTAGCAGAAAATACACCTTCAAATAAACAAAGATAACTTTCTACTGTGAAAATCAAATTAATCTGCTACTCCCTTAATTTTAAATCAGCAATAACAATCCAGCAGAGAGTGGAGTTGTGCTGTGGCAAAAAAAGTCCCACAGACTATCTTACAATCACTTTCTAATGAATATGTAAATCTTAATGTGCAAGCAGTTTTGCTAAGAGATGGTTCTTAATGCAAATGGAGGCTTGATAGTGCCAAATGCCTGAAGACCTCTGTATGAAAGTCAGAAATGTAGATGTGGGACGTCTTTTTTTTAATTTAAAAAATATTTAATAAGTGAGGCAGACATTTGAAAAGTGCAAAATTAAATTCCCAAGGGATAACATAAGCAGATGTTTCCAAATTCCTGACTAACTTCAAATTTGTCCTTAATTTATCATTCTATCCATTTTACCTTACATGACAGTTCATGCATCCACTCAACCACTTGGTTCCCAAACAGCCCCCAGCATTGTCGTGGCTCTTCCATTATATTCCTTCATGATCAAGATCGAGATCTATATTGTCCAGAAATCATTCCTTGGGAGCTATCTACACAAAGACAGGCAGCTGGTGATGAGCAGCATGGCCCATTTAATTTCACAGTTATTAGAAACCACAGAACTGATTTAGATCTTTCTTCCTACAAATGGATCATTTGTTTTGTTTGGTTGTTGTAATTTCTTTCCTTCTGTTTGACACCACACATTTCTTTTTTCAGAAATGTAAATATTGTCTTAATTAGCTAATCTGGGGAAAAGTTCTAATAAATCCACTCCAAAATGTTGTCAACATTCAACACAATTCAGCAGAAACAGATAAAGTTTTATTCAGGGACTCCACAGCAGATAGTAAAATTCACTCTGAAAGAAGCTGAGAGGGACACTAGCAGTGATAAAAGAAATGCTGCATGAGCCCCATCATCTGTGTAAAAATGTGGATAATTCAGTTTATCACTCTTCTCTAGAGCAAAGGGAATGGAATTGGAAAAGCAGCATCCAGACTATAAGACACACAGAGATAACATGGGGAGAGAAAAAACTACCCATGATCTGAGACCTATATAAGCCTGAGACAGATGTTGGATGCACTTTTCTCTCATGCTACGCATGGTCTTTCTTGGGAAGGAAAAGTAGTTTCATGTATTTTTAAGACCTTAAATGTTTTTGAGAATTTCCACCATGGGGTTCCTTTGAATTATGATGAAATACACATTCTTACTCTCAAAGGGATTTGAACAATCTAAACTTTGAAACCAAGTGTCTTTTAGGTGGAAAAAATTCTCTGAAAGATTTTAGTGAATGCCGCTCATATCATCTGCCTCCGAGAAAAAGTAGAAGACTGTTTTTGCTAAGCTGCCCAAATGTAGCTTTGGAGATAACTATTCACTTCTCTGGTCCAACACTGTCTTCTTGCAACATTTTTAGTTATTTTCTTCATTCCCCTCCCAACCCCTTTTATGCAAGATGGGCATAAAAACCTCCTTTTTCTACCACTCTTTTTGCGGAGGTGGAAAAGTTTTGTGGGTGGGAAATATATATTGTCAAGTCTGTTTTCTAGGGAATGCATAATATGATGAGGTGTTTGCTATAGGTTCTGGTGGACTAGAAGCAGTAAGACATTACTATCCAAAACTACAGTCACCTGGAGTGTCTTCTCCAGTAATAGACAGGGAAGTAAAGAGCAGAAGCATAGCAGATTCCAGGCAGAGATGAAAAATCTCAAGTTTCGGAAGAGCAAATACCTTTGCCCCTGCTTCTTTTCACTCTTTCAGTTTTGAAAGCCTTACTACTCTTGTTTGTTTTGGATTTAGTTGGTGCAGTGCAGCCCTCAGCTTTGTAATAATGCTTTTTTGGCTCCCTATGTCAGGGAGTACTGTTTTTATGACAACCTGTTTGTCAACATCCCATACTTCTATCATACTCAAAATGGTAAAATACTGATAATACATTGTGCAGACAACACAGCAGTAACTCTACTTGGTTATCAGTTAGAATCGTAACTAATATTAGCCAGAGATACCCATAAATAATGAACCATGCCTACTCATTTCACCCTTGTCAAACTAAACATATGAATCTTGAAGTTCTGGCAGTTAAACCAAGATTATACTTCCACCAGCTTTTTTTTTTATTTTTTTGGTGTAAGAGTAATGGTTATTTAATACAAACATTTAAATATCTATTTGCATTTTAATACATTTTATTTCAGTAAGCAATACTAAATATACAAAATTTTTCTATTAAGGTTCTATATGAATGCTGAAGAAAAGTTTTTCTTTTTCTTGGCTACTATACTTGCTGGAGTTCTATTACTTTTTGCAATTAGGTGCCATTTTGCAGGATTACTCGGCAAAACAGCATGGAGCACAAACAGCCAAGGAGATTTCTAAGTCAGTAGAAGACAAATTCAGTCATTTAGTCAGATCTTAAGATCTCACAATTGCAGTCAGGTTTTTTCACTGTCATGGAAATGAATCACAAAGTATGCTTCTTTAAGAAGGTACTGTGTGTGATGCAGCGTCTGCTATGGTAAATGTTTTTTATTGACTATTGAAACTAATGCACTTGGTATATAAAATACACATAAAATGGCTCTGTCTGTACTCCCAATGATGCCCATGGGCTGCAATAGTACCTCGTTCCCTCCATTTTCCAAAGCACTGCCAGATATTTGTGTTTGTTTTCTTATTTGTATTTTTTTATTTAAAGACGTACATGTTCACAAACTGGTTTGCACAACATAATATTGGTAACTCATAAGCTGATCAGCTGTGAAATTCTATATATCCCATTTTTCCTAATGTCTCACGAGTTTTTCTAGTATCATTTTGGGATACTCTGAGAAGATATTGTTCTCTTTCCGGTTTTATTTTTAACCTGTCAATTGAAGTCTTACCTCCAGATATTAAAGTCCTTTTAGGACTCAAGAAAATTAAACAGCTCTGCTTTGTGGACGAACAGTAATCAGGAGTTGTGTGTTAGGCCAAAAGTAAAAGTCCTACACAAAGAACTGGGAACACATGCAACACTGGTAAATTTGAAATTACCTAGTAGGAGATTTCAAGAAGAATTGAATATGTGGATTTTCCTCAGAACAGGTATGGCAGAAGGAGTCACTGTTTTAGATTCAGAGGGCTTTTTTGTTTGTTTCTTATCTTTTGATTAACGTTTTCTTCTTGTTTATTTACCTGCAATACCTTTATACTAAAAGATTGTTAACTTTGTGCCTGAATAAGTAGTTTATTACTTTTTCTTTAGCTAGAAAAGACAAGAGGAGCACAGAAGGTGTAAACGCCATGGCCACGTCAGCTCCTTCCATCCCTAGGATGGCCTTTAGCACTTCATGAATTTCCATTGGACACTGAACAGGTCTAGTGCTATCCGGAGAACTATAGGCCTGTCAGCCTGACCTTGGTACCGGGGAAGCTGATGGAGCAGATCATCCTGAGTGCCATCACATGGCAGGTAGAGGATAACCAAGGGATCAAGCCCAGCCAGCATCGGTTTAGGAAAGGCAGGTCCTGCTTGACCAACCTGGTCTCCTTCTATGACAAGGTGACCTGCCTAATGGATGAGGGAAAGGCTGTGGATGTTGTCTACTTAGACTTCAGTAAAGCCTTTGACATGGTTTCCCACAGCATTCTCCTGGAGAAACTGGCTGCTCATGGCTTGGACGGGTGTACTCTTTGCTGGGTTAAGAACTGGCTGGATGGCCAGGCGCAAAGAGTGGTGGTGAATGGAGTTTACTCCAGTTGGCGGCCGGTCACAAGTGGTGTCCCCCAGGGGTCTGTGTTGGGGCCAGTCCTGTTTAATATCTTTATCAATGATCTGGACGAAAGGATTGAGTGCACCCTCAGTAAGTCTGCAGATGACACCAAGCTGGGCGGGAGTGTTGATCTGCTGGAGGGTAGGAAGGCTCTACAGAGGGATCTGGACAGGCTGGACTGATGGGCTGGGGCCAATTGTATGAGATTCAACAAGGCCAAGTGCAAGGTCCTGCACTTGGGTCACAGCAACCCCATGCAATGCTACAGGCTTGGGGAAGAGTGGCTGGAAAGCTGCCCAGCAGAGAAGGACCTGGGAGTGTTGGTTGACAGCCGGCTGAATATGAGCCAGCAGTGTGCACAGGTGCCCAAGAAAGCCAATGGCATCCTGGCTTGTATCAAAAATAGCGTGGCCAGCAGGACTAGGGAAGTGATCGTGCCCCTGTACTCGGCACTGGTGAGGCCACACCTCGAATACTGTGTTCAGTTTTAGGCCCCTCACTACAAGAGAGACATTGAGGTGCTGGAGCGTGTCCAGAGAAGGGCAACGAAGCTGGTGAAGGGTCTGGAGAACCAGTCTGATGGGGAGCAGCTGAGGGAACTGGGGTTGTTTAGCCTGGAGAAGCGGAGGCTGAGGGGAGACCTTCTTGCTCTCTACAGCTACCTGAAAGGAGGTTGTAGAGAGGTGGGAGTCGGTCTCTCCTCCCAGGTAACAAATGATAGGACAAGAGGAAATGGCCTCAAGTTGCACCAGGGGAGGTTTAGACTGGATATTAGGAAATATTACTTCACCAAAAGGGTTATCAAGCATTGGACCAGGCTGCCCAGGGAAGTGGTGGAGTCACCATCCCTGGAGGTATTTAAAAGATGTTTGGATGAGGTGCCTAGGGACATGGTTTAGTGGTGGTCTTGGTAGTGTTAGGTTTACAGTTGGACTTGATGATCTTAAAGGTGTTTTCCAACCTATACGATTCTGTGATTTCGTGAAAAAAAAATATGGCAAAGGGAAGACTAGATATCAGCTAAAAGTTTCAATGGAAGTTTCAGATTGAGTTACTTTATTACTTACTATCATAACCCAGGTGGAAGTATGACAAGTTGGTGTTCATTTCATTGAAAACTATGTGAAAAAATTAGATAAAAGTGTAATGTTACTATATAACTAGAAGGATGTATTAGATCAAGGCACAAAACAAACACCATAAGGTACAACAAGCACCACAAGGCACAACACAAAATATTACAACCAGGCACAAAACTAATGTTTGAATAAATAACTGGGAAAATGAAAAAGATAACAAGATATAACTAGAAGAATGGAAAAGATGAACTACCAAGAAGACTGAAAGAATTTAGGTTTTGTTTTTTTAACCTGTAGAAGAAAAAAATAGTAGGAGTTAAGATGATTTGTTGACTGTTTAAAACATTCTTGCAAGCAAGAAGGCACTGTGCTCTTCCCTATGCACTATATAAACCTTGAGGACCTAGAGGCTCAAGCAGAAGCAAAGGAAGCTTAGGATAAGTACAAGAAAAGTGTCATAGCTAAGGATTCTTAGAAGCAATTGTAGATTTTGCACAAAGACAAACGTTTAAGGAAAACCTTATTCTACCTTGAGATAGCAAAGTTGACTTTCAAGGGTGTTTCAAAGAAACCCTATTTTTTATTATTTAACTGCTGAACTACAAATGATGTTGTTTTTAAAATTTCAGTACATTATGCCATTAAATCTAATCTGGACAAGTTACGTTTGATTTTGCTAAGCCTAAAATAAATGAACATAAATCTTTCTAGTACACTTTAGCAGCTCAGGGAAATTTGTTCTAGATGATGCTTGTTTTAACAACAAGCATGAACTTTCTGTTCAAGTTGTATCAGGATCACAGTATCTCTGCTGTTTATCTGAGAGATCAAGCTGAGGTTAATGCTCATTTTCTTTAAATGTCACACTTTATATGATGCATATTTTCAGGGAATTTCTCCAAAATGGAAGCTTTTACATAGAATGCGTTATAGTATTTTGACAGAGTGGATGCAAGAGCTTCTGATAGTCTTACAAATGTGCCTTTATATCATATATTGTAGAAGTCTTCCTTACGCCTTTGAAGGAAAAGACCAAAATCTTCTGATATTTCTAGGAATGCTAATGAGTATAACTTCTAAAATATTTTCAGCTATTTGTTACTAAGAGAAATACAAATCTATATATGTATAAAGGTAAGTTGAAAGCATTTATCCTTTGACCCTAACAAAGAGCAAACTAAAGATGATAAGCAAGCAAGCTGCTGTGTAGAGGCTATCGGAAAGATAGGAAGAGTTGGACAGATTCCCAGAAGTAATACCAACCCATTCTTAGCTGGATGAGAAAAATATATATCTTGTTTATTTTCAAAAAATATTTACAGAGCTCATTTTTGAAAATTTATTTCACTATCATCTACTGAAGGTTTAAATATCTCCTTGGTTTTAAAGAAACAGGATAGAGCTATCTACAAAGAGTTTGTGGCAGAAATTCAGCAGTTAAAAATTATTTTTTTATGTCAGCAAACTATGATTTCTTGGGGAAAATTAATCTCACATTGTGTGCTTAAGGACAGCCACCCACCATGGAGTGGAAATAAGCTATCACAGTGCCAAAGTTATCTTTGGAGGTCCTTGTGCCTTAGAAGTACATCCATGGTTCACTTGCTGTACAGTTCTCAGCAATCAATGTCTAAATGGATGTGAAAGGGCCTCCAGTGCCTTCTCTTTTCCAGCTATATGGTCCAATGCTTCTTACCAGTGCACGATCAAATCTGTAGTCTGTAGTCGCCTTCAAGATCTTTGACAGACCATTGATAGCTTAGTGATTGCAACTGAAAGCTTGAAAAGATTAGCAAATATGGCACTTCGGAAGCATGGAAACATCATATGCAACACTGCAGCATATAAGACAATAATATATACATGCTTCTGATCCTGTTGTGGATGATTCTGATTGAATTTACCTGATTTGTAGACAAGGAGGAGAAACCATAGTCCAGAGGTTATTTATTGCTAGCTTTTTGCTGCCTAATTTTATTAAAGTTTCTCTTGCAAGATCAAATTATTTTTAAACGTATGCATGAAGATCTCTTCAGCAACAGATAAAAGTATCCTAATGAATACCAGGCACTTAATTAAGAGAAGGGTTTTATTTGTTTGTTTGCTTGTTTGTTTATTTTTGTAAAGAGAGATCTACTTTGAATGAAAAAAAAATTTTGAAGGAGAATACTAAATACATATACACAAAGTGGAATTAATAGAGTAACCCTTTTAGTGATAAATACAGATTTTTCTCTTTTGCATATGATGAAACGCATGCATCAAGGCAGAGATTTTGGCTACTACTAGATATGTATGTGCATGTGCATGCAGGGAAGGGGAAGGCAATTAGCAAAGAACTTTTGACTCTTGTTTGTCCTGTGGTAATTGATAATTAGTGGCATGGTTTCCTAATGAATTCAGTCATGGCATTAGCAGTTACCTCTCATTGGCCAGCCAAGTAAATTAGAATAGGATTCATTTCATCATTCTGCAGATTATTCACTCATATATTACACATGCATACTTACTCTTCAGTGATTTAAACACAACACTACAGTGACATACAGAAAAGCAGAAAAATATCTCACTGTTAAATTCTATGTCTGAACACAATGGGGAAGGCAGGCTAGTAAACCAAACTCACCACAGAATAATTAAAAGTATTTTGGTTGTGTTTGAAAAAAGAACATGAGACATCACAATACTGATCTCTTACAAAAACTTTTTTAGACCATGACTCACTAATGAAGCAATATTTATGCCCTTTGTGAAAAAGACCTGGAAGGAAATTTGAAATATCATGCAAAATAATATTAATTAAACAAATATTAGTACAATTCCCTGAGTGTGAACTTTATGTTTTAAGAGAAGAATTTTTAAGTAAGTGAGTTTCATCACCTTTGTATTTGAACAAAGAGCTGAGCTAAAGTAGCTCATTTGTGCACCTTCCATGACAACAACTTCTCATCTTCCTTCCAAGGTAAAATGTATGAGTGGTTCTTCAACGTGGCCTTCAACCCTATCCATGCTATATGGCCCCCACCATTTGTAATCTTGGATAAGGGATGTTAGAGGTACGTTCCTGTCTATTCCTTTTAGTATATCCTTATGGATCCTATGAATCTGTCTAATCCTTTCCTAAGCTTCTGATGCTCTCTCTCTCTCCACTGTATCCAGTCTAAAAGTTTACAAATACACTATCCACTGTAAAAAAAAATATTTTCTCTTTTCTGCTTTAACAGGATTTCACGTAAGCGTCAGTAAGTGCTGCAGCATTCTAGTTTTGTGGAATTTGGTGAATAACAGTTATGCATTCATCTCATTCACGGCTTTCATGATTTTGTTAAAACACTGTTTCATGGTCCCTCAGTGCGATTGCACTTGTTTCCAGGTAGGCTGATGAACTAAGGCTCTTGAGAAGGCTATTAGAGATCAGCTGAAGAATATTAACAGCAACTAGTGGAGTTTTCTCTACCTATGCAACTGTAATAGTTACAGGTAATACATATTTTCTCCCCCAACATTAGTCAAAGGGGGAAAGTGGAAGTCATTATTTCTGAAGGTGACAAAGACGTTTATTGAGATTCTCTTTAAAGCAAAGCAGGAGACACTGGAAAGAAGGTCGGCCCTGTCTGCTTTACTGTTGTGGTTGGTTTCAAACCTCCAGGTACACATGAAAGGGAATATTCACATTCAGCTTTTCACACAGCATAGAAGAGAACAGGTTGCAGTTGCTGCATGTTTTACAGAACTAGTATGGTTACTACCAAGTCTTCCTTCTTTAGCTACATGAATTTTTATACATGCTTGTCATACTGTGGTACTGAGTATGGATTCAGTAGTGCAAATCTGGGGTTGCAAACCTATTTATATTACTGCAGGTATCAGTCAGGTTCATTGTTTCAATTCTGCAGTGTGAGTAGATACAAGAGAAAAATGAGATTGCTATGATACTTTCTGGTGGAAATGTCCTTTGTTTTTTTCTAAAGAATGTCACCACAATGGCATGGGAAATACATTTTTGATGTTGCTACTCGCCACTACAAATCTGTTGAGCTATTATTGAAGGGTTTCCTCCACAGTTGCTTCTGGCTGTTAGGAAATTAATAGATAGCTCGTATGGTGAGGGTGGTGATAGAAAAGGCAAAGATGTAAAAATTATGCAATATATGGGTATCTTACCTCCTTGATATCAAGCACCAGACATTTGATTCAGAGGCAGGATACTGTGGCTGCAGATTTGTTATAAGTGCCAATACCTGCATAAAAAAAAGGGTAGCTGCAAGCCCTCTCTCCAAAGAAAGACAATGAATGCCTGAGAAATACCATGTATTAGAAATATGTATTTTCCAGTCTTTTAACCAAATTTTTATTATTATTTCTCAGCTTCCACTTCCTTGCATGTACCGGTTTTCCATATATGCCCCAACAGTTGGTTTAATTGTGAAAATTAGTTTGTCTTCTCACTTATGTGGTTGTTAACAGCTTAGTACTCTCCTACAGTCAAAAGACAGAAGAGATAAAGGGTACCATGATTATAGGAATGACATTCAAACACATATATATGAAGTTTTATGTTAACCTCTGTCAAACGCATGAATAGCTTTACTGTGAATTTACATTAAGTTACAATCTTCAGGGCAATGCAAACACAAACAACTAATGGCTTGAAGCAACATAGACAGGGAAGGAATTTCTTTAATTCTTGCTGGAAGTCAGCCTAGGTTGGCCCTGACATTAATAACTAAGTCCATAACAGTCACCAGAATTTGAGCGTACAGTAATTTGCTTGGATTCTTCATAAAAGCATAACTCACTGAATGTTTAATATGACATAAGCATCATCACTGGAGAATCTGGATGTTGAACGCATTTTAGCTGCCTAAATGAGAATCAAAGTCTTTGGAGAAAAAAAAAAAAACAAACAAAAACCTGATTACATCATACACATGTATGTACACATACGCACACACACTTACATACATATAGTTAGATACATACATACAAATATGGATTCTTTTCACAAAAAATTTATCATCTGCAAGAGAAGACCTTTACTGTTTGCACTAGATTTATGCAAGATATATAGACAAGAGAAGCAACAGAACTGTTTTACTTTCATTTTCTTTTCTGAAAATTAATCCTGGATTAAGTTCTGAATTCTAGACGTAATGTTATTAGAGTTTCTTGTTTCAGTTTTGTACCTTGTTAACCTAAAAGTTGGCCTGAAATTCTCTTAATTCAGGTTTCTTTCTTGTGAGATTTCTAATGCCTCCTGATTTTCATATGCTTGTTTTATGTAAAAAATGGAGAGAAGAATAAATGTTCTTAAGATATAACCAAATGTAATTTCATTCTGGAATGATAATTTGTCCCAATAAAAAGCAGTATGACTAGGTAACTGTTCTACCCCTGGTTTCATTAGGGTTTTTTAAAATATATTCTTCTTCTGTGTAAGCTTTTCAAACTAGCTTCTGTAAACTAACTTCTGTTTTATCTACATGTCATTGGTACCACAGTTAACTTCTCTTTCACTCTACTGTTTCGGCTATATATTTACGGTAATCCCTGTAATTGCCCTTCATTTTACCAAATCACTGACAACAGACAAAGAAACTTGAGATTTAATTCAAGAAAGTTACAGTCATGTATGGTTAAGAGTGATATGCTTGCATTCTTCCTCCTCTGCTAATGCCAAGTTCTGCGTAGTCCTAGCACGCCACATATTGAGAAAAGGGAAGATTTAATTACTTGAAGACTGGACAGCACTGATATAAACTACTTTAACTTCACCTTTCCAGGTATCTCTTCACCTGTCCAGCCAATTGCCAAGGACTGGTATAAGCACGATTACATGTGTGCTGAGTCTGAGCACGTGTTTTCTCTGTGAGTTCTTCACGTATCTCTCCTCCAGCTTGATCTGCTGCACTTCACAAAAACTGAACTGAATGTGAATTGTGTCTGACTAGTTACTCCCTTGGGGATTAGTTTAATTTTAAAAAGATGTGCTTTTCCTTTGAGAGTCTCATAGCACAGGGAGCACACTGAAGTCTTTTTAAAAAAAGACATCTGAATTAATATAAACCTTAAGTCAGGATTCAAATTGCATCTGCCCTTCTCTCCCTTTTTTTAATCTAGAAGAGGCTTACATATCTCCATTGAAATTCTGGTGTATGTAGGGTTTTGTTACATTTTGGTTTCTTTTTTAAACTTCATAATCTGCTGGCTTCTAAAATCCTATGTGGATACTTTGAATATTCCACTGCATTTGTGTGTGCCCTTTCACAACTTGAGGGCCTATCCTCAGTGCCACCAGAAAGAGACAAATCCATGAATCTGTTGCTTTCACTCAGATAAATCAGTCATTCACAGCATCATGTTCTGTTACTCCTGAGGTTTGTGGGTTTTAATCCTTTCTTGAAATGTAAATACGTTGCTTTCGGAGTGCATGCTTTGTGCCTTCTGCATGTGGATTAAATCCCATTGATGAGTAGGTAGAACTGTATGTACTTTAAAAACGCCAGTGATTAAATTGTAATGTAAATTACAAGGAATGACAATTTTAAATGGAGTCATTTTGCTTTTTGACTGCTTAAAATCAGCTACAGCAGGTCATATGAAAAGATTTTTTTTTCCCTCTTAGGATCATGCAAAATGCCTTTTCACTGCCTGAATTTGGATAATATATTTTGTCATTTTACCTGGAAAAATTTTACTTTCTCATAAGACTAAAAATACTTGGCTGTTGGAGCGTCCAGATAATATTATAGTTGTTGTTTTGTAAGAAATAGCTTAAAGAATTAGCTATTTGTTTATGTTTGGAAGTCTCCAAAACTACATTGTTGCTAGATCATTATTTCCCACTGACTATTCTTATTCTAAGACCTTTTTATTTTAAAGCTATACTTTCATCAAATTGAATTGCATCCCAAGTGTAAAATGTACTTGCATAACTGTTTGAAGTGCTAGATACCTAGCTTAAAAAAAAATGTTTCCCTTGTTTCTTTTAATTTATAATGTGTTCTTTATCATCTCCTAAGCACAACTAGGCAATATTTCATTGACACCATATTTGTTCTGCCAGTAAGCTTACTGTCAAACATTTGTAAAGAGACACTTGCAAGTAATGAGATTTCATTATTAAAGCTCTAATTTTTTTGTGTTGAGAGGTATTGTCTCTGATATGTGGAAAGCTGAAAATGCTTATGTATGTATGAGGTAATTATATTCATGTCAGCAGTCCCATTGAGTTAATGAGATTATTAACAAGAGAAAAGTTGCTCCTATTTAGGTGTTTTCAGAATTAGACCATATTCTCTGTTTCCATGTTTTCAAAATCTTAGAAGCTGTTTAAGCAGCTCTTTTCCCCCTGTATTTCCTCATTCCTAACTGTTAGACCTATGTGTTACCGAGAAGTGGTATCCAAGTCCTTTAAGCAGCTTTAAAGATCTAAGCCTAATATACTTGGTATATGCCTATGCTAATGTTATCACTTTCCCTGTCTCTGTGCTGATTTTCATAAGTATTGCTAATCAGTACAACAGAACAATATGATTTTTTTTTTAATCTCAAGAGTTCTTAGCCTGTCTTATATGTGGTCCCACGTTGTAAAACATAAAAAACCCCACCATTATTATCTCCCTTCTTTCACAAAGAATGTTTCTTATATGTGTATGATTTTATTTCTTAGGCATCTGCTGCTGGCAGAAGTGGAATTGTGTGGCTCCTGCTGTGATCCAATATAGGGGTTTTTTCCTGCCCTTATTTTTTAAGGAGGTCTTCAATTTCCAAATTGATCTAAAATTCTGTGTTCCTTTTGCTGGATGGATACCTATTCAGCATAATATGCCCTAATTATGAATTCAAGGTGAAATTACTTTGTGGCAAATTTGCAAACTGGAAATTATATCCAGTATTCTGCAATTGTTGCATTGTGGAAGATCTATGCTTCAAATACCTGCAGATATCCTGAAAATCATACTTTTATTATTGGTGATAAACTAGTAGATTTTTTCCACATGCAGAAATTGTGCACATGATTGCAACTTACACAACAGGTAAGAGAAAGATGTCTCACTATGATATGTTAGCTTGCATCCCTCAATGCTCTAAAGATCAATGTTGGCTACGCTCTTATTTACCACTTACAGATAGACACTTTGGAACAATTTTATTTTCTCCTGCCTATAGACAGCACACAACTCCTTTCACCACTTTCCCTTCATCAGCAAGGTCTCCCAGGCCTTTTTTCTAGAGGCAAGGTTCAAGAAGAAGAATTACTGGTAATGGAAGAGATCCTGGTTAGGAATCACTTAAGAAAACTCAACCCATGCCGTTTCATGGGACCCAATGGGCTATATCTAAGAGTGCACAGAGAACTCGCCAACGTCCTTGCAAGGTTGTACTCTCTATCATCCTTAAAAGGTCGTGGAGATTGGGGGAAATCTGCAACTGGAGAAAGGGAGATGTCACATCCATATTCAAAAGTCCAAAAGAATCATGTGGGGAGGTGCAGACCAGTCAGCCTCATTTGGGTAAATCATGGGAAAATCATGGATCAAGTCCTCTTGGAGCATATTTCTGGGCACATGAAGAACAAGGTGATGAGAAACACTCAGCATGGATTTACCAAGGGCGTATCATGCTTGACCCTGTGATAAAATGGCTGGATTTGTGAATGAAACCAGTGGATATAATCTATCTATATTAGTTTGGGATGTTATGCGGTAGGTGTTGTAGGACAACACTTAAAACAATTGTATGTTTTAGGACAAAGAGAAGAGTCAAAATTAGCTGTATCATTGTAGCAGTTACTGGTTCTTATTCCACCTGGGGGGTAGTTACAGGTGAGGATCCTCAGGTCTCTTTCCTGTAATATATGCTGTTTAAAAATGTTAATCAATGTGAATGAGCTGACAGAGTACACACTCACCAAGTTCATGTATGACCCCAACCTGGGGGAACCAGTCAATACACTGGAGGGCAGGGCTGCCATCCAGAGGGACCTGACAGGCAAGGAGGAACAGGCCAACAGGGAGCCCATGAAATTCATCAAGGACAAATGCAAAATCATGCACTTGAGATGGATTAGCCTCCTGGAATAATACAAACTAGGGGCTCACCAGCCAGGGACCAGCTCTGCAGCTCTGCTGGTGAGCAAATATCAGCCACCAGTGTCTCCGGACAGCAATTAAGACTATCATTGCCTTAGGCTGTATGAACAGGAGCACAAGGAGGAGACTGAGGGAAGTGATTAAACCCCATTGCTCAGCATTTGCTAGACCCTACCTGGTTACCAAATTCAGTTTTCAGCCTCCCAGCATGGGAAAGATGTTTACAAACTAGAGGGGCTCATGGGCGGGCACTGGGCAGTGGGGCTGGAGCACTCACCCTGTGAGGAGAGGCTGTGGGGCCAGGACTGGTTCAGCCTGGAGCAGAGACAGCTTCTGAGCACCTAACAGCAACCCAGTGCCTGTGGGGAGGCGATCAAGGGGACAGGAATGGGATCTTCACAGAGGTGCCTTCAGGGAGGAAGAGAGACAGTGGAAATAAATAAAAATGTGGAAGATCCCAAGTGAACACATGGAAAAAAATCACTCTAAATATAATTAAGTTTGAAGTAGGTTTCCAAGAGGGGTGGCAGACTGTTCTTGAATATTTTCAGAAATGGATGTACCTTGGTACCCTGAGTACCTTGGTCTGAATTTTCAGTGCTGACCCTTTAAGGAAGAGGCTCTCTTGCTTAAAGAGAGCCTCTGATTCTCAGATTAAATAAATTTGTGGGGTGAAGAGGGGAGGGAGTAGATTATTCTTAGTGGAAAAAATATATGGCAGAGTGTAATATTCTGCATTAGTGTTGGATGATTCATTGACATATAATGAGAATACCATAAAATAGAATAGCGTAAGTTGGGAGGGACTTCTGGAGTTCACACAGTTCAATCCTCAGCTCAAAGCACGTCCACCAAGATCAAGTTGTTCAGGATATTTTTGAGTCATGAAATTGACTGAGATGAGATGCCAAATATGTAGTTTAAGCTATGAACACTGTACCACTACCTACCAATGTTAAATAATAAATAAGAGTTCTGACTGCAGATGATGACAGTGAGTCATCATGGCCCAGTTTTGAATATCTATTTTGAGAATTATCATTTGTGGTCATAATGAGTCTGCATGGGACCCCACTGAAATCAATTCATCAATCAAAAGTTCTTGGCAGGTTGGAAATACAATGTTAGAAAAGGGCATTTAGTCACAGATAAAGAAGTCAAATAAGCAGTACCTGTCTCTGAAACAGAAGTGCTCAATTACCGAAATGCAGCAGCAATACTGGTGCTTTATAGCTTCTTGTCAAACTTTGCTTTCAAAATGTATCCTGTTCAAATTTTGGTTATGCTTTCTGTATGCTTTGCTTCCTAAGAAGGCCCTGGACTAAATTTTTATTAAGTGAAAAGGTGGTGGGCACAATTTATTCTACCAATAGTTGTAAATATAGTCTATATTTCTCTGGGAGGTTTTAGAGCCAACAAAAGAAATTACAGAAAAGATCTTTATTGGCCTTTGCAATATATCAGACATACCCATTAAAACAGCCAAAGAGGTACAGAGCTGGAGTAAAAATCAACTTTGAAGAATACCTTTCCTTTCTGCTCAGGAAAGAAATGGGCTTTAGGAGACTGCAGGGAAAGATCCAGTCTAGACCTCCTGGAAGAGCCAGGCAAAGGTTCTTCTTTGAACGGCTACAGCAAGAAAGCAATTAGGTCCAAGAGAAGAGAGGAAGAAGTCATGTTGTTGAGGTTATGCAAGAAAATGTTTACCAAGAGCAATATTTCTTCTGTGGAATTCAAGGCGTGTTTACACTGCACAGTAAGAAATTTGCACTTCTTCTTGGATACAAACTAGTATATTTATGGTGATTAGCATGCATTCTGAGCTAGCTTGGTTATCTTTAACACTGTACTGCATTATATGTTTTAACCTTAGCCTCTGTTATTTAGAATTGATCTATTGAGATCATACTAGATTGTCTGGCTACCTTCCATCTCTGTCTTTTAGTTTACAGTTACCTTGAAATGTCTGTAAGGGGTTAATAAAGACAACACTGTGCAGCACTACAGGAACTGATTGCTTGGGCTGCTTTAGAAACAATATATGAAAGATTTCCCCAAAGGCTGTGGTTTTCAGTTTGAAGCCCGGAAGAATGGAACTGCTGCTGTGAAGTGATGAGGACTGCGTGAAAAGACACTCTAGAAGTGCCAGTCCCTCCTGAAACAGCGTCTTATTCCTGCTCAACAAATACATTTTTCAGCCTGCATATGTCTGGAAATTGCAGCATTATCGTACTGTCTGATTTACTAGCTACTTGGGAAATAGAGGAATTAGGACCATTATAAAAATTTTGGTTTTTTTCAAGTTGGAGGTCTGACTTTCACTAAATAGCATTTAAATCTACCTCTGCTATTACATTACTATTGCTTTATACATAGTTTGGGGAAAACAAAGAAAAACAAAACAAAAGAAAAGAAAACAAAGCAGAAATGGTTCTTTTGATAATTTACCCTGAACAGTAAAAGTCCTAAGTGCTCTATGCCATCCACTAATCAAAAATCAAGCATTCCTGCAATTTATTTCTTTATCTTCATGCCCACTCCAATTCATGGTCTTATCTTGTCTAAACATTGCAGACCTTGGATGCATACCAAGTAGATTTTTCCCCATAGTAGTATCCATTTCTAAGTGACCGTTAGCATCTGTGTCAAAGATTAATAATTATGTGCTGAAATATAGGTCAGATTTCTTCAATCTAGAATTTCCTAATGAAAAAAAATTTTTTTTATCCTCCCCTCCCAAAATAAAATAAATTTTGACTAGCAATTAAAAAAAAAAATTCATCTCAGCCTAAAACTGTTCCTGAAAATTGAGATGCAGTCCAAATTCGTTATCTTGTCTTTCCCCTAACATCTCTCCAAGCTCAGCTGAACAATAAAATGTTATGACTTTGGCAAACTAGGGAGTCAAAGTCCTAGTTTAATAGAAACAGTGACTTGTCTTGCACTAGTCTCTAATGAATGAGCAACACTACCAGTGATTTATGCCAAATTTAGGCATGGTGTACAGTGAAGGGCCCAAACCAATAACAATTACCAGCCTGGTTCACACCGATGCTACCAGCATGAGGGATGAGGAGAACAAAAAGGCCACAGCAAAGGTAAGAAAAGAAGAAGAAAAGAAATAGCAGCAGCGGGCTAGGGAGTGAGCCTTCAGGAACTGGGATGGAAGGTACAGAAGAAAAAGGGCAAAGAGGAGCACAATAAAGCAGTAGTTGCAGAAGAAGCTGTCAAACCTGTAGGAAGTTTGGGATCCATTGATTCATTGACAAAGGCGTCATGCCTCACATCAGTTTCATCTTTCAGAGGATTTTGTGGGATTTCAAGCACATATCTTAAACGCTGATGTGAAAATGAGGTGTTACAGTGAACATTTTCAGTTTTGTGTTATAGTCAGGCCTTGCTTTTAAAAAAAAAAGTTCACGCAGAGGTCTAACATCATGTTCCTAAATGTTATGGATCACCACAAAAATGTGACATCTGCCCTGCACAGTTTCATTTGCAAGAGATTTGCAGCAAATTATCCCTTTTTAAGTTCTCTGGAGCTGTTTTTTTTGTGCACTCAAGGAAATATTCCTTCCTTTCTTTGCAGTCATAGCAGCACAGAGCTAAGAAGCTTCTTCAGGAAAGCCCAAGGATTAGTCTCTCTGTCATTACTAATGTTAAGGCAGGAGGTCCTTATTAGCAAAAAGCAAGGGACCAACAGAGAAACGCTATCTTGTTCATTATCTGGTAAGAGGAGGTCACTGAATTGAAGAGAAAGATACAATTGGCCTAATTCATGTCCTATGGTGTATCTGGCAAGATTTCCCTTCCTTTCCTTTCGCAGCAGCTGTGCCACCAGCCACAGGTAGAGGTAGCACACACACACTAGGGAACCACCAAAGTTTCTTTAGCAACCAAATGGTATGAATAACAGGGTTTTGCTTCTTCAGCCTTTCCTTCATATTCACTAATAACAACTGGCCACACTGAGCTGCGCTCTTGGCTCTCCTGCTGCCACTTATTTCCAGCACTCTGCTCACAACACTGCAACTGCAAGTTCAAGCCTGTGGTGTTTCTGCTGTGGTTTTCTTTTCTTCCTGACCAGGACAGAGAAAGAAGCTCATTAAGACTGCCATGCAACACATCAGAAGGTAAAAGCACTTACCAGTGTCTCTTTGCAATATTGTGAGTGATGATGATTCCTAGAGATGAAGAATCCAAATAAAGTTAATATGGCTGCAAAACTGCAGTCCAGCTTTCTCTTCCTTTTTCTTCCCCCACAGTAACATCAGGTGAACTTCTCTACTTCCATGCATGCAGTAGGTTGAACTTAGAAAAAAAAATGTCCTATTTAGAAGAATTTAGAATTGGAATGAAAATAAGTCTGCCATCATTGTATCATCCATCATCTATGTGTCCTTGGCAATCTTGTTTAGTCATATGTCAAAACTAAGTGGATCAGAAGCAAACTGAGCTGAACGAATAATAAACTGGAATGAGAACAACAAAACAAAAGGAAGAAGAAAAAAGCTAAAAAGCTCAGAAAAACTTGCATGGGACTTCTTTTTCAACAATAAATTGTTCCAGTGTCACTCTACTGCTTCTAATCTGATTTGTTTTTCTATTCAGTTCTTTTATCTCTGTTTGCTATTGAAATACTCTGAAAATGTCTAGATCACAGCACCATCCCTAGTCTCACGTTAGCAGTTGTTAACATAGGAGATTGTAGATACACTGAATTTATCCACTACAAGACTCAATACTGAAGCTGAGCTTTCAGGATCTTATCATGCGTAATTAAAGCTGTATCAACACAAGTGTTGCTTCTCCCTCATTCTCATGAGTACACGGTGAAGGTTTGAGAGTACAAAAGAGTCATTTTCCCTATATCCATTTTTTATTTCCAGCATCATTAGATTTCTTGTGGAGGAGAAACTGTAAAGGGAAATCCTCTGAATCTGTCACCATTTTGTATAACTGTCCTTA
This sequence comes from Ciconia boyciana, assembly GCF_034638445.1. Lineage (NCBI taxonomy): Eukaryota > Metazoa > Chordata > Aves > Ciconiiformes > Ciconiidae > Ciconia > Ciconia boyciana. The sequence goes on from NC_132937.1 coordinate 88,804,192, forward strand.
AATGCTAGATTTCCAAAGCTTCTTTTTTCTTCCTGGTGTGATCTTTAAAGGTGACCTAGGGAACCAGATCACGACAGCTGTCTAGTGACACATGATCTTAAGGATGACCAAGTTCCCTTAAAGATCACTCATACCTCCTTGGAAAGTTTAATGCACTCTTCCTACTACCACCTCTTTGCTGCTGCCTCCAGCTGTCAATATCAATTCTGTTTTGTGGGAGCAATCCCAGTACTACCCATCACAGTCTCTTCTGGTGCTCAGGCCAGACTCTCACTATTGTGTCCTACCCCAGACAGGTTCTTGGTTAAAGAGTGAGGGCCTTCAGACCCTCTTAGACTGCAAGAGAAAACCCTCCTTGGGAGAAAAAGGTGCCAGCCTGCCCTTTCCTGGTAGTGAGAAACATATTTGCCAGGGTACAGCCTACCCCTCAGCCACTGACCAGGGAGAGCAGGTAGGGCTGCCATCCTGCCTTGCGATGACCTGAAATGAGGAGCAGCCTTCCTGCTTTGGTGCCTTCATCGCTTTTGGCAAGAGCTGTGTGTGGTTCCTGAGCTACCCTCTCTCTGCAGTTCTTTAATAGTAAGTGAGGTATCTTGACAATTAAGGCTCTTCTGAAGAGGTTTAAGTTTGGAAAATGCAGTCGTTTCACTCTGGCTTTTCTGTGACAAAGTCAGTTGGTGTTTGGTGTTTGTTGCTGCAAGGCTGGATTTGATGTGGAGATACAGACCGCTTACCCTGAGAGGAGATGGGAATCCAGTAAGCAGGCTGAAAGGCAGTTGTGTTGAAATCTCTCACTAACTCCTCTCAACTTTCCTTTAAAATCTTCAGGAAGGACACCTAATTTCATGTAAATGTGTTCAAGTGTGTGTGCATTGCAGAAATATGTTGCTGGCCTGAAAGTGTTCAGATGGTTAATTAGAGGTCTTTTTTGTGTGACTATTGGTACCCCACTGCACAGACACCTGATGCATTCTTTTTTAGTGAACCAACAAAATAAATATCTGAGTAAAGGACAGTCCTTAAAAGCAGAAACTGAGGAATTCAAGAATTGGCATGAAAAGTGCCAGAAGTGCAACAGGTGTGAAATCTCTTCCAGTCAAGGCAGTGGAGGACTGGGAATCTAGTTTTAGCCCCTAACTCTGACAGAGAACCCATGGCAATCTGCACGCACCATGGATTCCCCTAGGCCCAACCTGTGTTATTTCTAATGGAAAAAGAGGTTCTATATCTTTCCACCTGTGTTGTTCTCTCCCACGTAATTTCAAATGCTTTGGGACAAAGGCTTGTGTTTACCATATGTCTGTATACTGCCTAGAACAATTGGATCCTGGTCTAGATTTGCCCTGTAGACATTCCCATCATTTGAACCATTCAAGTGTTGCTATTTTATTATTATTATTTTAATATGATGTGCTCCCTTAAGGGAATTTATACTGTTCTTGTATTTCTTCTTCCTATTGTGGCTCATTCTTAATCCACTTGAGTTTCACTCCCATCAGCAGCGTATTCAAAGCCACAAATAATTACACCTAACAATGATGTCCTCTTTTGCCTACTGTTTTCCTTTTTGTTCATTTATTTATTTTTTTTAAGACAGTGTGATCATGTCAAAAAGAAACTAATAGCTAGTAGTCAGTGGCTGTTAGCAGGAGATATGTACCTACCCTTCTCTGCAATGGATGAAAACAATGTATCTGTGTTAACTGTTGCTTAGTGACTTTTATGCTTGTAGCAGAGAAAAATGTAGTACTCTGGAGCCTGCAAGTAAATAGATTTACGCATTGTAGTGTCAGGTTACAGGGTCTTCAGTTGTTCTCTGCCTGCAGCTGGATGCAGTTACTAAACAGGAAATAATTATTTGGCCAATAAGCCTTAAAAAATATGTGGTCCTTGCATAGCAAATACCTTTTCCTCCAAATACAGAAAAAGGCAGTCCCCATAATGAGGACATATTCTGAACTAATTGATACATGGTTTGCATGGAGACCTTTAAAGCAACAGCAAACCGGCTTTGCCTCTGGAGCACCAGAAGGGGCTGAACTCAGCATCAGTAGCTGAGTCAGCAGTTCCTGGTGTGGTGCTTTCACTTGCTGGGTTAACACAAACCTGGAGGAAGGGGACAGTCATTTGCTGAGATTAGCACCTTGCAACAGGTCATAGAACATAAGTCATCCACATGTCGTCTGGTATGTTTTTAAGGCTCACAGATTATTCTTGCATTGCCCCAAACAGTAAATTCTCATCATTGCTCAGAGAGTGAGTGTGTAGACTTCAGTGCAGATTAGCAGAAAACTAAGAGAATAATACTTCAAAACAAGCACCATTCCTTAGCTGAAATCCCTTTCTGAGGTGTTAGGAGCATTTCTGTCTCCTACAAACAGATGTTATTGTTTCAGATGAATAAACACAAATGGCATCAACTAGTGGTGATCTTTTCCAGTCGGTCTGTCTTTAACCAAGTGCCTGACGCAATGCAGCCTGGTCTGCGCAGAGGACATGGTATCTCATGCTGGTCAGCTTGCACTGGCAAGGCAGGGCTACTTGTTGGTTCCAGCGGGATGTACAGGTGACAACGTGTGGTCAGGGACACTGTTTCAGACCCTTCCTTACTTGCCAAAACTAACTCTTAAATTTCACCAGCAGGACACATTCTGCAAGGTTACCTTCCTCAAGCAAATGCATAAATTTTCTCCTGATTTTGTGAAGGAAGTAGTATTATGATGAAGGCGACAGTTCCCAGAATTTCTCTTGTGAAAACGGAAGTTGGCAGTCATGATGGGGATTGCTTTCCATCTCGTTTGACTTCTGTGCTATTTTAAAGGTTGTAGATGTGTTTGAACTCCTGTAAAGAGAATAAGGCTAGATATTACACAGGTTCCAAATGCCAAAGCAGGCAGTAGAAATAAAAAAGGAAAGCATTTGTTTTTAGTATATGATGCAATATTTCACCTGAATATTCCTGTTATCTTTCTTACCAATAAAATATAACCCATGTCTGTCTGTTCCAGGAGAAATTAAGGAACGTTGTCTTTTTTTTCCCCATGTCATAAAATATTATTTTTCAGTGGTTCAGAATGATCCCTGTATACAATTTTACCTGGTTGCCACATACAGATAGAAGCTATTGTTTAAAACTATTACAAGAAACAGGTGGTGATTATTTCCCACCCTGCTTATCTATAATTTTCATAGGCTATCACAAGCCACCAGATAATTCAAACTCCGTGGTACTTATGAGGAGACAAATATCCCACTTTCATGACACATATGCAATTACTTCTTTAGCACGCTTGTGTATTTTTTTTTTCCTTGATACTTGCTATTAGCATGCTTACTCCAAATGAGAAGCAGTCAGTTACCAGACTAATAATGTTGATACTGAAGTATAATTTGTAATACATTGATGACTACTTTGTTTGAGGAGGCAGGACAAATTAGCCAAAGGGGTGAAGTCAATATGCATAAGTTACAGCCTATTAAGGCTCCATGTGGATTCTCTCATTCAGAAGGAAAGCAACCGTCACTGTAGCCTAATCCCTAAGAGATTTCAGCTCTACTGAACTGAAGCCATGTGACTTCCAAATTAAAGCATCTACACAAGGATTCAATAAATGCCTTACAGTGGGATTAACCTCTGGTGAAATAAAGCATTAACTTCACTCTTTTCTGGAGGATGTCTATGTAGAAAAACCCTATTATAATCGTAGACGAAACCAAACACGGCAGCAGAATTAGGCTTTCAAATGACTGCTGACAGAAATGTGCTCAGACCCTGTCAGTCAGCAAATTGACAATGAATCCCATTCCTCCATTTCTAATTTTTCTAAATTTGAAGTTTCCATAGAAAATAAAACTCAGCAAAGAGGGCTTTGCATTGCTTAAAATGATTAAGTCAAAGTAGGCTGAAACCAGTCATTTTGAAAATGTTTTTGGCACTTTTTGTGTATCTGTATGGAATGAGGCCGTGAGTGGTGGTGGAGGCCTACTCTCTTGAACACGCAAGAGGAATAAAATAAAAGTCAGAAAACTATAGGAATAGGGACAAAAAAAGTACAAACTCCATGACTTGTAAAAGCTGTAGGGAATAAATGTAATATTGTGTTTGCCATCACAATTTAAAATATAAACTAGAAGGAATGCCAGCAGCAAAATACACTAGATATTACTACTCACTGACTGGGGTTCAAAGGTACTGAATTTTGTGTCAGGTCGCTATAGATTCCAATTAATTACAAATCTGCACATTCCAAAGTAACTTTTACTAGAAAAAGTTAAGAGGTGTGAAATAATAATCAAGAGTTGCTTTTAGAAGCTAAATAGCTACATTCCAGGCTACATAAAAAATAAGTACACTTTCTAACAAGATGCAGTGTAATCTCTACTCAGGCCCATTGCCAATGTGCAGTCCTTTGGCATTGGTTTAGAGAAGATGATTTTTGTGTCATTATGAGTGCAAATAAAAATGTGTCTATGCATATAAATAAATAATTTATCTAATTTATTTAATAAGTTAAACTTAAAACTCTTTAAAGCAACAGAAGCTTTCTTGTTGCATCCAGGTGTATGCTATAGCAAAAATAAAAATAAATTAAACAACAATCCCAAACAAAAACCTGTGTGAAGTAACATACTTTATACATGGTCTTTCTCATAACACAGAAAATCAAATTAAAGCATTCTGAATTCTGACCTAACAAAACAGACTTACTTTTGCCTCACTTGTCTAGTAATGTATAGTATTGGGATACCCCAGAGTGTTTTCTTCCATTGTAAAAACATTGGAAATAGGTTTTGTATGCTTTAGGACTGATTGAGCTATGAAATGCTAGCAGCATCATGTTCCAAAAAGTGATCAAGTGCCAGGAAGAATCATTTTAACAAGAGTTTGGCTTATTGCAGTTGCTAACATTGTTGAGTCTTCATATAAGCAGTACAGTACTTCAACTTTGTTTAGATAAACCGGAGATATGTTTTGGGCAGATCATCTCCTAAACATAGAAGATAAATGTGTTTTCTCAATTTATGTATATTAGAATTGGAGCTGAACTGTCTTGTAAAGTTGCAAACTTACTAGTCTTGCTGACACCATTCAGAGCAGCTAGAGCTCAAGACATGGAATTTGTGAGTATTCCAGAAGTTTATTTGTCAAAAGTCCTTTACAATGCCACATCAGGAATGACTAACTGTGGGTGTCCAAGCAGGGATCTGCAATGATTTGCATACAGCTCTGCTATCCCAGCCAGTTCAGAAAGCCAGGGGAAATAATCAGCCTTTGGCAGACCACAGGACCTGGTGGTCTGTGACAGAGATGCCAGTCCATCAGTTTCAGACACCTGTGTGTTGAAACTGCAGCATGCCAGGAGCAGAGAGAGCAGCTCCAGCTATGAAATCACTCACCATGCACTGCATGTCTCCCTAGAGATGTTACAGGAAGCCTGCAGCTCATTTTGGTGGAAACAAATTTGCACCACCAGTTGACCATATCGAACTTGAGTACAGTCACCTAAAGGCATTTTTGCGCTGCCCAACACCACTCCGTGGAGAGATGCTCTGCCCAGCTGGGGCCAAGCTGGCAGCAAGAGCAAGAGGCTAGCACCCTGAAGCATGATAACCAGTGCTCGAGTATCACACCAGCACAGCTGTTCTGCCTCCACAGACCTGGGGTGGGCTTTCCGCACGGCACCCACCAGCCACATGCAGCATCTGTCTTGCCTAGAGTTAGCTGGGGGATTTCTGCATCAAATCCCACTATTCAGGTGCCACCTGAGAGTGCTCCCCAGGGCCTTATAGCTCAGTCATGGATGACACCAGCCAAGCTGATAGCCCAAAGTCTGCCTCCACCTATTTCTGAAGCAAGGCTCAGCTAAGAAGCTTAGGGCACCAGCAGCACCAGTGACTGACCGGTGCATTGTTGAGGGCAGAAGGGCATCACGTTCTCCCCAGCACACCCATGACGCTCTTTGTTCTGCCAAATTGTAACTTTTGAAGTAATGAGTTTTAGTAACATTTATTCTGTCACAAAGCGGGCTCTGTCTAACCTCTGACTATGCTCTTCTCTGACAGTAATGTTTTCCTGCACAGTTAACAGGAAAAGGTAACAAAAGGTAACATGAATTACATGCTAAAAATATGTGAAGATTCAAATTGCTGTAGTCAAGAGGGAGAGATTAATGTGGTCTGATTCAAATGCATGTGTAGGCTTATTTTTCAGGCAGTTTACTGGGTTTTACAGAAATCAACAAATAGGAGATTTGGATGTAACTCAACACCTTGCATTGCATGGCCAGAATTGTTGAGTCCATATTACCAATATTTAAATGCTTCCTTTAATCATAAAAATATTTAACTTTCAGAATTATTGACCACTTTACTGACTGTTCTGCTGACTGAAGTCTGCATCATGTTTAAAATTTATATATCTGAAAGGTGACTGGATAGAAGTACGACAGCATGAACATTCAGGTCAATCTTTCAGGAAAAAAGTTTGGAACTTTAAAAGTACATTGACAGGCCCTGTTGACTTCATTTGTCCAATGAGAGTACCAAGCAGGTAAGGCATGCTCACTAACAAAAAAGAGCTAGCTACATTCTACAATGTCCACCTAGTGCTGTAAACCTCATAACACTGTAATATTGTTAGAAGTTAATATTGAAATGTACAGCAGAACATCTTTCCCTAAAAGTTAACAGACAAAGCTATAAGAAAGTTGTGTATTTAAGCTGATTTTTGCTACTACTGTGGTAACTCTGAAAAGGTTCTTCAATCTTTCATTGTTTATTTTTTGGATAATGTATTGAGTCTCTTGAAATTGAGGCATTTATGCTACTGATCCTATTGCAACTAATACTTCTTTTAGCAAGGGTTGGGGTTTTTTTTGTAAAATATGGTAACTATCTATTCTAAAGTAATGCTGTAACTTTTGCTGTTTTTGTAAAATATTGCAGATTTTTTTGTTGCTGTGTGAAAATTTCAGTTGAACTGACACTAAGCAAATTATACTTTTTATTTGTGTCTCAGTCAGGATCAGGAATCTCCTCCCTCTTTTGGAAAATCTTAAAATTAATAAAAACAAAGCAAAAGGGCTGGTACCTTTTTAACAATTGTCAGAATTAATAGAATCAAGCTGTATGTGTGATTGTATTGCTATGTGCTCATTATTAAAATAAGCTTAGGAATAAACTATAATTTAGACCATCTGTACAAGGAAATCATGTTCTTCAGAAATTAAGGAATTTGTACTAGCAAATGTTGGCATTTTGGCCGTCAGCAACTTAAAAGTCACTCTAGTGAAAAAGAATCTAAGAAATATCATCTTTTTATGTTCAAAGAGGATCAGACCCACAAAAGACTGAAGCTTGTCTCCTGTAACATCCAGTTACTCAAATATTGAATATCTCACCAGGAAGAGCTATATCATGCAAATTTGTATTTATATTCTTTGAAGCCTAGTTTCAAAAAAGTTGCATCATTGGAGTTGATTGTCTGTCCACTTGAGCACAGAATTATGTGGCTTAGCATTGCATGGAATAAATATAATGAGCCTTGAAATTTGAGGACAGTACTAGAAATAAACTATCTTAGACACAGTTTCAGTGATAAATTGAGGCTAAACTGGGTCTGTTAGAGGAGCAACCAAGCTACAAGGAGATGAATTATCTATTAACACTCTCACAAGAAAAACTGCTTGGGGCAGAAGATCAAATACAGTGTAATGTATGATATGACAACAATTCATAACAAACTGGAAGCTGATAAGTATTATTGCATTGGCATTTAGCAGTTTCCATTAGATAAATACTATTAATTGATTTGGATTTGATATGGTCATTAGCATGTAGGCTAATTCTACTTTTACATCGTTATTCATCAGGATTAAATCTAGTCAAGTCAGCAGCAGCACACTGCATTTTCAGGCCCCCAAACGTCAAATTACAAAAAGTGAGTTATTAATGGGAAAGAAAGCAAATTATTCATTTTTACTACTGGAGCCTTTGTCCTGAATAACATGAAATGTGTGAAAAACCTCTTATATATGGGTTCTTGAGGAAAAGGGTTAGACATTTGCCATTGAAAATTGAAGAATTGAAACCTGCAGAGTCTGCCATGGATGGGACCTTAGTTCTGCAGCCAAGATTGTGATACTTGTAGCACATGACTCATATGTCACCAGAGATAACTGATGGAAAAATGCATGAAATTAAGATGATGTGGTTTTAATGGAAGTCTTTATCAGATTAGTATAAATTATCTTCAAGTTTTGCTGTTTTGGAATTACTCTAGATTTTGGTTTTCAAAATATATCATTTCCCAAAGCTAGCAGAGTGGGGAAGCCATATGCAAGGGTGAGATTTTATTTCCTTGTGACTAATGGAGCTGGCTATTTTAAGGAGAAACCTGTTATCTTGATATTGGGGCGGGGGGGAGGAAATTAGCATAAATATTAGACATCACTATCATTAGGTTTCAGAGTTAACAAATCATTTGAATGTATAAAATAGCTGAATTTCTCAAGCCTTCAGGCTGTGTACAGACTGTGGAAGTCTGGTTATGTTGGTTTTGTTTATTTTGTGAGTTGTGAAGAAACACTTGTGAAACTAGACACCGTTTTTTACTGGAAGATTTTGCTACGAAACTAATGCCTCCCAAGAAGGGAATGATAGAAAAGATGTGCCACTACAAGTATAGAGGTCTGCTTCCCATTGTTTCGGAACAGCTGGTCATTCTGCAGTGTGCTTGCCAAAATTCAGTTCTACAAGTAATTAGGTGGTTATTGCCAGAACCTGCCACCATCACTCACCATGTAGTGCTTTAGACGAGGAATACCTCTTCTGTTGATGTTCATTGTTGCTGAGGATCAGTAGCAGAACCTGGATGTAATTAAATGAGGCAAAATCCTGGTGGGGGTGGGAAAAGTCAGTAAATCAATGCATAAAGTGTATAACTTTAAACACAGATGCAATTTGAGGACTATTAGAAATCTTTATTTCACCAGCATGGTAAAGACTGCTGAATAGTCCAAGTTCCATTGGTAAACTGTGAATAAGTACAAAACAAAAATAAGTCAAGCCCACACAATGCAAAGAGACAGTGTAGACTCTTTCACAATTCCTGCTGTCCTGTACTTCCTGTGATAGCCAGAAAGTCAATATCCCAGAAGACTTTATGAATAATACTACAAAAATAAATCCCTCATGATATTCTAATGTAACTGTTTTCAAACTTTCTGCTCCCATTTTTTCCCCACTAAGTTTCGACCTTTTCAGTAAACAGAAGTCCACAATGAGATATATGATCTCAGTATATCTGTGTTTTCCATACACTGTAATTTCAAAGCAACAAAATATAGCAGTATTTAGGGAAAATGCCTGCAGGGTTTTTTTTCATTATTTTATATCTTCTTCCAAAGAGCTTTTACTAGATTTGACATATTGGGGCAAGCAGCACTTTTGTTTTCCTGTCCTAATAGATGCGCTGATTTCTTTCTCACTTTAAAAATATTATTTCTATTTCAATAGCTGCCTGATAGGAAGGGAGCCAGAGAGATATTTTGGCTCTAGTTCTGTAAGAGGCTTTTACTACCTTTTTGTAGAGAACACTGGGTATTTGTAAATTTCCCATGGGGCAGCTTGCTTGCATAGTCTGGAATTGCATTAATGTTCAGCTTTCCTGGCCTGCTTGCAGCTTGTCAGCTGTGTATGTAGTTACACCTCGAATCACTGTAGGACTATTTGGCTGTAGTCTTGTGAAACAAGGAGGTGGTGGCTGATGTCTGCATCCAAGTTTGAAAGTATCATCTGGATGAGTCTGGTGAATATGCTGGGGTCACTTGATATGGTGGGGCATTTTGGGGAAACAGCAGTGCAGAAGTGTGCCCCTGCACACACCTTCCCAAGTTTCTTTGCATCATGGAGCTAAGAAATGCTTTGGTTGTGTGCAGCTCATTTTCACTGGTGCTTGTGAGGTGGTACTCAAGTTGTCACGTTGCTGTGGGGTGGTTGTGAAGCACAGTTTCATGACCACTCACACTGCCTTCACCTGTCCTCCTAGAGACACTGCAAGTCTCAGCAAGAGACTGGGGAATGGAGAGATACCTTAGCTTCAGCTGGTGCTTCCAGGACCCTCCAGTACATATGCATGAGTAGCTCTGGGCTCCTCACATGGGACGGTGGGACTATTCCAACACACAGTTGCTGTGACACACAGCCTCCTGTGAGTGACACTTCTGCCTTGTACTCTTCAGCCTAGTGCCAATCCAACTGTCCAGAAGAATTGGACTGTATATAATTTTACCAAAAGCTGTAACTAGTCCTCATAGCCAGAAATTAAGGCTTTGAAAACCCATAGGAGAATAATTCCAATTCCTAGACTGATAAGGCTGAGACAGGATTCTTTAATTATATTCACTTATAAATTATTTTTCTTTAAGGAGCTTGCCTTTCCATTTTTTAAAATGTTGTATAGAAAAGTATGTAAGTATAGCTTCTACTCTTCATTTGAATAGAGCCACACAATTTTAAGGAATAAGGTACTTGGCTAGCAAAAGGTACATTAATCTTAAGGATTTATGTTTGTGCAAAAATTTATAAATTGCATTTACCATATGCCCATTAAATACTTTGTCTTTTATTACAACTGATTCCAAAGATTTGCCAGAATACTAAAATGGTGTGTCATTCTGGTAAGACTTCTGCACAGCGCATTCAAGGACTTTCATCGTTCTACAGGATAAAGTACAATTCATCAAAACTTGAACTTCTAAAACAATATATATTTATTCAGTTAATTTGTAAGGGAAACTGCAATTTAAATTTCTATTAATCAGTTAGTCTGCCTTCTAAAGAAAATGATGAAAAAATGTAGTGTGGAGCTGTTTTTTTTTTAAATTCAGACATTAGGTTTACATCTGTGAATTGAATAAAAAAACACTGTGCTTCTGAAATAGGTTAACATACAGTGCTTATAAAACTGTGAAGAACACAAACCATAGCTCTTGCCATTCTCAGAGTTACTTATTTGACAGGAGAAGATGTTACTGATGAAAACAGTTTTATTTCAGTAGGTTTCTGATTGCAAATCTATACACATGATTCTATATCCAATTAAGAGACTAATCTCAAACCAGTGACAATCAGTGAGAATATTTCTATCTGATACCTGGAGTTCAGGACCTGATGCAACCCAGAAAACTGAATCCTTGCACATAAAATACCTAAACTTTCTTTGGCAAGCGAGGGACTGAGGAATGGCAGAAAAATGGCAGAATGCAGAAGGATTCCCCTAAGTGCAAGCCCCTGTCAGCAATCAGTTTTTCAGAAAGTAAGTGCCTTCCAGTGATCCTCCTGGCAATTGCTTAGCAGGCAATGGGAAAACACCTGAACTGGCTTTGCTGAAAGTAGTATAGGTGGAAGGCCTAACTTGCATTTACCAATGTAGTTAATGAATTTAACCTGTTCTCATTCAGCATTAAGACAGCTGAAATGCCACTGGCTTTGATTGAGATCACAGAATTATTTAGGTTGAAAAAGACCTTTAAGATAATTGAGTCCAACCATTAATTTAACACTACCAAGTCCACCACTAAGCCATGTCCCTAAGCGCCACATCTACATGGCTTTTAAATACCTCCAGGGATGGTGACTCAACCACTTCCCTGAGCAGCCTGGTTCAATGCTTGACAACCCTTTCAGTGAAGTTTTTCCTAATATCCAATCTAAACCTCCCTTGCAGCAACTTGAGGCTATTTCCTCTTCTGCTATCACTTGCAACTTGGGAGAAGAGACCAATACTCACCTTGTTACAACCTCCTTTCAGGTAGTTGTAGAGAGCAAGAAGGTCTCCCCTCAGCCTCCGCTTCTCCAGGCTAAACAACCCCAGTTCCCTCAGCTGCTCCTCATCAGACTTGTGCTCCAGACCCTTCACCAGCTTCGTTGCCCTTCTCTGGACACGCTCCAGCACCTCAATGTCTCTCTTGTAGTGGGGGGCCCAAAACTGAACGCAGCATTCGAGGTGCGGCCTCACCAGTGCCGAGTACAGGGGGACAATCACCTCCCTAGTCCTGCTGGCCACGCTATTTTTGATCCAAGCCAGGATGCCATTGGCTTTCTTGGCCACCTGGGCACACTGCTGGCTCATATTCAGCTGGCTGTCAAGCAACACCCCCAGGTCCTTCTCTGCCAGGCAGCTTTCCAGCCACCCTTCCCCAAGCCTGTAGTGTTGCATGGGGTTGCTGTGGCCCAAGTGCAGGACCTTGCACTTGGCCTTGTTAAACCTCATACAGTTGGCCTCAGCCCATCGATCCAGCCTGTCCAGATCCCTCTGTAGAGCCTTCCTCCCCTCAAGCAGATCAACACTCCCATCCAACTTGGTGTCATCTGCAAACTTACTGAGGGTGCACTCAATCTCCTCATTGCTCATTGATAAAGATATTAAACAGAACTGATCCCTGGGGAACACCACTTGTGACTGGCTGCCAACTGGATTTAACTGCATTCATCACCACACTTTGGGCCCAGCCATCCAGCCAGTTTTTAACCCAGCGAAGAACACCCCCATCCAAGCCATAAGCAGCCAGTTTCTCTCTTTCTTCCCACAGGAGAATGCTGTGGGAAACAGTGTCAAAGACTTTACTAAAGTCCAGGTAAACTACATCCACAGCCTTTCCCTCATCCATTAGGCGGGTCATCTCTTCATAGAAGGAGATCAGGTTGGTCAAACAGGATCTGCCTTTCATAAACCCATGCTGACTGGGCCCCATCACCTGGTTGTCCTGTATGTGCCATGTGATGGCACTCAAGATGATCTGCTACATAACCTTCCCCGGCACTGAGGTCAGGCTGACAGGCCTGTAGTTCCCTGAATCCTCCTTCCAGCTCCTCTTGTAGATGGTCATCACATTTGCTAACCCCCAGTCAACTGGGACCTCCCTGGTTAGCCAGGACTGCTGATAAATTATTGAAAGTGGCCTGGCGAGCACTTCCGCCAGCTCCCACAATACCCTTCGGTGGACCATCTGGCCTCATAGACCTGTGTGTGTCTAAGTGGTGTAGCAGGTCGCTAACCATTTCCCCTTGGATTATCATAGAATCATAGAATGATTTGGGTTGGAAGGGATTTTAAAGGTCATCTACTTCCAACCCCCCTGCCATGGGCAGGGATAACTTCCACTAGATCAGGTTGCTCAAAGCCCCATCTAACCTGGCCTTGAACACTTCCAGGGAGGGGGCATCCACAACTTCTCTGTGCAACTGATTCCAGTGTATCACCACCCTCACAGTAAAGAAATTCTTCCTAATATCTAATCTAAATCTACCCTCTTTCAGTTTAAAACCATTACCCCTCATCCTATCCCTACACTCTGATAAAGAGTTCCTCCCCATCTTTCCTGTAGGCCCCCTTCAAGTACTGGAAGGCTGCTTGTCGCGGATGGAGTGAGAGTACACTTCACTCGTAAGAGAGAAGTAAAAATATAGTTTATTGATACAGAATAGGGAGTTAACAAAGTTCAATGCAACAATGTTTTAACAAGATTCGATGGCGAGGCACACTTGATTATTTACTGCATAGAGGACAGGGTCAGACAGAACTGTCAGGGAGACCCTCCCGTTGAGTCATGAGGTTTGGAAAGGATCCCCTTGCTTTCTAAACTCCTTCTCAGAGAGGAGTCTAGGTGCGGCTAGATCCAGTCCTAGTCCCAGACTTGGTCAACGGTTTATGTCTAAAGGATTATATATGCGCAATCAATCCTTTATATTACTTAGCTAAGATTTCAAAGTTTAGCATGCTGTTAGTCACTTACCGAGGATCTGTTGCGGCAAGGAATTGGAGGAACCTCGCAGGAGTAACTTTGAGAGGCGTCCCTGCTCAAGGGGAGATCCTGGTGTGCAGCCCGCTGCCGTGCAGGAGAGCTCAAAGGGCCCTGGGCTGTCCACTATTTAAGGAGTAAGATGATTGACTTATGGTCATATTTGCATATCAGCAAGAGGTTCAGATCCCTGCTTCAGGCAGCCCTTGGCTACTTTGTTGCCATTCGTCCTCAAGGTCCAGCATAAGCTGGATGCAGCTATCAGGATGACTCCCACTGATGGTTACTGCTTGTGCAGGGAGCTAGGGGGGGGAGCACACCGCCATACTGCTATAAGGTCTCCCCAGAGCCTTCTCTTCTTTAGGCTAAACAACCCCAACTCTCTCAGCCTGTCCTCATATGGGAGGTGCTCCAGCCCCAAATCATCTTCGTGGGCCTCCTCTGGACCCACTCAAGCAGGTCCATGTCTTTCTTATACTGGGGGCCTCAGAGCTGAACATAGTACTCCAGGTGAGGTCTCACGAGAGCCGAGTAGAGGGGCAAAATCACCTCCCTCGACCTGGTGGCCACACTTCTTTTGATGCAGCCCAGGATGTGATTGACTTTGTGGGCTGTGAGCACACATTGCTGGCTCATATTCACTTTTTCATCCACCAATACCCCCAAGTCCTTCTCGGCAGGGCTGCTCTCAATTCATTCATCGCCCAGCCTGTATCCATGTCTGGGATTCCCAGTGCCAGGTGCAGGGCCTTACACTTGGCCTTGTTGAACTTCATGAGGTTCGCATGGGCCCACCTCTCTAGCCTGTCAAGGTCCCTCTGGATGGCATCCCTTCCCTCAAGAGTATTAACCACACCACTCATCCTGGTGTCATCCGCAAACTTGCTGAGGGTGCACTCAATCCCGCTGTCCATGTCCCTGACAAAGATGTTAAATAATACTGGTCCCAATATGGACCCCTGAGGGACACCACTTGTCACTGGTCTCCACCTGGACATTGAGCTGTTGACCACTAGTCTTTGAGTGTGACCATCCAGCCAACTCATTATTCACCAAGTGGTCCACCCATCAAATCCATGTCTTTCAATTTTAGAGACAAGGATGTTGTGCGGGACAGTATCAAATGCATTGAACAAGTCCAGGTAGATGATGTCAGTTGCTCTTCCCTTATCCACCAACGCTGTAACCGCACTGTTTAAAGCCATCAAATTTGTCAGGCATGATTTGCCCTTAGTGAAGCCATGTTGGCTGTCACCAATCACCTGTTTTCCACGTGCCTTAGCATAGTTTCCAGGAGGATCTGCTCCATGATCTTATCAGGCACAGAGCTGAGACTGACTGGCCTGTAGTTCCCCGGGTCTTCCTTTTTGCCCTTTTTAAAAATGGTGGTTGTGTTTCCCCTTTTCCAGTCACTGGGAACTTCACCAGTCTGCCATGACTATTCAAATATGATGGATAGCAGCTTAGCAACTTCATCGTCCAGTTCCCTCAGGACCCTCATATGCATGTCATCAGATCCCATGGACTTGTGCATATTCGGGTTCCCTAGATGGTTTGAACCTGATCTTCTCCTATGGTGGGCAGTACTTCATTCTCCCAGTCCTTGCCTTTGGATTCTGTGAATTGGGCGGCATGGCTAGAACACTTGAGGCAAAAAATATTGAGGCAAAAAAGTTGCTGAATGCCTCAGCCTTCTCTATGCTGGCTGTATCCATGTCTCCCATTTAGCTCATCAAGGGGGGTACAGTTTCTTTCACCTTCCTTTCTTGTCCTATGTACTGAAGAAACCCTTTTTATTTTTCACGTCCCTAGCCAAGTTCAGCTCCAGCTGTGCCTTGGCTTTCCTGATCCCCTCCACTGTCGGGCCATATCCCTATAATCTCCTCAGGATGTATATCCCTGCCTCCACTACCTATGCATTTTGGTTTTGTGTTTTAGTTTAGCAAAGGGGTCTTGACTTAGACAAGGTGGCCTCCTACCTCCCCTGCCCAACTTCCTGCACATCAGGATCGACAGCTCTTGTGCCCTAAGAAAATTGTCTTTAAATATCTCCCAGCTCTCATTTGCTCCTCTGCCTCTGAAGGCAGTTTCCCAAGGTATCCCACACACTAGCGCCCTAAACAGCCAAAAGTTTGCCTTTCTGAGATTTGGGGTCCTGACTCTACCTTCTACCCGTCCTGTACCCCTCAAGATTGAGAATTTCACTGGGTCATGATGACTGTAGCCCAGGCTACCTCCAGTCTTGACCTCCCCGATAAGAAGTTCTGCATTAGTGATCAACAGGTCCAGCAGTACCTCTCCTCTGATCAGGCTCTCCATCACCCGTACTAAGAAGTTATTCTCAATGCACTCCAGTAGTTTCCTGGACTGCTTGCAGTTTGCTATTCCACTTTTCCAGCAGATGTCCAGGTGGCTGAAGTCGCCTCTCAGGATCAGGGCCTGTGAGCATGATGCTTCCTGCAGTTGAAGAAACAACTCTTTATCAACCTCCTCTTCTTGATCCTGTAGATCCTCTTCTTGGCCTGTAGTACACATGAACCACAAAGGTTCCTTTGTTGGCTTCGCCTCTAATTTTCACCCATAAGCTCTTGACCTGTGTATTGCTGTTCTTCAAAGATAGCTCTGTGCAATCAATCCCATTTTTGACACAAAGGGCAGCTCCCCCACCTCTCCTTCCTTGAATGTCCCTTTTGAATAGTTTCTAGCTGTCAGTCACAGCATGAGGGCTTCATTCTGCTCCCTGTTCCTGTCTTCCAGCCCAGCAGGCTGCGTAACGGGAGAACAATTGGTCTTACTATTAAAGACTAAGGCAAAGAAGGCATTAAGTACCTCAGCCTTTTCCTCATCCTTTCTCACTCTGTTTCCCCCTGCATCCAGTAAAGGATGGAGATTCTCCTTAGCCCTCCTTTTGTTGTTAATATTTTTAGGGAAACATTTTTTATTGTCTTTTATGGCAGTAGCCAAATTAAGTTCTAGTAGGGCTTTGGCCCTTCTGATTGACTCCCTACAAAGCCTCACATCTTTGTAGTCCTCCCAAGTTGCCCGCCTCTTCTTCCAAAGGTCAGAAATTGTCTTTTTTTTCCTGAGTTCCACCCAAAGCTCTCTGTTCAGCCAGGCCAGTCTTCTTCCCCACCCACTCATCTTTCAGCACATGGGGACAGCCTGCTCCTGAGCTTTTAAGATTTCCTTCTTGAAGAATGTCCAGCGTTCATGGACTCCTTTGCCCTTCAGGACTGCCTCCCAAGGGACTCTGTCAACCAGGCCCATAAACAGGCCAAAGTCTGCCCTCCAGAAATCCATAGAACTTTAAAGAAACCATCACAGGAGTAGAAATTATTTTGTCAGCTGTCCTGTGAAGGACCATTCCTAATTGCAGCAATGGGTTCAATCTATAATTCTGTCTGTCTGACACTCTTAACCTACTCCATATTTTTATACTTTCTTCTTCATTGCCTATTTCTTGTGCACTTCCCTCAGATTTTAATACAACCTTTTATAGGTAAAAGGGCTGAAGAAGTGCTGTTGCTGAGGGTTTCCTCTTCCCTTGGACAAGTTTCATGACTATGAACTGCAGAATTATTTTTTTTTGTCTGTAGAAGAACTATTTTTAGCCATGGTAATAAGAATAATAATTAAAAAGGAACAGGACTGTTAAGGTTTGCAGCAGAGTCAAGAGAGTGGCTTGTTGACTTTTTGAAGAAATACCTAACTTAAATTTGCAGGAAAAAAATAAAAATAAAAATCAGAGCATCGTTCAGCTGCTTCAAGTAAGAGGTTTCTTACAGTAAACCAGGTAAACAGTAGTGGCATAAAAGTAAAAAAAATTAATTTTACCAATTATTCCTTTCTTAACTAGCTGAAGATAGATATTTGATCCTCATAAAAGGAAACTATTTTTTGAAACAGGGAGTGAAGCAGAGTTACGTAATCTGTCAGTTCTTTGAATTTGTCCTTTTAAACAAAAGCTTTTGTACTTCATAATGTAGGAAGCAGCTT
The DNA here is from genome assembly GCF_034638445.1 of Ciconia boyciana. Taxonomy (NCBI): domain Eukaryota; kingdom Metazoa; phylum Chordata; class Aves; order Ciconiiformes; family Ciconiidae; genus Ciconia; species Ciconia boyciana. The sequence continues at coordinate 88,821,990 of NC_132937.1, forward strand.
TGTAAAATTCAAAAGTACATATATAGGTTTAAATGTCTGAGATACATGCATTTTAATAATAACAAGTCTTGAGTCTGAGTAGCTATCATGAATTTAAAATGGAAGGATGAATCTAGAACTGTTTAACACTGCTGTGCTAATCCATAATTGGGTGTATAGTATTGCTTCTTTACAAACATGCATTTATGAACTGCAAACAGCAAAAATTCCTGCAAGATGAAAACTACAAAATACCAAAATGCATAGCTACGTACAGATGAGGTAATGTAAAAGCTAAAAAAATTCTCTTAGAAAAATGTCCTAAAAATGTTCTAAATCACCATTTAAATAAGTCTACACTAGCTTTTGAGTCTGTGTGCGTACAATGGCATCATGATAGATGTCTTGTCTGTTAATGAGTTGTCCCAGGTGCAATGCCATCAATAAGTGATTATATTTGAATTACAGTATTGCTTAGTGATGTCTTCCTTTGCTACTCTTGTACAAACTGCAAATATTTTCCATACAACTTTTGCTTACAGGACTGACAACTGTGTCCACTTTTAAAACCCCCAGCATTGCACCTGGCAGGTGTAGGTGTTGGCCTATATGTTTCTCTTACTTGGTAATCAGTGATAAATCTCTACCAATCCTAGTAACTAGGGTGAGTCTCTGTAGGAGAAACAGGGCATAATTAATTCCTCTGACAAGTTCCATATCAAGTCATATTCCTTGAGCAGTTCTACCATGACTGCAACCTTCTTCTGCATTGCTACATGGCACTCAGATTTATCACTTCTAATGCTGTTCTGCATTAACTGGGGACTTGAAAGCATCTGCTTAAAATCTTGCTATAGCTACAAAATACCTGGTGGTGAGTAGCATGTGATCAATGTTGTGCTTGTTTAGGGCTTTTGCCTTGAGAAAACTATAAAAACTCAATATCTTTGAAAGTTCTAATTTAATTACACTTTGCATAAAGAAATTCTGTCTGAAATTCTTATACGCTAATCTCTTCCTCAATGTCAATAGCACTATTATTTTTTTTAATTAGCTACTGTATGTAAAATTGCTTATTTGCAAGTCTATTTCTTTGTTTTCAGGTTCCTCTGTATCTGATAAGCAGGTCATGTTTTGTTGCTTGTGTTTTTGTTTTGCGTTGTTTTTCTTTTTAAGTAAAATGTGCTCTTTCAAGCTTTAATTTTTCCTCATATGATGTGACATTAACAAAGCACAGAAAGTATATGTTTATTGTGTATTGTATTTGCTGAAAGTTTGAATTCTTGCTTAAATCTAAACTATTACTGAAACCTGAAAGGACATAAATACAGTGTGAATATATTGTCTTATTAAAAATATACCTCGCTGCTTTATATTACCAACTCAAACACAGACAATGCACTTCATCAGAAAGCTGAACCCCTAGATGAGAAAACTGGCAAAGCCAAATCTTGTATGGGTATCCTTGCCAACAGTTGTGTAGCTGTCATCCTTTATCTAAGAATAGCAGTCTGATACAGCTGATAAGATCGTGTGTGAATATAATTATAATTTCACTTAGTGTTTGAACTGAAGGAAAACTGCTAATGGAAAAGCAAAGTGACTAAATAGTTTCAGAATGACGTACGTAGTGGAAGGAAACCTGTACCTACTGGAGTTTTCATATAAGAAAAGATTACATATTGGATAAGTTTAGATATTTACATAGCCTATTTCATTTTTTTGGACACCTCTTCTCTCTCAGGTTCTTTTTTTCTACATAAATTAAATTGTGCTTCAAAAGGATTTTGTATTTGCCTATTGCACCATTTGTTCCTAGAAGAAAAGAAGTGCAGGTAATGAAGGTAAGTCAGGCCACACGAGCTAAGTGGTATTGATCTCAAAATATACCCTCAGGCAATCAGAATGGATCAAAAGCACAATTAGCCCAGGGACTCTGATATATGCACTACCATAATTTGCAGCTTGAGGAGAAAAGCAGAAATTAACATCTCCACTTTCTCATCTGCAAAAGAAAGATAGCACTTTTATATGCCTACATCTCTAGGGATATTGCTGATGGATTATGATAGTATAATTAATTTGCAGCAGTGTACGTTGTGTGGTATAATTTTTTTTCAGGGGTTTCTATAAAATATCTGTCTGCCTCTTCTTCATACAAAAAGCTGTAGCTGATAAGACCACACTATGTGACTCCTCATATAAACAATCAACTGAAGCTGCAGGCTTGCACGAAAATTTCTATTGCAAGATTCAGGGCTAGTTGTTGTAGCCTTGAGAGTCATGAGTCTCTTCTATGCTTTAAAGTGAAAGAGAGGGGAAAATACTTCTAACATAATAAATTATATTCAATATCACATGATCATCTTAGAAAGTGGTGCACAAATATTCTTCCATTTGAGTATGTTTTTTCTTTAGAGAATCTCTTGTATTACACTTAATCATTAATCATTAATTAATTAATCAGTAAAGATAAAGCAAAAGTGCCATTTACTATATTCAAAAGCCTATTTGAGTAAACATCTTCCAGAGATGTTTTATGCCTATACTTCTTAATCCATGTTTTATATTAAAAGGTGTATTGAACTGTTAAAACTGGAATCTTAAAATAAACCACAGTTTGTTTTAAGAACTGTGATTGTATTAAGAAATTCTTGTCAAGAGGCAGAAGTAAGAATTAATTATTTGTGCTTGGCAGAGAACCAAAATGACAAAATTGCCATAGTCATTTTAGCATCCTTACACATAGACATTAGTCTTAGCAAAGCCGTGCTTCAAGAAAGAAGACTGATATGCCTTCATGCATTAAAGAGGTTGCATACTGAACCAGTAAGAATGATGTAGATCCATGGCCTTGATGTCTTCAGGGTTGTGGAGGTAATGACTACTGCATTTTTTTCCCAGGACTTTTCTGTAATTTTATGTAGGGTTTCTATCCTTGCTTTTGTTAAGTCTATTATTTCTAGGAAGTTGAAAATTTTTATGGTGATCAGATCCTTTAAGACAGTTTTAATGGGATATAAGCATGTGAGAGTGGCAAAACGTCTGGCTCAGACTACTCTCCTGAGGCTGTTACGAAACACTCAGAGTCTGAATTAATTTCTACCACACTGTTATTCAGCTGGGCTACTTCTTATCCTACACCTGGCAGTAAAAACTCAACATCTACAGAATGCTGATATACCCACATCTATAGATGCTTCCAAATTAACAATACTTCATAGCAATTCAGTCTTTAATTATTTTAGATAGGGAAGAAGACAAGGAGTCTTAGGTAAAGACTGATAGAAGTTCACCTAAACATGTGATGAAAGACTGAATGAAGTAACATGAAATACTAATTTTGAAAAAATGCTTTCATAAACAGTGATTTGCCTACATTTTCAGGTAAAACCTTAGAGGTGAGTTGCCCTTTGTATAGATTTTAAGGTAAGTCAAAAGTGCGAAACTGCATACATCTACTTTCTGCTTTCTCATCTTCAGTTCTGCTTCTTGTACGTAGGCTCTGGGCTCAAAAATCTACTGAAGTCAAGACTGTGGCATTGTACACATGCATACATGTTACCTATGTTTCAGAAAATCTTCTTGCATTGACTTAAATATGTCTGTCTGGTTTTATTTGGATATTGATGTCTTGTGAAAACTTAATGCTATCAATTTGTGGCTATTTGCAGAATATGCAAATGGAGCACTCAGCTGGAAAACTGGACAGTATCAGGGTTCCCAAGTCTGAATGTGAGAAAATTTATGTAACAACACTGAAGCTCAGTGCTCCAGTATGCAGCTCAGAGACAAGTGGTTTCCTAAATTTGAAACTATTACGCATGACTTATGATATATTGCTCTGTGTGTTCCACAAATCAGTCTTTCATTCACAAATATGCTTGTATAGCCAGAGAACAGAAGGAAGTCATGAACTTGTAAATTCAAGTCCCACTGTATGATGCAGAAGAGTGGAGAATTTATTTTTTTTTTAAACTAATCCAGACTTCATGTGTTGCCTTGACTATTATGATTAATTCTTTGGTGTCACAGTACCCATGTATAAAATAATCTTCCCCCTCTTCAGAGGCATGCTAGACTGAATTCATTACATGAGACATTTAGCTAGAACACCTGTGAGTGTGCCCTTTAATTAAATGAAAACTGGATCATATCTGTTTAAAGTTCTGTAGAGGGTCAGGAAATGCCCTCTGCAACTTAGGCTCCTTATATCAAGCTGAAAGTAGAATAAGTGAAAATTCTTGACATTCTATCCAAAACTCCATCCACAAGAATTGCAGTTTAATTTTTTAGCCTCTGCCATTAATTAGCTTTTTTTTTACTCAGAGTGTTATATGCACTGGGTGAAAGCTTAACATTTAGAACAATACAGTGCAAAAGTGAGCTTTTTGCAGTCAGAGGTTTAAGATTTGAGGTGCTGCCCTTTTGAAAACACTGGTATAGTACCTCACACTGGCATAAGTAGAAATAGAAAGCATAAAGAAATAAAATACCCATTATGTATTACATAGCAAGTAACTGCATTTCTGAAAATGATAAGCAAGAGCAGGGATTACTTTGGTTTTGATGGACTGAAAAGCTGTAGTGTCATATCATGCTCATCTATTGTAGCTGAAATTCAGGCTGAGACAGCTAGACTTCCTCCTCTTTACATGTATACGAACATGTCTTTTGCACCTTCTTCTGGAAAGGATGAATGATGCTCTCCATCTCCATAGTGGTCAGTTTTGCAGATGGGGATGGAGCCATGATCTCGCTCTTTCCCTTGATGTCCTCAGACTCAGACTAGACTTCACCACTATACCAGAGTAAAGATGCCAATGTTCATTCACATCCTGACACACTCATGTAGAACCACAAGAAACAGTGAAACTCTGTGATTTCTACATTCTGGCCAGCTTCTTATTGTATTTGGGTTTGTTCAATGGATAGGTAAGTGATCTTTTCAGGTTGTTAAAATGTAGCCCCTAAAATATGATTTACTGAATATTGACATGCTGGGTCACATCCATCATGCTTTGAAATACAACTGGCAGGCACAGAAAATCTTCAGACTAGCGGTAAAATTATGATTTCTTTAGCTACCAACATTGTAAAGTCAGGAGGATTAATTCTGGTTCAAACATCACCATCCTCAGCAAGGACTTTTGTGGCTGTAACTAAGGTAACAACATTGATGATGTGATGTGTAGCCACAACAGAGTCCAATATGTCTCCCAAGCCTCTGATCTTAAAATATTGCACAGAAGTAGTTTGAATTTGCTTGTGTCAGGGAAATAAGCAGGACTAAATGCAAAGTATTGCTGTGCTTCCTTGCTTCTTAACTATCTAGGGCCTCCTGTGTGTAATGCTGCATGTAACAGACTCAAAATGAAGGCCACATGGAAAACTTTAACAGCTTCAGGATTTGTCCCTTTTGTAAGTAACTTGTTTTATAATATGCTTCTTTATCCTGCAATTCTGACATAAAACTCAATATGGCTTCTATTGGTTTGATTATTATTAATTCTTAGTTCTCATAGCTTTTACTCTCTCATATGAGGAAAAGCCGTCTTGAAAGAGTATATAAAAAATATTTAAATTATTTAAAAATGCAAGTAACTGTTGTTCTTTCTATCCTCAAACTGTATTTTAACTTAGCCTTTCTTTTAATGTTATTTTTTATAATGTTACAACTTTTGTATACATTTCATTAACCTGGGGCCTCACTGAAAAAAAGCAGCAAAGCAAAACTGCAAAATGTACAGGGTTCTCCCCCATGCTATGCTGTTGTAAGATAAAAGCTGCACAACCTTAGGGCTCTTAGAGTCAATATAAATGATTGTTCTAGAGGAATTCTTATGAACCTTTTCTCGGTCACAGAACTGAAGTAAAAGAAGTGTTTGAATGATTTCTATGCTTTTGCTGTGATAGGTCCCTTTTCAGACAGTGGTAAGTCAGTCCTACTAGATACTGGTTTGTCCCGTGCTCCTCAAAAGAACCTTTTGATAAGCTGGATCTTGTGATTTTGGGGTTTTGGGTTGGTGGCTTGGGTTTTTTTGGAATGGATGACATTGCAGATACGGTCTCATTTTTCATTGGAGGATTTTCAGTGGAGGATTTGGCCCCACAACCTTTCCTTCTCATCTTGTAGAGTCTCCTTTCAGCCAGTGCAGACTGATATTACTTTATTCAGTCTGCCCACCGGGCATAAAGAACAGAGATTTCTGTCAAAACCTTGTCAGAAGCTGATTTGTCAAGTAGTATTGCTTGCTTCCTTGATTACAATTTCAGTGGTATTTACCAATAGTTTACTTCACAGAATTTCCTTGTTCTCATCTTTTAAAAGAAATCCTGTACTCAGCTGAATTCCTAAAGGAATGGGTCATGAGGACCCATGATTTGCAAACTTCTTGGTCAAGTGCTCATCCACATATCCAAGAGCTGGTTGTGCCCAGTGTTCCCATTCATGCTGTAACTCTGTGTGTGTGTACATGTGTGTGAGTGTTAAAAGTATATTGCTGCCTGATTGTTTTGAAGTGAAAGCAAACAATAAGGTAGTACGCTAATTCAAACTCATGGTTATAAATTACTGGTCTCTTGGCAAATGAGCAAGAAGATGAAGCAACTCTGTGAAGACAAGTATGCATAAAAATTAGTGTAATGAGTGTAAAAAATGAATGTAAAAAAATTAAATTGCTTGGTTATCCCTTGACTGAGCAGAATCATTTCAGTTAAAATAGAAAAATTCAACCAGAAGATGTTTTGTTTTGATCAAATATGGAAAAAGCAAAGAAAATGGTTGAAATTAGATTTAGTGCCAACCAAAGCCAGTATCAGTGAACACAAATATCCTTTTTTAAACTTAACAAAAAAAATTTCTCATATTTGGGGGAAAAAGGTGTTTTAATATTGACATTTCAAAGTGTGACTTTTCTCATATTAAAGACAACACTTGATTACAAAATAATACAAGTTAATCAAAAAGATTTCAGAATTGGAACACTTGGAGAACAGAGAATTTTTTTCCAGAGGAAAAAAACAGCTATTAACATGTCCTAGAAGTGCTGTGTCCTTCCAAACAAAACATAATAACATCTTATAGTACCCAGTATTTGCAAGTTTAAAGTTAATGACTTGGGAGTATTGTACTGTCAAATTAGTTTGGTTTTACCTTTCCATGATCATTGCAGCTAGCCCCACATTTCCTTTCATTCATTTTAAATCCCTAAGTTAACAGTATTGCTGTAATGTAGGTAAAGTGTTTTTCTCAAAAACTCAATGTCTACTGCTACACAAATGTCATAACTTTATATATGTGTTCTCCAAATGTTAATGAAGAAGCAGTTTCTGCAATATCAAAACTCTCTCCCGGCCAGAGAGTAGATTGTCTATTCCCTACATTTTTAGCTTTGTTATTTCTTTATTGCCGTGATGAAAATGCCAAAAAGCAATGTTTCATGCTGTATTTAAGAAATATGCATGCTTACAGTCAAACCACTGTTCCCATAGCAAAAGGCTCTGGTATCACTGTCAGTATATCTCTGTGCGGGTAGAGGACTGCAAACATCTGGTGGGTACATTTGTCAATGCAGACCTGTTTAGCTCTACCGTTTCCAGAACTTCCTTTAGATGTGGTGTTGATGAACAGATGATATCTTGAACTAATACTTATTCTTCATTAAACTACATGCAGCTAGGAAGAAACAAACCTCTTCTTCTCTCAACTACTCAACAAAGCAGAAATACTGGTAAAGTACTGAAGTATGGCACTTGGCATGATCCCACCTTATTTTTACAAGGACTGGGCATCCACTATGCAATCTTATTAGCATTATATGAAATAGAATGGGATTTTTAACATAAGTATCATACCAAAAGATTTACAGCAAGCAGAATGGCCTTGTTCCAGATTCTTGTTCTATTTGTGCTTATTGAGAGAGGCTAGTACAAGTCCCGGTGTACAGACCTTCAATCCAAAAAGACAGGGCATACACAATTGTTACTGAGTTCAATGATGGAAAAAAACAGGAATTAAATAACAAGTGCCATTCAAGCAGAGGATTTTTTTGTAGTTGTCAAATAGATTTACAAGACAGCAATATACTGGTATGCCTGCAATCTCTGACAATGACAGATAAAATATTAATAAAAAAATGCCCTTCTAAAATACTTGAAATTGTTGTCACATCTTGGAAAAGTTAAAAATAAACTTCTGTTCTCTTACCTTCCAAGTATTATTTTGAATTTTGTTTATAAGCTTTCAAACCCTCCTTAAAGAAGTTTTAAAATACCTGGTGTGATAGAAAATTATTTTTCCAGAAATCTAAGGGCTTGCCAACATGAAGAAGTCGGTGTGTGGCAGTTTGCACTCTGAATTTACAGTCTTGCACCACACTAAAGCACTAAAGACAACCTTAATTTGCAGGAACAATGTGGCTAAGAAGAAAGCATGGTGCAATGTGAAGCTGGAGTCAACACCCTTTTGGAGTGCAACACGGAGTAGCTCCTGGAGCTCAATGTAGAACACTGTAAATTCAAGTGTAATCAATCCCACTGGTGAGTAACACCATGTAGCAGACAGACCTGCTGTGTCACGTGGTGGCTGCTGAAGCTGGGACTCTATACAGTTTACATTCTGCTTTCTTCTCTTTCCAAATGCTGGTGTCTTGTTAAAATTATCTATTTTTTTCCTTTACCCAAAGTTCAGCATTTTAAACGTAGCGGTAGAAATGCTCCTCTGCCTTTTTTAGAGAATGTGGGTAGCTCAGCACCTATTCCCACTTTTGTCTTGGTCCCCCTTTCAATCAGCTCTAAAATTCAAGTCTGTATAAGCTGTTTTGCAAAGACGCTCTAGGTGTTTCTACACGGACCAAGAGCAGAGCAGCACTGAAGCAGTATTCCCTGCAAGTTAACCACCTCTGTTAAAAAGCTGATGGTTTTAACTCTGCCTGGGCTAACATGACTGTACTGTTTCTGAGACCTATGGTACTGTTGTCTGCCACAGACATTTATTGGCTCATTAGGAGCTTGCTCTGAAGCCTCAGCAGGTGCTGTGTAACATAGCACAGGCATCTTTTGAGTGTCTGCCACAGAACAGAATTGCTAAAATGCAGTAAGGAAATACAGGGAAATCCCACAGTTTTTTCCCATTAGCTTTCCCTTTGGCATGAGAGTGGTGAAGTGATGTAAAGAAGTTTAACTGTAGCCTTTCTTTGTTTTCAAGTTCCTTAGAAAGTGCACTCTTGCTACAAGGAACTGTCACCCTGGTTTTGCTATTCAATTCAGTAGAGATACGATAAAATCTGCTTTTGTACAAGACTTTCTCTAGTGCCACCTCTTTCAAGAACTCTCCTTATGCAATAACCTGTTTCTCAGGGAATGAAAGTCAATGTTGAGCTGCTAATATCTTCTTACATGGGCCTGCTGGCAAACCTGTCAAATATTTGTGAGTAGCTCATTGCTACAGATCGTGGTAAGATGTAATATGCACTCATACTACTTGTCCAGGAACTTCTTCCAAAGTTTGTGCTGAACGGCTCCTCTACATCTTTGGTCCTTCATTGCATTAAGCAACTCTTCTACCACACATAATTAAAAAACATCATTCAGGTAATGTCTACAGAGAAATCACACAAGTAATGGCCAATAATAATTAACACCATTATGTGATAGAAAATACCAGATCATATTTTTCTTTTAGGATATCCTTACTTGAAGAAAATAATTATTTCCCCTCCAGAAAATTAAAGTTAAGAAAGCAGAAGAATAAATGGAAAATTATCAGTCTGCAACAGACACTGCTTTCATGTCCCTTCAGAGCCTAAGATATCAACTGATTTTCTGAAGGCCTCATACCTCGTAATGTTAAGCTTAAAAAAAAAGATTACTAGATTTTTAAAGGCTAAAGTCTTCTAAGACACAGAAGCTCACACTCAGACACAGAAACAGAGTCCCTAACTTCTGCCAGGCTTATAGCTTTAGATAAAGTGTTCAGTGGTGTTGTGGATGGAGTGATACACTTCATTCATAAGACAGAAGCAAAAATATACTTTATCGATATAAAACAGTGAGTCAACAAAGCTCAATGGTAAATGTGACAGTGGTTTAACAAGATTTGATGGTGAGGTACACTTGATTACTGCAGAGAGGACATGGTCAGACAAAACTGTCAGGGAGACCCTTCTGTTGAGTCATGAGGTTCAGAAAGGACCCCCTTGCTTTCTAAATGCCTACTCAGAGAGGACTCTAGGTGCAGCTAGATCCAATCCTAATCCCAGATTTGGTCAATGGTTTATGTCTAAAGGATTATATATGCACAATCAATTCTTTATATCACTTAGCTAAGATCTCAAAGTTTAGCATGCTATTAGTCATTTACCAAGGATCTGTTGCGGCAAGGAATCTCTCAACCTTGAGGAGTAACCTTGGGAGGTGTCCCTACTCAAGGGGAGACCCTGGAGTACAGCCCGCTGGTAAGGAGAGCTCAAAGGGCTTTTGGGCAGCTCACTATTTATGGGGATAAGATGATTGACCCATAGTCATATTTGCATACCAACCACAGAGTTTAGTTCCTTCACCATGGTTAGGTGGGCGCATTGCACAATAGCCCTTGGCTATTGTGTTGTTATCTGTCTCCTGAATCCACTTTGAGCGGGATGCAGCCATCATGACCGGACACATCCATCACTGGTGGTTGTCACCTGAGCAGGGTTACAGAAGATAAAGGTCCGGGGTGGGGGGGAAGCACACTGTCAGAAGTGGTTAATAATGTATACAGCTACAAATACCCATATTAGTTTTTTTCCTAGATTTCAGCTTTTGGTTCTAGCTTCTCAATCATTTGTATCTTTCTTTCCTTTCTATACCTGTATTCTCAAATTATTTTAGAAATGAGATCTTGGACCACAAAACTAGGAGGAAAGATTCCACCATTCATACTTTTCCACCTCCTCCAACTCCTATCAGAAAAAAAACCCTGAATTCTTCCCAGCAATTCAGGTATTAGTTTTGACAAGAACAGGAAAGTCTAGAAGGTGCTAACAAGAATCTTGGTTTTAGATGCTTATTATTAGCCCTCTACATGTATTAGTAAAATAAACTAGAAACTGAAATCAGGTGATCCTAAAATGCTGGGATTTATCAGTGTTCTGTATGATGCTGCCCTAAAACTCCACTATCATATACAACAGTGGTTTTTGGTGTTATGATACTGATGTGGGAGTTACTGACATATGAACAATCTCTTTTCAGGGGAATATATACTGGCACATGAAGAATTGTGAATAACACTTTTCCATCTGACCTAGTCAACATGTGTGTTGTCTCTGTGAAGGCTGTGTCAAACATGGCTTTCAGACTTTCAAAGCTTTCAGTCTGCTTTGGAAAAATCACTGCAGAAAAAGCAAGTGAGTTCATATCTGGGTTTTGGATGATTTGAAATCATGTGAAAGTATTTTTTTTCATAATCTATTCATAAGAGCACTTCCAAATCTGCATCAACTGCATGTCCAGTGTGTACTCCTCTAGCGGTCAGAAGCAGGAAGGTCTTCGAGCCAAGGGACGTTGCTTTCTGTTTTCATAATTTATTCTTCACTGAGAGAAAGTCTCTGAGAATACATGTAGCACTGCATAAGTAATAACAAGATTTTCATACCCTTCCATAAATTTGTCTGACCTCTTGTTCAAACATGTTCTCAGTGGCTCTGTTGAATGAGAATGTAGGTCTGTAAGGAACAACAAGCAACAGCCTCATACGAGTGGAATGTCTGCATTTTCATTTGTTTGCAAAGTGTCATGAATAACTGGCTATTATAAATTAATGTACTATCATTGACTCCAGTACAGCTACATCAGTGTTGCTCAGTGGAAAGTCTTGTCCTTAATCTTAAGAGCAAGAAGATGCTGTTCTTCAAGTATTCTTGGAGGATTTTTTTGAACAGTTTTTCCCTTTCTTTGCAAAATCCAGCAAAATTCAATCTCTGAATAATAGAAGGATGTAAATTTACATTGCTTTGCTTCTTCTCTGCTTCTGCATAAAACAATAGTTTACAGTCATTCTCCAGAATGTAACATGCTGGTTCTACCTCCTGCTAAGTACACTGCCTAGAGAATTCCCTTTCCGAACAACTATTTGGAATATTCCCATCCTTAGCGGCTAGTCAACGTACAAAGAAGCTGTATCTCCTTTTCTTGTAATTTTCTAATCTGAAAGCTAATTCTGACATACACTTCTTTTTCTTATGTACAAATGCCTTATGTAGTACAAATACCTTTAACCTTTTCTTTCCTAAGGGCAATAGCACTTGTGAAATTTTAGTCAAGAAATTGTTATTAAGTTGACCTTACCACAACAAGGGAATATAATAAACATAATCATATAACTATATTGTACTATTAGTTATGTAAAAATTCTAATACAAATTATGAGGAATTATTAGCTTCATCATAATCATCAGTTTCATTTTTTTACCAATGCAATTGCTGTTTTAATCTAAAGCTCTACCTACATATGTTCTTACCATTCTGAAGTAAAAATGGCTGTAAATCAAGACAAAAAGGTGTGGCCACCGTGTGCCATTTTCAATGGCAAAATATCAAATTTCGGTGTTAGAATTTTAGAAGTGTACTACAACTCTTACTGTTTATTTAGTTTACACACCTCATCTCATCTCCCAGTGAGATGAAGGTACCTGTGTTCATGCTCAATATGGTCTCATTAATGAGCAGTGAGCAGGGGGTGAAGGAGTGGAAACTTGCAGTTGTTGGTAGGAAACCATTGGATCCGTTTAAGCTATATTGTGTAATCCATCTTATGCCATTCACCTTTAGGTTGATATTATGAGTGAACTGAAATACTGCATGCTTTCAGTTCCTTGTTAAAATTATTTGCATGCACAAGCAATCACACACGTACCCAGGTGAGTGCTCATGCATACATGCGTAATATATTCCGAAGTTCTAGATTGTGGTGCATCCAATTAATACCTGATAATTTGACAAGTTGGTGCTCTATTAAAATAGCTTGATGCTATTCTACTCAGTTTCTATGTCATAATTTCTCATTTCTTCTAAAGAAAGCAGTGAGTGAAGTTCCACATTAATTCTGAAGTGAGCAACTCAAATGGCATGAACCGGGCAGGTTATTGTCCAGAAGAAGTGGGAGCTGTCTGCTCCCTCAGGGTTGGAAAGCCAGGACCCAGGGCGATCCCAGTGCCAGATGCGTCCATCGCAACATGCAGTCCCAAGGGGTGCTGAAATGGGGCTCCTGGGCCATGCGCAAGGCTGGTGGGAGGTCCCATGGGAAGCTGGTGAGATCCATTAAGGCTTGTGAGTGCTGTCAGGGCCCTAACATTTATGTGACTCAAGGATGAATTTGTTCTGATACCCCTGAGATAATGGGACCATTCTAGCAATTAGGTAATGTTGCTGTTCCTCCTCCAAGGAAATTTTTGTGTTACGCTAACAATAGCAAGATTCTGCCATACTCATTCTTCTCATCATGTTGATGGTGAAACAGTTTGGACATGTGTACTCACAGCAAAGGGAAAACTGTAGAACATAGACAGTTGCAGCTGGAAGTATTTTTTTTTTAATCCCCCCTCTCCCCAGTTGAATTTCTGTTCAGATGGAGAGGGCCTAGATTTAGGGTGGTGGATTTAGGTTTTGGAGCTATTCCATGACATTGTTACCAAAAGAAAACTAAAGAAAATCTTTCACCAAACTAATAGGGTACACATTTTCAGCCAGATGTTGAGCACTAGTGTGAATGACAAAAGAGGACAGAGGACTTTCAAGTCCCTGGGTCCACAAGTCTGGTGACCAGTAATCTGTCAGATAACTGAAGACTTGAGAAAATGGGGCCAGAATACATGGTTCTGCTAAGAACACTAATATTGGCTCTCCTGCATATGAAGCTCCATGGCTGAGTTTGAACTAGCTCTAGCTTTTGAATTTCCTGTGATGCTGTTATTGCAAAATAATATTACCCAGTTTTGTAGCAACAAAAGCGAAGATGTGCCAAGACTACTGTGGCGCAGGAATAGAGCTGTTTAAGTATTTAGGCACAGCTGTGTGTCTGGTGTTTAGCTACAGTACACTCTCCTGAAAAACATACAGTGTCTGGTTTCAGAAAAGAATAAAATCACAGCTACCTGTGACAATACTTTTTTCCTCTTCTGTCATTATTGCTTCCACAAGTAGGATACAGCCCAGCTATTTTTATCCGGATGATAATTTGCCTCAAACTCTGGGTTCAGTTGTCTACATTTTGTTTAGCTTTTTTGACATTTCTGAGAGAGACCCATCTCCAAAGGGTGAATTCAGCAGACCAGAGAATCAAGCACTAATAATGGATATGACACAGAAATGATTTAAGATGAAAGTTGCGTTTGAATTTGTAGGAAACTAGAACAACCTAAGAATAAGGATTTTGCTCATGCTCTACTGTTAGAAAAGCTCATGGGTCTGACTGAAGACAAGATTTTCCAGAGACTGAAGACTTTTTTTTTTTCAGGTGCTCAGTTATTTTAGTTTTACTTCTTCATTTTTTCCCTTAAAAAAAAAAAAGTTCAACTTCAATTTGTCTTTTAGATAAAACACATATACCTGCATTTTCAAAAGACCTAGACTCTAGCATGCTGTACAATTTTATGAATGAGGGTGTCATTATTTTGATGTCTAAAATGGGAAATGAACTGCTTTGGAAGTCTTTCTGCCATTGTGGCTCCTGAGCTCTTCAGCAATTCTGACCCTCTGGGAATAACCTGAGTAGTCTCAGCTCAAAAAAGATAAAATATACCTACAGAAAACATTCACAGAATGGCTCTCACACTTTTTTTTTTTGGTATGTGTTCCAGTAGATCTGGGAGCTCTTCAAATTCCAGCAAGCTAAATGTTTCCAAGCAGTTTTGTGTATTAGCATAATTCTGGGGAAGAAAAGGATCTCTTAATATTTCCTGTGACAAATACACAAATTAATCCAAGGCCAACAGAGGAAAAGCTGAGGTGCACGGCATCTGTTAAAGCCTGGGCTGCTTCAGGCATGACAGTACACTCTTGTTGGATCAATTAACTGGACTAGCCATGTGAAAATAGTTGGTAGGATGTACACAGATGAATAAGTTCTTTAATTTTTGATACAGCTACAAGCAGGAAAACAGTCGTAACAGACAGAGTATACAGCCAAGCTTGGCTACATAGCAAACTTTAAGGAGAAGAACAAAGATTTCTGCCAACCCAAGCAGAGACACTACAGGAATGAGCAGATCTGGGGAAACTACTCCAGGTTTTGTTCCACTTCACAAATGAACAATTCATCACCAAAATGGCTCATTCTTTAGTTTTTCTTCTTCCTTTGCACTAACTCCCATACACCAGAAATGTGTAGACTCACCAATCTTGGGCAGGCAAACATTGATTTCCTTCCAAAATGACTGGGGTCCTTTTCCTCAAAGTCAGCTTTGGCAGGTAAACTGGCAGGAGGCATGCTTATTTCATCATAAGTTTATTTAAACAGATATGGCAGAGCAGTATTTTTGATAAATCTGTGCTTGCATAGAATTGCCTGCATTGTTTGGGTTTGTTTGTTTCTTTTTGCTTATTTCCCTTCCTGGTGTAAAAGACAATACACAGTTTTTACCATCTCACACCTAAGACCTTTCAAAAGTGGCTACAGATCTCTGGTGCTTCAGATGCTGGTTAAATGAACCACAGAGACCAAGAGCCTGTTTTAAAAGATTTGTTCCTGAAGCTTTTTTTTTTTTTTTTTTTTTTTTAACTTTACGTCAGCTTGTGAATGCTCAGCATCTCTGTAAGTCAGGCCACCAGTAATTCAATGTAAAATCTGAAGTGCCAAGAGTTAACTGAAATTCTTAAACTTTATATGTGAGGGCTATGCACAGGGCTGTATGGTGAGTTAGGGTCAACACCTCTTTGAGAAATCAGGAGAGTCTGGGTTTTATTCCTGGTGTCTGACCAAGTACCACACAACTTTAGAGTTTTCTATGGATGAGATAAATGAACCTACTGCTCCTCAGCCCAAGGGGAAACACATACATGGAAAGGCATGCTTAATGTCACAGACTATAAATACCTGAGGCCAAAACCAACAATAGCTTTTTCCCTGCCATTACAGAGTAGAGGTAAAAAAAGGCTTTATTGGCTTTCAGTGATTTGCAGTTCTCATTGTATTTGAAAGACCCTGTAACCCATACTTCCCACTCTCATGGACCTTCTGAACGTGAGAAGATGTTCATCAACACGAATCAGCTCAAAGATAAGTTCTGAGCAACAACTGTCTACACAGTTAATATATGTAAGGACATCACGACAGAGCTATTTTGAGGGCAACTTTTCAACAGCGTACTGGGTGACTATGCAATTGCATTACCAGCACATGATGTTTAATTCCATGATTCTGTGTTGTGCAGTTACAAAAGCACTTTTATACTGAGAAATTCAGAATTTCAAGTGTGGCATGGCACTGGCATTTGTTCAGTCTTATCTAGTGCCACAGTTGTCAAAAAAAAGAAGAGGAAATAGGGTGCTGTATAAATAGAGAAATGGAGCCTCCTCTCCTTTCTGTGCCCTGAAAGCAGCAGAAAGCAATAACAAAGGCAGTTTCATGGGAATCTGGGGAATTTTGCATTGTGTGATGTTTGACTTTGAAAACTAGTGGCATTGCTGATGAACAGGCATAAGGTGACCATATATTCTACTGCAATGGTCCAAGTGTTAGATTGTGTCTAGACATCTGAGCCATTGCTTGACAGACTGATGTGGAGCAGTTCTGAGCCTGTGTTACTTCATTGTAAAGGTGACCCTGTCATTAACCTGTCCCGGACTGAGGAAAGACACTTGCAGTTCAGCCACACCCCAGTATCTGCATCCACCTGTTTGAATTTTTATTAAAGCCAATATAAAGCCAATACAAGTTCATTGGCTGTCTGAAGAGGTGAATACAGTGGCCTTAAGATTTTTAGTTTTGAAACTGAATGTTGAATTTTATACGATTTAATTTAATGTAAATTAGCTTTGCTCCACTGCAGTTTAGTTGCATCAACAGGGAAGCATGAGATTTATACAGCATTTGTGCTGCACATTTGAATACACAAAACCTTTATTTGTATATGTACAGACATAAATATTTAAAGAGTAAAAACATTTTAGCTGTTAAAGAATAAAAAAATACATAAGCTGAATTTAGGTCAAAGAAAAATGAGGTTTAAGTTCACCACAAGTCTATGAACTATCTGAAGGCTTACTGTTGCACAAAAAGAAATAGAAGTGTTTTGCCTATTAAATGTTTGGTGGTATATTTGCAGCTGTAATTTCTTGGGGGAATGTATCATGCACTCTGCTATTAATATCAGCCTGGAAGGTTGCACTTTCTACTTGAATACAGCTTTTTGTTATGCTTACAAGAATTTCTGCAAATTACAATCCTCAATAAGAGAGATCCTTACCTGCTACTAAGAAAAAAAGAGCATCTATTTTTATGTATGACCAACATGGACCAGGCCCTACTCACAGTGCAGTGAAATGAGATAGTTGTTCACCCTCCTGTGTTGCCTACTCCAAAACATGAACCAAAAGGGCATTTGAGTGGGTCCTGATACAAGAAGGATGCAAAGCAGTGAGTCTGTAAGTCCTCCTAGGGAAGACAGCATTGGCTTTCCAACTGTATTGACTCCTGAAAATTAGGCATTTGCCTGGGGACATGTGGCTTAGAGGAAACCCTGACTGATGAGTGAAAAGGACCTACAGCATAATGCTGACCTGAAGGAAGCGAAAGAGGGGAATGCCACCACAGCCCCAGGATCAGAGATGGGACCTGGAGGGATGGTGGTGTGAAGACGGTCACGCTGCTGGAAATTTCTTGCAGTGGTTCTACCTCCTGAACCTATGAGGTTTCACAAATATTTGCAAACCTAGACAGTAAGAAAGGAAAGGGACTAGGTTTCTTTGAAAGGAAGACATGTTCCAGCACCAGAAGAAACACAGGGCTTGAGACAAGGCTCACCACTTGGAGCAGTATGATGCTGTCACCTATCTTCAGTGACCACCAGAGCTCCTTCTGGTGTCATGCTCCAGAAAGACAAATAGCTTGAGCCTGTAGAAAGATGAGGATGCAAACCCTGCTACGTGACAGCCCAAGAATGAGGGCAACATGTGTTGGCAGAATGTGGCCAATAACAGAGAGAGCAGGGCAGGAAGCTCCATTCTTATTCCACTGGCCCTGCAGAAGCAATCAGGAAATTGAGAAGTGCTCAACTCATGCCTACAGTGGTGGAGATACCACCTCCACACAATGATTGTCGAGTTGCCATTGCAAGTGCTTTCCAGTCATGTCATGAACTATGAATGTATGTCATGTATGAACTACACTGCCCTGAACATTGTAATAAATCAGTAATATTGTACACAAGTTCTGCACTATTTTCTGTTAGAAATCCTGAAATGTCTATCCCTAAAAAGGTACAAATATTGTACTGAGGACTTTTCATGCACTTGATAATACTATGGCATCAGTATTTGCAGACTGATGATACTTTTGTGAAGACTGTATCATGACAGGTAACTGGAGGAGGATACTTTGGATTATTAGCCTTTTGAATAGGCATGTGCCCAAACTGTATTCCTGGAAAACAACTGAACTCCTGAGAAAACTATTAACTAAGATGTTATATTAATTATTTGACAATCTCCATCTGTTAACTTTACACTACTGTGTTATTCCACAAGTGGTATTTACACAAGATATCTGAGGATTTTAAGCCAAGTCAAGTCTAGATAAGCCTTATTGAATATGATACCCAAAATGAAACATATTCTCCATGTAGAAAAAGTCAGTAGTTTGGATACATTTGGCCAGATGGGGGTTGTTTGAGTGTGGGGTCTGTTGGTTTGGTTAATGGTGGGGGGGCTCATTCATCCTCAGCTACTAACTGTTGATCGCAAATCATACATGCTCTCTGAGTACTGATCATATTCTGAATAGGGGTCATATTGTGTTTCAGATCTTGAAATACAAGATTCTGTACACTAATTTACTAGATTTATGTTTGATTTTTGTTCTTTAAAGCAAATTTTCACAGTTTTATAAAGACTACTTTACATAAAAATCTCTTTCAGTTCTACAGAAATAAGATGTTCTTTATGTTCTTGAATGGTTTGTGGTTTTTATTTTTATTTAATGTTATCTTTTCAGCCCACATTTAGTGAAAACTCTGAGTCCTATGGATGGTTACTCATACAGGTCTACTATTTACTCACAATACTCTTTAATGTGCATTTAGGATGCAATTTATCCCTGCAGAGAGAGTCAGTAAGAGTTTTATACAGCCCTTCAATGATGAAAGAACCTTACACGTTTCTCTGCAAAGTTTCCATTTCAAAGATGCAGAATAGAAAGCGAGAAATATTGAAACTTGGAATTATTTTCTGGAACACAATAAAACCATCTAGCATTGAAAAGTAAAGTAATTGTTTTGCAAATTGTGTTGCTTGTGTAAGTCTATAATTACTCTGTTAACACAACGTGTTTATAAGTCGGTTGCAGCATAAGCACATCACTCCTTATGTGTGGAAATCTGCCAACTGAAATACAGACTACTGTTGGCAGCAAAACTACTGCATGCTAAAGACATAAATTTGTCAGCTTAAACAGGTGCTGTAGCCTGTGACCTTGACATCTAATTTATATTCTTTGTCAGGTGTATTAGATTTCATAGGCAAAGTGTGTATGTAGATCAGCTGGCTTCATATGTTTTAAGTGAGCTCCATCTCTTAAAAAGCAGGCATTTTGCACTTAAATGCCAACAAATAAAACTGTACCTGTAGCCTGAAATATCTTTTTGTGTGTGTTGGGGAGTGAGGAATCCCCTTTTTTATTTTTGAGGAGACTGAAGGAAAAGCATTGACTGTACAGGCACTTTCTAGCATCACACAGGGATACACTATTGTTGCCACAAGAAGAGTGTAGCAGAAACCTTTACGTTCCTCTGTGCCTCAGACTGAAATCACATGTGATTATTGCTATTACTTTTGTCTTTTCTGGACTCGTGAGAAAAGATTAAATTAATTCAGCTCTGCCCTGTTTTTTGGGACTACAGGCTGCCAGTCACACAGACAGAAAAACTGCCAAACTGCCTGATTATTTTCAAGGATGCTGGATTCCTAACTGACTTTGTTGAGCTTCGGAAATCTAGTCAGTCTTTCTCAGCTGACAGTGTTATCAGTAACCTTTAAGTTAGAAATCAAGCAGATTTGGATGCTGCCATGACTGGGAATGAGAGGCTGGACAGAACAGCCCTCCCATGCCAGGTACGTGAAAGTGCGTTCTTTCTCCTCTGAGCAGTTCATTAGCCAAACAAGTGAGATATAGAGACGACAAAAGCAGTAATCAATCCAGGCAATTTTAACCTAAATAGTTATAATATAGCACAGGTTTAAGCAAAACAAGTAAGATCCTCAAGCCTCCTCTGAGAATTTAAAACCTAGATTTAAGAGTGGGAATCTTGCAGAGACATGGAGAAGCAATGGAAACGGGACAACTTCCTGCTGGTGAAGATGACTGAGTATCTTGCCTGTGAAAACACGCATTCACTTCTCTTCTTTCCTCACAGCTTCTTAATCCTCTTAATCCTATTCATCAAAAAAAAAAAAAAAGGATTTTTTAATTCCAAACCTATATAATAAGCTTATAGCAAATACATATAGGACTGTTTTCTGGATATTTCCTGTGCTCATACTACACACTGATTGCATGATTCCAGGATTGCTGCAAAGACCATACACTACCAGCTATGCATGAGTAACCTCTTTTTCCACTGAAAATAATGTATAGAAAGTGCAGTAACAGGAAAAACTGCAGTTTGTGATAAAAGAAGAAATTCAGCAGTGAAATGCCTATGGTTTGTCATTTGATCTAACCTTCACACTACAGTTACTTTGTTTTTCATGTCTCAGTTGCTGTTTAAGTCATAATGGCTGGCTAAAAGCTATTTAAGGGGGAGAGAAAAGGCAACCATTAAAACAGCATTTTGAGGAACAGAGGGGGAGAGTGGCTGATGACCTGTGTCAGAATCTGCTGTGTGGAAGGAATCTTTCATGACAAAAGAAGTGTGGATATTTACTGAATATTAATTTGCTTTGTGCCTAACCAGCTAAGCAAAGCTAACTGGGACTTTTTATTGTTCCTTTGATTGAAAAAAGTGAAGATTAATTATGGCTTTTCCTGAAATGTCCCTCATTCTAATCACCATATGACCTATTCACCGTACACATTTAGGGTTGAATATTTCAACATTTGAATATTACATGAAGGATAAAGACTAGGGGTTTGAGATTGTTTATGCTGAGAGTTGGATTTACACAGTAGTTTTTCAGTCCTTCCCTCGTTTAGGATATGTCACTCAGGCAAGGAATTGACAAAATGGTTGCTATTCATGCCTTACAGTCCTGTTTGCCAAATTGCATGGTATCTATGGGCTGGCAGGTGGCTGCTGTCTACGCACATGCTTATCCCATGCCTGCATCCATTTTCTGCAGAATTAACGATCTGCGGTTTTTTTAAGACATAAGTAGTTCTTTCCAAGTGCTTTACACTACTGCAGAGATGTACAGGAAAAATCCCTCCACATCCGCCTTGAAATGATGCAAAGCACACTGTTTGCACCAGTTTAAGTGTGGACCTCAATTTTCTTCTCTCACCATAGCCAAGAAAACTTTTCATGCATAAACTGGTCCCTCAGGGACCTTCTTCTGTGCAGCAGCCCAGCATAATGAGTCTTCAGTACAAAATTTCATGAAAGTCAGCCTTCTAGAACAGAAATATTTACTCTCAAATTTAGCATGAATTTCACAGTGCCTTTAAATCCTTTAAATCCTTTGCAGGCCTCACTAGTTAAGAAATACATGTCAGCATGACCTAACCGAGTCAGCACAAATTAATTAACAAAGCAGTGAATTATTTGTAAAAAAGAGCTACTGCCTAGAGCTTCCTTATCTGACTGTCTGGAGCCTCCCTGTATGAACCACATGCTACCGCTTTTTGTGGCAATGTAATGTACTACAGTCCTGCTTATCTGACAGGGTTTGGTGAAGAACGGTTTGTACACCCTAAAGGTATATAAACCCTGTAACTCTCCTATAGCTGTAGGAATAAACTGCTCTTGCTGTGCCTCAGCTAAATTGAATTCCCATTATTTCTGTGACCATAGAATGGTAGAAGATTTCTCTCTTCAAAACTTAAAATCAGTCCGTATTTTATAAAGGCCCGGTTTTACAGATTTCCTCAGGTAAAATTCCTGGCAAAGTTTAATGAACATTTAGCCTGAAGACTATGGACTGTAGGCCTCCAATCAGTTTCTTCTAATGATTCTAGTTTTGTAAGAATAAATTAATGGCTGTGTAAGAATCTGAATGGAAGCTGTGAAATACCAATTTATCTTTCTTCAGTTCCCAAAGAGTTATGTCATGATTTAAAACAATTCCAGCTTAAGAAAATCCGAGTTTCTGCCAGGAAATATGGATACAGTTTTACATGTCTCTTAAAGGAATTGTGTGGTGAAAAACTGTGACACCTCAATTCTGTATTATTTTACTTTTTGTGCCCGGTTGTCTGCAAGTGGTCACTTATTTAAAAGAAAAGGAAGACACTTGCCACTGTGATGGCCTCATTAATCTTCCCTGTTTACTGACAGTTTGATTTTGGATAGTTAAGGAAAAAGGTTGCAGTTCTGCTGCTTTGCCTTTCCTCTACCTTTTCTTTTTTAGTAAGAAAGAAGGAGGCTAAATCTAACCTAGTGTTCGTGAAACACTCATACAGCCCAATGGGAATTACATACCTCCAGAAAAGCATCTGTGGCATAGTAATAACTGGGATTGTCTTCTAACATGCAGTGTGCTTCCTTTCTGAGTGATCCTTAAGCCAGAGTTGTCAGTCAGAATATTTCAGCCCCTGTGGGAAAACCTGATTTCCCACCATTAATGCAGCGCTATCCAGCAACCCTGAAAATTTCCATTCACTAAACAGCAGCAAAGCTCCATTATTTTTCTCTTTGTTCGTCTTATAAAAATGTAGCTCACATATGGCGTGGGAGGGAAATGCTACAGAGTGCATTTAGAGGACATATATTGTTGAATTAGAATTGCCACTAAAAGTACATTTTAAAAGTCACTGAAAACAGAGTAAACCTCTGTCAACTAAAGCATTAGATACTGATCTGGTCTGATTCAGACACAAGCATTGTAATAGTCACAAGTGCAGGTAAAATATTCTTTGTTTATCTTAAATTTTTGTTTCCGTAATGACAATTATCAAGGTGTTTTTTCTGATCTTCTGTATTAGCACCAGCACCTGGCATCTACCCTTGACTACCAAGATTCTTCACATGCTATAAGCAAGCTGTAGATTTCTAAGGTTTGTTTTGTCAGCTCCATCTTCCTATGTGGGCTGCCATTTGGCACACACAACCGAGCAGATATCAACTTTACTTTCAATGAGACATTGTTATAGTTCCTGTCCTTGCTACACAGTCATGAAGTCGCAACTGGACCACCACTGTCGAAAAGACCAGCATCTGAACTCTTTTTTTCTTTCTTTTTTTTTTTTTTAATTTGATGCAAAAGGTTAGGAAAGATTTTCAAAAATTCATTTGCATGTAAAATGAACTGGTAATATTTTGTAGGATACTCCATAGGGTTGCTGTTTCTGTGGATTAGAAATTCATAGGTTATCCCTCTGAACAGCAAAGCAGAATAATAAAAATGCTCTGTTAAAAATGCAAAGTCCTTTAAATACTCAAACATACCAGCTGTATGTCTAGACACTCTGAAGATTTTAAATACAAAACAAAGATTTCCTTGGCTAAGGGGTTGTCCTTGAATATGAAACAGACATGGTTTTGCTTTTGACATTGACCTGCTGTACCTGAAAAATATGTTGCATTCAACACAAAGACTTGTTTGACTTCGGTCAGAGATGACAGATGGAAAATTTCTTTTTGCACATTTTTATTTCATGTACTGCTCTTTGATTTTTTTTTAGGCTTTCTTGCTAATGCTTGCAGCGATGGAAGTCTTCGCTTTATATGAGCAAATGCCTAAACTATCTGCTTTTCTCCCTTCTCCTTATGCAGTTTCCAAGGAATGACAGGCATCTTTCAAGTCTCTGTGTGAAGGCCAAAAAATTCTCAGTCCCCTAAAGCTCATTCCTCCCCTGCATGGTGTATTGCTCCCGGTTATTCTGAAGATTGAATCCAGACAACAGAAAAGGTCACCCTGCCCTATTGAGTGCTGCTTGAAGTGATGCCTTAGCTGTAGCTATTCACCCTGAAAATCAACTGGAGAGTCAGGAACTATCTCCAGTGATGGGCTCTTTGCTCTTCTGAAAGGCAAGCTTCACACGTTCAGAAAGGTGCTACAGGAAAAGTATGGTGTGTTCCTCTTTCTGGGTATGCTCCCACGCTTGTTCATGTCATGACCAACTTGTGAGGCCAAGCCCCTCTCCAAAGTGCCTGTTGCAACTACTGAGTTCAGGGAACAGAGGACGGAAGAAAAACCTGTGACCACACAGCAGTCCTGTAAAAGGCAGAGTCTAACACCAGTGAGGTGAACTGACTAAGCAAAACATGCCACAGCAGGTGAAAACCAGCATAGAGGCTGGGTGTGAGAACATTCTGGTGCTGTTTCCAAAGGTGCCTGTTACGCACTCATCATTAATTTTAAAAGACCCCTGAAAGCCTTAGAGCTGTTACATGTGCAGTCTTGAAATATTTTAACTCCCTTTGGAAAATGGAGAAAAAGCAGTGCCCAATCACCTGATAGGTGCTCAGAGCAAGAACAGGCTGAGGAAGAAAGACTGTCTTCTCTTCGCTTTCCAGACCACTTTGCTCCAATCACTACAAAGGTGTGGGAAATTGGAGGGTATCAGGCTTCAAAAGAATAACGGCGGTTAAGATCATGTGGCTAAACCCACTACAAGAAACATCAGTTTAGAGAAGAGGGCTGCTGCCTGACAGCAGTGATTGACACCATCTCAGGTGCCTTTATCTGTGTTCTCACCTAGGTTGAGAACTATTCTCTGGAGAAAATAGAGAAATTGAAGCATCCAGGTGGATGGCTGAGCTTTAAGAAAGGGCATGCCTCAAATATTAAATATGCATGGGCCTCTCTTGATCCCAGCCTTCTTGCTGTAAAGATAGGAACTCAAAGGACAATGTTCTGCAAAACTTGGTATTCCTGTACAATTCCCATAGGAATTCCTGGACTATGGTCACTCACAAAACATAAAATCCTTGTTGGGGCATCAGGTGGAAAATATTCTTTGATCCCAAAATGACACTTTGTCCTGTAAATCTACCAGCAATGACTCTTTTGCTGGGTGAAGGATCTGATGTGGCTTTTTTGTTGTTGTTGTTTTTTTTTTTCTGTTCTTCAACCATAGCCAGGGCTGGAGCCACTGCTGCTGGAGAGGAGACTGATCGAGGATGGGTACACACTAGAGGCAATGGTGGTCCCAGGCTGCGCGGGGTGTCTGGGTGAGAGCTGAAGGACCTGTGTAGCATGCCTGTTGGGCTTGGTCTTGGCAGACTCGGATTACCTGGGGACAGGCTTTTTTAAAGGATCTGGAGTAGAGGAAGCCTGGAAAAGTAAGCTGCTGCTCAAAACCTGGCCTGCAAAGAAATACCTTGTTAAATGGGTGGTAAGAACACAGTGCACGTGCTGTGCCATGAGTATAATGGATGGAGGAAATAGGTGTGAGCCTGCCCGTGTTGGTTCTGCTCCAGCTTAGAACAAAAACTAGCTCAGAGTTTGTGCTGGTGCATACGAATAACACGTCTCGGTGAATTTTCAGCTACCTGCACTGTGTATGCTGGCTTTAAATCCCTTTTTTACAGTATTTTAAATGACAGAAATCTTTTTTTTCATGGGCAAATAACAAAATTTACTGCAAAAGCCCCTGTTCTGCTTAAGCAGTCATGCATTAAAGACTTCATAAATCTTTTTTACGTTCACATCTAAAACGTACAGAAAGAGCGATGCCTTAGCTCTTAACAGTTAAGAAGTAATTATAATAAATGTATATGGCAAGGTAGAGAAGAAAATTTTATGATACATTTGTTTTTGCATGTTTGCCCTATTAATCATCCATGTATGCAGCCCTACCTCTTGCCTACTCGGCCATTCCCCCAACAATTACTCTCAATTTCCAGACCCCTCAGAAGCATTCAACAGCTACTGTTTTGAATCCCATACTCTTAGAATAGATGTGTCTTTTAAACCCCTAAGTCCAAGAGGAGCTAGATTAACCCCTGTGAGAAGGTTAGTCCTCTAGCAAATAGCTGTTGGTTTAAAGTCTGACACCCGGGAGGTTAGAAGCTGGAATTTCACTTCTTTGAGGAAAAGGAAAGCTTAACTTCTTGATGGAAACTATGTCACTTACTGCAAGCTGTGGAAGAGCCCATACTATCCTTCCTCAGGTTATAGCATATTAATGTCTAGAAAATAAATTTTAGATTATCTTTTTTGAATACTTTACACATATTAGTTTCAATTTTTCTTTCTCTCTGAGCCCTGCTCAGTGGGGTTTATGCTGAGAGCACTGTTTTAAGGCAGAATACAAGATATATGTAAAACTTGGTGACTGATTTGGGAAGACTTTTTTTTTTTTCTGCTGTATGTGGCCTGTTAAGAAAGTTTGTTGGTTGTGATGAGGATCAACTTTCTGTCAGCATTTGATAGAGGCAGCTTTAGTAAGGGTAGTTAGCACTTGAGTATCTTACAATCATGAAACTGGGACTTTAAAAAAAATAAAATACTTATTTGGGCAAGGAAAGCTGTAAAGTTTCAGGGGCTGGGAACAGATGGGTGTGTTTCTCCACTCACTAACTACCCAGATAATCTCAGATCACAGAACAGAGCTGGGGATTGCTTCTGACAGGTTGGATTCCCCCCAAACCTCATGGGCCACCAGCCCTTGTAACCCAGTGTGTGGGTTCACCTCCCTCACTGCCCCATCTGCACCCCTCAAAATGCACTGACTGCTGGCGGTGCTCTGCTGTTCTGCCTTGCGCCCGTGCCTTGCTGACAAGAGGAAAGGGACCATGTAGACATGAAATGAAGTTGCTACACTACCTGACAAAAGCTTGTCTGCCCATCCCCAAAAGACTGCAGAGAGACATTTGCAGGAGGGGGAGCCCAAATAGTATCCTGCCCTGGCTGCTCCTAAGCTCCTCACAGGAGTCACCAGCCCATCACAGGCCCATCTGCACAAGCACTGGCCCAGGGGGCTAGTGTGCCGGTGGTGCTAGCGACCGGAACCACGCGGGTGTGTGAGTGCCTGCTGATCGCTAGCAAAGATCAAGGTGGGCAAGCCAGTGAGTAGGCAAGGTGGCCCGGGAGCGAGGGGGTGAGTGGGTCCCCCCAGGCCAGCTATAAGGGTGAGAGCGTCTGCGTGTCCCTAGGGGCAAGAGCGCAGTGGGCTTGGCTGTGGGACCAGGGGAGTCCTGGTCGGCTCTGGGTGTGCATGGGTGCGTGTGCGTAACAGTCTGCGAGAGTGGGGCTGTGGTCTTGCGGGTCCAGGTGTCCAGGTGCCAGCAACTGGAGAGACTGGGATCCAGGTGCAGCTACTGGGCAGACTGAGAGTCTGAGCCCAGCTGCTGGGGGGATCCACCTTGTATGTATGTGTATGTCTATATATATGTATAAATACATACATATGTACATATATATTCTCCCTAGTGAACCTCCATCCTACTCAGCCAGAGAGGGGAGCAGGAGAGGGAATGTCTGTGATCTGTGTGACTGGTCATGCATAGATGTGCTGCATACGTGCGCTCTGTGTGCGTGTGCCTGCTGTGAATACATCTTTGACCATGCTGCTGGTTGGACCTGGGGACATGGAGCTGCAGCAGCTTC
This sequence comes from Ciconia boyciana, assembly GCF_034638445.1. Lineage (NCBI taxonomy): Eukaryota > Metazoa > Chordata > Aves > Ciconiiformes > Ciconiidae > Ciconia > Ciconia boyciana. The sequence goes on from NC_132937.1 coordinate 88,849,875, forward strand.
GTCTCCTTCAGGCTGTCAAATCTGGCATGATAAATTTTCCTCTAACAGATGGCACTGTTGTGGGATCCATATCCACATCCACCTCTACCTTGCTGGCAGTGTTATCACTCATGAGCAGTATCATGTTTTAATAAAGAAACCTGCATGCATTCTAGGCTATGGTATGTAATAGGATACACAGTGCATATGCATCCATGCACACGTGTCATCTAACCCTTCAGTAACAGCTAACAATGTTGAATGTCTCAACCTTTAAATATTCTACTTGATTTTTAAATAGCAAGTATATCTTCAAGTACTAGTCCTTAGTACTTAGTGAAAACACCGAAGGACTGCAAGTCAGTAACTTTTCCTAAAAATAAAAGACTTCTACAAATGCTACATACAGTAAGGCAGAGAGAAAGAATGAGAGAACATGTATAACCAAATTATTTGATTGACTCATATGCCTTCATGAATTTCACATGGCTACAACACCTCCGTGAACAAAGAATTTACCTCAATGTAGCTCCAATGTATTTTTTTTCCTGATTACTCTGCTATGTTCCCAATAAATCCAGAGTGATGAATGAGCTTGTCAACATATGGGAAAGATAGTTATTTGCTAAAGAATTTTTAAAGTAATGTTGGTTTAGAAAATGTTGTACATAGCTGCAAGGTTCAACAGAAATTGCTTTGACAATTATTGTAAGAAACTCTTGTATGAAATGATATGTTGCTATGTCTCACCGTATCCATTATGCCCTTAAAATACAGCCATTTGAAGTGTTCTTTCAAGTTTCTTTGTGCATTTGCATGGGTATAGAGATATTAAAGAACAGTTGAGTACATCAAATATAGTTTATCCTCATATGTTCATGACTTCTCTAATACAAAGTCAGTGTAGCTCTTACCTGTAACTTAAGGAATTCCGTACAAGACTGAACCACTACTTAGGTGTGGGATTTCAATGGTAACCACCACTAAATGGGTCATCACCATTCCAGCTCCTCCCAGGCAGCAAAGCTCAAAATATGGAATACTTTTTCTCCCCTGCCTTTGAGGAGTTTCAAGAAGACTATGATCTAGCTTGTACTTAGCCTTTTCAGGAAAAAAAAGGAAGTTTTGCCTTACTCAAATTTTCAGTAGAAAGAGACAGTTTTTGAGCACAGCTTCATGAACTTGTCACCACATGTGTATTTCAACCACATAATCTGCATCTGAGAGACACCTAAGTAACTAGCTGATGAAGGTCACTCTTTGTAGCTGCAGATCTGATGACAGTTTAGGCAACGTTGAGTTTTGAGTCTGGCCTATTCACTTCAGAAGTTGCTAGGAGGTGAGCTGAGGAAGAGAGAAGGCGGATTCACACAGTCCAGATCTCTCTCTTTTCTGCAACTCCCTGCTGAACCAGAAGACTTCTGATATCTCTTGGGAAGGGATTGGAGGGGAACACTAAGCCCTTCCACTGAATTCATTTTTGGTCTGTGTGTGTGACTCCTCTTCAGTTGTCTGTGCCAACCATTATCTGTGTCTCCAAGTCAAGGATGCTTTGATAAATTCCTAAATTTTGAGCAAGATATCCTTCTTCAGCTAAGGGCAACTCAACTCACCTCATTCATGAATTACACAATATTATCTTTCAAATCTGGGCCATGAACCCAAGTATCCAAATATTTAAATATTGTACAAACTGTAGTTCAGTTGAAAGCAGATGTAAGTACACAGCAACAGCATTCCTTTTCTTTAAGAACATCAAGCATTTATTTTTGAAATGTTCTAATTTCTTTTTTTGTTATAAATTCTTTGCAAGGTGGGCACACCTACATAAACAAATCAAATTACTGAAGGAGCTCTTTCAAGGTATGAATTTGCTTTGCATCTTTTCTTAGAGCGCTGCAAAACACACTTGAGTGCCAGGCTGATATAATCCAAGCAGCTTCTCTTCTGGTGGTGCCAAGGCTGAAACCACACACCAAGACACTACCTAGCACACCCCCCTTGCAAAGAAGACACAACGTGGTCCAGCAGCTAGCTCTTGCCTCACCTACAGTGTGCGCCTAAAACATTTAAACATTTGCCTAAAACAGGTCCTGGAATGTACAGGATTGCAACAAGTGAAACACCAGTTCTTTCCTTTTTACAGCACCAAATAAAATAAAAAATGAAAATGAAAATCACAGGGTGCAGTTTTTAGGGCATCCATAAAATTTTTTTAATAGCTAGATTTGTAGATAAATATATGCAATGTTGATACCCTTTTTGTGAATAAGAACAACACTAATCAGTTCAAGACAGTAGTTAGCTAATTATTTATATGTCCTTGAGTTACAAATTTATTTATGGAAATTAACATCATCCTAAATATTAAGCAAAATATTTTCTGCTAAGACAACAACATGTTTTTGTTTCTTCTGTCTTACTGATTTGCTGCCAACTTCAACTTTTGTTTAATGCCTACGACCATTGTATTACTCTGGTGATGCAACCACTGATGATTGATGCAAACTTTCTCATGCAAAAGAAACCAAATCAGTAAACTCAGCTAAATTTCCTAATAAAGAATTGACAAATGTGAAACAGCAGAATAGCCGTTTTTCTAGACCTATTTATAGATATTTATAGATAAGAGATTTCATTACATTAAATGTGAAACCATATTTCTCCTAGGTGACTAGTCTCCTATTAGATTAGTTCCACTTTATTCAGTTAACGTTGAGGATTTGTCTCTCCATATAAAATAGAAGATTGTTATTAGTTGCAGAGATTCAAATATTTTCATTTGCTGACAGAAATGGATTTAAAATTGCACCTTAAGTATTATTCTAATGTACTTTGAAACTTACAAAAGTTTGGAAGTGCTTGCACCTGTTGCAGTTTCAGAAATTTGCGTCCAAAAAAGCTGCATGATATAGTGTGAGTAATGTCTGAACAGATGGATTTTCAGCTCCATAGCAATAGCTGGAAATCTGAGGCAGAGTAGGGCAGGGATATATTATTGTTTTCCCTTTATCAGCCTTAGTAACACCATCTGGCTTTCAATTACGGAACTGCAACAAAGCCTATTTTCTCTTTATCACCATCTGGTACCTCACAGTCAAGCAACAGAGTCACACGACAAATTTAATTGAAGGTTTTAAGAATTTCATCCATGCAACTTGTAAGGTAAACAGAAGCTGAAGGGCTGCATATGAACTACTAAAATAAGCAGTCTAAGGATACAGGCACTGGAACTTGATCATCTGTGACTTCAGGGAGGAAACTGGGAACTGGCCTGGTTTTGGCCTGGCTGAACCAACAACCTCCCAAATGATTTCTGGGACCACACAGCATTTGGATGTGGCCACCCTTGTTTGCAGGCTGTGAGAGTTTGATAGTAGGAGTGTGGCCAGGGCATTTTAGTTGCCATCTAGGCCACAGAATGACCTCCAGGACTATTACATTCACTAGCATAGGAGTCCTGCTGCTCTGGAAGAGTGATGCTATTGTTCCTACCCATCCAAAATGTGAGGAGAAGACATCAGATTGTGACTTTGTTTACCAAGTGACACAAGCCTTTGGCTTTCTGCTGTCTGCAGTTGCTGTACATGGGATTATTATATAATGCACTGATGGTTTTGGAATATTTGCATCTCTGTGTGAAGAACCTTGACGATGGCAGAAATGGTTCTAGGTTAGAGAAACTGTTCTGAATGCATGACACTTTTGTTAAAATTAATAGCTCCAACAATACTCAGTGAAATACTGCCAAAAAATGGATGCTCAGTTGAATGTAAGTTAGTTTCAGGTATCACTGAAAATAAACTGTGTTTATTCATTACAGCATTTGTAAATTATTGCTATAAGCCCTTGTTTCTACTATACGATAAACTTAGACTCAGGTATTTATCAGCTGCCATCATACTTGAGACTTTCATGTAGTCACAAGGCACGTTCTGTTAGTTTATGTTCACAACATACTTTCTTGCATGTAGCTCATATTCTTCAAATTGCATACATGTACTGTAATTAAAAGTACTGATAGGTTAACTAACAACTATATCAAGGTTTAAAAAGAAGCCAACAGAAGATGTTGAATAAAGGTTGGAAGTAATGGTACATACTACTGGCCTTAAGCTGCCCACCTAAATTGCCCTCTCTCCAACAAATGACAAATTATGTCACAAATTTTTTTATTCCTTATCTGTCAAGAAAATTATTGCTGTTCCTGCTTTATATGTATGACAAGTACTAGAACTTTGGTAACATAAGCCCTAAATAATGTTTTATGATTTAGAGCAGCTTTTGAACAGCAGCGATAGCTATATCCTGTTCCTTAGAAAAGTATGAATGTTCTGTAGCTGGCCTTTGAAATCACTGAGAGAATATGCTAATTTTGAAAATGCAGGTTGAGTTCACCTGTCAGATACTCCTATTTTACACCGGTAAATTACACTCTCTTAATGCTATTGACATCATACTTTTCACAGAAATTGAAGTAAAGCAACAGTGAATAAGATCCAGAAAACATTATATTAAGAAAATGATAAGCTGGTTTTCTTTCAGCTAGATTTCATATGATTGTGATTTAAGAATAGTTCAGTGCTTTTCTCAAAGTCTTTCTACCTCCAACATTCATGTGATTCTCAAATAAAATGGAAGTACATCATGCCACTCTATGTCCATCATCTAGAATTTAAGCAGGTGAACAGGGATACATCGTAACTTTACTTTTTTAATTTGAGAGTTTACTTTTGCTATGGTCCTGCTTCTGGACAAATAAAGAGAAGGTGAGTAATCAAGCACAGAAGACAATGTATCATTTCTGTGCAGACAGAGATGCATGTAATCCTGACTTCAAAAAAAGAAAAAGAAATGCTTATCTTCCAGCTTTTGGGAACTGGATGTTCAGTAAATGAGCTGTAGTTTTATTTTGCTAGCCTTCCTACTGGTATTTAACAGGAACTGCTTCTCCTCCAGAATTATTTGGTGTCCTTTAAAATTTAAAATAAAATTTCTGACTTGTAGTTGCTAAAGACATGATTCATGCTTGCTGAATATTGTTTAATAAAACGGGGACACCTCAAAGGTGATTAAAAGTGTAATACGCTGAAACATTCACCTCTGTGATGAAAAAAGCAAATCAGTATTTATTTGGTCTGAACTTATTAACAGTAAGTAGTGATGTAAACACATATATTTTATGAAACCTCCTTCCCCACTGAGTGATGGTTGGGGCAAGGGGGTTGCCTACCGCACTGAAAACTGGTATGGCTAGGAAGAACTTAGGGATTCCCACTGCGAAATTCCTGCAGCATGCACAAAAGCTATGCAGAACTACAGAACAGTATTATTTTGGTAAACATTATGGTCTGAACTCACAGATACTTGCCTGTGTTGATTCTCACAGAGCACGTCTCATGCACTAAATTCTAAATTGCATCTATCTTGTCACAAAAATGCAGGTCCCGTTCGTGCAGCAATTGTACCTCCTGCACAGGTCCTTTTCTCGTTCAGCAATCTACGGGTGTCACCTCTGGCACAGATGGCAACAGTCTCACCTCCACCAGCTCCACTAGGCAATGCACCCTGTTCACAACTAGGAGAGCTATGCAACACCAATGTGCCTGCCCTTGGATTTGGAGGATTTAGCCACTGCTCACAGGTTTCACTCTACATGCAGAGAAAATGCAAGTATGGGCTTTAAACTAATGAAGCAGGGTCTCATTTAAATCCACTGACCAGCTTTTAACTCAACAGAACATTTGTTAATTCCGTTCAAACTGTTTCTCAAACAGCCAAATGGAAGGGGTGTGTATGTAAAAGCAGCTGGACTAAGAAGGTATTAGATGCTGATTAAAAATGGTGGAAATGTAAAAAGTATGACATGGAAAAACAATCTTTGACTTCCAATTTATTTTTTGTGTTCTCTTTCAAGGTTAGGAATAATTTTATAAGATAAAAGTAATCTTAATTTTTCAAAACTATTATTTTTTCACAAGAAATTGTAAATTATTATATAAGCAGCATTTTTAAAAAATATATTTTCAATATGTTTAAAATTTGAAGTTTTGAGTTCTCTTAATGTTAAAAGTACTTTTTGGAAACTTTAAACCATATGCTGATATGCGTATGTGGGTGCTAAACCATTTTTTTCTTATTTTTCTTTTTGTTTGTAGATGGAGGCACACTTAATGATAAGGTCCAAATTATGATTCAGCCTATGATTTCATTCTACCTAGATGCCAAATAATATGCTAAAAACTGGGGCAAAGAAAATGTGAGAACACCAGAGTGAGCCCAACTCTTCAGAGTTTCCTAAGGCTAAGCATTTTTATACATCTGAAAATACTTATTGTAGATACCCAAAACAATAGGTAAAGCACTTTAAAAAGTTTGAATTCTTGCTACAGAAACCTCAGAGTGGTAGAACGGTGACTGGAGGATATGTTTACAAGACAATTAAATATAGCAGAAGTATTTCTGATACATTTAATATTTCTTGCTAAATGATCAGTGAGTTGAAGATTATTTAATTTCATTTGTTTTGAAGAGGCACTGTAATCTTTACTTACAATACAGTTGAAGGTAAACGCATAATAATTCTTGTTTCTATAGGAACTACATTTTCAGAGTTAATTGCAAAGAAAGTATAGTTGTGATCTTGTTTTTCCTTCCTTTTCCAGAACTTGCAAAAAGGAAGTACAACACCCTTTCAAAGGCCCTTTCCAATTAAAGAGCTAAGGGGCTCTTTTAGAAATGCTTTTAGATTGTGTTATGCACGTAATTCCCCAGAGCAAAAAAAGTCTCATCAGCTTCAATTTTTATATGGAGACCTGACTGAATGGCCAGCAGTACGGAAACATTTGGCTTCTTGTTGTGCATTGCTGTTCCAGCCCTTCTGAAAGCCAAATACCTACAACTGAAAGGAAATGAAAAGCTTTTCAAGCTGCAGTAAGGTTCAGTATCCTACTGCAGAAGCTTCCTTTGTGATTCACAAAATATGTACACTGCATTGAACTGGTCATCACAATTGAGATTTGACTGATGAGATGCAGAAGAGTTCTTAAGGTTTTCTATTGCTTGATCATTCGATGAAGTTCCCTTTGGTGATCCGCTCTCCTTGAGTTTCAATCTCTAATGTAATGGAAAGTTTAAAAGACATTTATTTTTCAAATTTCACTTGTAGTATCTCCTTACTTCAAAAACAAACCCAATGGGTACAGTGATAGCCTCAGTATTTTCCTGTTTCTATTTTTAGTCTGTCTCTATATAGCTATGCTGCTTTATCTTCCACTTAGAGAACACTCACGAGGTGGCAGTATCCAGGAGAGACTCCCATTTATCTTGTTGTCAGTACACTTCTTGGAGTAGATGGAGTACTTTATCTTGCTGTTTATAAACCTTCAGAAAAAATTACACTTAACTGGCAAATTTTAGATACTTCTATATGCAGTATAAAATTTCCACCGGGTATGAAAACATCAGTGTAATTTCCTCAGAACAGCTATCTCTCTGTATTACTAGCACTCAACAGAAACCACTGCAATGTTTTCTGAATTTTTTTTTTTAACTAACTACAGCTCAACAGCTGGGTCCTAGTAGTAACTAACAGCTTTGGGTACCCAATTTGAGACCACTTGCGGGAACCCTGCACCATGTGGTCAGCACTTTCTAAAAATGGGCTCACTTGAAAAAGTCAATGAGTCACTTGCTTTTGAATCCACACAATAGGTTCACAATAGGGAGTTTATTTTATGAAAAGTTTTACCAAGTATCGTTTATTGCTGGTTCTTCCCCAGCCTTTGCAGGAACTCTCAGTCATTTTATTATGGGTTATTCCTTCCAAACACTTCTCTTCAATTCTAAGATATTCCATATAACTTAGTATAAGCCATAGTGCTCCTGTGTGGATAAGTTGTATGGCACTTGATTCTGGATTAGCAGTGCTTCTTTTTATTGATGAGTGCATTACACGTATTACAGCACTGCTAGACACAGAGCCAAGGTCAAGACACTGCTCTTTAGCTTCGTATTCATTAGTGGCTAAAGGTAGCTAGCTGCACTTCTTTGGTATTAGTATCCTCATTTGGGTGGCTTATGCCAGGGGTGGAGACAAAAGAAAACAGGAAGTCTTGACAGCACTGAAATGAATACAGAAGCTGACTACAGAAGCGGAAGGGGAATGCTTCTGCTGTAAAGAGAACAGTTTCTTATCTCTGAAGTATGGCTACCAGGGCTACTTCTTGGGATGCTTCTTGGAAAAAAAAAAAAACAAAACCAAAACCTTGCACAAAACATTGGTAGTAAAAGAACGAAGAACTATGTTTCATTCATGTTAAGTTCCTTTATTCTAAGTCTTCCATTGTCAACAAAACTTGTGCCTGGGTATTGAAGAATGTGGCTATGTGTATTTTCATTTACCTCCTACCCTGCTATGTTAGCAAAAAGCTATGCAAACTGTGTAAATGCACGTTTGTACATGTGCGAAAGTGAAGGGAGAGTGCCAAAAAAATGAGCAACTCAGTTATCATTCAATTATTTGTAACTTTCACGATGTGCTCCTATACTAAGAGAAATTCCTTAAACGTGCCAATTTTTCATCACTTTTAGAATATGCAGGTTTCTGAGGATTGCAGCCTCCAGTCAGGTTTCTGTGGACAGGGATGCAATTTGCTGATGGTAATAAAATTAGAAAGAAATAAAAGATCATTCTTAGAATCAGCTTAGGGAACTGGCATTGCTGCTCCTGAATTACTCAATATGAACCTGACACTCCATGTCATCCATTAACAAATGTGTTAAATGCAACTATTTCAAAGTGTGCAAAGGACAGAAAGTGGGGCACCGAGCTCCAGAAACCACGCAGCACTGACTTCTGCAAATACAGGGAGGAACCGGAGCAGCAACAGCTCTTCCAGTAGCAAGCACAAGCCAAGCAGGTGGCGAAGAGGCTGGAGACGCCCTCACGCCACCGACGCGGCCAACGTCCTCTCCGCAACGCGGTCTCGGGGAGGCCTCGGACGCGGCCACCTGAGGAACACAAGGCTGAGGGCTTCGCAGCAGCCGCACCCGTCCTATCGGGCCCACGCCCGCCGCCGAGCCGCGCCGGGCGCCAGCCCTCGCCCGCCGGGGCCTCCCCGAGGAGACGGATCCCCGTCGCTCCGCCGGACACCGCCCTCCTCCCTCCCACCGCTCCCTCCCCGAGGGCGCCCGTCAGACGGGGACAGGGACGGTCCCGGTGCGGGCCGCGGGGCCGCCCCCGGCCGCCAACGCGCGCTCTCCCCGCCGCGCCGCACTGTGCTGGAAATGGCCGCCCAAGCGCGCGCGCCCCCCCGCTCCCGGGGCAGACACACCGCCAAACCGCGGCACCCCACGGACGGGGCTGGGCTCCGGCCTCCGCGGCGTGGCTTCGCGCCGCGGAGCCGCCCTGGTCTCCCCGGGCAGCGGCGGGGCGGGAGCTGGGGCGGGAGCCGGGGTTCGGGCACGCCGCCGCCAGCGCGGGGGAGGCGGGGGCGCCGCCGCTCGCGGGGGTGCGGGGGCCTCGGCGGGAGCCGCGCGCCCCCTCCTCACGGCGGGCGGGGAGCGGCCGCCGGGGCTGGGGTCGCCTTGCCGCAGCCCGCCAGTGACCGGGGCAGGAGCTCGGCCGCCCGCCCCTCTGTGCACCGCTCTGCCTCCCCCAGGTGCTGCCGGCGCCTCGGCGGGACTCAGCCGGTGTGCGAACCGCCGCGCGGAAGGAGCCGCTCCGCCTCTGACAGAGACGCCCCCCCGCCCCCCCACCGCCGGCCCGCCCGCTCGCCCGCCCTCACCTCGAGCTGGCGCTGCCTCCCTGCGCTGCCGGCGCTGCCGCCTCGCCGGCCGCTCGCCCGCCCGCCCGCCCGCCACCGCGCCCCGCCACCGTCCCCCTGGTGCCGAGCCCCCGCCGAGGGGCAGGCGGCCAGCCCTCGCCCCCGCCGCCCGGCTGCGGCTGCCGCGCCCCTCGCCCCCCGCCGCAGGGAAGGGGCAGCGGTGACTGCTGGGCCAGAGGAGAGGAGAGGAGAGGAGCCGCCGGCGCCTCGGGCAGCGCGCTGCGGCTGGCTCTCCGGGGATGGACTGGGCTTCGCCCTCCACCTCAGCCTGCCCGCGGAGAGGAGGGCGGTGACCGGCCGCCCAGCCCGCCGGGGAGGAGAGGCACCCCCGCCTGCGCCGCGGGGCCGGCACGACCCTGCTCACGCCCGGTTAAATGTCACGGCTCCTCGGCTGCTCCTCGCCGTCGCCCCGCGCGTCGCTCACCTCGGGAGGGGGCTGTGAAGGTGGCGGCAGAGGCAGCCGCGGCTGCGGCGCGCCCCGCCACCCCTCGCCGTGAGGGAGCGCCCAGGCAGCCGCCAGGTAAGGGAACGGGGGAACCCCCCGGTGCCCTCGGGGGTGGCGGCCGCAGGGAGGCCGCCTGTCAGGGCAGAGTAACTTTCGGGGGGCGTGGGGGGCGGGGAGAGGACACCGCAGCGGGGGCTGCACCCCCTCGCCCCGCCATGCGGCCCTCGGGGGAGGGGGCTGCGGGGGGCGAGAGGCAGCGGGACGGGGCGCAGCCGCCCCCCCCCTCCTCCCCCGCTGCCCTTCTGGGCCGGCCTTGTCCCCAGCCCCCCCGAGCGCTCTCGGGTGAGCGGCGGACGGCGCTGGCCGCCCGGCGGCGGGGTGGGGGATCGGGGTGCCCCAGTCGGAGGGGGGGAGGCGCCGTGCCCAGCATCACACCCCCCTGGGGAAGAGCTTCCCCCCGCCGGGCTGGGAGCTGTGTGATGGGGGGCAGGAGTCCTCCGGGGGCTCCAAGCGACGTGGCACAAACACAATAGTCCTTTGTCGCCAGCGCAGAGTTGCTTCCACACCTGTGTCCGCTGCCATGATGTACGTGCATCAGTAAAGTGGGGCTTTGGGGGGGGGGGGGGGGGGCGGCGAAGACACCGTTTTACCGTCTGCAAAGCAAATTTTGAATACCCCTGGTTTAAAGGAGCAGCTCGAAGTACGTACAGGTGCTCCTGAACATACCTGGAAGAAAAACAAAAGCAAGAAAACCTGCCGTTATACCGTTTCTCCAGTCTCTTGCGTCTAATTTACAGCGTTTTGCAAGTCTTGTCCCATAGTTGCTGGAGTAAACATCAAATGTTCTTAAGCATTTTTCCCCTATAGCTTTCCTTGCCAAGCAGAGAACCGCAGTGCTTTCTCATTATATGCTGCTATTTCAAAATGCTGTTCTTTCAGAAGTAGGACCTTGTCATTTAAAAAGGAAAACATCTGAACGTTTCCAAAATAAATCGTATTTGAACTTGCATTGCTTGCCAAGTGCTGGGCGGGGGGAGAAGGAGCACACAGCTTTTTTGTGGCTTTGTCATGAAAATGAGCCATGCAGTCTTTATTTCAGTCAAAACTACAGCACTAAGGGAATGGAAGTGAAAATTAGTTCATGTAATGTTCAGGGAGGTAAGCCATGACCTGTAAAGCATGCACCCAGTAGTTCTGAAGCCTTACCCTGCTTCCTACAGTGACGCATCTGGGATTGAGGGGTCTACAATGTAAAGTGTGTCTAAGAAGATTTCAGCTGAAACTGCTGTATATACCCTAAAATAATTATATAGCATTTTATTCATCACTCAGGAACAACAACAGCTGCGTCCAGATGAAAAAAAAAAAAATCCAGTAGGAGGTGGAAGAAAAGGATATACTTTCCTGAGCTTCTGCCGTCCAGTGAAAACCACACAGTTAAAAGAGGTGGTCAGTTTCTCTGCTGTATGCCATCAAAGCATCAGTAGTTCCATTAGGGGCTACACCCTTTCCGGGAAGTGCTTCCCTGTAAAGGTGAAACTGCGGTGTGGTCTACTTTGCTACATAATGGACCACACAGGAGGGTGCGCCAAGATCAGTATGTTCCTTCTCCTACTATGTATGTGTAAATATCCCAGTCAGAAGGTGATTTGGGATTTTTCCTTCAGATCAGCACTTAAAACGATTGACTCCTCAGTTACTGTGCCACCTTCTTACTTTTCTTACTTGAAATGTAGTGATTTTGACAGTAGCTAATATATGTGCAGCAGAACGGCGATATTATTCCTTTTAAGTAAACAGAAGATCCCTGAAAACTGTTTTTACTGCTCTGAATTCCCTCTTGAGAAAGTAGGAATAACACCTACATATACTGAACAAAATAAGGTGTGATCAGCTACATATGAACAGCGTGGTTTGGTAGTATAACAGATATCAGGGATTTTTTGTTATTGTTCTAGAATCCAGGCATTCTGTGAAAGGGCTGTAGGTGGAAATGTTATCCTGCATAGTAGCAGTAAGAGGTGAAGGAAAACAAAGTATTAGAGAAGCTTGTTAGTTTAGACAGCTGTCCACAAGTACTGTGATTAGTACTATGTTGGCATGCCACTGTGAACTAATACCGTGGATTTGGGTATCCTGCAGTTAAGAAAAAAGACCAAAGTAACTTGCTGTTCGTAGTTCTGAAGCTGTATCATTTTCCTCCAACACAGAAAGGTAAGGAGGTCTGGAGATCGGAATATTAGTGACTCTGTGCTGAGTTTAAAAATTTTTTAGTAGCTTTTTCATGTCATGCATTAAGACCATTCAGATAACATAAACACAGAGTGGGTGTGGTTATTGGCGAGGATATCGATGATGATTCTAGGAGCATTCCTGTGGTGTTTTTTATAATTCATGCCGGTATGATTGTTGCCTGTTTTTAGGTTTTTGTTTGTTTGTTTGTTTGTGTACCTTTTGTTTGTGTAAACCTCAGAGAATAAAGCGGGGGGAAAAAAGGTTAAGGAGTTCTGAAGGTTTGGTATATGGTTGTCTGTTGGTTCATTGGCTCGTCTTTTGTGAGAAGGTAGATTTCCTTCTAGCTGTTGCTGATAATTAAAAATCCAGATGAGGGACAAGTGGAGGGATAAGTGGATCAGTTTCAGTAAATTTATACAACACTAGGTATGTGTATTACTGCATTCCCCTTTTGCCAAGGGGTTTGTTCGGCTACTAGTTCTATAACATTATGTTAAATACATTCTAATTCTCTGTACTTTCTCTTCACTTTTTGTACAGATATTCAGGACATATAAGAAAATTCTATTTCTAATTAGTCACTGATTGACATCCCTATGTCATTATAAGGATGATTTGGCTAAGCTGTGTCTAATTATGAATCTTTACAAATTATTGCTCATTTCTAATTAGTACAGTGACTAGCTTAACTGTATATTTTCCAGAATCTTTTCAGCTCATGTATTTTCAGCCAGGAACTTTTTTTTCATTAATTTGAAGGCATAAAAACAAGCTTTTTCTTCTTTTATGGAAAGAGTGGCTTCTCTGTTACCTTAGCAAAATATTAGAATAAATGAGATAACTCTGTAAAGAGTGAAATTGAAGTATTTGAAATTTATAGGCATTGCTCCTCAAGACTTATGTTCATGCAGCATACCAATCGATGCTTTCCGTGCTGAGATATCAATATTATTCCCATGAGAGATGCTGAGTAGAGCTCATGTTTGAGTTGCTTGCCATCTCATAAGCCTTTTGATTCCTGGGGACAATTCCATTTCTTAATGATGAAAATCTGTAGAGGCAGGAAACATAGAAGATAAACTGTCATCAGTGTTGTTATAATGACATTTTGGTGACCCATTTTCTGTTGATAAAATGCAAATCTTGTGATTTTTTCCCCCCCTCTTCCTTTCAGCAACTATCCTGTGAAGCAGTAGTTCATGATATTATTTATAATCATACTCATCAGAGTTGTTATTTGATTAAAGTCTAATCTCTCATTCCCTTTGAAACTTGAAGTAGATATCTGTATCAGCAGATTGTAGGCAAGTCTTGTTATATATTGATATACTGTTTGTGTTTTCAGCTTGGTGATTATTATGAAAGTCATAGTAGGTCAGTGTAGATACTTAGTGAACTTCTTTTCTGTGAAGTGGAATTAGTGAACATTTTAACCTATCTTCCAGAAATACTCCTGATTACATACAAATAGAAATAAGAGTGCATTGAAATGAATATTTTATTTAAAGTGGAAATATTTTAAACTGCTTCTTACTGTTGACTAGCGCTTTAGCTAATCTTTTTCTTAGTCCCTTCATAATAGACAAGAAAGTCCTTTTGGTTTTGGGTTGCAAGAAAAAGCCAAATCGTACCATACTTAGTGGATTTTAAATGACATTGTCAAAGTAGGGTGATTTTAAAAAAAATTTTATTTCAGAAGACTAATTGTGTCTGAAGAAAATGGACATGTGAGTTTTCATCTGATGGGCCAGTTACATTTCCCAAAAAGAAAGAAAATTGAGAAAATTGGTTTTTAGTTATACAGATAAAGCAACATATTAGCTGCCAATCTCAAAATTAAAGTTGCGGTGCAAGAAAAAAAGTAAAATAGTAGAAAAATTTTGTCATAATTGGTAATAAAACTATAATGTATTTGAATGGAGTGAAGAGAATTAAATTCAGCAGAAAGATTTGTCTGTATAAAATCTGACTTTATTGTGGAGTTTGTTTGATTAACTGCAAAATGTTTGTCCTTTGGTCAGAATGAAGAAGAATAATTATTCTGCAGTCCTATTGCTTTTTGTTTAGCTAGGATTTATGCAAGAGTAGCTTGTGATTAATATTTTATTACTTTTAATAAATGTAGGTTCTATTTTTACATTTTAAAATAAAAATTGTATGTCTTAAAGCCATTCTTCAGGTGAAGACAGTTTCTCTTAAATTGTAAAAAAATCACATGTATCCTGTAAAACTGTATGTAAGATACCTTAACTCTTACATGCAATGATAATATACTTTTTACATTTGAAATTATACTTTTAAATATTGCGTTTGTTCTGATATTCATGTTTAATGCTTAAGAGCAACCAGTGGTCACTAGCTCAGATTATAGGAACTTAATAGGAACCCCCCTCCCAAACTCATTTTAAGTGTTCCTATCTTCAGTGTTGAAAACTCCTAAGAGCCATAGGGGTGGCATTTACTGAGGCAGGGCAAAGGCCAACCTCGAGCTCTACGGACACAGAGCCCCATCTCTAGAAAAAAGTGGGATTTCACTGGAGACCTTTCTCTGGTAGTTTTGTTGTAACTGAGAGTGTGATATGGGGAATCACACCACTAGAGAAACCAGATAGGCTGGCCTTAGAACTGGACATCTACTTAGACTGTCATCCTCTGTCCTCTTTCCAACTTCTGATTAGTCTTTGCTCCTATTATTTCCTTCACTTTATCTTGTTTCTGAGAAAACAGCATAAATTTTCAGCAAATGTATTTATCACTTGATTGCTGTGCTTCATAAACTGCATTTCAACTTGTGATTTGGTGAAGTCCTTGTGGAACAGCAGTAGATACTGGCCATG
Source organism: Ciconia boyciana (assembly GCF_034638445.1). NCBI lineage: Eukaryota > Metazoa > Chordata > Aves > Ciconiiformes > Ciconiidae > Ciconia > Ciconia boyciana. The sequence continues at coordinate 88,865,198 of NC_132937.1, forward strand.
AAGAGCTTTGCAAGAGAGGATCTTTTGAGGAAAAGCTCAATTTGGCTTTTTCAGGATTTTGTTTCCTGCAAAGCAAAAAGGTTTATGTCCTTCTGTGAGAAGCCATCAAGTAGACTCCTATTCATGGCACACATGGGCCTCAGCGCTGAGATTTTCGTGTGGTTGGCCTACACCCAGCAGTATATTAGCACCATACTGTTATTGCAACACAGTGTATTACTCTTAGCAGTAGTAGGCCGCTAAGGATGCGTCATACTGATTAAACAGTCCAGAGTCCTGGAGTATTTTCATAGGGTTTGAGTTCTCCTGGAACATCCAACTAAATGTACCTAGTCATAACATACAAATTCACTTGTAGTTAGGAAATAAATTACAATGTTTCGTCTTATTGTGAATGCTATTTGCACGGTAGTGTTCTTTGTTGAACTCCATGACCTCACCCTGTTTTGGGTCCTGTTGCAATCTCTGCTTTCAGTTTGATTTTAGATGTGAGTCGTGGGTTGTGTTAGTGGCTCTCCCTGAATACAGCAAAAAGTAGAAGTTCTTCAGCTGCATCAATTACTGAAGCTCTGTTCAGGTCCATGGGACTACATTGATTTGTTACAGTAGTGGATAATAAAGCCCATTAGGTTTTGAGTGGTAGTAGTGGGTTGTGTGTTTAGAACACTTTCTTCAGGAATGAGGCTTAGTTACGATGGAGGTTTGCTGTTACGGCTGTCTGATGGGAAATACCAGCGAAGGTCAGTTAATTCCAGTGACTCCAGTTTCAGTTTATTAGAACAGTAGTTCACTCCGTTGATAGACCCAGGGAAATACGAATGTCTGTGAACCCATGATTATGTCAGGAACTAATTTATAGCCTGAGTTTTTTGCACTGAAGTCATCTGGTACAGCTATGAAGAGAAATTATATGCGTACAGTTCAGATCTTTGAGAGAGATAAGAACATTCAGATTTTTAAAATTATTTTGGAAAAAAAGCTCTCAGGATTATCAAAGTCTTTAGTTAATTCCCAGCCAAAGGTAAGTTGAATGAATACCTGTATCTTACAAATGTGTAAGTATTTAAATGTATTACTGAGACCTGTAACCACTTTTCTGTTATTCCTTATGGTGTAGTAAATTCTTGGTGCCATCAGGCAGGAGGTTGTCAGAAGGATTTGTAGTCAGGCTGGGAGGTAGCAGTTGGGAATTCTGGGTGTCCAGGTAGACTGACTGGGTTATAAAGACTGCAGCTAACATCAGGAAGAGAGACAAGGAGAGAAACAAGCTCCTTGGTAAGAAGAAATTCTGCTTCTCCTTAGGCCCTGGAGAAAAAAAAGGAGGGAGAGATTTCAAGATTGTGAGACTTTGCCACTCAGTCATCTGCGGACCTTAGCTGGGACGTACTGCAGCTGACAGCCCCAGTAAAGAGGAGGTCGGCTTTGTGGCTGCTTGTGGCAAAATCCTGTGGTTCTGAAGGGGAAAGGAATAGGTCAGGCGGAAGCGGAAATGATGGCGGTGTTTGCCTGTCCCTGTGTCTGGGAATGAGAAAGCCCACCAAGCCTGTGGCCTCCCGGCATCAACATGGCTGGTCATTCTCAAAAATAACCAACAGTACTTAAGCTTAAAATTTGTGATGCAGCTTTCTAGGCATAGCAATAATTGTCCTGAAAGGAGAGAGTATGTTGCTATTCCTATCAAGGGTGTTAGAAAGTGTCAGGAGATTGAGAAAACTAAACACTCATTTTTAAGGGCCATGTTTGAGTACAATCCTTGCTTTAGAGGTTCCTCTGAATCCTTCCAGTGCTACATGTAGTGATCCAGACTGGGGCAGTTATATAGAAGGAAAGATGACATTTATAATTGTATTGAATAGAAATGATGACATTCACCAGTAGTAACAGAAATAGCTTTTTGATTTGATATCCATGCAAAATTTAATATTAATAATGTATGTGGGAAGGAACCAATGAGAAATGAATTGTGTTTCTATCAGTACACAAGATAGTCTGGAAGAATAAGCAGAATTCTACATTAGTGTATGGCTTTATAGCCTTTTGATTGTAATTTTTTTTTTTTTTGTCTAATACTGAGCGTCACCAACCAAATGTGGTGAGAAAATACCTGTCTTGTGCCAGCTTTTGACTGTTTCCCCATGTGAACTGGCACACCTTACAATGTAAAAGAAGCACTTGGGCATAGGCAAACATGTGAAGACAGAAGATGTTCATTTATTGCAGCTTGGGTAGTGGAAACCTTCAAAGAGTGAGTGGACTAGTTTAATTTGACATAAAAGTTTCTCTGTTTTTCCAGTGTAAACAGACCCTGGTGCAAACAAGAATTAATTCCAGTTGGGAATTGATTGAGTTTGCGAGACTAGGTTATAAAGTCGGTAAGTAGATTCAGGAAAGCTTAAAAAGCAAGAAATCCTTGTTTCTGTTTCCTCCATAGAGGATGAGGAGGAAGTAGTTACCTTAGAGTTATTACAAAGGTAGTGAAAAGAGGTATCGAGATAAAAAGCAGTGCAACAACTGCAGAAATTAAACTGCAGTAAATCATAAGGGTGCAATGGCTTCCTTCCAAGATTTCTGAAGGAAATATGTGGCCAAGCATTTGAGTGACTTTTAAATCTGTAATTTATTTTTAAATACTGTGTCTGACCTGGAGGATAGCCAACTGTTAGGAAGAAAAATGATGTCAGGAATTAATAGTAAGTCGAACCCCAAACAAGTAATTCAGAAAAATAAATTAAGTCAACATCCTAAAACATCTAGATGAACATATTAGGAGGATATAAGACTGCTTCTCACTTTAAGGAGACAAGTATGCAGAACTACTGGTGGAAACAGTCCTGTCCAACCTCTTTCTCACTGTCAGCATGACTTGAAGTGAGTGTGCAATTGCAGTCTTACCATCAAACACTTCTCTTACTGATAACATATCCCTTCAAACTGTTCATGTTTTTATGAACAGCTTGATTAAAGGGACAAAGTTACATGCATGTTCTTTAAAAAAAAAAAAAAAAGATTGTAAATAATTTGACATTGTAGTTGTTTACAGCAAATACTTCCGTAAGGTTTTTTATTTTGCTCATATGATATTCTGCAAATGCAAGTGGTGTTGAGTCGTTAGGTCTTTCCTTTTCTTTTAGGGATAGAGTTTTCAGGACAGAAGTCATTTGGGATTTTGGAAAAACTAGTTCTTGTGAAGAAATAGATATAATTTCTACTTCAACATTGAAGTAATTAAGTACTGGGCAGTGTTATGCATTGGGGACTGCAAAATAAGTCATCAAATATTTCCTGTCAAACAATTACAATGAAAAGACAAGTTAAAATGGTTTGTACGTTAAAAGAAAAAAAAAGTGATTAAGGAGGATACAAAAATTTTACATAGATCTATTTCAGTAATTATTCTGGACTTTTCCTACATGAACAGTTCTCATAGTTTTGAAAACAGCAAAGGTAAAAGAGAAAAAATCCTTGTGATGAGTAGATAATTAAAATCCTACATGTACATTGAGATTAACATGCTAAAGCTTTGAAATGGAAAAGGTAGAGATATGGTGAGGGTATTTTAATATTACATATCCTAGTTTCTATGATTGTATTTTTTCCCATTAGACAAACAAAAAGTCATATGATGGGAAAAGAAATTTGAATTACAAAATATTTAAAATTAATAAAACATTAACCAAACAGTATTGAAGTGAGACATTGAGGAGAGTTTCTTTCTTCCAAGACTATAGAGGTATTATATCCAGGTGAACCTTTTTTAACTGCAATAGAGGAGCAAAACAAGAAAAAAAGATAAGAGTGCATGCCCTGAATACCGTAAAAAAAAATCTTTTGCGTTACATCATGTTATACAATTGCTTGCCTGTGTTTGGGGGGGGTTAGCTGTTCCTCTGGGGCTTTAGTTGTTCTGCTGAAGCAATTTACATTGCTCTGAAGGAAGGGTAGCAGACAGTAAGGACCACCAATTTAATTGTTGCTTTTTTGGTTACTGCACCACTAACCAGCTTGACTTACATGGCTGTTTGGCCAGCATGTGCTATTCTTTGCGGTCTTGCTTAGGAACAGTTGAGATGTTACTTTGCAGTGTGGGTAGACAGTAGCCTCCGAATACTTTTGTTAACACCTAGTTATAATCATCTAGTATGCTATACCAATACAGAATCTTCAGACTAGATTCAAAAATAGCCCAATTTAAAATTTTTACTTCTGCTTAGTATTACTTGATTTTACTTTAAAGCAGCTTGTTATAAGTATTTGAGATTTTGTCTTTCATTCAAATATAGATCAGGTGAGAGCTGCAGTTGAAGAAGACGGATTATGGTTCGATTTGACAACTACCAGCCACCAACAGTTCATTGCTTGTTCAGTTTAGGGGACCAGTACTGAATATTTGGTGCATCTAAAGATAATGACTTTTTTTCACTGTTGCCTTTTATAAAGTAATGAAGCTATTGCTGTAGTTTGCAGTTGAGACACGCTCTTGTTTAGCTGGAAAATGGAGTTTTACTGGAAGTAAAGAGATGTTCCATATAGGAGAATTAATCTTCTTCATCATTGTAGGTGTTCTCTAACAGTATGAGAAATCTGTATCATGTCCATGGCTACTGGATTTCACACTTAAATGTGTAATCAAGATTACAGTTTTATTTTATTCACACGCTAGCTAGATATTAACGATATATGGAAGGACACTAAATAAGGGCCTGTAATATATCAAGAGCTTACGTTCCTGCTTTAAATTTATCCGTCTTAACTGTATGGTGTTTCTGTTGGTACTAGTAATATTTCATAGGTTTTCTGGAAACATGAAAAAACACTGTACCAGAATGGTAGAGAGGAGGATGTGCAGATAACTGGTGTATTTTTTTAATTTTCTAGTTTTGATCAAAACAGGTTTCATTATTGTTGTCTTCAAGTACAGTCACCCTGGGTACGTACTTGGATCAGCATGGAGGTAGAAAAGGAGAACAGCGAGACACTGAAGTAGGATATACCTAGAAATTCCTAAAGCCTCTTCAAAGATGGTGTCAGACATGCAAAGTCAGTTTGGAGCAACTGTGTCATGGATATGTCTTCTTCAGCAGCTGTCAAATAACAACATGTTCTGCTGTAACATTTTATTGAATGCAATATGATAATACCTCTGATTTGAAATTGATTGTGAATACCTGTGAAAATTAGGTAATGCCTTCGGGCCTGTGACAAGTTACCAGTACATTCTGTTATACATAGGCTATGCAACTGACAAAACTCTAATTTACTGTTTGTTCAGTCTTTCTGAAGCAAATACAAAACTGCAGAAAGTAATTCTGCAATATATACATAATAGTGCAGTCCTTTCTGTTGATTTAAATTAGAATGATTAGTTACATTTTGAACTCACCAGAAGGATTTAGAATACTGAGGCTCACTGAAATTTACAGTAAGGAGATAGATGCACAACTTCAAGCTCTTTTGAAACTTCTGCTCTATGAGTCTGTGTTCATACTTGGAGAAATGAGCTGTTACTGATCTCATAAGTCAAGATGATGTCCATTTTAAAGGAGTTGTGCACAATTTTACATGTGTTTTTGTGCAGTTTTGGAATCTGAGACCCAAAATACTATTTCGGTGATTTCTAGTTGTTACATAGATACCCTAGAAGAAAGTATACAAAAAATATGTTTACAAGGGCTGCTGATCATGAAATATTTGATAAATTAAAAAATAAGCAAGATTTATGCTTTCTGCATTCTTTCCTGTGCTTGGATAAAAATTTTTATCCAAGCAATCCAATATTTAAGAATATTTACAGTTAGGGTTCCTAACTAGACACTTGTGGTATTTCACTCAGAGTACCAACAGGGCCATTTTCTGCAGCTGTCAGAAAAATTTAGACCTATGTATGAACTACGTACCGTTCTCCTGCAGTTTAATTCCAATTAATAATTACCAGTACATCTTTCAAAGGTAACAACAGACATATTAATCACTGATACTTCTGTATTACTCTTAGAGTACTGAAAATATTAACTCGTTTCCTAACACTTTGTAGTTAGGGATGATGGTAGGTTCTTCCTGTGAATCTGCTATGTGTAGCATTTTTACTTTGAAATACCAATGCTGAGCTCTCTTGAAGTGGTAAGTGCATGAACTCTGATATAACTCATTATTCCCCTTACAGCTAGTTATATGAATGTTTTTCCTCAGAAAGTAAGATCGGAGTGAAGCTCAGTTATTGATAATATTCACTCTACTTGCAGCACGTGTTAATGCAAAGTTTTATATTTATGGAGGCAATCACTAGATGGCACTGCTCTATGGTCTTTGTAAGTTGTTATATTTTCCTTTTCTTAAAATATTTGTTCTCTTCTCTGATACATGACGTAGTGAATTGTTACTGGTTTTGTGGTATGATTTCTCTGGGATTGGTGGCAAATGGCAAGAATATTTGACTAAAATAATTTCTGAGGAAGTTTAAATCCCTGAACATGTTGGTGTTTTGATTAAGTGTCTGGCCAGAGGAGAAACGTGCTGTTTGACAGTCTCTGCTTCTAGGACTAGTAAATAGAAAATGTCAGACAAAAAAGCCGCAATAAGAATGTTCTTCAATTTCTGTGTTGCTGATATCTTCTCCAGTTGTAAATCAGCATGTAAGTATATTTTTTACTCCTTGGCAGGAAGGTGATCACGTAATCCTAAATTTGCTAGCTGGCAATTCTAGCTTTTCTAATCTTAAATTGCTCAGTTGTCAATGCAGTCAATGCTGCCTTTAGCCAAGTGCATAATGAACAGGAAGATGTAAGAAGACTCAATCCCTTCTGTCGCTGGAGCGCTAGCAAGGTGTATGGCTGATGCTGTTCATTCAAGAAATTTCTGTCAATAGACTGCTCTAACAACTCCACTGCCAATTCAAAAGTGTGCTTAGGACATCATCACTGCAAGAACACTGTTACTGAACAACAACCACAAAGTTAAAGAGCCTAGCAGACCTAAAACTATAAGCAGCAATACCCTGCCAAAATAAGGAAGCAGGAGCTGTTGTTTGCTTGTGGCATCTTTTCAAAGTTTAAGGTACCATCACTGAGCCTATCACTAAGGCTAAATATGCTGTGATAATGAAGTTCAGTAGGACTTCTATAGAGGATAGTGTCTTAAAAGTCCTTATGCATTGGTCTGTTTTACTCCTGGATTCTGTTGTTTTGTTATTACGGCACCCTGGCACAGTGGGGCTCCAGGCCTGTCTGGTTCTTCGTTTATTTGAAGAACAGTATAAAAGAGTACACTTGACTAATGGCTGAATGTAAATGGAACTCTTTTGATCTCCAGTAAAGCTGTCTCAGGAGTGTCTTCAGTTCTTCTGGCTGGAAGTACTGTAAGGCATTTTTTAACCAGAAGTTGACTGAGATTCTCGTAACATCAAACTCACTGTGGGATTCTCTCAAGAGTAGGTGGCAATACTGTCAGTAATGGCAGCCAGTAGGCATTAGCTGTTGTCAAATTTTGCATGATTAAAGAGTGAGACACTCATTTGTGAGCTTGTCATTTGCAAAGGATTCTACCCTTTGGAATTATAATGGTGGTTAGAGCTGTGCATGTGATTTTGGGGTTTATTCCAGAAAAAGGACTTACCAATCTAGCTTTTGGTGAAAATTCAATTTACACTCCCATGTGTTCATACTGTGTGGTATAAAGATTGGGAAGTTTTAAATGAAAGCCTTTTTTCCAGCGTGGAAATTTTAAATGCTTGTTATAATACAGAATGTAATGGCTAGTCTTTCTGTTCTTTAAAGTTTTTTGTTATTAGTTTATTTTTCTTTCTTGTTCATAAAATGCAATCACAAAAAGGCAATAGAATTTAACCCAAGACTTTCTGAAAATATTTTTGGAAGACAAAACTATAAATTCATTGAATGGAAATATTGAAGGTATTGCATGAATTACTTTTCAACATGGGCTTTTTTTTAATAACAAAAATTAAGTGAAATGGTTGTTCTTAAATTACTTTCAAAATTGAAGAGATATATTTCATTCTGCATGTACTTAATCTGGTTACTCTTGTGAAATTATCATTTTAAATAAGCTGCAAATCTGGTTTTGGTTATGATAATTTGCCTTAGAGAGAGCTAGATGAAAATTAATTTTGCAGAAGTTATCCATGAATTATTTTGGAACTTCATGAAGGGTTGCCAAAGAAATCCATAAAATCCAGTTTATTTCATAATCCATCATTTTTGATGTGAAGATTCTGGAGGCCTGAGTGTGGTGTTGGCATGGTAATACCCTGTTCAAGAGGATGTCAGTTTACATACACTTTTAATTAGCAGTTTCAGATTAAAGTAGAATGCAGGATGAGGCAGTAGTGATGCTAGCTTCGAATTGGAAGAAGCTAGATTGGAAAATTATTTGCCCTGGATATTGAGACTGTTACTCATGTCTTCATGCAGCAGCCAAGTGCTTGATACAGGCGCATCAGTCCAGGAACACATACTGACTTTTATCACCTGCTGGTTTTGATAATAATATGCTTGTGTCTGATTTCCAAGTGTCATTCGAGTTGTTTTGTTTAAAGAATTACATTTGTGGACTCTGGACACGTTACGTTGAAGAAACCATTTGTTCACCAGCTCGTGAGTTAGCAGCCTTGTTACGAGTACATCTCACCACTGGTTGGAATCTGAATCTCATTCTGTATTCGTTTCTGGATATAGTTCACTGAATTAGTGAATACCTTAAGAGAGACTGAATTAGCTGTGACCGAATTATACAAGAAACTGTCATATAGACTGCACTGTAACAACAAAAAAGTCTTAAAATGAGTCATTTTCTTTTAGTGCTAGGAAAGTGATTTTAGTAACACAGGAAAACAATGTTATGTCTAAGGCTGTTCTGTCTCTGCTTGACTCGAGTCAAACTAAGACTCCTTCCCTGACTTCCCTTACTGCCTTGCTTTCAGTTATAGCTGTAAAAGAACAGGCACGCATTTTGTACTGTGCTGTGTCAGGAGAATGAGGTTGCTGCATTTCTGCCTTCAGTTCCTTTTAGGACACTTCTTAAGGACCTCTTTTTTAGTAAAAAACTGGAAAAAAAATAAAGGAAAAACCAAACCTAAAAGCACAGAAGAATTTTTTGGCAAATGACCACTTGGTCTGTTGTTTGATTAAGTAGTAATCTAATTACTTCAAAAACATTCAATAGTGTTTTATTTACAAGGTCTTAGAAGATTCTGGAAGTTTCAGGTATTTCCTAATTTGTATTTAAAAATGGCTGAAAACTGTCCGCTTTGTTTCATAATCAGTATTTGAATTTAAAAATGAAAAATGAGAAGTGCCAAGTACACTTCTGAACATACACATAGGAATGAAACACTGACTTTGCAGTGTAAGTAGCATTACAGTCACAACAGTAATTTGGGGCTCTTCTTTGTATGAGGGTAGAATATATTCATATATAAAATACTGATTTCCTTTATGAATGCAATATATAGAGAGAACAGCTCCTCTATAGGTACTTAAACTAAAAATATTTTACAGTTTTGTATGTACAGTGGTTATGGCTAGATATCTTTACAAATGCACTTTGCAAATCTTTAAGGTTACCACGGGCTGTTACTGCCTTACAGAATGTAACATATTCCCAAGCTGTAGAAAACCCTGCAGCTTTGTTAAATAAGCTAAACAGAAATACTTTCAATGGTGAACCATATAAAATGGAAAATAGCTTGGTACAACACTACAAGAACACTTGGAGATGTCTTAGAGACATCTGATGAGCTTTCCAGTACTCTATACTTAGTACATTGCACAATAACCTAGAATTTCTAACGTGAGGAATTTATGCTTATTATATCACATAAATTAGTCCATCTAATGAAGCTGTACTTTATATAAGTCTCAAGGGCTTAACTGAATTGTCTCAAATGAGTGGGTTAAATTGTACTGAATAAGCATATTATTTTTGTGTTGTACTACATATTTTTTTTGTTGTAGTAGTAATTTAGTGAACTCAACTCTACAGATTCTTTGTCAAGGCTGAATCTTTGACATTCAGTAGAAGTCTTGGCAGTTAACTTGAGAGGAGGAGTTTAACAGTACCCGTTTCTGAAAAGGCCTGTGCTAGAGCATGCATGTCTGGCTTTTGTTGCTTTTTCTGAGTATTTTTGAAACAGTAAGAGGAAACTGTACAATTTCTTGTCAGGCCCTAACATGCTGATCTCAAGGACCTGCTAAACCAGGCAGAATTCAGACCCAAGATGTCTCTTTATAGATATTTTAGGAAAAGGAGACTCTTTTCCAAAGAAACAGCCAGATTTCCATAGATCATCAGTCTGTGTGTCTCCTTCTCTGAATTAACGTGTGCAAACCAGCTATGGAATAGTAGGTATGTAAACTCAACACTTACAGATTGTATTACAAGGAAAACAATTAAAGAGGGCTCTAAGTAGTTTTTTTTTCTTTTTGAAATTAAAATAAGACCACTTTATCTTAATTAAGAGTGAATAATCTCTCTTTTCTTTAAGCTCTACTTTCTTGAATATGGGACAGCGGAAGTTAGAGTTTTTAACAAGCATATCTATGCATATTCATACAGAACATTCTCTTATTTTTGTTAAGAAATTCAACATTTCTTGGAGATGTTTGATTTTTATTTTAGGAACATGAAGAAGAATTTTTTGGACTCAGTGCTGTCATAACAAGTTCTTTACAGCTTCTGTCACCAAGAAAGAAAAATAGATGTTCCTTATAATGGAAATAAAAAATTTTATTGAATAATACCTATAACAATGGATTTCTTTTAGTTATTTGCTTTATAGCAATTAATCTCACAAGGTTATCGGACTGAGAAATATTTTTGCAGGTTTTCTAAATAGGCACAATAAAAACAATTCCCCAAACCACTCCCACCTGAAAGGTGCATGTTGTCTAAAGATTGCTGAAGGAAGTACCTGGAAGGAGGTAGACCAATATGCCAGATAGGTAGATACATACTTAAATAAAGGTGTAAATAAACAGTACTGAAGTTTTCAAGCAATTGTTGAATTCATTCCTCTTTTTTTTTTCTTAATTATTTAAAGGAGGAAAGATCTAAGAAGGACTTCGTAAGCAATGCCACCATGTTTTTATTTAACTTCAGTTAAACAGGCTTAATTATTGTATTGAAATGCCACTGTAATTCAGTTGGACTGGAGCAGACACATCAAGTGATGTTGTATTAAAAGGATCATGTAAACCAGCTCAACATTTACTCTATTGTTTTAATAGCATTCTTGCTTTGATTTAACATGAGAGTTGGTTCATATCATTATTGGAAAAGACATGAAGCATTTAACTTTAGAAAATCTGTAATCATTAAAAAATGGAGTTGCACACGCTTTTCAGCTCTTACCCAAACTTTAAGTCACTGATGAACTTTTGGTTTTGTCTTTTGTTTCCATTTAAGCCCCACTCTGCAGTACCTTTTTCGCTTCAGGATACTACTTTTTGTTCTAATGTTACCCAAATTGTGTAGTGATTACAAGCTTTTCTTGAGTGTGTTTTGGTATCACTATGCTATTGTTTTCAAGAGGAATGTAGGTCTTTGTACAAGAAGCAATGCTAATACGAAATAAAATTTTAAAAAATTGATCTTATTACCAGTAAGCATAGTAAAAGTATGTCTGTTCAGCATCTTGTTTCAAAGGATTTTTTTCCAAGGTGTTGTTTGAAATACTTCCCATTTTTATTTTTCAGTACAGTTACTGAGTGGGAGGATTAAACGTTGCTGTTACCACAAAATGCTGATTTCGAAAGACATGTCTCTCCATTCCGTAGATCTCTGCAAGAGGGGCTGGTTTGAAAACTGTCATGCCAGTAGAATTATATTCTTCTTCAGTACAGTTTCTGATTTAGTACGAGGCATGCCATCTGGTGAAAGTGACTGAGTCACTGTTATTTCTGCCCAGGGGAGCAAAATGTGTTACAGGTTTAAAAAAAAAAAAAAAAGTAGTACTGGATCCTCATTTGGTGGGAAATTGTTTATCTTTGTTTAGCTCCTTTGCTGTGAGTGTTGCTGTTGTGATTTCTATGAGGCAAAAAATTGCCTTACAAGTGTAAAACATTGTGTGGTATTGTGAACATTTAATGAATATTCATTTGCTCTGTCAGGGTGGTGTAAGAACTAATAGACAAAACCAAATAGGATATATGAAATCTGTATTTTATGGCTAACAGTAGATTTGAAATCACTTTTGGGTGTTGCATTCAAGGAGTCTTTGAAAGAATCATATTGAAATGTGTTTCCTTGACACATTATTTACCACTGCCTTTTATTTTCTGTTTGAACAAAATTTCTCAGAAAAATAAGTTATTTGCCCCAAATGCAGTTTGAGCTGAGTTCAGCTGATAGTTTTGACTTTGTGTCCACAGCATTTTGCTTAAATATTGCTGAAATAAAACACTGTCTTTTCACTTCAAAAAGATACTTTGAAATTATATTTGTCTCATTTGCCTTTTAAAGTAGATTTAAAAAAACCCACAGGAAACAAATATAAATTTGCTCAGACATTTTTAAAAAGGGAAGTCATCAACAGTTAAGGTTAGTCATGAAGTCATTCAAGGGTTAGGCTGTTGCAGAATTGGAATGGTCCATATGATCAGGATTTTCTACTGGAAATGAAAGGAAGGGTAAAAAAAAAAAAAGGTGGTTTCAGTGTGACATTCAGGCAAAGGGATAAGTGTTTATCTCTTATCTTTGCCATTAAGGCAGCATCTCTGTGATGCTGGTGTATTACTTAAGTGTCTTAAGAGATGCTGAGTAATCAGCATCATTAGATTCTGGGTACTGAGGAAGAGGTGTGGCTGCCAGATAAGTGCAGTTGAAATCAATAGTCGATGTGGTCGAATGTGTGAAAAGCCAAGTAAACATGGACATATTGAGACAAATTAGGCTCTTCAGGTTGCCAGTCAAATATTATCAGTGACGCTGTGTGTTGATCATTTCGTTCCTATGATTTTACTCTGCATGACAGATATTAATTGCACGATCCAACAGACTCATGTCACATTGATGTATGTTTGAAGGTAAATTTCTGGGTTTTTTCACATGGTATAGCTTGAACTGTGTTCCAAATAGAAAAGCTTGCTCCCAGCAGTCTGTCTCCCAGTTATCTTCTTTGCCCCTATTCATCTATAGCCTGTTCTTCCATTAGCCTTGCTGTTCCCTTTGCTTCTGATTTCTGCTACACGGTAAGGTAAGGTACCAGCCACAAAGACTATCAATACTTGACTGCAGAGGCTTCTAAATCACACACAGCTCAGGAGTCTGAGTTACATGAGAAGCAGATAAATACCTGGTTTATAAGTATTTAGGTCTTAAAGACTGCCATAAAATATCCAAGGAAGAGACTAAGTAATCCAATCCTCAGAGCAGAGATTGATACCAGGACTTTCATTGTTGGATGCTGAAGCTAAGAATAGCATGTTTCTTTGACATAGTGTAATAGATACCCTAGAGAGATGTTTGACCAGTAATTTGCCTTTTATTGAAAAAGGGGGCCAAAAATGTCTTCCTCCTTTTAAGATGAAGCTTTTTAAGTGCTGTTCTTAGTCTAACTTTTATTCTTGAAACATCTGACCTGTCACTCAACACTGTACCTGTCTCCCTGTCCTTGTTCCTTCATTTGTGTAATGTGCAGTTGCAGAAATAAGATTCCTTGTTCCAGAGACCAGAAGAGAAACCGATAGTAAGATTTTAACATATCTCTTAGAAGAAGTTTTTCCTGAGAGATTTAGTACCAATCCATTTCAAGGACTTTACCTAACTGCCAAATATGACAAAGATTTTAGATGTTCAGATATGTAGTAAGCATCTATAGGGATACCATGCTACTTCCTGCATTTAAAAGAGAAGTTTATTCTTCAAAATAAGAAAAATTAGAGGAGAAAGTTGAAAACTAACAGATAAATGCACTCTGATCACGTTCACCCTGGGTGAATTGGCCCAGTGTGAAGTAAACATTCTCAGTCACTTCTGCTGTTTATAGTCCTGAGGGCATAGTTTTCTGATTAACGCAAGTTGACTGGCTTGTTCCAAATGAAAAAGATAAATGTTTTTGTTTTTTTTTTCTTAAATCGATTTGGTTTGCAGGCAGGACAGGTGTTTGGTCTTGTTGACCATGTGGCTGCGTGAGCATTACTGTAGGTGCAAAGGAGGTGTCATCTCATTTGAGTAGCACTATAAAGTTGGATTGATTTAAACCAAACTGGGACAAATGGTCTTGGAGCCATGGAAGCAGTGCACAAGGACTTAGGATTCATAACTCTGATTTGCTAATGGTGTCCTGTATGCCTCGAGCTACATGCTTTTCCTTTGTAAAGCTCCTGTGATAGTGGGGTTTTTTTGTTTTGTTTTTGCATTGTCTGTTTTTACTGCCGAGAATTCAAGCCTTCTGAGGTCGTGACATTGCCCATATTTCTGTGTTGAAGCACCCAGTATATACAGCAAATCTTTTATATCATATTTATCCATATATACCAGCTTATCTATATACAGCTGGTAGATATGAAGGTAGTACTATATTTTCAGAATGAAAAGACATCTGAGCTGGCTCCATTTTATGTCAACTGTTCGTCCTGTGGTAGTGACACTTTCCTACCTTGATATGATGATACCAGCTCATTCTGCTACAGCATATCTGTGCATTAAATATATTCAGTACTGTGACTTTGTAAGGTCACTTTCTGAAGAGCATTTTCTTAATAAGTCGGTGTACTTGGAATACAATGAAGAGTAGGTCAAATCAATTACTCTATTACAGATATATTTAGTACTTTTTAAAAAGTAAGCATAGAGCAGATCTTTTGCTTCCTGGTTACTTTTTCAGGTGTTTTTGCTTCAGCTGAGTTAAAAAAAAAATACAGTAACTTCAAAATATTTACGTATTCGTCACCATTTGGAGTTTCAACAACTGCAGGTCAAAATTGCTAAATCTAGATAATTGGCAGTAGTTTAGAATATTTTAAATTATTTTTTGTGATCTGTGGCAGAGCAGTCAGCCTTGGAAAGCCTAATGGATTTAATGGACAATATCAAGGTTGGAAAGGTGGAAAAGAAGACAGACTCAGGGCATAGGAAGAGCCTTTGGAGAAAACAGGCTGAAAGGTCCGACCATACATATTGCTTAGACTTGGGGCAGATGAGGCAACTGGATGTCATCAAGATAGTACTAAGATTTAGTTGCACAATTAATGGTGAACAAATAGTACATCATCATAAAACTATACCCTCAAGACTGTTTACAGGGGGAGTGAATGAGAATGGTGTGATTATTCCACTTTGTGCAAGGTAAAAGTGGTAGAAAGAGAGTTAATGGTGACTGTACACATCATCCGCTTAGAGAGGAGAGAATCTCAGATTCTGGGAGGAGGATAAACTGTAAATACACTGGTAACTGGCCGCAAGAGGACACTGTTTCCAAGGACAGCATACAGTTTCACAGGTATTAGGTGACCTTTTATTTCTGAAAGCTGTCGAAGCTTCTGTCTTCTAACTCTTAAGTTTTCCCAGATTCTGAAATTAAATTGCTTTGGCATGGTACCATACATGTAAGTGTTTAGGGTTTCAGTTTAAATTTCTTCTGAAGATTTCAGCTGGATTATTTACATGGAACCCCAAATCCATGATGAATGAACATAACATGAATACTTTTTCCAGATGACTTAAAAAAAAAAAAACAAAAACCAACAGCCAAAAAGCAGAGTAGCCTAACTTAGAAAATAAAGTAGAAAATAATTTTTAAGTACTTAAAAACCAGATGTGTTGAGACTTTGTCTTGAGATTTAAGAATAAATCACCATCTTTGCCAATGCTACATTGTTGTCTATATACACATAAACTAAGGAAATAATAAATAGAGGAGATATACTGTATCAGTATACACTGTGTCAGAAATAAACTGACACATCTTTGTTTCACAGTAACTGTGAGCAGTATCACTGGAAAATAGACAGTCATTCATTTTTGCAATTAAAGTCATTTAAGTAATCTTGCAATTCATGTTGGGAATATGAAATTGAAGGTCAGATTCTGAAATGTGATCTCTAGTAAGGTAGATGCACTGGAAGAGGAACGCGTTGGGTTTTCTTTTGAAGTCTTCTAGAAAAAATGCTTTATGGCTTCTTTCCTTAGGACAAAAAGGCACAAAAAGTAAAAAGGACATCAAAACAAACTTGAAGTTTTAAATCCTAGTTTGTGTAGATATTTGTAAAGGGATATAGAATCATAGAATCGTTTAGGTTGGAAAAGACCTTTAAGATCATCAAGTCCAACTGTTAACCCAGCACTGCCAAGTCCACCAGTAAGCCATGTCCCTAAGCACCACGTATACACATCTTTTAAATACCTCCAGGGATGGTGACTCAACCACTTCCCTGGGCAGCCCGGTCCAATGCTTGACAACCCTTTCAGTGAAGAAATATTTCCTAATATCCAGTCTAAACCTCCCCTGGTGCAACTTGAGGCCATTTCCTCTTGTCCTATGGCTTGTTACCTGGGAGAAGAGAGCGACCCCACCTCTCTACACTCTCCTTTCAGGTAGCTGTAGAGAGCGATAAGGTCTCCCCTTAGCCTCCACTTCTCCAGGCTAAACAACCCCAGTTCCCTCAGCCGCTCCTCATCAGACTTGTTCTCCAGACCCTTCACCAGCTTCGTTGCCCTTCCCTGGACACGCTCCAGCACCTCAATGTCTCTCTTGTAGTGAGGGGCCCAAAACTGAACACAGCATTCGAGGTGTGGCCTCACCAGTGCCGACTACAGGGGCACGATCACTTCCCTACTCCTGCTGGCCATGCTATTTTTGATCCAAGCCAGGATGCCATTGGCTTTCTTGGCCACCTGGGCACGCTGCCAGCTCATATTCAGGCGGCTGTCAACCAACACTCCCAGGTCCTTTTCCACCAGGCAGCTTTCCATCGACTCTTCCCCAAGCCTGTGCCGTTGCATGGGGTTATTGTGACCCAAGTGCAAGATCTGGCACTTGGCCTTGTTGAACCTCATACAGTTGGCCCCAGCCCATCGATCCAGCCTGTCCAGATCCCTCTGTAGAGCCTTCCTACCCTCAAGCAGATCAACGCTCCCGCCCAACTTGGTGTCATCTGCAAACTTACTGAAGGTGCACTTGATCCCCTCGTCCAGATCACTGATAAAGATATTGAACAGAACTGGCCCCAATACTGATCCCTGGGGAACACCGCTTGTGACCAGCCACCAACTGGATTTAACTGCATTCACCACCACTCTTTGGGCCCAGCCATCCGGCCAGTTTTTAACCCAGCGAAGTCTGTGCCTGTGCACGCCATGAGCAGCCAGTTTCTCCAGGAGAATGCTGTGGGAAATGGTGTCAAAGGCTTTACTAAAGTCTAGGTAGACAATGTCCACAGCCTTTCCCTCAACCACTAAGCAGGTCACCTTGTCATAGAAGGCAATCAGGTTAGTCAAGCAGGACCTGCCTCTCATAAACCCATGCTGACTGGCCCTGATCACCTGGTTGTCCTGTACGTGCCATGTGATGGCACTCAAGATGATCTGCTCCATAGCCTTCCCTGGAACCGAGGTCAGATTGACAGGCCTGTAGTTCCCCAGATCCTCCTTTTGGCCTTTCTTGTAGACGGGTGTCATGTTTGCTAACTTCCAGACAACAGGGACCTCCCCGGTTAGCCAGGACTGCTGATAACAGATTGAAAGTGGCTTGGTGAGCACTTCCACCAGGTCCCTCAGTACCCTTGGGTGGATCCCATCAGGTCCCATAGACTTGTGAGTGTCTAAGTGGTGCAGCAGGTCACTAAACATTTCCCCTTGGATTATGGGGGCTTTCTTCTGCTTGCTGTCCCTGTCTTCCAGCTCAGGGGGCTGGGTACCCAGAGAACAACTGGTCTTACTATTAAAGACTGAGGCAAAGAAGGCATTATGTACTTCAGCCTTTTCCTTGTCCTTTGTCACTATGTTTTCCCCCACTTCCAATAAAGGATGGAGATTCTCCTTAGCCCTCCTTTTGTTGCTAATATATTTTATTTATAGAAACATTTTGTATTGTCTTTTATGGCAGTAGCCAGATTAAGTTCTAGTTGGGCTTTGGCCCTTCTAATTTTCTCCCTGCATAACCTCACGACTTCCTTGTAGTCCTCTTGAGGTGCCTGTCCCTTCTTCCGAAGGTCAGAAATTGTCTTTTTTTTCCTGAGTTCCAGCCAAAGCTGTCTGTTCAGCCAGGCCAGTCTTCTTCCCTGCCCGCTCATCTTTTGGCACATAGGGATGGCCTGCTCCTGCACCTTGACGATTTCCTTCTTGAAGAATGTCCAACCTTCCTGGACTTCTTTGCCCTTCAGGACTGCTTCCCAAGGGACTCTGTCAACCAGTCTCCTAAACAGGCCAAAGTCTGCCCTCCAGAAGTCCAGGGTAGCAGTTCTGCTAACCACCCTCCTTACTACTCCAAGAATCGAAAACTCTGTCGTTCTGTGATTGCTGTGCCCAAGAGAGCCTCCAACTGTGATATCACCCACAAGTCCTTCTCTGTTCACAAACAACAGGTCCAGTGGGGCACCTTCACTAGCTGGCTCCCTCACCAGCTGTGTCAAGAAGTTTTGTTCCACAAACTCCAGGAACTTCCTAGACTGTTTCCTCTCTTCTGTATTGTGTTTCCAGCAGACGTCTGGTAAGTTGAAGTCCCCCACAAGAACAAGGGCTAGTGATTGTGAAACTTCTCCCAGCTGCTTGTAGAATATTTTGTTTGCCTCTTTATCCTGGTTGGGTGGTCTATAACAGACTCCCACCCTGATATCTGCCTTGTTGGCCTTCCCCCGATTCTTACCTATAAACACTCAACTCTATCGTCACCATCATTAAGCTCTAGACAATCAAAACACTCCCTAAAATACAGGGCTACCCTGCCACCTCTCCTTCCTTGCCTATCCCTTATGAAAAGTCTATATCCATCCATTGTAGCACTCCACTTGTGCGAGTCATCCCGCCATGTTTCTGTGATGGCAACTATATAATCGTTTTCTTGCTGCACAATGGCTTCCAGCTCCTCCTGTTTTTTGCCCATGCTGCGTGCATTGCTGTAGTTCTGTTACTAGTTCTTGCTAGACATGAGTTTCTTGGTACTGAGTGAAAGAGTGTGCTCCAGGAGACATAATGCCCACTGCTTTGCTTTTGCTGTACCATCTGATAATGCTGTAAAACTATATGTTCTGTTTTACAGCTTTAAGTTTAGAGATTTGTTTTCCTTCCAGATAAACCCAAATTTCCTCAATTTGTTATTTTCCAGGGGATAACTAAAAATGAACCAGTAGCAGTTGATTGAAAATACTTTGAGTTGTGTTTGGTTTCTATTTCATCTTCATGTTTTCATGTGTGCCATTATAATATAAAATAATAGGAACAGAGTTTGAAAGTAGAATTAATTTGGAAGCAGAATAATTTTGACATTGTTAGAAAATATTTTCCTTTTTGTATCCAAAATGAACCTCCCAACTAAAACCAACTGGATTTTGTGAAGAGTTGCATTCTAACAAATGTATCTTGTGATGGATAGCTTGCTCTATTTTCTGCTTCAAGTCTATCATATTTGATATCAGGGGTGTATAAAAATGTCCAGAGCATAGGCCAATTGAAAACAAGATGGATAAATTGGAATGTTGGGGGGATTTGTGGAAAAATGATCTAATAGTAAATGGGGAGAAAGGAAAAATTCCCTGAGATGCACTGTGCAACAAAAATATATTGTCATGTGCATCATTGCCCACTGCATAAATGAGACTTCAGTGATCAGTTAATCTGAAAGCTCAGTGTTCATGTACTGTAATTTATACTGGGAGATTTTGGACTGCCTTAGAAATGTGCAGTAGAAATTATACCACACAGGAAGGATGCTTCCTGGGCATGTTTTCTTTTTATAGTATTTACTTTAGTTGACTTTTTTTTCTCAAGGAATATCTGTGTTTATGTGTTCTTCCTTAAAGAATGCTGATATTCTTTCTTTGTGTTGAAGATTTTTAGATTGCCATAACATGGTGTTCCTTTGGCTAGGTGGGTAATAAAATTACTACTTTCAAACAATTTCTTTAGCTAGTTGTGAATTGTTTATGTGAGAAGGTTTGGGCCTCAGGTGGTAAAAGTAAGAATAGCTTCTATGAAGTCTTTGGAGAGTTGAAGATTTCAACAACTTGAAAATTTGTTTTATATTGCTATTACTATCAATTCCTCTTCTACCCTTTTTCTCCTGTATCAAGGAGAACTGAGAGCCCAGAAACTGTCTGCTGATGCTGATGTTTGGTTTAATGTATGCCATTTGCCTCATTTGAGTGACAGGCTATACTAACCATGCTGACAAGCCTTAGCAATGGCATACATGGAGTTTACTTAGTACCTGGGCAACTGTCCAGAAGAAATTCACAGTGAAAAATCAGTGTCCTATCCCTTTTGATAGAGGTGAGACAGAACTTAGCAAGAAGAAACAGTTATTTTTTAATGACACTGAATTTATGCAGCTCCTTTAATGCCTGTTTGAAGACAGGCAATGAGGTCAGTGCTGTACATTATGACCATAAAGTCTTATGGGTATATCTGTTCTTTGGTCACTGAATCTCATGTGGATGGTCTGAGCCACTTAAAAGTAGATAAATCGTATGTACTGCACAACTGATTTTGCACACAGACTGATTTTAAGGGATAAATCTCGAAGTGGAGATGTGGAGATCTTCTTCATGAAAAGATAACTTACTGTTCTTGATGTCTTTGCAGGTAAACACAGTTCATGATACAACTTTGGCAGCAGATAAAGGACATCTTAAAAGGGACATTCCTTTTTCTGTCATATTAAATCCATGCTTATGAACGTGTTACTAATTATGGGTGGAGTAGATTATTTCAGCTACTGTAATAAGTCCTGAAATGAGTTCAGAAGGCCAGTAAGTATTTATCCTATTGGTGTGGGCATGCATTTGACAAGAAACAAAGACTTGACTTACTACATCAGTTAAACCAATAGAGTGAAAAAGCAGGGCAAATTAAGGTACAAGGTCTGAAAGCATTTAGTTCTCCTTTCTGTTCTGCACGAATTTCTTAAAAGTCTGATCCAAAATTTCATTGAGTGGGATAAATATGAAGCTGTTATTAAAGCTTTGTGTTAGCTACTATACTATTTCATTATTGCCTTAAATTATAAGTGAGATTAACCTTCAGATATGTGTGCGTGCTATGCAGCTCTGATTTCTGCTGGGTATGTGGTTTTCTGTGGCATATTCTATCTTCAATATTGTTTTGTTACTAAAATTAGTTTTAATAGAATCTTTAAATTATCTATTTTTTTTTTTTAGGGACCTCAGTTTGTAGCAGTTGTTTTAACTTGTACAGCTTTTATTTCTTTAACAGTGAAATAAAATGTTTTGGACTTTCAGTTAGGGGTAGTTGCCTTAGAGATAGCAAGAACACAAAATTCTCAAATTGGTCATCCTCCTTCTTCTTGGCATTAGTATAAAATCAGGACTCTGATAGTAGACCATCAACCACTTTCTCATCCTTACCCACTGTTAAAATTATCCACTCATTTCCAGGCAGACCTCTTCAGAAATGTACTGAAGAACTTATTCTTCTACCTTACTCTACTGCTTCTGTGAAAGCAATATGGAAGGTGACATTTTGAAATGTTACATATTCATTGTTTGAAGTGGAGTTGTAGCTTATTGCTGCTGATGTTAGTGGATACAGTTCCAGGAATTTTCCTATCAGATTCTAGCTACAATAGAAATTGTGATTCAGAATGAAAATTGTGAAATTCTATTCTACAATAGAAATTGTTTCATTGCCATTTCTGAATCACAGTGCCTTCATGCAGAGAAGGTCTGCATTGTCTGTTCTTCAATAGTTATTGTTGTAAAACAGTTTCATGTCTTTGTTTTGTATATTGCCATTGATTCATTTTGTACTTGATTTTAAAATCTGCTTAGGTAGATTTTACTTAGGTTCTGAATGTGGCTTACTAGCCTTTATATACAGCCAGTCCAAACTGACTCCTAACCATAAATCTATGATCCAGAAGCATTTCTTTTTCAAAGATTAGTGCATCCATCAGTTTGTCCTTGTTATCATTCCTTTAATGTGTAAGTACTTGTTGCTGAAGGTATGAGTGGTTGTTTCTATCATAAAATAACTTCGTTTGGAAGGAGCCTATGCCTATCTAATCCTTTGCTTGCCCTGTCTTCATTCTTAGGTTTCCTTAGAAAAGAGTCATAGTTACTTGAAGTCTGCTGATGAAGTTCCCCTATATGCTTCAGTCTCTCCAGCATCTTTACAATGCTCTCACTGTTCTCTAAGGGCAGTAGACTACAGAATACAGCAGGGGGTTGATTTTATATCTTCTCTGTCAGTAATATTACTCCATTTTATATATAGTCGTGTTCCATCAGGATTACTTACCTGATTTTTTTTTTTTTTTTGGGGGGGGGGGAGTTGTCTTTCCTTTTGGTCACTAGGTGGACCATTATCCCTCTCTGTTCTGTAGTTGTCACTTACTTATTAGAGAACAAAATCTCTTTTTGCTGACGATGAAATGTTTTTTCTTTAGAAAATAAAAGGCTTGTTCTCTAATTCAGTTATGGTAGTTCTTTCTAGTTACAGCTTTTTATCATGAGTTTCCATAATTTGATCTGTTAAAAGTATCTTCTTTCGCATTGTTGTGGGTTAACCCCAGTAAGCAGCTAAGCCCCACACAACTGCTCACTCACTCCCCCTTCAGTGGGATGGGGGAGGGAATCAAGAGGGTAAAAGTGAGAAAACTTGTGGGTTGAGATAAAGGCAGTTAACAGGTAAAGCAAAGCTGTACATGCAAGCAAAGCAAAATGAGGAACTGATTTACTACTTCCCATGGGCAGGCAGGTGTTCACCATCTCCAGGAAAGCAGGGCTCCCTCATGCGTAATGGTTACTTGGGAAGACGAACGCCATCACTCCAAATGTCCCCCCTTTCCTTCTTCTTCCTCAGCTTTATATGCTGAGCATGACACCATAGGGTATGGAATAGCCCTTTGGTCAGTTGGGGTCAGCTGTCCCAGCCCTGTCCCCTCCCAATGTCTTGTGCACCCCCAGCCTACTCACTCACAAGACAGTGTGAGAAACAGAAAGGGCTTTGATGTTGTGCAAACACTGTTCAGCAGTAGCTAAAACATGGGTGTGTTATCAACAATGTTTTGGTCACAAATCCAAAACATAGCACCCTATGAGCTGCTGTGGAGAAAATTAACTCTATCCCAGCCAAAACCAATACACCTATATTGACATAGCATAACTGGTCATTCTCTGTTTTGTTGTTTAATTTGTCTCCTTTTGCTTCTTCGGTCTATAATTTTTGTTCAGAACAGTGGTTAGTCTCTTATATCTTTCTTTCATGAAGAGGTTTACTTCGGGTTTTGGGACTCTGCTGTTTCTGAACTTTAGCTGTTTTCTATAAAGCGATTAATAGGCTTCTGTGTCACTCGGTCAGCGTTAACTCTGGCTCACTGAGCTCATCTACTTCGGACACTGAAGCTGAATCTTTCTAAAGGACACAGGAGCATTGCTAAAATAAATGAGGTGAACAAGCAGTTCACTATCTGCTCCCCCCTCCAAGGAAAAAGTAAATCACATGACTAAAATTAACCTTTTGGAGGAAAGATTTTATTTCGCAAGATCCACAAGATCTCACAACACAACAAAATATTAATTCCTAAAATTTGTCAACAATAAATTGTACTTATTCTGAGCACTGGAATATTTGTATTATTTAATAAAACAAAAAGAGATCTTCCAGTATGAGTAACGACTAGACTGTAAACATCTTGTATCTAATCTTAAAGAATGAATCAACATATGTAGAACAATTTTCTGGATCACGCACTGGAAAAATCAGCTAACTACACTTGGCCTACTTAGAGGCACGGACTCAATTTCTATAGCAGCTTGAAAAATTAGAGGAAGTTTAGTAAAAGGGAAACTGTATTTTTGTTCCAAGATCTGTGAATAACTATGTGTGTTAATGCTGTAAGAGCTCTCAACAGGAAAGTGGCAGCTCTGTATCTCACAAAATTAAGTACAGCAGTTGTAGGTCTACTGAAAGTTGCTTTGACATGGCCAGAAAGAGGTTAAAAGGAAGATGAACACAGAAGGGCAGAGTTGAGCCAGGAGTTTTGTGGAGACAAAAATGAAACTTGCTGATTTTTAGATTATTTTTTCATATAATTAGTACAGATGTTAGGTAGTAGAAAACTTTCATAGTGGAGGTTGAAGGTTTACAATGTTTAAGCATATTAAGCTCTTAGAATAGTTTCTACATATTCTGACTAAATGCTTTACTGGTCATTCTAGATTTTTGTGCAAGTAATACCTTGCAGTACCAATTCTCCTTTACACTCCTTCAGTCTCTTCTTTATACTTAATGTCTTTGCGGAAAGATAATTTACTAGGGAGAAAATTTACTCGGGATTCTAGTGAGTTGGTATTTTAGATAATGAAATAAGAACTATGCAGTACTTTCCTGTTAGTTTCCAGTTAGTTGTTTCTTAAATCACTTTTGCATATCTTATCAGATGAATAACCAGTGTTAACATTTTGTATTGCTTTTCCTGCTGTTACTGTTTCCTTTCTAGTCTTTCAGTCTCTCAGTGCCGTGGTCTGGAAGGCACAGCAAGAAGTGAAGAAGGTAAAAAATGGCACAGCATAAAAAGAGCAGAGGTGTCAGCAGTCATTGTCCCTGTATTTGGATCATTGCTTGGCAGAGCTCAGAGGTGTTAGTTCACTGCCTTTGCTGATTGAAACATCAAGCATCCTGCTTTCCTGAAAGCAATGCTACCAACAGAAAAGTTGAGAGGTAATTTGTCAACATTTATTAGCATGAATAAAATGATACCGGGTGTAGTCTTAGAATTGCTGCACTGCATAGCAGAGCAGTTATCCCTGTGATAATGGGGTACTTAATGTTGTCCTGTTCATGAGTGCCCCATAATGAGTAGCCTGCTGGTTAAGTACATGCCAAGACTTTCATCAAATACTCAGTCCAGCAGGTCTCTTCATTTCAAAGTGTTTTCTCTATTAATAATAAGAAAAAGAATCATTGATACATTCAAGCATATGCATTAGGTAGCTGTGGAAGAAAGAGACCAAGATGAAAGGCAATAATTAAAAATTAAATTATGGCTGAAAGTGAAATGTTAAGAGCCATTCACTGGGATACGATCATGGGTAACCTGTGATTTCCAGAGCACATAACTTCAGATATTTAAGGAGACATAGTAAAACCTATTTGTATTAATGAATGATTTACTTGAGGGAAACAGAACTGAACAGCTTTCAAGTCATCTCAGCATAAATGGAAGTCAGTAGTTTACTAGTGCACCAAACTGTGCACTGGTCTTTCATTTATGAGTATTTGTGTTCAGTTGTTCTCTCCATTCTGTCTTCTGTAGAGCCAAGAAAAATAATGAAAAAGTGCTGTTTCTAACCAAAGGACTATCATAATTCAATGAAAAATGTTCTGAAATTTTCCCTAGACTGACAGTAGATGAAATCAGTTATGGACTCACTTTAAAAAAAAGGCTTGTGTTAAACACAGGTAGTTCAGTGAAAAAGGGCAAAAATAACAAATATGTATATTGGAATTTTGGCTTCTGGAAGTTTTGCACAGACTTAGAAAGATTAGGAAAAAAAGTTATGGTTCTATTATATTCTCTGCTGGAGCTCTTCATTTCCAAGAGTAATACCTCAGATACGCAGGAACAGATTTCAAGACCTGTTTTGGCCTAAAACTAACTTAGAATTATTTCAATTTATGCAGTCACCTGCTGTGTTTCAGGTCATTAGTCAGCATCATTGTATTTTGAGCTGAATCGGAAATTAGAGCTAAATCAGAGAATGAAGTAAAATATACGGTTTCTGGCAGTCTTGCTATGATAATTTATCCTCTTTTCCATTTTCTGCAATGAGAAAATAGTCATTCTACTGCAGACATTGTACAAGATGATAATTTTGTTTCTGACATGTAAAGGTAGACTGATCTAGTGATTTTACCTGGAACCTTGAAATGCAGCAGGTGAGGTTTGGTTCTAGCACTCTTTTAGGCTTAGTCAAGGCCATTCTGTGCCAATTTTCAGAGTTAATAGTCATCTGCTGGTCCTAATTGCAAGTGCTTCGCAGCTTGGAGAACAAGAATATTAGTATACTTTCTTTCCTTAGTTTCTTCATCATTAAAATAGATTTTGTCATTTAACCTTGACAATATAATACTTGCTTAGTTTGATTTTGTATGACATTATGTTGTATTTGGTTGTTACCAGTTTCTGTGATTTTCTGTGTTTCCATTAGATTAAAATTACAGATAATGTAATCATTTTTTATAAAGTTAGTTTTAAAGTTAAGATAATGCAAATGCCTTTAAAACTATCAATGCAATATAACTTTCTATTATTAGTAATTGCTGGGCCTCTCAGCAGGATCAAGATAAAATATGACAGGTGCTGCTCAGGCATACATGCATATATTTTGTCAAAATAAAATTTAAAGTAGGAATACTCTTTTTTTGCTGTCAGGTCCATGTGGGTCCTTACACAATGCAGACTCCTCATCAGCTTCAAGAAGGTTAATCTCTTTTTGTTATTCTTAATTTCCAGAATAATAAAAAATATGTTTTTATAAAGTAGTAGATACAGAAATCTAATTAAGTAAATTTGAAAAATGCTGTTCCATAATTAAGTGTATATTGATCTATCCTGCCTCAGATTATTCATTTTTTAACATAGTTATTATAGAATTTTTGTTCAAAATGATCTAAAACAAGATGTCAGTGTGTCTGTTATAAATAGTACTGTAGCTATCTCATTTATACCTTGACAGTAATGCATTTATGGGAAACTAATACGTTCTGTCTCCATGCTATATGACAGAAGCCATGTAAACACACATTGCCCGTTTGTAGTTTATATGGAAACACAGTGCCTATCTTTTCTTAGAACAGTGAATAATGTTTCTTCTACAAATCATTCAAAAAGAACTAGAAAGGGAATCTAAATTTCATTAGCGTTGTATTTTTACCTGCCAGTGATTCTGTGCCGATGGAGCATCCTAACTAGTGCAGATGATGCACAGAGACTAAGTGAGGTTTTTGGCAGGCTTTTTCCTCTTCTTGAGGAATTTGATCTGTAAATGAGTTCCCTATTTGGGAGAAGGTGTAGTAGGTAGTTAATATCATGCTTCCATTTTTCATAAGCTCTGGATAAATTTGGGCTATGTAATGGCTTGTCTTGAAGAGCAGAGTACTGTATTTTTCAGTAATGTGTTATACTGCCAGTTTTTTAAAAATCATTTGACAGATCATAAATATATATGTTTTAGATACTAGTTTCTGTAGATAATGTATCTTCATTACTGTATAATGTGTGACCCTGAAATAATTTAAATGTACTTGATTTTTATCGGAGTTTTTCTTTGGATGAGGATCACTACTTATTTTTGCCTTCTGCCATCATGGGATGTGTCTGCCCTAATGTCATTGTTTAGATTAGGAGTATGATTTTTTTGGAAGCAAATCTCATAGCTGCCTCCAGTTGCTGTTCTTTGCTTCAGCTCAGCTATGTACAACAGTCTCGGGACAGATGACCTTATTGAAACTGAAGTGAGTTACATCCACTTCTGGGCAGTCAGACTCCTGGGCCAGATAAGACCAAGGCTGAAGTGTAATTCCCTGCAATATAGGAGGTGTGGATTATTTTGCTGTACAGATTCACTGCAGTACTTGTTAAAGTAGTATAGGCAGTGTGTACAACTCAGACCTGATGATGTTGAAGTCAGAGGAAGCTTATTAATGCCCATGGCTTTGCTGATCTCAGGAGATTAATTTTTATAGCACCATTTCATTCGGAAGGTAAACTTATCAAGATCAGGTCTACCCAGTATCATTGTGTTTTGGTTACAGGTACATACCCAGCACATCTGCTTTGTTGCAGTTCAGTGCTTCTGCCTCCAAAGAATTAACTAATTCATTTTTAACTAACTCATTTTTAAGATTACCTGTGTTTTTTGTTTTTGGTTTTGGGTTTTTTTTGGGTAAATTCTTTTAATGCCATGTTTAGTTTTTTGTTTTTTTTTTTTTTTAAACTGTAGCAAGTTGAATTTGGTAGCACTGATGCCAACAGAAGACTTTTATGACTGGGAATACATCAGCATTACTTTTCTTTGCCATCTCCTTTATCCTGCGACAGCACCTAATCTTAGTGCTTGATAGTTAAGAGTTAAAAGAATTTGTAGTAAGGAAGCAACAATGGTGTGTGGCTGAAGTAACACTTCCTCTCATAGAGGCTGTTCTGCTTTCTCTAAGATAGACAGCTGGACTTTGCCCACCTTCAGCTGAAAGTCATGCTTCATCTATGAACAGCAAAGATCATCCTACACAGAAACTCATAAATATATAACAAAACTATTTAAGACTACATGATTGAGCACTCTTTTAGATGAGAAATAGTTGCAGACAATAATAAGCCTGTAGAAGTGAATGCTACTGTGTTCATTATAGCGGACATAACAAAATCTGTAAATTCAATAAAACTTTGCAGGAATTCTGCTGTGTGCTTGGCCCATGATACAAATCATACATTTTAAACTCTTTTCATGTGGCTAAACTGACTTGGCTAATCATGCAAGTAAAATAAAGGATGTGTGAAATTATTTTGAGGATTTATACTCACCCCAAGGCCTTGGACTGCATAACTAGTGACTGATGAAATGGAAAGTAGTACTAGTAAAACAGTTGTTTAGTTTATATACTCTTATAATCGAAAAGCTGTAGTATTTTCTCCTTAAAAAATGTTATTGATAACTTGCCAACAAACTGAAGAATTAGGGTAGTTCTTAATTAGCTGTCAAATTGCTGTAGATAATTGCTGTAGACTTAACCAAGGATACAAATGAATGTAGGAAGACCTTCATACTTAAGTGTTACCATGGAAAGATTCAGTGGAATACAATAATACATCAGTTTGCTATTTTATTTAGGGGTTCCTAATGTACCTGCAGAAATAAGATGTTATCACAGGACAAGCTACATTTTACCTCTTGCTTCAGATAGAGAAAGCTGCAAGCTTAAATGGAAGCCGTTTGCTTTATCTCCTTTTTGCCTAAAGCTCCTTAAGACTGACAGCTATATAATGAAAGGAAAGAAATGTTAAAAAAAAAATAAATAATCAAATTTATAGTTTATGCTGTGGAATACCTGTTATCACTCATTAAAATGAAATTGAAACACTGCTTTTTAATTAGTGTATTCTGATGTATAGAAAACTTATTTTCTCTTGCCAAGGACCAAGGACAACTGGCTAATTCTTAAATATCTTAGAATGCTTTCATAATTAACCTGTCATGGTGAGGACTAGCATTGTGGAGCTGTATTTCAAGATAGGTCTGTGGCATAATATGTCATTATAGTGTGTGTTTACAAAAACAATTTACAGAGATATTAAACTGGTGAAATTGCCCTTAAATATGGGGCTGTTTAAAATCATGGTTTCTAAACTGTGACATTCGATCCATTTTTGAAAAGAAGGCACTGAGATAAGCGCCAGATAAATTAGTCCTTAAGATTATGTTTTATACCTCGCTGCCCACTTGCTATGTTTTTAATTAAGCATTGGCTATGTATTTGGTAAGACAGTAACTGAAATAAACAATGCAAAAGTTATTTATGCTACTTTACATCCTTGAGATGGCAGTGCAGGCAATCTGAGATTCCTTCCTAAGTGGAATAAGGTTCAACTATATGAGGAAATTGTGGTAGTGCTGAGAAACCGGGTCTTTTGAGATTTAAGCATTTCATTAAACAATTAATTTTTAGTTATTTCTTATAATAGTGGTAGAGCTGTGTGAATACAGCAATTAAAAGGGAAACCATTCTTCCCTTTATCTTTTTTCTTTCATTAACTTTCCATGAAAATGAGAAATTATGATTCCAGTCAAACCTAAAAACATTGATGTCCATTGGATTCTCCTTTTTATGTTATCGTTTATCCTTTCTCCTCAGTTGGGGCAGTGTTTTTATGGTCTGGAAGCATTTTACTGCAAACCTGCAAGATTTGTCTATATCCTTTTTTTTTATCCCATTAAAGCAAACTACCTCCAAAAAAATGTCAACTTAGAATACAAACAAACATCTAAAATAATGTATTACACTAATTCATGTTGTAGAATTATAGAGCTGTCACATAGCTTGGATTTGTTTTGAAATACTTCTGATGCAAATTTAGATAAGAGTTGAAACAAGCATATCTGCTAGGGAGATAAAGTGGCCAGATGGACCTTCTAGTTTTATGGCAGGGTCACAACGTAGGCATGAAGCAGTTGGAATAAAAGATTGAGAGATGGATAATGTTGGAAAAATCTAAGTTACAATTACATGTAAGAGCTTCTTAGAATGATTTATTGCCTTGAGCTACAGCTGCTAGGACTTCAGATTTGCTTCTTGTATAAAAGCATAATTGAAATTATGAAAGATTTACAAATGAACCAGTTTGGCAAGGAGAAAATGAAGAAATGCAATCCCATATTGTGTTTTTCCCCTCTCATTCTCTTTTTTTCTCACAACTTGCTACAAGTGATCCACATGGTAAAAATCTGATATACTGAAACTGCATTAAACTATGATTTCTTTCTTTGGATTTATACTGAACTACATGAGCTCTTCCCCCAGATTCTTCATGTGTTTGCTTAGGGATATTTGTATGGATTTACTGATGTTATGTATCTCCCTTACTCATTACCATCTTCTAATGGTTTCTGAGAATTGATGGAATTGAAGAGGCACAAATCAAATCTAAATACATAATTTAGTTAATGAGTGTGGTGAGGGTGGATGGGGGAGGGCATGGAGGACTGAAAGCGTGTGTTCTAAATCAGCACCAGATTCAGCATTTTCTGATTAAAGTCTTGCATGGAGATATACCTGGTTTAAATTTATAAATGATGCTGGAAGAGTTGTATAAGCTAATTGAAGAAGATTGAAGCAATAGGCTTGGATTTGCTTTGCACCTCCACTGGTGGAATGAAGAACTACGCAGGAGCTGTGGTGGCGTAATGTCAAAACTGAACACAAATAGTTAAATAAATCTTTCAAAGCTTAGCATTCAGTTCCAGACTGCCTCTTAAAAGGATTATTTATAAGTAAAAGATTAAGGTACATTTTACCAAAAGCATGCAGTGGGGTTTTTTTTGTTGTTGTTTTTTTTTTTTTTTTTTTTTTTGTGTGTGGTAAATAATTGACTCTTCATTAGTACTTTTGGACTGTTCTAGGAGTATCGTCTGATTTAACTAATAAATCTGGTAACTAGAAAACTGGGAAAAATCATAGTTTGCCTTGTTGAAAAAAAAATCCAGAATAATTATAGAAGGAATAATCTGTACAGTAGGAAAGCCATGAAACATAAGATTAAATTTGAATTGTCCTTTACCATTTTGCACTTCTTATTCCCGAATGAATATTCAGGGAACTAGGAATACTTGAAACACATTAAAGTGAATACTAGAAGTTGAATCATAGAATCATAGAATGGTTTGGGTTGGAACGGACATTCAAAGTTCATCTAGTCCAATGCCCCTGCCATGGACAGGGGCATCTTTCACTAGACCAGGTTGCTCAAAGCCCCGTCCAACCTGACCTTGAACACTTCCAGGGATGAGCATCCACAAAGTCTCTAGGCAACCTATTTCTGTGTCTCACCATCGTAAAGAATTTCTTCCTTATGTGCAGTCTAAATCTACCCTCTTTCAGTTTAAAACTATTGCCCCTTGTCCTGCCACTACAAGCCCTGGTAAAAAGTCTCTGTCTCTCTTATAAGCCCTCTTTATATATTTAAAGGCTGCAATAAAGTCTCCCTGGAGCCTTCTCTTCTCCTGGCTGAACAACCCGAACTCTCTCTGCCTTTGTACATAGGAGATATGTACATACATCCCTCTGATCATTTTTGTGGCCCTCCTCTGGACCCACTTGAACAAGTCCATGTCTTTCCTGTGCTGAGGACTCCAGAGCTGGACGCAGTACTCCAGGTGGGGTCTCACCAGAGCAGAGGGGCAGAATCACCTCCCTCGACCTGCTGGCCACGCTTCTTTTGATGCAGCCCAGGGTACGTGTGGCTTTCTGGGCTGTGAGTGCACATTGCCAGCTCATACCAGTTTTTAATCCACCAGTATTCCCAAGTCCTTCTCCACAGGGCTGCTCTCAATCCCTTCATCCCTCAGACTGTACTGATACCTTGCACTTGGCCTTCTTGAACTTCATGAGGTTAAATTGAGAAACTATATTCCAGCCATCAATTTTATTTTAGATGTAAATACAATTTGCAATCATTTTAAGGAATCTGTACATAAAGGAAGACATGTTTATAATTAAAAACATAAAGTCCAGTTGACGTTTTGAAAGAAATGCCTTCTGCAATCTTGTTTGGAGAGAATAGAGTATAGCAAGAATACACATTGGACCAAATTTGACACAGAAGGTAATTTTGCCTTCTTAGAAGTTAATTCAGGAGTAATGCACAGGATTACCATACTCCTGTTTTCTAGTACAAGATTTCTGACTGCTTTTTAGCAGTTCAGTTGATCTTTTTTAAAATCTTTTTTTGGGGTGGTTTTTTGTTTTAGTGCTGGAACCATAGCTAGTTATCTGATATACCTATCCCTGTACATTGACAGGGTTAGATGGTCCCTGTCCCAGAGAACTTGCATCCTTGAAGTCTGCTAGACAGTTAGCTCTGATTTGGTACATAAGCAGAGACAATGCTTCATTTATCTACTGTCTCATATACTGTATGTGTTGTCTAATCAACCTAAACACTTTCAGATGGCAATGGCACCTGAAGAAAATTTGAAGTGGGATGGAAAAATTTAGTTAGCAGAATTGAAAAAACATGGTCATGTAGAACAATCATATAGATATGCACAGAATAAAAGAATCTTGCTTCAGTGTTTTAGATCAAGGAGCTGGTTAACAATACAGAAATCTTCCAAAATATTTTCTTTTTTTTATCCTCTAAACATTAAAAAAAATCTCAAACATGGCAGACCTACAATATTCAGTAAAAAAATTCTTGAGTGGGGAAAGGAAATTATCTTTGTGGTTTGTTGAGGCAACTTCATTAATTTCACGGTGACTGCAGAGGTCTGTAAGAGGGCACTTTTGAGCTGTAGTTGTTTAGAGCTTCCACCACAATTCCAGCCCTTACTAAAAACCTGTTTTTACTAAAACAATAAAAAAAAAAAAAAGTAGCTCCAAGCATAACTTATCTTTCCTTTAATGCACATACAGAAGTTCAAGCCTTCTTCAAAATACAATTCAACTTCCCTTACCCTAACCAGTCTATTTCATTTTATGGTGAATGATACCCGGGTACTTCATTTTGTAATATAGCTGGTGATGGTTTTTATAGCATCTCGTTAGTATTTCTGGCTTCTGATACATCTTACTAAAGATTAGGATCAATTTATTAAAGGCTCAAGATTCCTCATGACCCACAATATAAAACTAACAATCTTTGATCTTACCCTGGATTTCTGTTGCACTCTTTCAGAATAAATTTTTAATTTTAACTTTTAAATTTTGGACACTTACACTGTATGCCATGGAATGCTAAAGGAAAAGTTTTAAAATCGTCTTTCATTTTTATTTGCTATGTCTCTTACTTGTTGCTGTGTAAAGAAGTAGAAGGCAGACAGAAAATTTTTATGTGTCTGAAAGGACAGCTTTGAAGCATTGATGGCGTTGGAGAATATCCAAGCTGTTCATGAAATCTTGCAGACTTTTTAGCCTTTCATGATATTTCTTCTTTTTCCCCCTGAAGGTGTAACATTTGAAGTATTGATCCAAATTCTGAGCTGAGAAGAATATCATAGTTGCATTCTTCTTTGCAATACCAAGGAGATGCCAAGATTAATATGTACTGGTTTGTCATCTCCGTGGACACCAAGAGTTGAAGAACAGTTGTCTCGTTCTTTTCTGCTTAAAGTCCCTATTGGACTGAGTGGAAATACCATGAGACTATGCTGTTGAAAATACCAATGATGTATTAAAAATAGATATGAATTTGAAGAAAAATATGTTACAGCTTATTATAACAGCAATCAACTCCATCACAAAAAACATCAAAGAAGGCATTGTGCCCCAGAGAAAAAACATTTAAGTTGTCTTTAAACATTGCTTATATGAATAAATATTGCAAGCATTACTATCTTTACCAATGTACTTTTTATATAAGATCTTATTTTGGGATCTGCTGTTGATATATATCTTTGTTTATTAATGTTAGTCACAGTATTGACATACATGAGCAACTCATGAAGCTGTAACATTTGTAGTGTTGCATGATACGAAAATGCACATTTGAAGATGTGTACTATGCTTTGGAAGAATCTTTGAAATTCTGTTCTGTATTAATTTTATTGGAATATTGATGCTTAATTTTTATCAGTTTTTGCATGGTGTATGAATTTTTAAGAAATCATTTAAGGAAATTAGTGAAAGGAAATGTGGATATTCTGAGCTCAAAATGTAGTGCTGGCATTGTCTTACTTTTAAGGTACTTGAGGATCTACTCCCTTGGATCTGAAGGGAATTCACCTGAGTGAGGTTCTCCATAGGGGTATAAAGAATTGACTCGTTGTATCCCTGCTTAATTTAGTGTCTGAATAGTATTAAAGACACAGAAACAAACTCATGATTGCAACTAAGAGTCTTTTCAGGGCTGGGACTCAACATTAAGGAATTTTCAAAAGAATTGTGAACTTATTTCTCATATTTTATGACCGATATGAGTAACTGTAGAGATTAAAACTATAATGTAGTCAATCTTACATCATTTATTTCAATATCAATGAATTTTCTTTCTCCAGTTTCCTACACTACTTACTAGTAGAAAAGACGAGGACTTTTTTTCCCCAAACCTTGCTCATTTCAAAGATGTGATAGAAATTGAATATCACAATGAGTAAAATTATCCTCGGTATAAACCCTTGCAAAGTGGAGCTTTTATCATAATTTTGAGGAAGATGTTTGGATAGGGCAGTGTGAGTTCTTTAACAGTATCGTACTTTTTATGGCCTGTTCAGCAAAGAGATGAGGTAATCAAAGTCTGTCACAGTTTCATCTGTGAAAATGCAGTTGATTATAGAGGTAGGAGAAAGAGAAAGGAGCATAACTGATTAATGTTCCATTTTCTCTTTGCTTTGTGCCCCCTGCCCCCAGTATCCAAATTAAAAACAAAAAAAAAAAAAGAAAAGTAAAATTTTTGAGTGTCTCAGGTTTTATCTGGCTAGTCTTAATTCCTATAAGGCAAGAATGAAACATATTTTTTCTTTTTACTTTTCACTCTCTTCTTCTTTCAAAATATTTTGCTATATTCTCAGGGGTTACGTGATTCAGTTTCCTGTACAAAGTACACTTTTTCATTTCTGACACCAAGAAGTATACAACATCACTGGAGTTAGTACTGCATTTTTACTAATTTTGTCCAGCTCAGCAATGAAGGAATTGTGTATGGTGGGGAAGCAGGGACATCTGCAACCAAAGGAGCAAGAGGGATTTTATATTATTTTTCAGTAGATAATACTGCACACAAGAAATCTCTGAAAAATCATTAAGGGATCAACATGGCAATCTGGGTCTTTGACCCTAAATATAGGAGTAACCTTGGTAATACTGTATGTTAAATATATATGGCTATTCCCATCTAAATTTAAGATAATGATATCGCAGCCTTCCTCAAGTGCAGTTTGTTAACATTTTCACAATCTGAAATTGGTCAAAAAAGACATTAAAACCTGAAAATTTTAAGGGTTTCAGCACACTTTCAAACTCAGCCCTGATTTCCCTTTCTCCTCCCTTTCTGACCAGCTTTTTTTAGTTGTAAATTTGGTACTGCTTGGTATTGCGAGTAAATTGAGTATGGTAAATTGAGATACTGCTTGAATACTGTGAAGGCTGAATTTGGTGCTGCTTCCTATGGAGAGAGGAAAGCTCTGCTAAGCCAGTAACAGTTATTAATCTGGACGGTGGTGTAGGATTATTTTGAAAGTGATTTGAGGGACAACATTTAAGGAGAATGACCAAGATCTAACCAGTTCCTCTTTGTGTGCAGCTGTGCTCGCAAACTCTTACTTGAACTCTGTCTCTGGATATGTTGTAGTAAATTAACGGGCTTTAGTCCATTTGCAGGGATTGTGGATCAGAGGCCTCTAAGGAGAAGGAGGATGTAACATATGGGGAGGATATATTGGTAATGTTCCTTTGGAAGCAGGTAGAAGGCAACAGGAGTGGGTAACCAGGTGTAAGTGTCAGTTGTGGACACGAGGCCTGTTGCTCCTTAGTTAGTCTGAACTGAAGTATGGCCAAGGTCAAGTGTATCCATCACAACACGCAAAAGAGACCTGTAAAGAGCTACCCACCAGTAGTAAGGAGAGAATGGTAACTCAAAGAAGCAGAGTGCAGGCTTCCTCTGGAAGCAGATTGTCTCATCTACCCCACTCTGACGTCAATATTAGACATGCTGCCCTACAAGTGAGTGAGGGGAGTGTATTGCTTGGGCTCTGTTCTCATTGTGGTTCTGCTTTGTGCTTTGATTAATACCATGATTCATGGAACAAGAAGGTATACTTTTTAAATCTGTAGGCGACAAGAAGCTGGGAAATATTGCAGGTGTGCTGGGACTAGATTTCCACCTGCTCTTAAAGAAAAGAAATTGCTTGAAGAAATACAGGGCAATTCAACAGAGACGATTGCAGGGTACTGCACTTAGGCATGAATAGTAACACAAATAATGGGCAGTTCTTTAGAAAAGAGCCATAGTGGATCATAAGCTTGAACAAGATTAATGAATAAAATACCTTTTTTGATATATGATCAGAAGAATAAACAGCTAGTTATGTAAATAATCCTGCTTTCCTCAACATACATAATGCTTTGGGTGGGATATGATGTGCTGGTTTTGGGAAATACACACTAAGGAACAAAGCTTTAAGGAAGCACTTGCAACAGTTTGCCAAGGGAGGTCGTAGTATTCTTGCCACTGGATGTGAGCATAGCCAATCCTGCTTTAAGGGAGGAGAATGGAAGACATCACCTTGCAAGGTCCTTTCCAGTCTAACATTTTTAATTGCCAATAGTGATTTTTTTCATCCTTAGAAACATGTTTCCTCTAAACTCAGAACCTGTTCTCTTTAGATGCTTTCCCACAGTTCTCTTTTCATTCCTTCATCTTTTCATGATGTTAAAAAAGAGGTCCTTCTTTTTTCCTAACGTTATGTTTGTGCTTAAAGACTCAGTTCCCACTGGTGGTGATAAGTGTTTGGGTATGTGACTGAGACTGTTTTGCAAGTTCCACACATAATGTTGTAGGAGTTCATAAAGGAAGACAAAAGTAGCACTTCATAATATTGAAAGGCATTTTGTTTAACTGTAGTATTAATAATATTGAAAGGTCTTTCATTTAACTGTAGTATTAATGGCCTTACCCTACTTTTATAGGGGACATGTAGAACAGTGTGGCACAGTTAGAAAGGATGAGGTTAGGAACCTTCCAGATGGTGGAAGATCTGCTTTGTGCTATGGGGATGTAATTATGTTCTCTTCTGTTGTGGAGAAAACAGCAAATCTGTTTCCTTAAGTGAAAATTGATTTTAAGATGAGCAAAGAATAAATTTGCAGTTTTAGATAATTTTTTTTTCTTAATGACTTCTTCCAACACTTTTTTTAAAAAGACAAAATTATATTTTTTTATTTTTTTAAGAGGAAGATTCACCAGTAAAAAAAGCTATTTGCTCGCAGAATGAGGAAGAAGAGTGCCTGGAATTCAGGTTGCTTTTCAAGGTAACCATTGTGTTCAAGGGCCTTGATCCAAGGATGAAAGACTAGAGTAAGATAAGGGACCTCACAGTCTAAAAAGGATTTTTACGGTCTTCCTTAAGATCAGGGGAACACTATATATGCAAAACAAGGGCAGCTGCTCCCTAACTGTGTGACCTTAAAAGTATGCATGTGTTTAGATGAAGCATCCATGCTTTTACATGAGTCCTAATGGTAATCTGGCATCTTTCTAAGGACCAAGATGGAAAAAGTACTTGAGCAAAAGTTAATTTTACTTGCTGTAATCATGCCTTCCTTGGAACACTTAATCTACACAACTGATAAGAGCATTTCAAAACCAGTTTTAGATGTGCAACAAGATTTGCATTGCTGACAGGTTCTATGGCTGCCTGTTCTCTTTTGAGGCAAATGCCTTCACACTTTCTGTCATACTACCTTTTTTGTTTGGAAACAATTGTGTGCACACACTCAAAAACATACACTGTTGTATTCTTTCAAATCCCTGCCTAAAACTCTCCTTTTCTGTGACACAAGATTGCGGGAAAAGGTAATCCGACAGGAGCCAAAGCTGAGGTTATCATGGCTACCAGTATTTTCCATTGCAATTGTCAGAATCCATCCTTGTGAATTGTCTTAACCATTGTGTATTCCTGTAGGCAGGGACATTTTTCTCTCTTTTGGTAAGGACCTAGCACATGACTTCTTCATGACTAAGTAGTGGTTCAAAGCTGTAAATACTGTAATCCATTACCTTTTTCCTGGAGAAATGTGTATCCAGAGAGTAAGGAAAAGAACAGACTTTTTCAAAATCTTTATGGATATCTTTAGACTCCTATGTCATTGTCAACTCTGATTGGTAATATTGATTCCTCCCCAGCCCCTTTCGTATCTGAATTTATAGTTCAAGCCTCAGCATTGTACTATTGCTTTCATGATAATGCTTTAATCACACAGGGGCTCACTCTGCTTTACCTCATGGATTTTTATTTAGCTTGTCCCAATATTTTTGTTTCTAACTTTTTCTCCCTCCAGGCCACTGCATTTTGAGTTGCTGCTTCTTCTGTTGCTGCCTCTTTCTCTCTTGCTTCTACTATAATGAAGAAAATAATTGCCTAGAGGCTTTCTATACAATGCTGTTGTACTAAAGAGCTCTTTGTTTTCATTTATTTTGAAAAGTTCTTTATTTTTAAATAAGTTGCTGATTCACTTCAATTGTTGGAGCCTGTTCTATTCAGGCTCAAAACAGTTACAAGAGGAAATCTGTAAATAGGTTGTAACTGTCATAAAACAATTGGCCAGCAGAAAAGTGTTATACTGTATGTGGTTCAGCAAAATTAGTTTCTCTTGGGAATTAGATCTACTTTTATTTAGACATCAAGAATGCCTCATTGTTGTATTGCATTTTTATAATGAAGCTGAAAGAGTTGCCTGTTGCCAGTTTAATTATCAGATTTGCCTAAAAACAGATAGTATGTTTGCTCTTATTATAAAAAAAAAGAGACAGTGTTTCTACTGTGAAATGAAAAAGGCTTTTTACAAGACATTTATTAATTGACTGGATAACTTCAAATCTAAAATAGGGTTTGACATCCTGTATAAACGCTGGACTCAAATTCTGGACTGTCACTTTGAAAGTCTGTTGTGCATTGTCCTGTGCATCTCTAAGTAGTTCAGGTTTTGTAACAGAACTTAATAGTCAGAAAAGGTTTCCTACTCTGCAATCTGCTTTTTGAAAGCTCTAAATCCAGTTCCCATTCTTACTGATGAGTACAAATCAAACTTCGAATTTCAACTGTGTAACTTTGTGCTGCTTCTCTGTTAAGTGTGCTACAATTCAGCACAAATAGAGCTTAGTCATAAGAAAATTCATTAGAAAGATCTGCTCTCCGAAGAAGTGTATTTTTTGTTTCCAATTCTTTAGATTTGCATGGAAGCACTTTGTATTAACTTAATTACCAGGTAAGGTTAAAAATCTGCCCCTTTCCCCTTGAAGCTGATAGGAATCAACTGGATACCCTTTGAGATACACTGAGAGTGTGCTAATGTGCAGCCAATAGAGTGCTGATATTAATACTCAAGACTATGGAGCAAAAGCCAAAAATACTGTAGATACTAGAGCCTTCTGCTAGCTGATGAAGAGATACTAGAAAAGCTGATTAATTTAAAACATAGAAACAGCCAGAAATATGATAATTAAAACCATAGACTCAGATCTTTATAGAAAGATTAAAAAATATGGCAAAGCAGATTATGTTCTCCTTTGCCACCTGCATCTCAGTCATTCTTGGGAAGCATTTAGTCTCCAGTGATGGGAACAGCAGAACTTCCTTAAGCAGTCTACTCCAGTACCTGTCTGTGCTGTGAGAGGTTTCTTACTACCTTGAACATATTATCACCGTTGCTGTAGAGTGTTACGAGTACTACTTCCTATCTTGCTTGTAGTAGGAAGACAAAACAGGTTTTTCCTTTACTTTTGTATCTACTGTTTACTTTTTTGAGGATTATTGTCATATAGCAGTCCTGGATATTATTTCTTCTGGACTAAACTACCTCTTTACTCTGTTAATTTCCCTTGGCAGTGATTCATTTTCATAATTTTTTCCTCTTTGGTCTGCATTTTCTCCAGTAGTCATTGTATCCCAAGGGAGGTTTTAGGTTTTACAACAGTAGAGCTAAGTGTGTGTTTTAAGAGCCATGTTCCTGTTTGGTTTTTTTTTTCTTTTTTTTTGAGGACCATGCTAAAGTGTAGAAGTGCTGCATGGATTAGACTCCGTTAAGCACTTTTTTTTTTTTTAAAGAAGAATTCAATTTTTGAAATTAAGGGCACAGAAAGGGAAAAGATGCAACTGTACTTGGATAACTTCCTCTCACTTAAGAATTGGAACTGCAGCCCAGAATCTAAGATAATGTAAAGCAGCACCTGAACAATTTAGACGCCTGTCTAATCCTAAAAGCCTCAGTTATTCTAAGCAACAGAGAAAGCTGGCAGAAATTACTTAAACTCATTTACAAGGACTTTGAAAGGTTTATATTCAATAACCATTATTTGCTTCTGGAAATGAGGATGAGAACTTCTCAAGATCGGCACATCAGGTTTGCTGAAGCTCTGAAAGGAAATTGCTTGTTAAGGTGTTTTCAGAGAATATTGAAATTGCTAAGCATAATGGGGAAGATAGTTTCATTTTGTGTATTGGAGGTACACCGACAACATACTGGTAGAAAGGTGTAATGAATTGCAAGTTAGAATTGTAAAACGGTGTTGGTGGTTGTTGATAGGCGCAATGTTGTCTCTTAAAGGCATCGGAGGTCACAGTGCAGTTCCCTTGTGGACGTCAAAGAGGGCAGCTTTCATGGGAATAGTGTTAAGCATAAATCTTGAATTCCAGCTGTTCTCCTTATTGTATACAGGGGCAAATTCGCATCATCATCCTCATGAGAAACTGCATCAAAAAATAGTTTCCTTTTTGTTTCTTGTGATTACTTGCCCTCCTACTGCAATGATAACATGAGATGTAACATGTAATCATCAAGAAAAGGTAGGTAGTTTCATGAGAAATAGTTATGGCTCCTCAGTCAATCAGTCTGTAATGGTATCTGGGAGAGGAAAAGTTGCTCCCTGTATTACTCAATTTCTGCCACCTACTGGGAGAAGGAAATTTAGTTTTAGTGAAAAGTGCTGTCCTGGTAGGCCTGGGTATGGAAGTCCTTTACTTGTTTGCAGAAGCGGCAGCATACTGCTTTGAGTGTGCTTTCAGTGAGATTTTGAAACAATTTCATAGCAAAACTAAAAAGTTCAGTCATCAGCTGTGGCAATTCTGTCTGCAGAATTTTTCCTTCTAGTTTATTTGGAGTGCAGCCTGGTGATACTGTTGATTTTCCTTCTGTATGGTTAAAAGTCTTTCTTTTACTGTTTTTAACCCCTGATGAGTATTTCATTCTCATGTCACTTTTTAACTTTATTTTTTAGGAATACATTAACTTTGAAGGCCCTTTTATAGCTGTGATGTTACTTTGTCTCCTGACTTAATGGGTGCAAGCCTGTATTTTAATTAAATTCAGTCTTTTAACATTCATTGTTATTAGCATTTTCCTTTTTTTATTCCATTTTTTGTAAACATTGTAATCTGTTAAGATTTCTTCAGCTCTTTTAACTGGGTAGGGTTATATTCTTTAGAACGGATGCAGATATTTTAGTCAGACAGCGATGACTGTGTGGTGTGTCTCCTGCACTTAAAAGGCAACTAATTACTTTTGTATAGCAAAGTCTTTTTTTTTGCTGTAGCTGATCAAACCATCTGCTCTAAGAAACAGCCACATATCCACAAATTGCTTCTGCGTTCTATATCAGAATGCATTCATAAAATAATAATAACTCTGTTGAATCACTGGAACTAGCTACAATCTTACTATCAAATTGTTAAATTCAGTCATCTCTTTTAAGAATCTTGTAACCTCGCTTTGGGTTTAGAGGCCTTTATACTGAGTATCCATCCCACATACCTTGGGGACCATCTGAATTCAGTTGTGCAACCCCCACCCCCCTTATCGTTCAGATGCCAGAGAGCTTTCCTCTGCTAGCCACTGGAAGGCACTGTGTCCTGCTCTGATCCTCCTGATACTGGTTCTCTGGGTCCCCACGGACCTGCCAATGTCCAGGTGTGTTCTGTTGTCCTGTGGATAATATCCTGGGAGTGAGACCACTTGTCAAAATGCCCCATAGATTAAAGAATACCTTGTTATAATTGGAGTACTTTGGGATTGCACTTAATTTCAGCCACTGTGATTAAATTTTAGGGTTTATTGAAAGCCTTTGAAACAGACAGTATATCTAGAAATATTTCTGAAAAGTTTAACTCAACAACCAAAAGAGAAGCCACATTTACTGTGTTCAACATTGAGTTTGAAGTGGAAAATCTCTTTTGTCTATTCAGCTGATGTGCTGTGGTTGCTGTTCAGGAGTCTTGCCTTTCTGTACTTGCATGCTCCAGGGTGTCAGAGATTACCCATTCTCAGTGGGGCATTTTTAGCTTTTATCTCCAGTCTTCCTTTGAGGCCTTCTAGATGTTCTAGATAATACATTTTTCTCTGAAGCAAATTTACTTTTCTGATCTTGGAGACAGTCTGGCCATTCACCGTAATAAGCATTATTGCACTTTCTTGGAAGTGTGGAATTCCCTTTGTTTGACCGAGTCTCATTTCCTGTGCTTCTCTGTTCACTCGTTTATTACTTTTCCAGCAAGGTGTACAGCCCTCCTCCTGCATCTCAGTGCTTGTAGATGTGGTTAAATGACATACGTCACCAATTTACAGGGTAGCTACCCCCAAAAACTTACCTTTGGCTGTTGGTGAGCTGATTCAGGACAGTGAATTACAAAGAGATTGACCTTGGTCTGTCTGCAGTCAAAATGAGCAGTGTCCTGGCAGGTTAGCTTCAGAAAATTGCTTGCTATGGGTGTTAATGTTAGCATCGGCGATTAAACAG
The DNA here is from genome assembly GCF_034638445.1 of Ciconia boyciana. NCBI lineage: Eukaryota > Metazoa > Chordata > Aves > Ciconiiformes > Ciconiidae > Ciconia > Ciconia boyciana. The sequence continues at coordinate 88,908,543 of NC_132937.1, forward strand.
GATGCTGCCAGGGTGTAAAGGGCAGAAAGGGGAAAATCAGAAAGATCCCTATAGTAGCAAGTATACCTGGTATCTGTTTCTCTGTTATCTTTTAAGGCAAATGCTTAGCATGCTTGTCTCTTAAGACCAATCTTGTATTTTGTTTTAACAGTCACACTAATATCTAAATGAGACAAGCGTGTACAGTGGATTACCTGTTCTGAAGCTGAAACCCAGCACATGATGGTTTTAGGGGTGGCAATAAGGATGATTGGGTTTTTTTAAAGAGAGTATACTGCTATGCTCCTGCATTTGTACATTTTACATTGGGAAATTATTTCACTCCTGATTATCTGTAAATCTGAAAATTATTGATGAATATTTACAAAGAATTTCCAAGTTGGCAAAACTTTGTTGTTATTTTTGCATTGTACAGGCAACATTTTACCCTGGGTGTACGCTGCTCTTAACTTTCTGTTACCAAGGTGTATTGGATTTGCGTGGCAAGGTTTTGGTAGTGGGGGGGCTACAGGGCTGGCTTCTGTGAGAAGCTGCTAGAAGCTTCCCCTGTGTCCGATAGAGCCAGTGCCAGCTGGCTCCAAGACAGACCTGCTGCTGGCCAAGGCCGAGCCAGTCAGCGACCGTGGTAGTGCCTCTGGGATAACGTATTTCAGAAGGGGAAAAAAAAGTGCACGGCAACAGCAATTGCAGCCGGAGAGAGAGGATTGAGAATATGTGAGAGAAAAAACTCTGCAGACACCAAGGTCAGTGAAGAAGGAGGGGGAGAAGGTGCTCCAGGCGCCAGAGCAGAGATTCCCCTGCAGCCTGAGGTGAAGAGCATGGTGAGGCAGGCTGTCCCCTGCAGCCCGTGGAGGTTATCGGTGGAGCAGATATCCACATGCAGCCCATGGAGGACCCCACTCCAGAGCAGGTGGATGTGGCCGAAGGAGGCTGTGACCCTATGGAGAGCCCGCACTGGAGCAGGCTCCTGGCAGGACCTGTGGACCCACGGAGAGAGGAGCCCATGCTGGAGCAGGCTCCTGGCAGGACTTGTGGACTCATGGAGAGAGGAGCCCATGCTGGAACAGGTTTGCTGGCAGGACCTGTAACCCTGTGGGGGGCCCACGCTGGAGCAGTCTGTACCTGAAGGACTGCACCCCGTGGAAGGGACCCACGCTGGAGTAGTTCGTGAAGAACTGTAGCCCATGGGAAGGACTCACGTTGGAGAAGTTCATGGAGGACTGTCTCCTGTGGGAGGGACCCCATGCTGGAGGAGAGGAAGAATGTGAGGAGTCCTCCCTGAGGAGGAATGAGCGGCAGAGACAACATGTGATGAACTGACCACAACCCCCATTCCCTGTCCCCTGCACTGCTGGGGGGAGGAGGGAGAGAATTCAGTTGAGCCCAGAAAGAAGAGAGGGGTGGGGGGAACGTGTTTTAAGATTTAGTTTTTATTTCTCATTATCCTACTCTGATTTGATTGGCAATAAATTAAATTAATTTCCCTGAGTCAAGTCTGTTTTGCCTGTGATGGTAACTGGCGAGTGATCTCCCTGTCCTTATCTCGACCCACGAGGCTGTTGTTGTATTTTCTCTCCCCTGTCCAGCTGAGGAGGGGAGTGACAGAGCAGCTTGGTGGGCACCTGGCATCCAGCCACGGTCAGCCCACCACATGAGGGAATGGTAAAATGTGTGTAGGTGTTAGACATCTTCTGCAGTGAAGCACAATGTTACAGTAGTAACTTCTATCCTCCCTAGAATTATAATCAGTGCCATTATGAGTGTAAGAAACCTGGAATTTATGTAGCTATATTGTACATCATGGATGTCAGGGTTGAAATGATGCCTGTCCAGGGCTTTGTAAGCAGTCATTTAAACTTGAGACAAATTAAGTTTAATGTAGTCATTTCAAAACATCACTGCTTCATTGTATTGAGTAGGACAAATATTATCCACAGGACACGTATTTCTATTTACAGTGGTTTATCATTTCCCTCACTAAACAGTACATCACACAGGCAAATTATGTGTATAATGGACTACTGATTCTCAGATTTAAAAAAAAAAAGGGGGGGGGAGATGTGGAGGAGGGGAGATGGTGAAGGGAGTGTTACCATCAGACGAGCACTGTTGGTTGTTTTGCTAAAAAGCTGGCCTTCCCAATCTCTGCACCTTTTCTGCCATCTTTTATGCTCGAAGGAGTATTTGAAGAAGGTGAGCATCCTTCAGCAAAATCCTGAAGACAGGGAACCGTTGAGTCCTTTGTGTTTGGAGCCACCGTTTAATGCATGAGGGAGGTGGGCTTCCTTCCTGATGGGACACTTTCAAAAGTCTGCAGCTTGTCCCTAGTTGTGCTCCCCTCTCAGGCGGGAGAAGACTCTCCCCTCTTTCCTCTTTCCTCTCAGAGGGGTTTCTAGCACCTGAAGAATATGCAAAATTAATTTCTGATGACTGGACTACAATACCTAAAATTGACATTTTCATCAGACTCAGTTGGCTCAACCTGACTTTCTTTATAGCCCATGCTAAGGCCACATATAATTACTTGCTTTTTTAAGCATAAAAAAGCATGTCCCCAGTGGGGTGGCAGGGCAGGACCTGGCAGCCAGGACCATCCCACCACCTCACCTGGGAGCAGGGCAGCTGCCAGGCAGCTCCAGCCCCTGGCAGTGGGCACCTCTCTGGGGATGGGGACTGTTGGCCCTTAGTCACAGTAGCCAAATCCTGCCAGCAGGTAATAGTCTTAGAGCCCTTACACTAGTTTCCTTATCACTCCTGAAAGGAAATAAAGATATATATCTAAATGCACAAAAGATATTGAGTCTCACTACAATATTTTAGACTGTGGATAACAAAGGTAGCGCCTCCTCTTAACTCTCATATTCATGTTTTGACAGATGATGAAGCATTTGAATAAGAGAGTCATGAAATCCTAATATCTTCAAATTTTGCTATTCTGTTTTACATGCTGACATGTCAGCAAGCCAGTGATTGCTGAATCACATTTCTAAACAGGAGACATGATGGCAGGGAACATTACTAACAAGATCCCAAGGTACAAGAGAAAACTTGAATGTACTGTCATCTTTACGGGGGGTGTATGGGTGTGTGAGTGTGTGAGATAGGTGATGCTCACACACACAGCGGTGCCTAACCTGGCATACTTTATTCCTTCAGAAGTTGTGATATTCGGGTGACTTTATACAGGTAGACAAAACTATCTCAGAACTTGTCAATTCTCCTGTATGCTTAGCCAAGTTAACGTGTTAGCCTGCAGCTAAGGTAGGCTTTTTCCAGTGTCTGTTTTCCCCTGTGAAATCTCTGATATTTTGAAAGAGGAAAGTTTAGTCTCCAACTCCTTCCTTAGTGAGGCCACATACCTAGTGACTATTGATTTTCACAGAACCTTTAGGAACTTAATGTTTTTGAAATCTCTGCTCTTCTGTCCCCAGAGTGAGCAGTTATTGATAGCATGGGCTGGTGTAGACACCTACGCTGGACATGATCACAAATCCTTTCTTTGCTTTGGGAACCCAGCTAACAACTGGAATATGGAGTTGTAGTTTAATAGGTTTTTTTGTGATTATCAGAATCTAGGTAGTAACTTTTTAAAAGACAATCCAGCATTAATTGCTGCCTAAATTATGTACACACACAGAGTAGGAACATAGGTACATTGTAATGATGATGAGATTTTTTTTTCCTCATAAGGATACTACTATTAAGGCAATATTTATAATGGCAATGTTTATATGGCTATCAGGAAGTAAACTATCATACAACAGTGTGAAACAAAGACCCACACAAAGCTTTTACAATCCATACAGTATAATGTTGGGGACCCGTGTAGAGGTCCATTACTTGAATAGACCAAGGAATAGAGCTTCAAGGATAAAAAGTCACATAAGATACTTTAACGTATGTGAAACCATTATCTGACAAGGATAAAGTAGAGAAGGATCTGCCAAAATGTGAGTGTCACTTGTTGCCTAATTCATCAGACTAATTAAAACTCTGATTAAATGTCAATCAATATTACAACTTCATAATGAGTGAAACATTATAAAATGTTTCAGAAACAATATAAAATGATTTTTTCTTGTGTAAGAGAACCCTTTTTTGGATCTTCTAAAGCCTGCATATGAGAAATGAAAGTATGATCTTTTAATGAAATTTTCATTGATTGGCCAGTGCCTCATCTTACAGCTACATTTCTCAGAGATTTCGTGCAATCTGATTGCTGTCAGTATAAAGCTCTTTGTAGGTATTTGGCTTGATTTATAATTAGCATAATTACTTTTAATTTAATTTATTTATTTGCACCTCGGCATAATCACTTCTGTAAATTCAGTCCTGTATTTTAGTAGTTCTAATCTCCCTGAGTTAAGTTGACACCAATTTCTACTAAATCTACATGCAAATATACAATTGTTGTTTTTAATCCTGAGCTGAATCATTTCTGTTTTCTGGCAGTGTTATGAAAACATACATGTGTGTACTACTTAATAAATATATGTTTCATTTTTTCTCCTCTAATTGAGTCCCAGGTCAGGAAATCCTTGCATTTATAGTTGTGATTTAAAATGCATTTAAAATTTGTGTGCTTGCTTTCTTTGTCTCTCTTTCTTACCCACCCCGCCCCTGCCGCAATATGCAGGATGAAAATAAATGCTGAGGAGCAACAGGAATCTAAGAGTTGAAGAGAGTTCAAGTAACCTGACATTTACTACCTTGACTTTCAATTGTGATCTTTATAGACATAAACTTTCCAGTAATCATGTCTGCCATAGGTACAACCTAGTATCAAAAAGAGCATTAGCAAAACAATTGTACTGTATTACAGCTATAGTATTCGATCAATGAAGTGTATACTGTAAGATCTGTGATACTGCAGCCATTTCTCTGAATGGTTGACTTCTGGCTATGCTGGTATGTGTTACTGTTCATTCATACTGCTCATAGTAACTTCATATTGTTTCCCATTGGATAAACTTTCATTAGTAATAATACTAAATAGTGATTTTTTTGCCATCTGTCCCTTTGTGATAGTTCGGTAAAGAATATTATCCATTCCAGGCTTGCATAATATCATAGTGTGCAATTTATATCTTCATACTAAACAAGAAATTTCTAGAGGCTGTAAAAGCATGTGAAGGCTCTGCAAATGTAAAACTAGGAGAGAACACAACAATGAGTTGCCAATTTATGTTCCCGTCTATCAATGCTTTTCTGATAACTTCCACTTTTTCATCAAGTTCAAATAGCTAATAAGTATTAGGGACAATTTAAATATATGGCTTCCAGTATGTAGCTGTGTTATTTGCATTCAAAGGAAAAGGAGAGCTGTGTCCTGCAAAACTGAATTGATTTACTGAAGTACTGTTAAATGAGAAAATTTTTATTATAGCTCACATAGGATATTATTTCAGATTGGTGGAGCATCAGCTGAACTGGAGGAGATGAGCAAGTGACCTTACCATTGACCTCTATATTAAACCAAAGTTTGAAAGGTTAAGCCTGTAACCATATGGCATTCAAAACTGAGACAGTCATGTCAAAATTAAGGAAACCCATGTTTTAAAGTCTGTCATTACCTATTGACATTGAAATCAGTAGGACTGCAATAACAAAAAAAAATTATAGACCTGTAGCAGCTAATAGTATTGGACAGTACTCTACATTTGAAAGCATCATGTTGTTGTGTTGTAAAGTCTAAGCTCTGGTTGCTCGTTAGCAGTATATGACATTCATAGAAGGTGTTAGCTCAGATCCTGTGAAGAGTTACTAGCCAAACTAAATTTTATTGAGCAAACCTACACCCATATTTAACAAAAAAAAAAAAAGGGGGGGGGGGCGGGGGGGCATTGATTTTGATAACATAGCTAGTCTCACTTCAGATACTGGTGGACATGGGCTGACTGCAGAACCTGAACAGGGGTTATTATGTCCTCCCATGGGAGTAGCTATGTGTAAGGCAGGCAAAGCACATGTGTAGCCAAGAGAATTTTGGAACCATTTCCTGAACAGAGCCTCCAAAACAGCTGAATCCAAAACTGCAGCATCTCTCTCAGTTCCACCTGCCCTGCCTCTTGCATTACCCTGTACATGAACCCGTTACTGCTTGAAATATAGATGTTGTCTATCTGCATATGGAGGGACTCAAAATCAAAATTTATCTGATGGTCAGAACCTTCATAAGAGAACTATAGTTCTGCCTTTGAGATACTGCCATTTCTTTCATTGTTTATTTAGGAAATAATAACGTTGGCACGTGAAAGCATGGTGGCCTCCACCCATACTGCTTTAAACATGAAAAGATTATGATGCTCACTTCTGCAAAATTTATAAATACAATTCCGCTCCTTAAAAAGAGAAAGTTTACTTCACAGTAAATAGATGATGTGTGACTGGCTGGCTTGTTCAGTACTCAATCAAAAATCCTCAGTACAGTAGGACAGTGTTAAATTCATCTCGCATTCCTATGAGTATGGGTTCCTATGTGTAATGGTGTGGTGGGCCGACCTAGGCTGGCTGCCCGATCTCCACCCAGTCACTCTCTTGCTCCCACTCCTCTGCAGGACAGGGGGAGAAAATAAGATGAAAACGCTTGTGGGTTGAGATGAGGACAGGGAGATCACTTACCAATTACTGTCATGGACAAAACAGACTCAGCTTGGGGAAAATGTATGTAATTTATTGCCAATTAAAATAAGTTTAGATAGTGAGAAACAAAGACAAAATTAAAAAAACCCACCTTCCTCCCACCTCTCCACCCCTTTTTCTCAGGATCATCTTCATTCCCTTGTTCCCAAATCTTCTGCCTGCTCCCCACCCCACACCCTGAGCAGTTCAGGGGGATGCAGAATGGTGGTTGTGGTCAGTCCATAACAGCTCCTCTCTGCTGCTCCTTCCTTCTCACCCTATTCCCCTGCTCCAGCATGAGGTCCCTCCCATGGGCTAAAGTCCTTCAGGAAATACTCACCTACTTCAGCATGGTCTCTTCCATGGGCTGCAGGTGGTCTCCAGTCTGGTTGCCTGGAGCACCTCCTCCCCTCCTTCTTCTCTGCCTGCGGTGCTCACAGGGCTGTTTCTCGCAATTTTTTCCTCACTCCTCTATGCCTGTGCTGTGTTTTGCCCTTTGTTAAATATGTTTTTACAGAGGCACCACTAGCGTGGCTGGTGGGCTTAGCTATGGCTGGCAAGGGCATTGTTGTGGAGCCCAGCCACTACCAACATTTACTACTTGTCATTTACACCCACTACAAATGGAAAGACCAGTGCTTCACAGGTTAGGTTGAAGTTAAGTCAGAGATTGGAATTTGATAATGGTAAGTTTTATAGTGAAATGATTGGCAAGACTGTTCTCCATTTTCACTTAGCTGAATTTCTTTGACATAACTGAGAATTCAGCTTAATTGTTCTTGGCAATCATATTGCACTGTTGGCCTTTGTAATTACTGACACACAGCTCTTCGCTATGTATAGTAGTTTCATTTTCTTCTCATACAATCCATTTCCCAGACTAAATTTTTTTGTTTGGTATGCCCTTGGAGAGCCCTGAACATTCCTGCTTGTCCCTCTCAAGGAACATGTTGAATCGTTATCATATTTAACTTTATACTGGTATAAACTGCATAGTCTTTCTTCAACTTAAAAAGGCAATGATGTATGCTACTGCAGACATTTTTCCTTGATTAGCCCTGACGCTTGCGCAGTTGAGAGAAACAATTTTAGAAGAAACAGATGGAAAAGATACTGAAATTTACATTTTAATCTGCTTTCCCTGGTACTTCCTTGTGTTTTTTTTTCCTCCTGTACAAAAATCAGATAAGTTGCACTAATCTGGGAGATGAATCAGTTGATTCTTGGTAAATATTACTGACATTATGCGACCCAAAATTCCCCAAGAGCATGCAAAATGTTTTCTAATGATCATTTGTAATGATCATAACTTTAGTTCTAACAGGACACTAGTTGCCAGAATATCCTTGAGATAGATACATCTACGTATCTTTTTTTTTTAATGTTGCTGAGGAAATGTTATCTTTTAACTTACAGCTGAGGATATAAGTTTTACTGTTGATTTTGAATTTGATATCAGTGCTGTCTCCAACAGCTGCTAATGGCCAGGCTTTCCAGGGGGAACAATTGTGCAGGCTTTGTTAGAACATACATTTTATCTTTTTAGAATCATAGACCTGTCTTCAGTTATATTAGATGGACTTTTATAATAGTTCAAATAGAATGCCACATTAGCAGTAACTGGAGGTGCTTGAAAAGTTCCCATTTAATTTTTTGTTTGTTTATGATGGCAGTCTTAACTTTTCATTTACTGCTAAAATCATCCTCAAAGTCATCCTAAAGCATCATATCCATTGAAAAACTCAACTTGGGATGAAGATGGAACATCTGGAAACTGGGAAATTTAAACATTAGGAGCATAGTGAGGAAATACATGAAGAAAAAGTGACAATTAAAATTCGGAAATACTGTTAGATACTTTCCTGTATATTGCAGTTCAGGTATTCATTTCCATAAATGAATGAGGTTCTGCACATCAATAAATTGGAGAGAGTCTGTGCAAGGGTAACATAGATCTAGGATATACACACGGCTGACAGCAATAATCAAAGAAATGGAATTGTCTAGTATTCAGAAAGAAAGAGGTTGCATGTTAACTTTTCCCTTTTTTTTTTTCTTTATTCAAGGAAAAACATAGTTTATAATTTGTAGTGTGCACTTGCATTGGAGTGCTTTTTTTCAACTACTGCTGGGAGCATTATGTTAGGCATTAGAAAAGACATTCACCTGCTAAGGATGACTGAACATTGCTTACAGAGATTGTGCTTGGTTCATCGTTGCGGTTTTTAAAAGCAGGCTGAACGAATATCTTTCTGATGCTGTATTACATGCATAGGTGATTTTGCCCTGAGGTAGAGGAAAAGGTGAGGTGTCTTTCTGAAGTCCTTTCTAAGCTGCTGTGGTTACAGTATGTTCACAAGGTACTTCAAAATTACAACAACAACAACAAAATTGGGGGGGGGGGGGGGGGAATAGGGAGAATGAAGTACCTGAATTATAGTACTGTGAAACAGCAAATGTGCCATATCTCTCTTCCAATTATATTGATTATGTCAACATTTCCTTTTCCCCTCCAAGAGAAAGCAAATAGAACCTGGGCTTATGCTTTTTTTTTTTTTCCTTATAGATGCCTAATTAAAATATATATGTTCTGTATTTTCTAATTCAATCTAGCAATTATAAAAAATAAGAACTTTTCTGTGATTTCAAACTATTGATTCCCAAGTTGAAAATTCTGGTTAAGCTGTTGCTAAAAATCAAAGCTCTAACTAAAGGAAAAAGTGGAAGTATTCATTTAAAGGAGTCTCTCAGAAGAGTGGAAGGATCATCATGTGTCGCCTTCCAACAGCTAAGAGCATTTGTGTGTGCAGAACAGGGCAACCCAGGAGCAGGCAGAGCACTGTAGTGTTGTATCATCCTTTTCTCCATGCTTGGCAGCTGACACTGCAGATCACATAGCACATGAATATTATCATCTTCAATTAGACTGAAATTACTAACATTCAGGTGGAAATCACGGCAAATGTATTCAGAGGCAAATACAGTACTACCAATTTAATTTTAGATGTTGTCTTTTCATTTATATATCCAGAATATAATCCAGAAAATCTTAGTTTCTTCCTGGCATTAGGATTTGCTATTGTAGTTTGAACATCTCTCATGATCCAGTGAGTAACTCAGATGATCATGCAGAGAAAATTCATTGACTATGAAAGATCAAGGATGGGTTTCTGCATAATGAATAATTTGTTCTTAGTAGTGCAAGGACACAATGTATTTTGCATTCAGTACAAAAGTAGGTTGGAGTCCTGTCTTTACTAGCCAGAATTGCACAGGGTGGAATACAGCATAAAGGTCCAAGAAAAATGCAGTGGTATATAGGATATCACTGGGGTAGTCATACTAGTCACATACAAGTGCTTTCTGCGAATGTGTTTATGAATGAAAGGGAAGTTGGAGACCCATCAGATAGTTACACAAATTATATTCCTTCCTACCGTGGCTATTGATTGTGTTATGTGTTGAGTTCTCCAGCCTAAATTAGTAAAGCATACTCAGAAGTTTGAATTTAGGAGTAAGTTTTTCTTTTTTTAATTGGTCTCCTTCTGGAACAGAAGCACAGAAATAAAATCAGTTTGCAGATCACCTTGTTGGTACTATCACAGTTGTGAGAACACTGTCATAAATGCTGCATAGAATTGGAAGCAGATGCATAAGAAAGGGAAGGACTAACGATTTATCTGTGCTAAACCCTGATGAAATATTCTGTAAACCCTTATTGCATACATATATCTATTGTACACACCTGTGGAGCTGTCTTGTTACACAGGTACCATTTTTTATTTTTTGTGTGGAATATTCATCATTGGATAATGTTTTCCTTTATTTTTCATTCAGGATGATCAGATTTCTGTCTGCTAAAAGAGGTGTCCTACTAACAAATTGCAAACAAGAAGTCTTTTCAACAACAAAGGCAAAGATAAAGGAGGGAAGAGCAAATGTATTAATTTCACAGTACTTAGTTTTACTTTGCTATTAGAATTTAGATTTTCATAGCTGCATAATGATTTTATTAATAAGTATATGGGTATTGCAATTCAGAATTTTGACAGGGCTCTGAAAAACTAAAATTTGCAGTCTGCTTCTGGTTATGCACAAGAGGAACTGTTTATTGGATAGTCTTTTTTTTAATGACATTTAATTTCTATTTCTCGAATGATTTTATCCATGTTGAGTATATATTGTCTAAGTTGATTAAGTGTAATAGCTAAAATAAAAGTTCAGAAGTAATTATTTCATGAAGATATGGGCAGAATATAGTGTTTTTCTTCTTTGGACAGTTTCTACAGAAGAATTTCCGGAACTGTACTATTCTTTCAGCATTGTTTTCTGCAAATTGTATAGATTCAGTACCCAGCACATACTTTTAAAGAAGATAATAGCAAATGTTTTTTGTAAACTATGATAATGCCAGCCTAATCTGCCTGTAGTGACTAAGGTTTCCTGGTGTAGGACACCTATCTGTTAAAGGCAAAAGCAATCTTTTTCCCATCTCTAGAGTTTTCTCATTCTCTTGGGAGGCAGCATAAACTGAGTAACAAACAGAACAAACGTCTGCTCTTCTGATACATTTCTTCAGGTTGTACTGTTTTCAAGGTATGAGGTCTAAACAAACTTAATAACTTCTTTAATACAGTCTCCTATTATCCAGCAGGTCAAGGACTGTTGTTTAGGATTAAGGTCTCCCTTTTATAGGTATGAAAGAGGCTGCTTTCAAGTGCATGCCTTGTGTTTAGTACATCCTGAATAGAATAGCAATTTCCTTGTCAAGTGAAGCCATTGGACCTGCTTGCTGGATGCCTTTCTTTCCTTTGCATTTAATGCAAGACATTGTGAACATTAGTATTTGTTAAAATACCTTTTGTCAATCAGTAGAACTTTACTGGAAACGTGTTGATATAGGTAGCAGCTAATCAGCTAATTATATGAATGTCTTTAGTGTTTTCCAAAACTGTTTTACATTAAATTCTTAAAGTTCACAATACCTTTTAAAGAGAGGATAGAGTGGTTTTGATGGTAGAGATGACTTTGTATTTTTTTAGCAGTTAATGTCATTTGATAGGAAACCTGTGTGAAAAGTTGTTTATAGCAACTTGTTCCTATTCACATAGATACCTATTTGGTTTAAGACAGAAAGTGTGCATATGCATTTAATATGTCTCTATGTATGTCATTCCCTTCTGTAATTTGTTAGAGCCAAGTACAGGATCTTTGTCAGCACTCAGACAGTGGTATTATGGAATCCCAGAATGGCTGAGGTTGGACGCTCCTCTGGAGGTCAGCTATTCCAAGTCCCTGGATCAGAGCAGAATAAGCTAGAGCAGGTTGTCCAGGTCTGTGTCCAGTTGGATTTTGACTATCTCCAAGGATGGAGAATCCACAAACTCTCTGGGCAACCTGTTCAGTGTTCAACCACCCGCACACTTAAAAAGTCTTTTTCTTTCATTTGCATGGAATTTTCTGCATTTCAGTTTGTGCCTGTTGCCTTCTGTCCTGTCACTGGATATCCTGGATATCCGGGGGTCTAGCTCTGTCTTCTTTACCCACTCCCATCAAGTATTTTTCCATATGGCTAACGTCCTTGCCTGAGACTTCTCTTCTCCAGCCTGAACAGTCCCAGCTCTCTCAGCCTCTCCTCCTAGGTCTATTTATCATCTTTGTGACCCTTCACTGGACTCATTCCAGTATGTCCATGTCTCTCCTGGAGAGAGACAGGACATGGTTGTCCTGGGGAGCCCAGGACTGGACCCAGCATTCCAGGTGTGTCTCACCAGGACTGAGCAGAGGGGAAGAATCACCTCCTTCTACCTGCTGACAGCACTTCTCCTAATGCAGCCCAGGAGCCTGTTGGCCTTTACTCCAAGTGCACACTGCTGGCTAATGTTCAACTTGTGGTCCACCAGGACCCCCAAGGTCCTTCTCTGCAGACCTGATTTCCAGACAACTACCCATCAGCTGTTGCCTGGTGTCATTCTTCCCCAGGTGCAGGTCTTTGCACTTGCCACTGTTAACTTCATGTCCCATTTCACTCACCTGTTAAGGCTCATCTGAAGGGTGGAACAACCACAATCACTCCTGCCTGTTTTCTATCATCAGTAAACGTGCTGAGAGTGCACTTTGCCCATCGTCCAGGTCATTAATGAAAAGGTTGAACAATATGGGCCCCAATATGCACTTCTCGGGTTCAGCAGTAGTGACTGGCCTCCAGCTGGACTTCCTGCAACTGATTGCATGTGATATTTTTTATCACTCCCAGAAATGCTACATTATTTCCTCATTTACTACACCTTGGTTTCACCAAAGAAATACAACTGTACTTGGGATATCACTATTACCAGGAGTTGGCTCATACTTTAACTGCATTTGAGTAATCCTGTGAAACGTTCTCATTCGGAAGGTTGAATATGATGGAAAATTGTTAGTGGCAAAAATAAGTAGAATTTAAAGATTACCATATACAAGGAAATAGTTCCTCGGTAGCAGAAGAAAACACCTAAAAAGGAAAGGTGCAATAAGAGTTATGTTTTGACACTGAGAAGTGCTTCTCTGTTTTTCTTTAAAATAGCAAAATTGATTTCATTCCCCGGGTTGAGTCAAATCGACTTTGACACATAGTTCAAAGAAGGTTAAAACATTTTTACATTCCATTAAATGTTGGTATAATAGTTGTTCAAGGTGAGCTTTTCCTATTGTTCTGTTGCATACTCTAGGGCAATTCAGCTGGACATACAGAATGGAACAGTTTAAGAGCGTTGTACTTGTGTGATTATAATTACTGGATGTTTATGGAGTGCAAAAATTTGATCCATGTACTTGCCCCAAACTAAAAACCCTACTTCTTTTTAAAGGAGCACCTTTGATGAATAAATCTGCTTTGCTTAAGTCTGCTTTGCTTTCTATAATGCAAGGATACTGAAAATGAATATGAATACTGGTAATGGAAATGAATACCATTAACACTGTGTCAAAGTGTCATTTCATTCTGGTTTACAGTTGAAATTGTTGTATAAGACAACTGAAAGAAACTACAGTCGTTACATTTCCATATAACAATCAAGTCAGGTAATCAACATTCAAGTTCAACAAGTATGTGTGGAAAATTCTCCTTTTTTTATAGAAAACAACTCCGTTGAGTATTTTCATAACTACTTTGATCCTTTTCTAATGTCCTCAGTGTATACGCTGCATATGAAAAGCAGAAGTTGCTTGCCTGCAGCTCCATTTCTGACCATGGATTATGGAAATCTGCACTGCAGAGATAATTTTGACTATTTCTTTCTACAGAAGGAGAATAATTTGCTTTATCATTTTACATCTATAATTCAAAAAGATTATGATCTTTATGATAAATTGTATTTATTATAATAAATTTAAGATTAGCAATGTGTATAGGTCATGTATAAAATTAATTTTTAACACAGTATTTTATGCAGCTGAACAAAATCATATTCTCTTTTGTGATCTTGGAACAGAAAACCTTTATGCTTGGAGACAAAAAGTAAGGTGATCTCTTACAGTATATATGGTCAGAAACCATCTTTTTGGAAAACAATAGTAGAGTCAGAAGTTGTGCTGAAATATTTATGTGTTTGTTACTATGTAAGGAACTTCTGGGGCTTTTTTTTTTTTTTCTTTTAATAACCTATTTTGGCATACGTACTCATTTTCCTTTGCTGACAAATGCTTTTTCTTCTACCAATAGATGGTAGGAGACAAAGGAAATAAAATGGTAACATTTGTTTTGCTCACTTAATCTTTTAGTCAATTTAATATGCTTTTAGAAATAATTGCCAAACTCACTAGTATTACTTACTTTTTCATTCAGATCAATTTTAAGGTAAATTTACTCAGAAAAGAAACATTATATTTTTATAGATACTAAAGTTGATGTCCTAACCTGTATGTCAAAAATATACACAAAATGATTGCCCAGTTCTTCAGAGTTTATGATGCCAAACAGATTTCCTTGCTGGATTTTATTTGTTTGTTTATTTTTACAAAGAAGAAAGGCTGCACTTAATCACCAAGCAAAAATGATGGAAAAAACAGGATTTAAATGAAAGGTTAGGAACTTTTTTCTTGACTTTTAAATTTCAATATCAGTAATTCATTATTTCATTTTTGCTGTAGACTGTCACTCTAAGCCTTAAAATATCCACAGGTCTTTTATGCTTACATATGACTTGCAGTATGGCTTTTGCTGTATTTTTCTCCACTCTCGCAAAATTTAAATATTTGTATGGTTTATTTATCACTGAGATAGCATCAGAGTAGTCGTCTCATCCATATGATGATACTATGAACTTGCAGTGACAACATCACACCATAGACTCTCCGGTTCGTTCCAGGAACCGGTGCTAACTAGCGGTCCTGTTTCTGTAAGGTATTGAATATGTGCTGAACTCACCTTCAGGAATAGTTCCACTTACCTCCACTCACTTCCACTCACTCCTTCCTCTGCCCCCAAAATACACTGAAAATGAGGCCGCTATGAAATTAACCCAGTGAGCATTCTTGGTCTGGTCGATGCTGTGTATATGTTATGGCATAGGAGATTCAAGGACCAGAACATGACTAGAAGTGACAGTATGCCACTTCCTGACAGTCAGCTGTTCTGTGTAGTCAAGTGTGCTGGTATCAGCTCCAGCAAGTGCACCAAGAAAGATGAAAGAAAGTTACTGCTAACATGAACTTCCAGCTTCTGGTTCAGTTTTGTGCTGTGAAGGCTGCCTTCCACTGCTGAGAAGATTCTGTTAGCATAAGATTAGATCAGGGTCTTGTATGTAATTCTGCTTTTACAAAGACATATACCTAGCTTTTAGAAAGATAAAAATTGGTCACTGAAGATGGGGTTTGGAAGCAGATATGGGAATAGATTATTTTAGCTAAACTGTTACTTGTGAAGATTTGAACAGTATTTTTTTGAGTGTATGTGTGTGCAATCATAGCTGTAATCTTGCGGGACAGTTTCACAGTCTGTAGGTACCTCCAGTTATAATAATGGTAGTATATAATAGGAAGAAATAACTGGAAGTTTAGAGTGATTCATTGTCTTAAATAGTGCAGCACTAAGCTTAGGACACTAGCTACAACTCAGTGGGTCATTGGCTCAATTTAGTTTAGAGGTTCTCAGTCCAATCAAGAAACAGCTATGGGATTTGTGTTTTAGGGTGACCGTGTAATTTAAGTTTCTGTTAGGGCATGTTGGACCGGAGGGTCCAGACCAGTATAGTTTGTCTTGCTGTCACCCTGTTGTGACTAGATAATTGATGATGACTTATAGATATCCAAGAGTGAGGTTGCTAGATCGAAGACAAAAAGAGCCTGAGATATGGGAAGAAGTAAATTTTTGCATGTTTTGTATAATTGTACATTTGATGGTTTTCTCAAAAGTGATTCTGTGGCACTCGCTGTGGGTGAGATCCAACCCACTACCTAGCCATATTCAAGTACCCATTTGCAGCTCTCCTTCCTTACCTGAGCTCTGACCTGGGCAGTCTGTTGTGGATCAAAGGGTGTTGTAGGCTCAGAGCGCATATTAGAGATCCATCAGGACATGAGGGTGTTATGTGGAATATTACATTTGCTTTGCCTCTGCGTGTTTTTAAATTAACACTTCCACGAAGATAAACATAATCTTTAATTCCTACAAAGCAGTTGGAGAATGAAAAAAGTTAATAATATTTGGAGCATTGGTCACGTGTCTGAGCTTTCATTCTGCAAGCTGATCTTTTTTTTGGAGGTGGAAAACTGATGCAAATGATCACTTTTAGACTATAGAGTTTCAGTAGGGCCTGTATTCACATCTGACTATGCAGTACCTAACGTGGAACCTAAAAGCTTAAGCATCCTGAGGGAAAGATGCGTACGGGTTCAAACCACACAAAAAATAGGTTTTAAAAGTGTCTACAGTATAATTCTTAATTAATAAAGTTATCTTGAGTTCTATGTAATAGGATATATATGTTCAAGTACTTGTAGATATAGACATAAATGATATGTGGGAATAAAACTTTCACAGACCATTGCACATACTTATCCTTAAACCCAAGTCTTTTTTTTTTTTTTCCCCAGCTTGACCCAAGAAATTGCTGGAAACGAAGCAAGAATCTCAAAGATCTAAGATTTGTAGGGTGCTGAATATAAAAATCTTAAGCCACAAAGTGTGTGATTCAAGTTTTTTCTTCTGTCTTATTATGAAGGGTAAGAAGTGTGCAGTAAGTGTCTCTTACCCTTACTAAACTGGTACATGATTCTGCAGTTTGTGCACACTTCTGTAGCTTGAGCAAACTTCGATTTTATGGCACATCTCTAAGGGCCCAGTCCTGAGTGGTCACTATACTGGATTTTTGTTATGTAAGGGGAAGAGGAGTGGTTTGCTTTTGTTTTTCTGAAGAAATAATTTTTTAAAATCTTAGGCTGTACATTCAACGAACTGATAGCGAAAAGTACCCTGAGGCCAAATTGATTCCTGGTATAATTTTAATGGACATTGGTGAAGTGCTAGGAGAACTGAGTTAGATATTTATGAATATGAGGAAATTCAGTTTATTTATGTGGTCTTGTTTCAGTGTGAAGGCCAAAATATCTCTGTATGATCCATTTGAGCATTACGAGCACGTAAGTGTAGTCAAAGCCATTGAGTCCACTGAGACACACGCAGAGTACTGTTCTTTGTGTAGGGCACAGGTGGGTTCTCATATTTATTGAATGATGAATCATACTCTTATTCATTTTCAGTTCTGACCAAAATAAGGACTGCGTAGACTGATTATGGGTTGTTCTGTACACCTGCTACTCCCTCTGAAATGAATTTTCATTAAAGTGGATAAGAACTGCTGGTAGTTGACATGGTTTGTGATAAGGCTGAAAGGTACAAATCAGAAAATAGTTTTCCATTGCTTTCTTTCCCCCTTGAAAATGCAAAAGCTTTTAATATGCATTTTCTCTTCATATAAGTGGACTACTTATTGTATTAATATTTTTAAACAGTAATGCTTTTTCTGTTATGTTACAAGGCATATTTTTTAGTAAAAAGAATGTCTTTTAATCTATCTTTCACTTGGAAGTGAAATAATCAAAATGAAATTTCTGATCAGAACACTCACATCTTCTCCAACACAGTCTAGGCCACCAGCAGTGGCAGATATCTTTATTTTTTTTTCGCTCCTCCCATGCTTTAGTTTTGATTACAAAATAAACTGGGAAGGGCACATAAACTCAGTTCAAACCTTTTGCTGCACAGTGGAGCACCTCCCCATTCTTCTAATCCAAAGAGCCAGTCCTTAAGATCATGTTTTCTGGAAGACACATACATACTGGAAGATGGGGGTTCTCTTGCAACCTCTACTGACTGATTTATTTCAGTATTTTTACCTTCATTAATATTATTTATCATATTTTTAAGAGTCTATTTATGATGCATGATTTTGTTCTTTTTCTCAATAGTTATTAAATGATACAAAAGTACCCAGATTAAGTAAAATTATGCTTTAATTGTATAGGACAATGTAGTAATTGTCATTTCCTCATAAAGAGTTATTTGCCATCCATCTTTAAGTTATTTTAAAATATTATTTCTTTAAACTAATTTACTGGCAGAGCATTAAATTCAGATGTTAAGAATGAGGAAATGAGAAAATTAGCTTTATGACATAGTCCTATATCATTATAGTCCAAGAGATATATAGCACATAGGTGGTCATGTGATTAGAAATACATACCACTGAAGGCAACACTGTAGTGCATTAGGGCACATTCCTCTCCTGCTTCACAGGGGGTCTAAGGCTGTTTTGTTCCTCCAGTTATTCTGTTATGAATGTCTTCTTTTTGGATATTAAATCTGGCCTTTTGAATGTTGATTGTCCTTAATTTATGCTTTGTTCTTTTCAGTGTTGCATAACTTTTTGTTTCAGTGGCTTACTCTCATTTTCAAAAAATGGCTTGGACACTTCACTGGCTGTATTTTGTTAATACAGGTGTCAAATGCTACCAAGTCTTTTATTTGTATTGAATACCTATATGCCTTTAGAAATCTTTTAAATCTGACTCAGTGCTTAGGGCCTGGTCTGGTTACACATTTAGGGTATTTTGAGGTTTTGTTGAAGATGGATGTTTTCCTGAAGTCAATCAGGAGTATAGTAATTATATAGAAGTGAATCATTCTTGTATTGAGCTGAGTAGGTGATGTAAGCATCATGCCTGTAGGTTTAATTTATGTCTTTTTTTAGGTTTCACTTATGCTCTGTTAGTTTTAATTTCCTTTATTTTGTGGAAGAGACAAAAGAAATTATGATTAAATTGAAGATTTTGGCTGTTTTTCAAATTTGAGGATTTGATATAATTTTTTGATTATAACATTCCATGAAATATTTTTTGTTCTGAATCCATGTTTCAAAAAGTAGGAAAAAAAAAAGAAGAAAAAATAATGTCATAAAAAGAAATGGCTAATTTTTTTAATATGAGGGATTTGATTTCATACACTTTTCCCATGACAATCATTTAATCTTAACATATTTTCAATTACACATTTAAGTAGTTAATTATAATGAGGTAGATTTCCTTCTTTCAGTCATAAAGTTAAGAGATTACATTTAGAAGTCATTGTATACAGCTCATTTCAAGATATTCTCTTTGAAGAAACCCCTCCAGTTTTTAAATGTATAATAAATACAAATTATATACAATATATATACAGTAAACCAGCTTACTGGTTTGTAGTGACATTAAATACTTACAAAAATTTTAGGAATAATGGCATAGATCACAACTTTATTTTGCATTTTTTCTCTTTTAAAGAGAAGAATAAATTTCAGTGACTGCTTGCTTTCTACATTAAAAAGAGTAATTCATGAGTTCTCGTAGGCAGATACTGTGAGCCTTTGAGTAATGTATGTGCTAGTGCTTCTCTTTCTGATAGTAAAGGTAATACAATGAGAAGATGCTACAGAAGCTTAGTGAAATTACTTTTTTTTCTTCTCTTTAGATTTTTCCTGTATATTATCACCATTATCAAGAACTTATTGTCCTTTGTGATTTCCTGAAGTAATGGCCAAAGAAAGAGTCTGAAAAGATAATAACTGTTGGTTAATATATATCCTGCAAGATACGAAATAACAAGAGAATTGTTGGTCAATAACTGTTTGCAGCTGGTTTCCAGAGTGGATCCCTGTCCTGTAAACTACAATGGTGTTTGCAGGAAATGCCTGCCATTGGGCTGCACACTCTTTCCTTTCACATTCCTGTATGAGAGAGAGAATGTAATATTTTTTAATTTTAGTAATTCTCACAAGAATTCCTAGTGCATACGTGGCATCAACTGAATCTTGTGGGTTATGACTGATGGGAATATCATTGTGCATTTTAGCCATTTAGGTTTGAGTTGCAGACGTGATACACTTTTAGTAAGCCTTCAAAACATTGTGGCATCTGAATACAGAACATCTTTGTACTTTGCTGTTGAATGAATCCCTGCTTCTGTCTTGGCTTGGTCCTAAGAAATCCTTGCTTTGACAGGCAGTTAAAAAAATCGATATTTTTTGAAAGGTAAGGTTTACACTTTCTTTGCCATCTGTTAAATGTATTGTCAGGCACACCATCAAGTACAAAATATATTAACTTTTTACATCCCCAGTCACTTAATTGTCTAATGGCACTTGTTAATTAGTGTCATCAGCAGCTTTTGTTTGTACAATTATGAATATGATAATTTTCCTTGAATGGCAGTCATCATAGATATTGCAGCAGCTTGTTTCTGTTCTTCTAAGTATATTCAGTAGCAGAAGGAACAACTACATGTAAAAACCTGTGGGAGAGGTTGCTCTGGGCCACAGAACTCAGATTTAGATTCCAGTTCACACTATGTTGGTAGTGGATCTGTTTGCATGTGCAGCTGCATGAAGAAATATGTTCATTTAGAAAAAGTCTTCTTTATTCTGTGTAAGTAAGGAAGGCTTAGTGAAAATCAGACCCTCTTTGTGTACACAGAAGTTCACCCTCTTAAATTTGAGGGTCTAACCTAAGATAGTTAAATAGCCTTCTCATAAACATCTTTAACCAAACAAATTGAAGACATCAAATTAAATCAGACCCAAGGCCTCCCTTGCACAGTTTTTTTGTGTGTGACTAACATAGCAAAATACACTGAGTTTTGGATGATCCTTTTTAATTTTTACATTCTTCCATTAATTTGCTTCCCTACATGTGCGGAAATACTTGTTTTGTTTCATTGAGTCTTTTATCTTTCTTACAGTGAATAATTTGGGGGTATGCTTATGCTTATGGCCTGTGGACCAGAATTTGAGGACTGTTGGTTTAGGTGTAAAAGCATGACTCTCCCCATTCTGGAGAGTAAATAGACATAATAAACTGGATTAGCTTTGTGCTTAAAACAAGTTGGGGACAGTTTGGAAAAACTTTAGCCTTTTGTGCTGATACCATAAATATTTTAACATTCTGTTTTCACTTTGGATAACTTTATCTTAAAAAAATAATTTAACAGGTATTTTTCTGGCATGGGGGGTGCGTAAAAATTGTGTGCAACAGAGAACCCTTGTGTTTCTTTGTCTTCTTTTTGTTGATGTGAAGTTTTTTCTGAAGTAGTTAACTAGGAAAAAAGTTAGCTAATGACTCTCAATTAGCACTAGTTAATCAACAGAAAACACATGAGCATTTAAGCCCAACAAGTAATCCCACTAGGAATTGTTAATTTTTAAAGTGCCTTATACAGGTTGTTCTGTAATCAATAGGAGATTTTGATGAAATATGTTTTGAATGGGTCATAAACATTTAAGGTATGGAAGAAACATTTATTTTGTTTTCTCTCTACTTTTACATGTGCCTATACTTGAATAGTTCACATATGTTATGTGCACCGTATGTACGATGGTGACGTAGTACAGGCTTGGCCTAAATATGTTTGGATGAGAGAGGCAGCGGAAGAAAAACGTGGTGTGCATCATAATGCACTTTTAAAACTGTCCTAATGAATACATTCAATACACTTGTGTGAAGATGTTAGAGCTGATGAACTTTCTCCCCATATTTCTTTCTTCCTCTGATTTCAAGCAGAAGGAATGGCATAGACTTTGTGGTGGAATAAAAAAATGGCAAATGTTATTAAAAGCTGCAGCCCTCAAAATGCAACTATGATCTTCTGAAAGAAACTTCAAATCCTTTATTGAATCATATATAGCAAAAACATCTAAAATTCAAATGCGAATTTGAAGTGAGAGAGAAGACTAATTTTCTTCACTGCAGTAGTTAGAAGTTGAATGTTCAGCTTGAGGTTTTACTGCATAACCATAAGACATATGTAACTGTATGAGCAAAAGATAGGACTCCCAGGTAAAAGCAACTTGCTGTAGTTGCTGCCACAAGCTGGTGATTTTAGCTTTCTGCTTTACTTTTCTGAAGTTGAAGTGTGCTATTACTATATGCTAATCAGCATGCAGGTGATCTCTTAACCTAATCTTGCAATAATTGAGCTGGGAAAGTATTTGTTGCTCAACCCACTTAGCTTTCCAGGTGCAAACTTTGAAGCTTAATTGGGGCAGTTTAAATGCAAGTACATTTAAAGGTGTCATTAAGGTCAGACATTTATTTTTTTTTTCCCCTCCCATTTTAAAGAACTGGAAAAGTGTTTATTCTGAGGAAGCAGGTTAATATAGCATTAGGCTTCAAAATTAACACACCTAAATGAACCTGAATTAACACCTAAATGAACAATTCTCTCAAAGTGAAAAACTTTGCATTAAGAGAAAAAAAATTACAAAAATTTATGATGCAAACACACCACCAACAAGAAGTCCCATAAAGTTATAGTGTTAAAATCGTGTGGTTTGGCAGATCTGAATTCAATTAGGAATGGGAACATTAACACCAAAAAGAAGAAAATGTACCATGAAGTTAAGAAAAATGTTGCACAAAATATATGCTTTTTAGTAGAGGATTTATTGGTGAATTTATTACAGATAAAACTTTTTAATATGCTTAATGTCTGGAAAATGACCAGTTTTCTGTACAGCTTGTATGGGGCATATATCTCTTACCAGTATGTTTTTATGTGTGTATTTGTGAATATCTGTGCTCAGGATATATTTTACTGGCTGTAATGAAGGTAATGCTTCTCGAATCACCACAGAGTTTTAGAACTTAATCTGTAGAAATTTCTGAGGTAATTTTCTCAGGAAATTAACTGACCTTACTGGAGCTGTACATCAAACCGCAGGTCAGCCCGCACAGATCCTAACAGTCTTGGAGCATTATCTAACAGCTTCATTTTAGATCAGCTGCTAATCCTGCACCCTTTGATCGAAGAGGATTCACTTCAACAAAGTTCAAGTCCAATACAGAGCCTGCTGGAATGTCCTGATGGAAGCAGGTGTGCTATTCCTAGCCATTTTATTTAATTGCTTAAAGAATCTGACTTTGCTACTAAATTCGCATTGAAAACCCTGAATATCTCTGGTAGTTTTTGACACTATGCAGCTCTAAACCAGGATGAGCTATATTGTAGTTATACCAATGACTCAAATATTGCATTGCCCTTATCTTTGATTAAAAAATGCCCCCTTATCTTACATGACAGGATCCTTGTAGTATTCCTATGTGTGTATGCATGTAACATGCACATACTTTGCTGTTTCTTTAGTTCTAAGCTTACATAGCTATCTCAATTTGACATTGCAGAAGACAGTTTATAAGGGTAAAGGTTATGTTTAAATGTATTGAAGGGAGGGCAGAAAAACATTGTACCTGGTAGCAGCATGTATGGGAATCTTATTTGGAGGTATGTATTGCATAAGAGAAAGGAATTGAGGGGAAAATGTGTTTATTGTCCAGTGGTCACCAAAGTGTCTCTACCATTGGCTTTATAGAATACTTGATAATATGGCATACAAGAAGGCAGTCTTCACTGAGTTTTGCTGATACTTGTAGTGGATTTAGAGCAAATAAAATTTTTAGTAAACTTAATACAAGCAGGTACCATATTGACACAGAGTGCTAATTTTGGTGTGGAAAGAAGTAAAATATTTCTGACAGCAGTGTTCATTTGGGCAGTTCATATCTTTGAAGGGTTTTTTTGACACTACAACACTAGTGTTGAAAATTTAAGGTGGACATTTATTTGTGTATTATGAAATGTAAATTCGTAGACATAATCAGAGTGTTTGGAAGCCAGTGGGATTTCAAAGAATGTTCCATCAGTCCTATTCTGTTTGCAGTATACATTTCAGTATACAGTACAAGCAAAATAACCCAGCCCAGATATTGTTTGACAAATATACTGGCAGTAAAGCACTGACTTTTAAAAATTGCAATGAATACAGAGGTATTTAAGGTGTATAGATGTTCTAGTCTGATACTCATGTATCCAGACAGAGGATCACAAAAATCTAATTTGCGTAATGTAAATCAATGTTGTCTCTTTTCTTCAGTTTAACTTGTAGTCCTCTGCCATGTTTTATTAATGTTTATCAGATAACTAAACTTTATCACTCTGTTATGAATGATCTAGCATTTCAAGCCAGTTTCCGTGACAGCTAAAGTGATAAATTGGCAGCTCTGTTGTACAGAGACAAAGCTCGGAAATGTGGGGGGTTTTGTTGTTGTTGGTTTTTTTCCCCAGCAGTGACATCTGTGTTCTCATCTGGCTTTCTGGCAGATCTCCTCTTGCTTCTGCTGGTCTAACTGCACTGTTGGCCAATATGCTCACTGTAAAGCTGCCCTGGAGGCTGGCGTATATTCACCTTGTTCCTAGCCATCCTTGCATCCTTGGATGCCATTTTTCTTTGGCTCCCTTGCAGTGGAGAGAAAGTCTGCCAAACTGCAATGCATAGTGTAATGCTAGGAGAGCATTTCAACTACAGTATTCCAAGCAGAGAGGAAGAATACAGGCTCCTCAATACAGTTTATTGTGTTGGCTCTATTGTAGAAAACAGTCAGATGCTGCTAGCAGCATGGCAGCACCAAGGTTGCAGAGCAGAGAAGCTTCCAGTATAGTAAGAGAAGAAAAATTCCGCAGTAGAACAAGCAAAGTCAAAGCAACTAAAAATTATTAGGCAAACGCTGACAGTGATCCTGGGGCATAATTGATGCTTGGAATGGGTTGAATCTGGAGCTATTAGCCCACACTCATCAATATTCCCTCACAATGTCTTTGAAGTAAACTGTGGTTTATTTCAGTATGAAGGAAGAGAAAATGTCCTGATAGGCATCAAACAAAATAGGTTTTGGGTTTGACCTGTTTTTTTGTTTGGTTGGTTTTTGTGGGTTTGGGTTTTGGGTTTTTTTGCAAGGCCTTTATAAAAAATTAATATATTATATTAGTATATTATCTAATGAGGTTGCTCAAATCAGCTGTCAGCCTTCCATTTATCTTATAATACTATGTATACCTGCTCTCTTACACCCTTCTAGTAATAAAATGAGCTGTCAGTAGCACACTTTCTGTCAAGAAACAGTTCATTTTTATGGGAATATGCAGGTATTATACCTTTGTACTTTTCTCAGGTAAAAAGCAATTTGGTTATAAATAAATCTTTGCAAAAATGTTTTTCATTTTCTTCTGCTGGTAGCTTCCCACACATCCTGTGAAATATCTCCTCCTCTCACCATATGAGAATTTCACAGAATTTACAAATATAGCTTATTATACTCAATTTTTTTCACTTACTAGAAACAAAGCATTAGAATAAATAATTCACCCATTTACAATGTAATTGCCAGCAAAATCCCCAAAGTAAATCATAACTTAATGCAATAAATTATGTGCTAACAAGATCCTGCTAGCTGATGATGATAATACAGGAAAATCAAATTTAGTTCTGGTAATTTTTGGTTTCAGGTGATACTTTGTCCTCCTTGCAAGTAGTGAAAGTGGGTCTTTAGAATAAATATTAGGTATGGGAGGAGCAGTACTCTGGGAGGAACACTGGAAGAATTTTCTTTCCCCTTTCTTGAAGAGTTCCTTTTCAGAATCACTCTAAATCTTGTAAAGCACATCAGTTCTGAACTAGTCCACCCATGCTACCTTAATATTTGCTGACACAAAGAGACAAATCTAATACGATGCCACACTTGCCTACACACCAGGTGTCAGTGGGCACTGAGGATAGGAAAAAAAATGTGCTTCTTGCTTTGCATTTCACAACAATATTAAGAATGTTTATTATTTTCTGACAGTATAACCAAGTGTTGACAATTTAGCAAAGTACTAATTTTAAAATATTTAGCATGTTAAAATTCCTGTTCAGGTTTTTCTCAAATAAGAATG
Organism: Ciconia boyciana; assembly: GCF_034638445.1. Lineage (NCBI taxonomy): Eukaryota > Metazoa > Chordata > Aves > Ciconiiformes > Ciconiidae > Ciconia > Ciconia boyciana. Next base: position 88,934,440 of record NC_132937.1, read on the forward strand.
CTGACACTGGCTAATTCTATTTTTGCACCATTGAGTCTGCATCTTGAAAAGGCCGACTGAACAGAAGTTGGTTCACACAAACATTTTCTTGCTTGGCCATTGTAAGGTTTCACAGAGGAGGATTTGTGTTGCTGATACCAGCTAAGAACATGAGGTATTAGTCAGGTAGTGAAAACAGCCTTTTCTGTTCCTTATGACCAGATATCTGCAAGAACTAATGTTACATTTTCTAGATACAATCTGCTCAAGAGCAGGTTTTGGCAAAAAATGAAAGGACAAGAAAGGAAAGCAATCAGAAACCTGAGTTAAATGTCTGGGACAGATGAGGGAGTTTTAATTCACCACAAAACTGAACATGAGCAGAGGCTGCCCCAAATGGACAAAATGCACATTCCTTAAGACCCAGTAAGCTTACCAGACAAGATGCTGCTCAGAAAATTTGAGAATTAGTGAGAAAACAGCTTGCATACAGTTGAATGAAAAATGTAGTTCAATATATATCACCGTATAGTGTGGCTGAAACATACAGGTGGGTCAACTTATTCAGAAACACTGGAAGAAGGTCCAGTGCAAACAGAATGAAATATTGTCCATATGCCTGAGGCATATGTTATATGAATTCTCATCACCAAAGGCCTTAGGTAAAAGAAAATAATTATATGAATATAAATAGAAATATAGAATATAAAAATAGAATATAAAAGAAAATAATGTTATTCTAACTCAGGTGCCTCAATTTGTCAACGCCTTTCTGAGAGCTAGGCCACACAAAATCAGGTGATGCACAGTTGGTTTGTTTGGAAATGTTAAACCTGTGTCATTTCAGATCACTTTTAAAGGTACAAGGAATGTTCAAAGTATCCAGGTTTTACTAGTCTTCTAAATGTGGTTAAGGTAACAACCGTATTTTGTGGACTAAATTTCATACACCACTTCTCCATCAGGTTTCATCTTATATCAATATTTGTACTAGTAGTAATCAAAATTATAATGCATATTTCCATGGTGTAAATAATTCAGTAGCATTAAATGCTGTATTTTGTTATAGTTTTTGCCATTACATGCTCTTGGTTTTGTACAGGCTTATTAATTTGCTAAGGTTAGCTTTGCAGAGGGGTAAGTGATGTGTTAAACCAATAACTGAAAATGGAATGCTTGCTTTTTAAAGAAGGAATTGAGCTGGGTTTAGCACTGCTAGGTCGTACAGTGCATAACTGAATTCTGTGTATATTTAAATGGATTCCTTTGAAAGATAAACAATGAGTGTTGCATTTGACACTGTCTAGAGAATCTGTCTTGCCTTACACTCAGGGCTATGTTTGGGGGTAAGGTGTCTGACCTTGCCAAATAGAATTAATATTTGGAGGGACAAATTAAAGTGAATAGCAGTACAATCACGCAGAATGGTTTAATGACAAGTGTTCTTCCCTGGCAAATTAGGCTAAATTCTGGTCTTCAATGTGATAAAATAACAAAATCATTCCTGTCAAAATAACACTGCTAGGTTTGTGCCTTAACAGTGACAGAGACAAGATGTCATTCTTATCTACTTACATAGATTTTTTTGCCTGTTATGACACCAGGAGAATACGTAGTCCCAGGAGAATACATTAGGTCCCACTGCTGTGAAATCCACAGTCAGGGAAGTAATGCCATTGGGGAGAAAGGAAAGTCAGGACTGATGGTCTGTGTTCAGTTTGGAGAGATCTCTTTTTGCATATTGTCAAGACCTGTGTGAAAGATTTTTCTTCTTGTTTCCTTTAAGAGATACAAATAATCATCCAGAAAAGATAATACCACTTGTTTGCATGTTCTTTCATTAAAACAGTTATGTTGGCAAAGTGACAAAGAAAAAAGAAATAATATCTTGAGAACAGTGTTCAGATTCCTGTGGTGACAGAACTGCTTTGTTGAACAAAATTTCAAAGCACCAGAAACTGGTGAGGGGCTGGTGATTTTTTATGTTTGGGTTTTTTTCATCGCTTTATTGGCACAAATGCCAATTGCTTATTGGTATACTAATAGAATTTCTGGCATCAGGGCAATAAAAATGTACAAAGTGGTAGTGTAAAATTTAAATAAAAATCAACAAAAAATACTGCTAAGCTATCAAACTTTTTGGAAGAAGTTATGAAGATATAAGCACCGCACTGTGTTAAAATACTTTCCAAAAGTATGGCACTCTGGTGCTTGGCTCCTAAGTAAAATGCTGTAATGTGACAGCAATACTTTTTGTTAGGTTTTTTGATATGACAAAGCAAAGTAAGTTTTGAGACACAGGATAATCAACAGATCCAGTATTTCAGAGGAAAGTATATACTTACAAATGTAGTTTTTTAATGTTTCTTTTACATTTTTGAAACTTAAAATACCAAATTTTTATTTCCTTTTCTAGGAGAACAACTGATAAATTCAGCTTCTGATTCATTGCCTGCAGTATATTCTGGGCATTCATTATACAGCAATAAATTGCCACCAGATTGCTGCTATCACACCTAGCATGAGCTGTTGCGTTATTTAGCTCTTTTTATCTTTGAAGCACCTCTTCCTCAGTTTTCTCAGTGGACAGCTGGTGCAGTCGTGCAGCTTGCACACTAGCATTCTGTTCAGAGGGATGACTGTTTTTTCTTCAGTTGGTAGTTGGGGCTTGGATTAAATAAGCTTCAGAAGTTCATCTTAAACAAAACAGTGTCTTGAAGCTTTGGTCAGAAAAGCAGTGGCATTTCAGTGGTGGCACTGAGGATCCTAGAAGCTTCCTATGTCAGATGAACTGGAATTTTGGCTAACCTGTATGAAAATTAGTATAAGGCTCAGCTCTCACATTTTGAAGTTGAATGGAACTTTACTGAGCACTTTACACTTCATAAAAATATATAGGAATAGCTTTGCCTTTATAAAGCTGGCAGTGCCCTTCTTTCCATAATTGTTTTCCTTCTTCTTTTCCATCATCATCCCTCATTATTTGCCCCTTCTTTGCTTGTAACTTTTTGAATTCTGTATTATCTTGTAGCATCAAATTCAACAAAGTTTTCTGTATCCACACTGTTTCTATAGGAAACATCCCGTAGTAGCCTGTAATAGGTGATGACATTTCTCTAAAAATTCAAGAAAATGAGCTTTTGATGCTATTTCTTCTCTGGAGACTTGTTATTTCCCATGTCACAATAACCAAAGGAGCATTGCTGCTGTCCCAACATGCAAAGCACAGCATACATTATGTATGTTCCATGAAAGATCATTCATAATTATTGATGTTAAATTGTCAGTGGGAATGTGTTGGAAGATATGGTCTTCATTTCACTGTTACTCCCCTGGGAGCTTTAAAGCAATACTGATAATCCGTTGTGGCAGAAACTGATAATTGGTCAAAGTATGGCAAACTTCTCATACCATCCTTTGGGGGAGGAGATGGGGTTTGCAGTGGGTTTTTTGTTTATTTCTTTTGTTTTGCTTTTACTTACTGTAGATTGATTTCGTTTGAAAGCTTCTGTTTGGTGAATTTTTGTTTGGTCAGTTTTAGGAGTGGAGCAGTTGTAGCAGCAGCATGACAGCAAGAGGGATGTAAGGGGGCCCAGAATTTGCGGGAGACTACACTGCAGTGGTAGCAAAGTGCCACATAGTGCAGCAGAAGCCTCAGCCCAGGGGAAGCTCCAGGGCCAGGGTGCTGCTGCCCAGGCCTCAGGCTGAAGTGCACAGTGTCAGGACAAGATGCAATGAGCTTAATTTGGAACGCAGGAAATTCTGTCTTGATAAATATGAACTTTTTCACAAAGAGTGGGGCAAAAAAGTGAAACAGGGACCCAGAGAGGTTGAAAGACCTCCATCCCTGGATATGATCAAGACTTCACTAGGTAAGTCCCTGAGTGATGGGCTCAAACTGGACCTGCTTTGATGAGGGTTGGACTAAATGAACATTACAGGTTCCTTTCAGCCTATGTGATTATGTAACCCTGTGATGAAAATCTCTCCTCCTTGGTTACCCACCTCAAAAAAAGACTTTATAGAACTACAAGAAAGAGGATCCATTACTTCAGTAAAGTATCAAGGGACAAAATAATTTGCGAAGGAAAATTAATAGATAAGGATTTCTCAGTCCAAAAATTTAATGTCTGAAGGCAACCATGAGACATATAGATATAACAATTAATTTTGAAAAGGTGAATGGTGAACTTTTTTTGTGTAATAGAGTGAATGACATGCATGTAGAGGCGCTAGATTAAATGATCAGTATTAAGTTTAAAGCAGACATAAAGAACTGCTTGTTTAAATTAAAGCATAAAATGAAATTGTCAAACCAATGCCAAGGGATGTTTTACAGACCAAAACTGTAAATGAGAGAGATTAGATAAGTCAGTGAGCTTAGGAAGCAGTGCCTTGCTGGGGCAGCCATTCTCTTGGAAAGGTATGCTTGAAGAAGAGGAATTCTCTATTTGCACTATTACTGATACACTTTCTCAGAAATCTTCTGACCACTCTGCACTTCTGAGCAAATGGGGATGTGTTTTGATTGAATGATGATAGCCTTTATATCCTCTGATATCAGTGGTAAAACCTTTGTCAATACATGGGCATGAACGATTCCCTCCTCCAGGGAAGTGCTCTCCTGGAATATTGCTGGACCTTTCCTCTCCCAGCATTTTGTCTGTGCACCTGTGTATGTGTGCACACACACAGTCTCTGCTAGTAAGAAGTGGCATTTTTTATTCCCTCTTCTCATCTGACTGCCTGTTTCCTGGTGCACGGTTCCTTGGAATTCTGGTGTTTGCCCCAGTGATTACACAGTAACTGCTCTTCAAGCTATTACACTAGGTTGCAGCACATTGTCTCTCAGATTATAGCAGAAATTTAAACTTAAGGTTTAAAGTAACTTCATCTTGTGGCTTACTTTGCATGCATCCTGGTCTTTTACAGTTGTCTCTGTTTCTCCCCTGAAATGAATGACTTCGTGTGAAAAAAACACAAAGCAGAAAAAGTCTCTAGATGCTGGCTTTTACACATTATCTAAGCCCTCTGGAGTGTGAGTGGATTATGGAACCTGTACTGCACAAGCCTTCGTCCAATTCAGTCATTCTAGTAGATGTAGTATTTGACCTTTTTTTGTTTGTTTTTGAAAACCCTATCAGATAATTTCAAAACTATCTATGGAAGAAAGAGTAGAAAGAGGAGAGGTAACAGTGGGGTATGGCATATGATGAAGTCATCAATAATTGGGGGAACACTGGGATGTAGTGTCTTGAGAAATGCATTGTGCCCTCACAAGAAGAGAAGCAGAAGACCAAATAAGCTTTCCCCCCGCCCCATCTATAGTTGTGTACAGGCCAATAATATCATACAGTCCAATAATATTTCCAATATTTAATACGGTCGCTCTTTCCTAGCCTTTTTAATTTCAGTTTTCTGGTTAATTATAATACATTTCATGTATTAATTTTGTATAATCATGAACAGTTGCCTCAAGCTTTCTGTGATGTAATTCTTGTGTCTGCTTAGGATCTGCTAACTGCTAGATGTTGGAACATATCCCAACACCAAGAGGTGCTTAGAGCTGTTGTGTGATCATTGTCAGGACTAATGCACTGTTTTCTGTAAATTATTTGCATGCCATAAATCTGGAGTTCTTAGTTAGACTTAAAAAAAAAGAAGTTTTTTCATATATAAGTATATATGAATGAAATATATATATATATTTCCAAAGGGGTGGGTTGGGGAGATGAGAAATGTACATATTTCCCTATGGGGAAACCTAGACCCATGAATACTGGACTGCTTCAGTTTTGATCTGGTGTCATACTGCTTCTTGGGAGCCATAGTGAAGATACTCCATTCTGCTCTGATCATTTGGTCTCTGAATCTGCAGTACATCAACCATGATGCAGAGCTGTGTAATTACCATGTTTGCAATGCAAGTCTTCTTTTCTGAGGCTTGATTCTATTTTATTTTTCCTATAGCCATGAAATCTCAATATTTCATTCACACTCCCAGTCCCCCTTTTTTAGTGTAGAATTTGAATGAAATAGAGATGCTTGATAGCACCTCCTCCTGTCCTTTTTCTTAGTGTTTGTGCTTTTGTCTGGACTGCAGGAACAGTACATTCCACTGCTGTCCTCCAGTCCTTCATATAAGTAAATCAGATTTTTTGTGCCATGTTTCTGTTCCTATATGCACCCATTATTTCCTTCTGCTGGAAACCAGAGGTAGGTAGGAATTGGGTTTGGGTTCCAACAAGGAAGAGGGATGAGAGAGTGTCTCCTCACAATGTGATACTTGGACATGGCCAGGATACCTACTTGAAGAGCACAGGTGTTGAGTGTCTGCATGTGCCAGCGTGTGTGTATTCATTAGTCGGTTGGCCGTGCTAGAAGATGTGGCATTTAATGAGCGGATCATATTTCTGGTTCTAAGCTTCATTTTGGAACTTTATCTTTTTCTGACTTGGGGGAAGCTTTATAACATGTCTTTTCCCTAGTTTTTCCATCTGTTGAAAGTTGTGTTGATGTAGAAACCTTAGAACCATTGGGAGAGAGTGGCTGAGAATACCTTGTTGCTAGATCCATGACAACAGCTGGTCGGTAGATGTACATAGGTGAAACTGGGTAAATGTAGGTAGGTGGTTACTAGGCCTACTAGGTGGTAAGGAGATTTAACCATCTGTTCCCTATGTTCCTGAGAGCACAGAGTAGCACTGTCATTTTGGGATAGTTAAATAATTATGTTTAAATAATTCCTGTACATAATACGTTTTATGCCATAGCTAGTATTAAAAGTTGTCTTTGCTCACAGCGCTGCTGCTGTTCTGCATTTCAAAAGCACAGTGGTTTTGTTGCAGCGGAAACACCACTTCAGCAGACTTGTAAGGAGGGCTTCCCTTTGCACATAGGAGTGGCAATTTTTTAAAACCATGTCCCTGCTCATGTGTTTCTTAGTATTTACAGAATCACAGTGTGTATCGCTAAATAGATTCAGGCTTCTCCACTGCCAGAAGAATTTTTGTTTTGAGGGTGTATTGGGTTTATGTGGCAAGGTTTTGGTAGCAAGGAGCTGCAGGGGTGGCTTCTGTGAGAAGCCCCCAGGAGCTTCCCCCATGTCAGACAGAGCCTGTTCCAGCCAGCTCCAAGACAGACCTCCTGCTAGCCAAAGCTGAGCCCATCAGCAACGCTGGTAGTGCCTCCGTGATAACATATTTGAGAAAGGGTAAAAAACACTGCACAACAGCATCTGGGAGAGAGGAGTGAGAATATGTGAGAGAAACAGCCCTGTAGACACCAACGTCAGTGAAGAAGGAGGGGGAGGAGGTGCTCTAGGCACCAGAGCAGAGATTCCCCTGCAGCCTCTGGAGAAGATCATGGTGAATCAGGTTGTCTCCCTGCAGCCATGGAGGACCACAGTGGAGCAGATATCCACCCCGCAGCCTGTGGAGGACCCATGAGGCATCAGGTGTACGTACCCTGAAGGAGGCTGCAGCCCATGGAGAGGAGCCCATGCTGGAGCAGGTTTTCTTGTAGGACCTGTGACCCCATGGAGGACCCATGCTGGAGCAGTTCGTGAAGAGCTGCAGCCTGTGGGCAGGAACCATGTTAGAGCAGTTCTTGAAAGACTCTCTCCCTCCCGTGGGAGGGATCCCACGCTGGAGCAGGTGAAGAGCGTGAGGAGGAAGGAATGGCAGAGACAAAGTGTTACGGCCTGACCACAGTCACCATTCTCCATCCCTCGTGCTGCTCAGGAGGAGGAGGTAGAAGAGCTGGGAGTGAAATTGAGCCTGGGAAGAAGGGAAGGGTGGGAGAAAGGTGGTTTTAGTTTTGTTCTTATTTCTCACTATCCTACTCTGTTGTTAATTGGCAATAAATTAAATTAATTTCCCCAAGTCAAGTCTGTTTTGCCCTTAGCGGTAACTGGTAAGTGATCTCTCTGTCATTATCTCCACCCATGAGCTTTTCTATTGTATTTTCTCCTCCTGTCCTGTTGAGGAGGGGGTGTGATAGAGCGGCTAGGTGAGCACTGGCAGCTAGCCAAGGTTAACCCACCAAAGAGGGCCTAAAAAATTTGATAGTTACAAGATGCACTTTTTAATGTATTGTGATTTCCATCAGTGTGTGTGGAATCCACACATATGTTGTAGCATACTTCCACTGTAAATCAGCAGTCTTCTAATGGCTGTGTGCTGTTCCACATCTTTACTGAGGAGATGGAGGTATAGTTTTTATTCTATGTTAAAATTTAATCAATTGGTATTTTTTTTCCTTCTGTGATCAGATTGTGATTTTTCTCAACCTTCCTTTGTTGCTTTGTCCTCAGTTTGCTTTGTAAATAAAGATTTCTAAACTGCGTTCATTGCAAATATATCACTGCAAGTACTGGATATTTTACATTCAGAACTGAGCTGCATCGATTAGTTCTGAGTGATCATAGAAATCACTTAGTATTGTTTCAGTTCATTAAAAGTCAGGCTCTATAGACTATCTCATTGTTCGAAATAACAAATTGCCTCCAATGTTGCTTTTAAACGTGATAAATAAAGTAAAACTGTGGATTCTACTGATACAGTCTTACATGGTAGGGAACAACACGAGCTACCTGCTGTGTTGTTGCCACATGGCCACAGGAATTTAGGAAGCCTTTGTCCCACCTGCTAGGGCGTAGTGCAACAACTGTAGGAGCTAGTGGATGGATACCAATAAAATTGAATGATATTTCAGTTCTGGAATAATTAAGACATCAAGGAATCTATTGTGCGTGTGAATCTCTGGGGAGAAATGGAAGTTTGGAGGAAGACGGCAGCCCAATATCAAGATTGTGATATTTTAAAACTATTTCCTGCATGTGCAATGTATGTTGTGCTCCAGCCACTTGCCATCCTCCAAGGGTAAGGCTAAGATTTTGTTGTGGTTTAACCCCAGCTGGCAACTAAGCCCCACACAGCTGCTCACTCACTCCCCCCCAGTGGGATGGGGGAGAGAATCTGAAGAGTAAAAGTAAGAAAACTCGTGGGTTGAGATAAAGACAGTTTAATAGGGAAAGCAAAAGCTGCGCACGCAAGCAAAGCAAAGCAAGGAATTCATTCACTCCTTCCCATGGGCAGGCCGGTGTTCACCCATCTCCAGGAAAGCAGGGCTCCATCACGCCTAGTGGTCACTTGGGAAGACAAACGCCATCACTCCAAACGTCCTCCCCTTCCTTCTTCTTCCCCAGCTTTATATGCTGAGCATGATGCCATATGGTATGGAATGTCCCTTTGGTCAGCTGGGGTCAGCTGTCCCAGCTGTGTCCCCTCCCAGCTTCTTGTGTACCCTCAGCCTCCTCACTGGTGGGGTGGGGTGAGAAGCAGAAAAGGCCTTGACTCTGTGTAAGCACTGCTCAGCAGTAACTAAAACATCCCTGTGTTATCAACACTGTTTTCAGCACAAATCCAAAACCTAGCCCCATACTAGCTACTATGGAGAAAATTAGCTATCCCAGCCAAAACCAGCACAGATTTCCAATGTACTGAAAGTCAAAAGGCTGGCAGCTGTTACAGCTTCAAGGCAAGCTAAGGGTCTGAAATAAACCTATTTATTTATTTTCATGGGCTGGACAACATCTTGGTAAAAAGTTGAAATTGAAAAGTCATCCTGTCCCACTGTGTACATTTGTCTCTTTAGCCCTGTGGACTCTGTGATCTAATGCTTGTCAGACGCATTGAATTCCCCGTGTGCAGTGTCTCTAACAAGAATCTCATCCATTGCACAGGATAACATTCTCAGTATAATTATGCAAGCTCCTGCCTATGTTCATCAGTAAAATTTCTACTTGCAGAAAAGGAATATGAAAGAGATCAGTCTCTTCAGATCAGTCCACTAATGTAAATACCTATGAATTCGTTTTTTCTAAGTAGAATTATACTTTTATATCTTACTGTTGTTTTAAGATCTGGTTTAAAGGGTTTTTTTGGGGGAGGGTGTTTGATGCATGCAGAAGGACAATTATTTAGCTGTTCTTATATTTTAATGTTTGAAAATGTTTACAGAGGTTGTTGCTGTAACTGATTTTATTGTGATCATGATATTAAAGCCTGACCACAGCAGGTTTATTGTGTAGTTTGCTTTCCTCTCTTCAGATTTCATTATTACAGTTTCATTATTGCTTGGTGTTTCTTCTTTCATGTAAAGTGGGATAGAGCAAAACGGTTTATGTCTGTGCATGTGGAGAAGTGTATAACAACTGAGTGGTCTCCTGTTAAATTCCGTTTGCTCTATAGCATGGAGCAATAGTAGTGCAGGGCAGGAACCCTGCAAGATTCTCTGTCTTTCATATGCTGATCTTTGTATCACATGATTTCCTAATGAGTGATAGCACCACCTTCCCAAAACCTGCAGATTTGCACTTACTCCTTCTAAAAAGGGGTAGAAGCCCACAGGACAACAAGCAAACCCAAAAACAAACAAAAGACCCCCAAACCCCCAAACCTACTCTTTTGATAGAAAGTAGTCACACACACACACACAAACCCATTGCAAAAAAGTACAGAGGACACCAGGGCAGAATGAACAAATGGGAAGACTGAGTTGTAGCACTTGAGGCATAGGGTTAGTAGAGTACTCTTGTTATCATCTAAATTGTGTGGAAGGACGTAGTTTCAGAGGTCATTCCAGACCAGCCTCGGATTAGTTAAGCAGTGTAGTTCCTGTTGAATTTTGCAGACGAAAGGAGGTATGTTAAGAGAATCTTCTGGGAGATGCAAGAACATGACTTTTTTGGTATGGTTGGGAGATGACACTGTAATATATACATATTACAGCTTTTTTTGATGTGACAATTCCCATAGATGGCTAAACTATGCCATGCATTGCATCTGCATGCCAAGGCACAGTGACCTGCTACTCATGCTGGTCATGAAGCCAAAGTAATTGTGTCCACCTGTATCACTGCCTCCGGCATTTTTTGAGGTGTAAGCCACAGAACTCCGCTGACAAATATAAAAAAAAAAACCAATAAAAGAATCTCAAATATCAATGGTCAGTTGATTTTGGGCTTTTTATTTGTCCTGTGGTATTTGAGACAGTGATGTGTAAGGCAAAGAGTTCTAAGCTGTCTAGCTTAACTAGCAGGGCTCAAAGCCTGGTACTTGCTAGAGCTTGTCAGATAGGGCCTATAGTTTATTGGAGCTGAGACCTGAAAGAAATGTGACTTGCTAGAAGATCTTGATGACAGTAAAATATGGTAATGATGGAAGAAGCAGTTCTTTTGCTTTTCCTTTTCAGGAAAACTAAAATCCTGGAGCTGTCAAAATGTGTGGCATCCAAGTTTGTAGAACCTAAGAGTATTTAACTACAAGAATTACAGCATCGGTAGAGATGGTGTGGCATTTTTTCAATTATGCCCTGAGTTTTTAAACAATGTCAGGCAATGTGACTCTACTGATTAGTGCAATGGTTTGATATATTCATGTAAAGTTCATTACTTTGATAATTTCTGTAAATAATTTGGACTGATAGGAATACCTCTGCAAGTAGTAATTTAATGTAAATGTTTGAACTGTAAATGATTTAATGTAAATGATTGAAAATGTAGCAATCACTCTTTGTTGTACTAAAAAGGTACTGATTTTCACAATATTTCTGTGCAGATTCTTTTCCCACTGGGTTTAGTGGTAACTTTAGAATAGACCTTCAGTCTTCCTGAATAATACTCACTAAGATAAATTATACTACTTATGATTTATCATTTATTTAGTCAGTAGGGTCATTGATTTCAGAAAGTGTCAGAATGTTTTGTTTAACAAGACATCTTAATTTCTATTATGTAGCCAAGGATATTGAAAAAGAAGGATGCCAATCTAGCCCCTCTGAAGTCTATTGTAAGATTTAATATTGTGGGTTAAATCCTGGGTTGAGTGTAGTCAGTAAGGCTCCATGATGAAAAAAAAAAAGTAACTGTTGTTTGAAGAAGTGTTCTGCGGGAACTCAAGGCTTTATTACTGGAGAAGAACATGAGTTCCAAAATGAACAAGGGGGGAAATTTATCCAATATCAATAGTTGAAATAAAAATTCCATTTGTATTATTAGTACTCTGGGGTAAAATCTTTGACTATAGTGTTTGTTATGCATAGATATACTTTTATACACACTTCTATATATATGCATATATATTTTTCCCTAGAGTACTACTAATACAAAGGCAATGTATATACATACATACATATATCCCATATATATGGATATATAGCCATGTGAATCCCTATTCACAGCAAGTGGACTGAAAGATATAACATAAGTATATTAAGAGCAATTACTTTTTATATTATTCTTTAATAGTTGTCAACTTTTGCCTGATGTTAGTATCCTGATTTTTTTTCTGGTAGTGATACATACCTGGTTAAAAATTTCACTTGCATAGTGAAATTCCAGTTTCCTGAAAAGCGGTATGTTGTGATTTGATGCTCTGTAGCTCATTATAATCTAGTGTTATATATCCGTTTTATGGTTGATACTTAAATCAGAGACCATGCATGTTTTTTATCCTTGAGTCTGTTGGTTTGACTCAACAAAATAGAGATGTCTTAAATTCTGCTAGCCTAGCTCTGTAATATATATACTACAATGATACTCTTTCTTTAAAAAATATTTCTGTGTATCCCACTACTTTTTCTCCCACTGTCTCAAAAATTATGAGTATCCTTTCAAAGTGTTGACTTGAAAGTAACTCTACTCAAGCCATATTAAGCTATTCCAGTTCTGTTCAATGTTGTGATAGGCACATATGCATACGTTTCCTTACTTTGTGGAATTATTTATTTATATGTGCAGCCACATTTAATTTTTAGTTGTGCAACCAAGTTGTAAAGGTTTTGAATTTGCTTATAAGTTTTGATACTGAAAATAAAGATCAAAATGAAAGAGAACTCCCCATTTCTTAGTAGAGATTTTAGCTTACTAAGTTTCCATGAAAGTAATTTTTCTCACTTTTGCCATAGTGACAGCCAAGAGGTCCTAGACTAAGACTTACTATGGTGAGATACAAAAAGCAGCAGCAATGGTGTTCCATCCTATCAAAAAATTTACTCAAACAGAAGACTGGTTTCTCCTAGAAACAGAGTCATTTGACTAAAACAAATGCCAAATGTCCCTTTTTGACCCTACATGCCATAAAGACTTTTTCAATGTTCTGTAACATGTTTGTTCAGTTTAATGAGCAAACTCATTTTCATACATCTGTCAGTTCTGTGTCACCTTATTCTTGAGCCTAATGAAAATTGTCTTCTGTCTGCTTTATAAGCAGGAAAATAAGTATCTTATTTTCATAAGTTACAGTGTATCCATAGTTTTGAACACACCACAAACACTAACATCTTGAAGTTCTGCAAATCTTTGACTCTCTTTTATTACTATGTATGATATAGACAGATGTCGTGTGGGAGCTTAGGTGTGGTACCAACAAGAACAGAACCACACCATTCAGTGACTTAAAAAGTTAAGTTTATTTACTAAGCAGGAAGGGTGTGGTGGATAGGTAGACATTTCTGTTGTGAAATTTCTGTTGTAACATTTCTGAGATTTCCATCCAGAAGGCACCAACAGGGTGCACCCACACAAACCAGAGCTCCAGCCCCTCCACAAAGGAGGATATCCACTCTGACCACCTCTGTATTACCACTTGAACAGTATCTGCTGAAAAGCAAGTCATGGTAGTGCTAAAGTGGCAGAAGTAATAGTGCCTGGCAATAACGTAGTGTAAAGCAATCAGCAAGTTTTTAAGAGTAACGATTAGAAATCATCAAAACCTACAGTTTCCATTCTGCAAAAGTATAAATTACATTGCAGATAGCTATTATCTCAGCTGTTGTGTTGGGGGGGGCATGGTGTTTGTTTATATTTTTAGTCTGTTTCTTTGAAAGCATGGGGTGGTTCAACTCCCATTCAACAGCTGGTACTTTTCCATGCAATCTTTTTTGTCATATGGTAAGTTCAAACTAACTGCATTAGCATAGCAGACTTATGATTTCATAACCTTATGAAATACTCCATATATCTGCATCTGTTTCAATGTACTAGCTTGAAAAGACATAAAGGCCATGATTATTGCTCAGAGTTAAGATGCAGGCCTGAAAGTTTTCCATGGAAGATGCAATATATTTTTGGTGAACAGGTAGTTCCCATGCCAACCACTTCTACAAGATGCTGAATGCCACCGTTTAGCACATATGCGTATATGCAAGCTGAGAATGCATTTTTTAACTTCCAGTTCTGGCATATGGAAGTGATACAGTCAAATCATTCATCTCCATTGCCAATTTTTCTAGCAATGAAAAGCCTAAACACCTTGAAGGAAAGAAAAGAGACTGTAGCAAACAGAGAAGATAAATGAACGCATTGCATAATGTTGTAAGAGGGGATTAAAAAAGAACAGTGAATTCAATTGGAATTTTATAAGTCTCAGTCTATTGCCATAACCAGAAACCCACATTTCCTCCTGAATATTATATGTCTAAGTAGTCAATATAATTTTTTTCATACCACTGTGTTGTAGTGTATAGGCTCTGGAATATTTTCCTTCATTTTCATTATTCTGAAAGTTTAAATGACTTATTAAGTTTTCTGATGGAATATAAAGCAAATATGCAGTAATTACAGTTTGACTCAAATCCTTTTTATTTTTTTTTTAATCCTGGAATATAGATTAATCTTTTCAAAGCAGAAAAATACTTAAAGTATGAAATGTTTATAATTGTTTTAGCTGTATTTAACATAGTGCCTACAAGCTTAAGTAATGGACACAAGATGCTGTGTAGACACTTCAGAGGCATTTAAATTTAGAAATCTAAGCATACTCTTCCTTTCTTCATGGTCCTGTATGGGTTGATGATCTCTTTTTATTTCCACTAATGTACAGGTCAAAAATTCTGTGAAGTTAGAACACAGAAATATTAGACTCTATGGAGTCATTCCAGCTGCAGTGAGCATGATGTCCCCCGTCTTTCAGGGCACTTAAGCACTTTATTATATCAAAAATGCTCTCTTAAAATGCTTAAATGCCTTCTTATTTAAGGATGCATTTGATGGATTTTGTGAACTTAAAATAGCACTAAAACATTATTTTCTCATGTCTGTCCTTTCTTATACTGGATAAACTGGTAGAAAATCACCTGTGCAAAACATGTGGGTCTAGGTATGTGGTATCATTGCTTACTCACCTGAAAATGCCTTTTTTGGTAGTTCACTGGCATTGTTTCTTACTCTCTACTCCTTTGCTGTGAGTTTTTTCAAGGCAAAACAAAAGGCAAGGGTAAAACTATTGTATAATAAAGACGATGTTGAGATAATTATATTCAGTTTCACGGTGTTACATAAATATGAAATAATTCCAAATTTAGAATCAATAATACATTGCACCAAGAGAAAATAAAAAAGTGTTGCTTACTTATGCCAAGCTCTGAACATATTTTGTAACATACTGTCTGAATAATCTGTCTTTAAAATTAAATCCTTAGATATTTTGCAGCTGCTGGAGTGCATTTTTGCAGATGGGTAGTTGGCCAGTGTTAGAGCTGAGACTGCATATGTACTCTTTAAATGCTGTCTGGCATGTGCCTGTTTTGTGAAATAGTCATCAGCTGCATCACGCGTTGATAGTGCATCAATAGAACTTCCTTAACTACGAAGACATTTTGACTACCGAGCCCCAGACTTTTCTGTTGTCAAGACAGACACATACTAACGTCCTTTTCATGCCACTCTGGTATTCAGGAAAAGCACTTGAATGGCATATATATGTGTCATTTGAAGACAAGGGGATTGTAACCTGAAGTTGAGTTCTTCATCACCATAAGTTCAATGGCAAGGTCCCAGGTGAATTTAAATGTGTAAAAGCATCTTTTTGTGGAATGAGCAGCTGAATAACTATCAGTGTTTCTGAAGGTGTTTCCCGTTCATTGGGGAATTAGGAATTTAACAGTGTTAGGGGACAATTATCTCACAATTATTTTCTGTAACAATGTTGGAGTACCTAAGTAAAGCAATGGTGTTTAAAAATGTTTGCTGGAATCCCATATTTGCATCATCTATTACATGTAACTGGTGAAGTAATATCTTCCTCTTACAGGCAGGAAAATCCAAACAGAATGAAACCCCAAAATCCATAAATGAATAAGGAATATTGTATCTATGTGTTGATTAAATAAATGGTGTTCATTGTAAATATGAATCTGTGCTTACAGCAAGACTTCTTAAAACAGAATAGAAAGGAGAAATAGTGGAAGGTTTTTCTGAATCTTGTCCCTTCATTTTCCTCAACTGTATGTCATTAGACATACTCCTAGTAGCTAACTTATTCATGTAACATTTTTCATGATCAGAGCCGAACTCAGTTAATACCATGGTAAAGGTAGATCACACAAGGGATTGTTTTGCATTGAATGTTTGTTTGTGCAGATTAAAATTGCAATTCCAGTTAATTAGTAACTGCATGATGTATACACAGTAAAATTTCATGGGAATGCATTTAGACGCAATTCACCAGAATCACTGATTATTAATTATTGCTTAGCAAACACAAATGCCATGTTTTATAAAACGTTCTGCTTAAAACGAGCAAAATTTATAGTACATCAATATCTTGTAAAGCATAGAAATATTAAGGTAATGCTTAATGAAGAATATTTTTTCTAGGATAGTAACCATGTTTGAAATCAGTTCTAATTCTGTGTTTCTGGAGGCCCATGCTGTAGAGATAGGATTCATCTATAACCGCCAATGCATGAACTTTCTTCTGGGTTTTTGCTGTTGAGAAAGACAAGGGTGGCTAAAGATGCTTTATTTTCCTTCAAGCTGATAGTCAATGAGCCTGATCATTCCTTCTATTAATATTTATCATAGTAGTATAGCTGTAGACCTTCTGTCCATGCTGCTCTGTGCTTCCTCTCAGCCATTACTGCATCTCAAGGCAGACGATTAGCAGGACGTTTTCTCCTTTCCTCTGCAGCATTTGCATCCCTTGGCTGTATTATTGCACTGTGGTCAGAAGAGCACTGCAAAATGTGTCTGTTTTGTGCTGGATGACAGTTTTTGCGTTAATCTTTTGTAGAAGAGTAATTCTGCTGTTCCCATGTAGGTGTGGCGTACTGCTTTTTTAATCCAGCTGGAGAAGTCTGTGCTGTTGATCAACAACCAGATTCAGGCTTCCAGAAAAATGGACACAGTTAGATGCTAGATGCTATGGTTTGTGGGAAGAAGGTGAGTGGCTGGTGAATGTTTGCTGGATTTGAGGTGCGTTAGAAACAAGTTCAAGTATAAAATTATCTAAAAAGAGTACTGTTGCAGAGACCATCAGGAAATAAAAGAATCACACATTTTAGATGCTCTCTTCCATTATACAAATCCAGTCTAAATAAGCTATAAATACCAGCTGTTTTTCACTTAGCACTCTGGTTAGAAATGGATCCTGTGTGTCAATGCATTTGTATATAAAAGGCTACAATAATATATCATAATGGTGCTCTTTTGCTTTAGAAGTGCAGAATGATAAAACAGGGTCTTAGGCATGAAAGAAGGACTACTTCTAGCCGGCAGGTAGATGAAGAATAGGCAGCAGCTGCTTTTGTGTGGCTGCGGCTATAGTAAAGGGTTGTTAGCTTTCAAGGCAGTAGACATACTACTGACTAGTCCTAAACATTAGTGATTATTTTCTAATTGTCCAAAGTAAAAAAGAAATACTGACAGATAATTTTTAAATCTCCTTTTCACGGCTTTGTTGTTCCCGACTGTCATGATCATGTGATTAGGCATGACCTTCTATTAGAAGAGAAAAGGAGAGGAGAGGAGAGGAGAGGAGAGGAGAGGAGAGGAGAGGAGAGGAGAGGAGAGGAGAGGAGAGGAGAGGAGAGGAGAGGAGAGGAGAGGAGAGGAGAGGAGAGGAGAGGAGAGGAGAGGAGAGGAGAGGAGAGAGGAGAGGAGAGGGGAAGGGAAGGGAAGGGAAGGGAAGGGAAGGGAAGGGAAGGGAAGGGAAGGGAAGGGAAGGGAAGGGAAGGGAAGGGAAGGGAAGGGAAGGGAAGGGAAGGGAAGGGAAGGGAAGGGAAGAGAAAAGAGAAGAGAAGAGAAGAGAAGAGAAGGGAAGAGAAGAGAAGAGAAGAGAAGAGAAGAGAAGAGAAGAGAAGAGAAGAGAAGAGAAGAGAAGAGAAGAGAAGAGAAGAGAAGAGAAGAGAAGAGAAGAGAAGAGAAGAGAAGAGAAGAGAAGAGAAGAGAAGAGAAGAGAAGAGAAGAGAAGGAGACGGGAATGGTTCAGTTGGACGGGAGCTGCAACGATCATCCAGTCCAACTGCCTGACCACTTCAGGGCTGACCAAAAGTTAAAGGATATTATTAAGGACATTGTCCAAATGCCTCTTAAACACTGACAGGCATGGGGCATCGACCACCCCTCTAGGAAGCCTGTTGCAGTGTTTGACTACCCTCTCAGTAAAGAAATGCTTCCTAATGGCAAGTCCAAACCTCCCCTCATGCAGCTTTGAACCATTCCCACACGTCCTGTCACTGGATCCCAGGGAGAAGAGCTCAGCACCTCCCTCTCCACTTCCCCTCCTCAGGAAGCTGTAGAGAGCAATGAGGTCACCCCTCAACCTCCTTTTCTCCAAGCCAGACAAACCCAGAGTCCTCAGCCACTTCTCATAGGACGTGCCAACCAGCTTTGTTGCCCTCCTCTGGACACATTCGAGTACCTTCACGTCCTTCTTAAATTGTGGGGCACACAGCACTCAAGGTGAGGCTGCACCAACACTAAAGACAGCAGGACAATCACCTCTTTGGACCGTCTGGTTATGATGTGTTTGATGCACCCCAGGATGTGGTTTGCCCTCTTGGCTGCCAGGGCACCCTGCTGGCTCATATCGAGCCTGCTGTCAACCAGGACTCCCAGATCCCTTTCTGCAGGGCTGCTCTCCAGCTGCTCCTCTCCCAGTTTATACTTGTATCCAGCATAACTCCACCCCAGGTGCAGAATCCAGCATTTGTTCTTGTTAAATTTCATGCCATTGATGATTGCGCAATGCTCTAATCTATCTAGATCCCTCTGCAAGGCATCTTGTTCCTTGAGAGAGTCAATGCCACCTTACAGTTTGGTATCGTCAGCACCCTTGCTAATGGTCATTCAACTCTTGCATCCTGATCATTGATAGAAATATTGAACAGAACTGGCCCTACAACTGAGCCCAGAGGAACACCGCTGGTGACTAGTCAGCAGCCAGATGTAGCCCCACTCACTACAACCCTTTGAGCCCTGCTGTCCAGCCAGTTCTTCACCCAGGGCACCATGTACCTGCTCATCTCACAGTTGGACAACTCATCCAGAAGGATGCTGTGAGGGACAGCATCAAAAGCCTTACTAAAATCCAGAAAAACCTACATCCACTGCCCTCCCTTCATCCACGAGGCGGGTGCATAGAAAGATATAAATTTGTTAAACTTTACCTTTGTGAACCCATGTTGACTGTGCCTGATGATTGCATTGTTCTTTAAATGCCCTTCAATAGCACCCAGTATGATCTTCTCCATAATTTGTCCAGGAACTGAGGTTAGACTAATAGGTCTGTAGTTTCCTGGGTCTTCCTTTGAACCCTTCTTGTAAATTGAAATAACATTGGCTAGCTTCCAATCAGCTGGGACCTGCCCAGACTCTTATTCTTCTTAAAAAAAAAAAAAAAAAGGGCAAATGAAAAACATATATACAGAAATAAATTTTAAAAGTGTTCTGTGTGTCTTCTTAAAATTTAATAGCTAGAAAGCAAAGAAGCATTACATGCTTGTAAATTAATCTCAGGGGGAGGGGCAGCTGAGCCATGATTTTTAATTATTAGGAACTTAAGATACTGTGTAAATCGCAGCAGCAGGATGAAGGCAGGGAAAAGCCAAGCTTTTGTTGTTGTTGTTTGCTTCTCTTTTGGTTTCCATTTTAACTAATCATGCTAAGCCTATGCATAAATAAAGTTCCATATTCATTTTAAATTAAAAAATAGATACGAATGGCTGTATAAGAAACAGCAAGGTAATGCTTTCAGTGTTGTGATGGAGATTAAGAAAAAAGGAAACTTTTCCTCAAGTTTGAATTAAGAAGTGTTTAGAGTAATCAGCAATTTCATATGTTATTTTCACAGTCAGTAACAGTTTAGTAGGGGGAGGCAGAAGACTAGATTGAAACAGAGAAGTGGAAGAAAAATCAATTTCTGGACATTGTGGAAAATACTGAGCAGTTCCATTAAGGTTTCTGTCTTTCATGCCATTGATTCTTGGGTCTCTTTTAATTGTGATGGTTCTTGTGCTTTCAGTTATTCTCTCCATTTTTGACACCCTTCCGCATCCCAAAGAGTTTCTGGTCCAATGCTAAGTCCTGATTCTCATGTCGTGACATACTCCTGCATGCTTGTCTCATAAGGAAGCATGCTTATTTTGTTAGTGGTCTCATCATGAGGTTGCGACACATATAGGCATCCTTTGAATAAAGAAACGCACAAGGAAACATATCAGTAGCTTTGCAGGCATATGGAGTCTCAAAGAAACATGAGAAATTTCTACTTAGTTTTTGCAGGTACTTACAAATAGGGCAGCATGGGTTGGTGTGAGTTGTGGAACTTACACCACAGCCATGGCCGTGAATTAATTACTTCTGGTAGAGGAAAGATCTTGAAGCACTCTAGCATGAGTAGGATCCTAAATCCAATCTGCACTGTCTTCAAAATTGTTACACTATTACCCTCAATTTTTATTGAGTTAGCTGAGTCGCCATCCTTGATTTTATTTTGCAGTTTATTCTGTAAAATGGTCATATTGCAGTTACTTGCAGTAATTGGTTTTGCAATTACTTGCAGTATTTTCCAGCTCTGTATCTCCTCCCAGACAATCCTTTGAAGTTGTCCCCACTGAATATTTTTCTTTTCTTAGGTTCTGTGATTAAATGTGCTTTTGCCTAGTGAAAATTAGCTTAGCTTTTGATTTTTCTTATAAAATAAGTAAAGCTTTGTCAAGTAGTTGTCTTCCTCTTAAACAAGTGATCTGACAGCGGAAGAGCACAAGGCTTCAAAAGTTGCATTTGTAGTATCACACATCCATTGATAGCTTTTCAAGCACAGTGGAGGGGATAGTTAAGAATTAGTGCTTGATGTCTTGTTTTTCTGTCCCTTGGTGAACCTATACTGTTCCAAGCTTACTGAGATGTTGAGGGATGACAGAAGATTGCACAGCAAGCAGGGAGGGGACATACAGAGAAGGCCATGTGGTATGATTTAAATACCACTGCACCAGGTAAGCAGTAACAAATGAGATGCCCCCTTGCATCACAAGACCAGCACAAGGTAACTCATGTTTGTTCTGGTGTCTGTGAAAGATACATTCTGTAGCAGATTCCAGAGTACACATGCGGTGAGTTTCATGATTCTGGCACGTTGTGTATTGCAGCTGGATTGTGCCGCACTGTCCCTGTCATTCTAGTAGCCTTTTGGTTAGGATAATGCAGACAAAAAACCCTTACTACCTTTAAGGAGAAACTCGATCCTCGTGAAAAGAAATATATTGGAGGTACGTACGCCTCAGCAAAGGACTAGACGTTGGGTCAGGCAATCCCCCGGAGTCCTGTTTCTTAATATAAAATGAAGATGGATTGAGCTGCCTTCCTCTCTGCTGCAGTTGTAGCTGGTACGTCGAATCCTTTGCACCGGCTATGCCAGAGGCATTGCCTTAGCTGAACTTTAATTGGTTGTAAAGGACTTACTTTCTTTAATATGCTTTTGGTCTGCTGCATCCTCCTGTGCAATTTTACTTTTTATAACACTTTTAATGAAACTTATTTTTTGCCCTTAGCTTTATGGAGTTTCGGAAATGCCAGAGAAAAAAGTAATTAAGTAGAGTAATGGCCTTAAATGCAGTTCATAGATCTTTGTTGATACATTTTAAAGAATGCTTTCTGCAGAGCAAAATCCCACAGGAGAATTAATGTGCTCCCAAAGGATATTACTATACTTCTTTATTATTTTGGAAGAAAACAAAAATAATGATTTTTTTTTTTTGGTCATGATCTCTATATAGCTAGGCTAAAAGAAGTATTACCTTTGTCTTTGCCATCTCTTTCATAGTAGTATTTTCTTAAAAAGCTCACAGATTTGGCTCAGGTCTAAAGAGAGGCTCGTGTGAAGTGAAGACTTGTGTGCAGTTCAGTCGTCTCAGTCTAGAACTGTGATTCCCAAACCTCTTGTCCAATGGCTGCCTAATTCTGGGCATGTCTTACCTCTGTGGGCACCTCAGTTTCTCAGGGTGAAGTTTCTTTAGAGCCTTAGCCTTTATGGATTCTCACAGGTGCCTCAGGCTTGTATTCTGCCTCAGAGCCTATGAAAAATATAAAAAACATATACCAGTTTTCTGGAGTCAGTACAGCTGCAACCATCCACCTCCTCTCCTTTTACTCAGAACATGCACCAGGATCTGTATCCTTGTTCTGCATATTCCTGTTTTCCAGGCCAGTTCCTTACCCTTTGTCCTTTCTGATTGTCAAGGTGAGGGGCTGAAAGATTCAAAGAGGTCCAAAGGAATGTGAGAAGTTTTACAGCCCTGATTACTTGTATATTTACAGAGAGGACTAACACAGTCTTTGGAGCACAAATGGGAAATTAAGCTCCCTTCTTCATTTCTGATCTTGGATGGCATTGTTTTATGTCCTTTGGCTGACTGCAGTGCATTCGGTGGTTCCCTTTTCTGCAGAATGAAACACCTTGAGCAGGAAATAGCATCTCTTCTGCTAAGAGGCAGAAAGCAGGAATGGAAACCCATAAGGCTGCTGAGTTAGGGTACGTGTTTCCTTTCCATGCACTTGAAAACTGCAAAGGTGTTAATGAAGGCCTATGAAAACACAGGCTGGATCTTTGTAATTATACAAGTAGAAGGATTTGTCAAGTATCTGCATCTAAACACAGATTGTCATACCTTTTTCTGCAATACCGTGGGTCCCAAATGCAAATGGATATCTACTTTTTTAAAATGAGCTTTTTGCAAGAAGGAATCCATACACAGAAGCCTCCTACAGAAACCTATATAAAATATATGCTTATTCTGTCCTTTTAGATATTTATAAAATATGCAGCTATTCAAAATTCCCATGTTTTTCAACTCATGATTAGACACTATAAAAAAAGACTGTCCCTGTTCTGCATGAACACACAAGATTTTTGTAAATATGTGAGTAAATACGTAAGCAAACACAGAGGGTTGTTCTCCGCTAGTAACTTGTCTTCTCTGTTGTGTCTCCAACATAAAGAAGACAGCAATCTGCTACAGTGCCTTCTAACTCAACAACTAACCATCATCTGACTAGGTGTGGAGGTAGTTAGTTATAACCAAGATAGTGAGTAGTACATACAAGTTGAGTCCTGCAGAAATCTCCAGGGATTTCCAATGGCATTAAAAATCTGAAAATACTGATTTACATTACCGAGCCATGATTTTTCTAGGTCTGTTCATATATTGCTCATTTAAAAAAAAAAAAAGAAATATGATAAGAAATTAAAAGTGTTGGGAGAAGTGCTCAATTATATAATAAGAAATATATCATGGAAGATATTTGTACAAGAAAATAGAGGTTATCAAATCAAAAAGTAGCCTTGCATTTTTTTTATTCAAATAGACTTAAAAGGCCTTGTGCAGCCTAATTACCCAAATTTTTAGCAACATTTTTAATTGTTAAGGGTATTATTGTTTTCCAGAAATGAAAGAAAAAATAATTCTTTGCTCTTACTGGCTTGTCCTGTTTGATGTTATTTGCTGCTATATCCATTAGTTCTATGTGATGTAAACAAATATAATGACTTAGTTGCTTACCAAAGATCTATTATTGTAATTGGAAAAGCCTGTGGTACTACAGTTCAGTAATTTGTAATTCTGACAAAATTCTTCCTGGAAATCTGTAATAAGAGTATACTGGATCAGTTTTGTCCAGTCTCTTCTATTGTAAAACTTGTGCTTGTAAGTTTTCCTTCCTTCCCAGATCCTTTTATTAAAAAAAATACTAAAAAGAATTTTACTGGAGAGAAACTAGTTATATTGCTAGACTGTGTAATTGATTAGCAGATGCTCTGGGTTAGAATATAACGTCTGTTTATATAACAGCCACAAAATGATTGCCTTATCTTTCACATGATTGCTTATGAAGCAAATTAGCTTTCAGATTGAGGATTTGTACATTCCCACAAACTAACCCTTGTATTTGCCAATTGTGCTATTTAATTAACTGACATGTCTCCCTTATGACCATCAGGTTGCAAGTCCATTTCCTACAGGGATGTAGTAAAGTCTTTTCTTCTCAAGCTTATGTTTTTTGTTAGGTAATATGGTCAGCTACAGCCTCTCCACTGAATTTTTTGAAATGGCTAAAATTTTGTTTCATTACAGAAAATAAGTTTACAAAATTTTTTTTTTTGGCAAATGTTCCTGATGAGCTACAACCATATTAATTGAGTCTTCTGTTATTTTCAAGTTTTAAAATACAGATCCATTTAATCACTGCATAACTATTTATTTTACCTTAATTTAAATCATAGCATAGCATTTCAGCTTGTATTTAATTATGTAAATTGCTATTAATTTGCAGCCTCATTGCACAATTCTCATCTCCGTTGCTGATGGCAAAGGTGTGAAGTCATACTTTCTTATGCAAGTTCATGCATCATGGCAATAAGACATAACTTGAGAAGCCCAGGTTTGAAAATATTCACTCTACTTGGTCTCCTGGTCCACTACATGAAGATGAGAATAGTGTGTAGGATTTTGTGGGTCATTACATACATAAAATATTATGAGACCCTTAGAATATTCTGTATAAAGGCATTCCAGCCCCTAAAGAAAACGAGTCTATCCTGTGTTGTCCATCCCACCAAGTTCCTGTAAGCATTTCAAATGGAAGAGGCTTGATCAGAAGTTGGTGCTTGTCAAATCATGACAATTGGCTTAGCGATGTATCTTTTTTGTCAAAAACCTGGAGCTCTTGGGTCCTAAATCACCACTCTTCTGTTATGCCTAGTTTACAGGGAGTTCTGGACCTTCTTTCAGTAAGAGATGGGAGCCCAAGCTCCTACCTCCACCAGAGGTGAGATTTATTTCCAAGCAGAGCAGCTGTTTCTGACCCCCAGCTTCCAGCGAGTTGGGAAGTCTCAGGAAGTACCCGTTCTTCAGAGTCAGGGTCAGTTTTTGAATATCACTTGCTCCTGCTGTGCTTGCAAACAAACCATCAGAATTTGTGCCATTCAAAGAAAAAACTCTTTCCTTTTTCAGTGTCATTACTCTGATCTCCTGGATATCACAGGTTTAAACAGTTTTAAACACTGCAGAATATCAGTAAACAGGGAAATTTAAAAATTGGGGTGGACTTTTTGATGTTGGTTTTTTTCTTCTCTGCATGATTCCTTGCCCTCAGAAGAGGATGTGATGGTCACTTACAGTATGTTAATTTTCATCATATTCAGGGAAAAAGTTTAATCTCATGAGTATCTTAATATTGATTTGGAAATTTTATTCATAAGGGAACAAACTGGAGCCACCCAGCTTGTAATATAAATGGAAAGGAAGAAGAGGTGTATTCACCAAATATTTTTCTCTGCGTTTTCCCACCTTTAGTGTTTTTCTTGGCCCATATATTAAACAAACATGTACATTTATTAATATTGAGCAGCGTGATACAGATTACTGGACACAGTGCTGTGATTTCACTTAATACTTTGAATAGCTTGTGTTTTGTTTAGGAGGCAAATTCTTCCTAGCTCTGTATAACAGATAACGACAAGCCAAACCAATGAATTAACTCATTTCTAAAAAATAATGTGGCATGCACATGCACTCACAGACATAGAGGTTTCAAGAGAAGAAGTGTGTTTCTGAGTTAACAAGTAACAAGTATGTGAGTTTAGAGGACACAGCAGGAAAGCAAAATAAAGATCAAAAATGAGAGATCCTCATCTCAGTCCCAGTATTGCTGCCTTTGATAGCAAGATGAACTGGAGCTGCTGTGGGCAGTGGCAGCAGCACAGGACAGAAGAAGGTGAGGCAGTGATGTAAAAACACCCATCCACCTCCAGTTATTTCTTCGGTGCTCCAGGCTGTGTCCATATTCATGCCTGCTCAGTAGTATTTTGTTTTGTTTTTAAAATGTAGGCTTTGCAAGGTTGTTTTTTGTGGTGGTGGGGTTTTTTTTTGTGTTCAAGCTGGCCCTGCAGCCTTTCCTCCACATAAGAAGCTTAAAAACAGTGTAGTATTAGGATTTAGATTAAGTGGTTTAAGCCTTTTCTGAGTCTTAGAGTGTTACCTCTTAGCCATGTTTGAAGGATGTGCATTTAATTTGCTATCCTACTTGTACAAGCCTGCTGAGTCTATCAAGATACACCTCTGGAGTTAAAGCAGAATTTACTCCCTTGAGTTTGATCATTTTCTCCATTGTGATGAACCACAACGATCAACATTTTTTCTCAGAATGTTCCTTTAATGGTCTACTGTTTTTTTCAAAAAATGGTAAAAATTATTTTCAATAAAAGCTTCAATTCTGAGCCAACCCATGCCATGGTTTCTGCTCTGTTCTCTCAATTTTCTCAGCGGTGTGGCATGGAAAACAACTGAGAAACTCAAGCAAATATATTATAAGAGAGTTACATGTTTTGCTTTTAGAAAAAGTAAATTTATATAAGAGAGTTACACAGGTTGCTTTTTAAAAAGGTAAATTTATTACAACAGTTTTATGGATAAGAGGTTTGAACTGGTATGGTTGTTTTGTTGTTCAGGTTTCTCTGCATAGGAAAATTGCAAAAATTTCCACAAAACCATACAACCATCAGAACATTGTCCAATTAGAACACAACTTTAGGCTTATTGTTTATTTGGTTTGAAACAAAGCTTCAGAGTGATTGTTGACGCCTGGAGGAAGCTGTGGTAGAGGGGAGATGACCGAGGGCAGCAGGGAACTCTGGGTTTGATCTGTACGGCAGGGCTGACTGAAAGCCACACCAAGTTTGACAAGTGAAAGGCAGCCTTGGTGCATTTGGATTCACCTGGAAAAATGTTGATTTAAAAAATATTCCTTATATAGTGACAAGTGAAAACATGGTAATTTGACAACACCATCCTCCATGGCTCTGTGGGACCAGGGGTGGCTGCGCTGGTGTTTGCAGGAAGTGGGGAGTGTGTCAGAACCTTCCTTGGCCTGCAGAACTGCAGCCTCACTGGTCATGCTGTGCCTGTGCATCCGTCCTTGTCCTCTCTTCAGGTGTGATCGTGAGCAAAAAGGGAGAAATTTAGTTTTTTCTCTTGTAAGAACTACCCATCGACGTCAATGTTTTGTGACAATTCTAGATTTATTGAAATACACTGAATGTTAAGAATATGCTTATTTATAAGAAGGACTTGATACATTCTTTCTCTGAAGGGAGGTTGCCAAAAAAATGTGTTCAACAGTAAGCAGAGAAGAAGTTTCACCCTGGGTAGTTATATGAGTAAATGGAAAGGTGAAATTATAATGGGGAGTACCTTACAGTCGCCTCCATGATAGACAGTTCTGTTGTGACTGCCAGGAAGCACACTGAGAATTCATCGTGCGCTATTTTTCATTTCTATAACTTAGAATGCATATTAGTGGTTTATTGTTAGTTAGTGATTAAATTTTTGTTCCACACCATATGTTATTTCATAAGTGAATTTTTGGCATAATTACTTTGTCCACTGTATTACTGCAGTATGTTTCTCATAACAGGATACTCAGTTCCATTAATAATACCATGTCTTAAAA
This sequence comes from Ciconia boyciana, assembly GCF_034638445.1. Lineage (NCBI taxonomy): Eukaryota > Metazoa > Chordata > Aves > Ciconiiformes > Ciconiidae > Ciconia > Ciconia boyciana. The sequence goes on from NC_132937.1 coordinate 88,962,206, forward strand.
ATGTGGAGAAAGGAAAAAAGTGTGCATTTCATTTGACAATTTTCTTTTTCACTTTGTGTATCAAAAGTCCAGTAAAAGATTACTATAGTTTACAGCAGAGTGCATAAAATTGACATGTTGTTAACTATCAGCATGTTTATTTCCATAGTTTGTGTAGAAATACTGTATGGAAAAGTGGAAATAAATTTGATTCTTTTGAAATAGACTCAGCAGGCAAAGCAGAATATCTGGGCAAACTGTCTTTAAAATTGTTTTATGTTGTATTAGTTCTGTTCATTTAAGAAATACTTAGCATACAGGTAATTACTTTCTTTTTAATCTCAGAGAAAAATATTTCATGGATGTAGGGAGCATTTTTATAGAGCTGTGTGAAATTTCAAAGGAAGTACTTTGCGCATCATATAATTTTGAACAAATGTTTTTAGTATTAATTCCTTCCCTCTGTGTTAAAATGAGAATGTTCGATTCAGCTTCCTTTTTTTACAAGCATTTAATCTTGCAATTAAAAATAATATTTTTTCTAAAAATTCACTGTGACCTTTTGTACATATTCTTGCATTATTTGCATTGCAATGCTTGCATGTGCACTATTTGATTTTAAAAGTGAAAAGCATAAGCAAGGCTGCCAGGTTGCCAATCCCAAAATCAGTCTCTCAGCATGTGGTTCAAGCCAGCTCCATGGTTTTCTGAGATGTGTATCAAAGCCCTAGACTTCTTACTTCACCTAGGATTTGCCCTCTATCGCTTTAGCGTGGAAGAAAGAAATAGAAGATGATTTTTTTTTGAGTGTTAATGATTAATGATGCCATGATTTCAATGAGCACTAGATGAGACCGCAAACCTTCTGGATATAACTGTCTTTTGAGTTGTTTTTAATTTATCTGTCCAAAACTCTGCTTACAGTTAGGAAATTTGTTCATCACTGTGTACACAGTGGAAAACTAGGCCCAGTTTCAGCAAACCATCTCAAAATGAATTTTCAAGCAGGTAGGTTTTAGTTTTATGGTCTTGTTGCTTGGGTCTTGACATACTCATCCTTCTCAGCTCTCAAACCAGTTATCTTTTTGGTAACTTTGGTGAATGTCTTTGTTGCCAGTGTGGTGTGTTCATTCTCAGTCTCTAGTCTTTCAGTAAGGTATACCTGTAAAGTACAAGCACTGTATTACCTGAGCTAATCTCATGGAGGAATAAGTCGTCTTATTGGAGATGGAGTGTAAGTGAACACTCAGAATATTTTCCATGCCACATTTACTTAAATAACTCTGCATATGGTTCTTAACAGTGATGGATAAAAATCTGTCCAAACTAAATTTAGAGCTGGAGTATCACTTTCAGTCCTCCCAGAAAACTTTTTTCTGGAGTATAGTTTTCTGCATCTTTCACCTTTCCTCCAGATTTTTTGCCTGGTGTTTGCAAAAGTTGTCAGTTAGGATGTTTTCCTGCTAGCCAGCTGCGCTAGCATTCCCGAGTCCCTTCTCCATGTATTAAATGACACAAAGGGGCAATTCCATTAACATTAATGCAGCTGTAATGATTTACAGCCATTCAAGTTGTCTGATTATCTGCAAATGGACTGGACAGCAGGTTTCTCTCTTGCTCCCCTCCCCCCCCTGCCCCCGCCTCTGTTTTCTGTTTGCTTTTGAACACCATTGTCTGACTACTCTCTTCTTCATGGCAAACCTAGAAGAGATTGCAGACTGGCTACTTGGCTTACTTATTTTAATGAAGCCCCACTTTCACTTTTCTTAATATGCGGTCCTAAATAATCCTTTTGGTTGTGTTCTACCTTGCCTTGTTTCCTTTCTCTTCATTTTCTCTTTTTTCACTTCTCTCACCAGTCCCTCCTGTGACTTATCAATCCCAACCTTTCTGCTGCTTCCCTCCCTTTTCCCCATTGATTTAGTCATAAATACTCCCTGTGGTTGCTTTTATCTCCATGCTCACCCCTCTCGCCTGTTTCAGTGTTGCGCTTACTCTTCTTGAGTAGCCTTGAAGAGCATCGTTCTTACCAGGCAGACTTTCTCCTTTCTTGCTCTCACTGACTGAACAGCACTATCATCTTACCTCTTCTAGAAATTTAGGCCAGCAACTGCTGCTTAGTATTTCTCAGAGCTATTTTAACCAAGCTGTCTCACCCACGTGCATTTGCAATGCCATGTCTCACACAATAACTTACAAACGAGAACTTGAACGTCTTCCAAGTTGAAGTGACGTGACTGCAGTTTTCATCTTCAGCCAGCCATAGTGTCTATATCGCCTCTTCTTTGGCCAAGTTGCCTGCTCTGTCCTCAAGGCTTCTACAGTCTCTCTTTACTCCTTCCCAGCTTTTTAACTCCATTTTCAATTTCCCTGCACTCCTGCTCTCAAATTCAGATTTTACCCTGTCCCATTAGTGGAAGCTACCATTGTCTTATGCCTCAAGTAACCTCTTCACAGCCAGTTTGCAGGACATCTGCTCAAACTGTCATTCTTGACTGCTTTCTTCCTTCTCAAAATCTTGTTTCAAGAATGTTCTCTCTTTTTCTCAATACTTAACTGCTATGGCTCACTTGGGTTTTTTTTCCCTCCATTTCTCTCCATCTGTGATGGGGTGTTATTGCCAGATCCATTTGTGGAGCTGTAAACTGGAGTCAGGCAAAAGCTGTAGCTTGATAGCCGAGAACTGTGATGCAAATCCTGGAAGGAAAGTTGTGCTTATGCTTTGGTCACTGACACTCTAGGCTTTTGGAAATTAAATGAAAGCTAAGGATGAGTATCTGTAACTCTGCATGCTCATCTTTTGGTACGTGCAAGGTTGTAACTCATGGACATTCCTATTTGACTGAAAGTAATTACCAAAAGTATTTAATCCTTTACCCTGCTGTCTAAGCCATGTGCCAAAGAATTTAGCAGGTGCCTTCATTCTATGCTAATTAGGATTTACTGCTTTTTACACTCCCTTTGCTAATAAGTATGTTTACAAATAAGTATGTTTTAGCTAGAGAATTTTTTAAATATTTGTCACTTCTGCACTGCAATTTAAAGTACAAGTGGAAAATATATTTAAATGCTGAACTTTTCAGTTTCATTAGTGTTTTAATATTTGTTATATATCATAGAATCATAGAATGGTTTGGGTTGGAAGGGACCTTTAAAGGTCATCTAGTCCAATCCCGCTGCCATAAGCAGGGACACTTCAACTAGATCAGGTTACTCAGAGCCCTGTCCAATCTGACCTTGAATGTGTCCAGGGATGAGGTGTCTACAACCTCTCTGGGCAACCTGTTCCAGTGTTTCACCACCCTCATCGTAAAAGATTTCTCCCTTACATCTAGTCTGAAGCTACCCTCTTTTAGTTTAAAACCATTAACCCTTGTCCTACTGCTACAGGCCCTACTAAAAAGTCTGTCTCTGTCTTTCTTATAAGCCCCCTTTAAGTATTGAACAGCCACATTAAGGTGTCCCCAGAGCCTTCTCTTCTCCAAGCTGAACAATAGCAACTCTCTCAGCCTTTCCTCATAGGAGAGGTGCTCCAGCCCTCACATCATTTTTGTGGCCCTCCGCTGGACCCACTTCAACAGGTCCATGTCTTTCCTGTGCTGAGGGCCCCAGAGCTGGACGCAGTACTCCAGGTGGGTTCTCACCAGAGCGGAGTAGAGGGGCAGAATCACCTCCCTCGACCTGCTGGCCACCCTTCTTTTGATGCAGCCCAGGATACGGTTGGCCTTCTGGGCTGCGAGCACACATTGCCGGCTCATGTCCAGCTTTTCATCCATCAGTACCCCCAAGTCCTTCTCCACAGGGCTGCTCTCAATTCCTTCGTCCCCCAGCCTCTATTGACACCAGGGGTTGCCCCAACCCAAGTGCAGGACCTTGCACTTGGCCTTGTTGAATGTCATGAGGTTCACAGGGCCCACTTCTCGAGCTTGTCCACGTCCCTCTGGATGGCATCCTGTCCCTTGAGCATGTCAGTTGCACCACTCAGCTTGGTGTCATCTGCAAATTTGCTGAGGGTGCACTTGATCCCACTGTCTGTGTTACTGATGAAGATATTAAACAGTCCAAATATGGACCCCTGAGGGACACCACTCATCACTGATCTCCATCTGGGCATTGAGCCATTGACCACTACTCTTTGTTTGCGACCACCCAGCCAATTCCTTATCAACTGGATAGTCTATCCATCTGTCCCGTCCCACTCAGTGGGTTGCACGATGGGTCAATCTTTTTGATTTCCCAAGGGTTTGTGTACCGACGAAGGCTGATCTCTGCTCGGCAGAGCCGTGGGGCTGGTAGAGTCACGGCAATGACTCAGAGGAACAGTCTGGCTAGCAACTTTATTAACTGTTGAATTCAACAAACGGTCAAACTTAACGAGCTGGCAAGCTCAACGAACGAACAGAGGCAATTTGGCAAGGGAGCTATTTTCCTGGCAACCTGTCACAATTTATCCAAAACTCACATACGTGAATAGATGGTGGAAGAATGGAGGAAGAGGGAAGCAAGAAAAGGAAAGGAGAAGAGAGGAGGATATAGAAAGGAAAGGTGTCACCACCCTTGGATCCCATGATGACGATAACAGGCATGGCAATCCTCTGGTGATGGCTGTCTTGAATCGCCTCCCTGTCCTCCATGTGCCTTAGCAGAGTTTCTAGGAGGATCTGTTCCATGATCTTCCCAGGCACAGAGGTGAGGCTGACAGGTCGGTAGTTCCCAGGGTCATCCTTTCTACCCTTTTTAAAGATGGGCACAATGTTTCCCTTCTTCCAGTCACCAGGCACTTCACCTGACTGCCATGACTTTTCAAATATCATGGAGAGTGGCTTGGCGGCTACATCAGCCAATTCCCTCAAGACTCTGGGATGCATCTCATCAGGTCCCATAGACTTATGTATGGTCGGGTTCCTCAGGTGGTCTCAAACCTGATCTTCTCGTACAGTGGGAGGGACTTTTCTCCCTCAGTCCCTGCCTTGCAGTCCATCCACTCGAGAAGTGTGGGAAGAGAGACTGACAGGGAAGACTGAGGCAAAAAAGTTGTTGAGTACTTCAGCTGCCTTCTCATCTGTTGTTACCAGTTCGCTGGTTGTGTTCATCAGGGATGGTACACTTTCTTTGACCTTCCTCTTCTAGCTGACATACCTATAGAATCCCTTGTTATTATTCTTTCTGTCCCTTGCCAAGTTCAGCTCCAGCTGCACCTTGGCCTTCCTGACCCCATCCCTACACAACCAGGCAGCATCCCTACACTCTTCCCAGGTTACCTATCCCTGCTTCCACTGCCTGCGCATTTCCTTCTTGCCCTTTAGTTTGACCAGCAGGTCTCAACTCATCCATGCCAGTCTCTTGCCTTCCTTTCCTGATTTCTTCCACCTGGGTATTGAGAGCTCTTGTGCTCTGTGGAAAGTGTCCTTAAAGATCTGCCAGCTCTGTTCTGCTCCCTTGTCCCTGGGGGCAGTTTCCCAGGGGATCCTATTGAATAACTGCTTGAAGTGCTGGAAGTTTGCTTTCCTAAAATTCAGAGTCCTGACTTTACTCTTCACCTGACCCGTATTCCTCAGGACTGCGAACTCCACCAGTGCATAATCACTGCAGCCCAGGCTGCCTCCAGTCTTGACGTCACTGATTAGCTCACTTGTGTTGGTGACCAATAGGTCCAGTATTGCATCCCCTCAGGTAGGGGTGTCTATTATCTGGCTTAAGAAGTTATCCTCAATGCATTCCATGAGTCTCCTGGATTGCCTACAGCTCACTGTGCTACTTTTCCAGCAGATGTCAGGGTGGTTGAAGTCCCCAAGCAGGATGAGAGCCTGGGAGTGCAATGCCTCCTGTAGCTGGAGTAAGAAGCCTTTGTCAATAGGCTCTCCTTGATTGGGCAGCCTGCAGTAAACACCAACCACAAGATTCCCTTTGTTGCCTTGGTCTCTGATTCTTACACATAAGCTTTCAACCTGCTTGTGGCTATTTTTCAGATACAGCTCTTCACACTCTATCCATTTCTTGACATAGAGGGCAACCCCTCCACCCCTCCTTCCTCGCCTGTCCCTTCTGAACAGTCTGTAGCCATCTATAGCCACACTCCAGTCATGGCATTCTTCCACCAAGTTTCAGCAATGGCAACTAGGTCATAGTTTTCTAGCATCATGGTGGCTTCCAGCTCCTCCTGTTTGTTGCCCATGCTGCGTGCATTCGTGTAGAGGCACTTCAGCTGCCTTGTTGGCTGTGTCACCTTCTTAGAGGAACATACCTTAACTCCTTTGAGGTATTTCACCGGTGTTCCCCTGTTGGCTTCTATTACCTCAGGAGCCCCTGGCTCATCTCAGTAAAACCTCAAGTGTGCTCCAGTGTACCCAAAAAGTCTAAGAGCAACAGGGTGAGGGCCCTTGCTAGCACCCTGTCCCTCTAACTGTGGCGTGTCTTCCTATGGCTTCTCATGGGCGAGCCCGAGTATATATATGTGTGTATGTGTATGTATATATATATAAAGCTTTATAGCAACTGCTGATTAGAAATTCTTATGATAGAGGTATATCAAAATACACTTTTACTGCTAAGTATATTAAAACTCTCTCTTTGCTAGGACTTTCTATCAAAAGATGTTTAGTGATGAGCATCAAGGAAGAATGTGATTATTTTTTTTTAATTACAGAAATAGATTTTGATAAATTGAAAATTGATTGAAGTGATTTGATAATCCAACTTTTGTTCTTCTTATCTATCTATAAGTTCCCACTTCTCTTCCATTTCATACTCTGAAAAAACCCATCTCATCTACATCCACAATATATTTAACAAAATAAACCTTGATAATCTGACGTTTGTAAGATCACACTAAAAATTTGAAGGAGAGGAAGCTGCTGCCTTATGGAAAAGCAGATATATTAAACAAAAGGGTGCTGGAATAGTGTGAAAAAGATGTTAAATTTTTACTTCAGTTTTATAGGTCAACACAAATACTTGTAAAGGTTGAAAAGCACAATCATATGTCCCTAGGGATACTGTACTTGTATAATTTTGACCTTTTAAAATGGCTAAGGATTCCTGTTATTAAAGCAAAGACTTCCAGTCTCCTTACAGGAATTTTTTTTACATGTCAGGCTATTGGAAATTTTATATAGCGGGGTCTAAAGCACTCATAGATTAAATTACTTTTGTTGTTATAGAAGTTGTCTGCAGAACTGAGAAAGGAAAACAATGTCAAGATTGACTTTCAGCTGAAGAATCTCTCATTCCAGTTGTTATATCACAATGGGAGAAATGTTAATGTGCTACTACAAACCTCATGTCACATGTATTTTGTTGATATGTCTTACATTCAAACATGCTCCGAATGCATGGACTACGTTTGATGATGATAGCCCATGGATGATACCCCATGGTGATATGTCGTGCTTAAGAAAGTCACTTTAGTCCTCCTAAAAATGATTTTCCTTAACATTTTTGCAAATTGATAAGGATGCTAAATGCATAATATTTACATTAAACCAAACAGTAATACTGAAGCTTGCTTGCAAGGAAGATTTAGGCATTCTTCTTTCCACCCTTGTATTTAATGATAGGGTTGACTCATTAATGTAATGTCAATTTAGTCTCTAATATTGAGGTGTGGTCAAGTCATACTCAGCCATGAGTGGTTTACTAATAGCGGGTATTTTTTTTTACATTAAACTCCTTCTACTGTCTGCAGTATAAGCCTCTACTTTCAAAATCAGTTACAAGATCGTGGGTAGAGACTGCATTCTGTACATAACTGATATAAACGTGAGGCTCAGTTTTTGCAAAAGATTTTTCCTACTACTGACTCAAGCACCATGAAGACTTCTTAGCTCAGTTTGCTAGTGTTAATTGTTCTTCGCAGGGCAATGCCACTCCCCACCTTCCCTCTCTGCCCCCCACTACTCAGTTGAATATAAATGTCCCAAGCAGCTGAGCTTGTAGAGCCGCTTGATGAGACTTCTTCAGGCTGGTTCATGTTGTTGTTTCATTATCTGCATCTCAGGTGTTCTCACTGTTAATTTTATCCAGTCCCTTGTCACTGTATATTATGGAGTATGGTTTAAAACTACAGGGAGTGTCTATAGTGCCTACCATCATGATTGTTCATCTATATCATTAATTCTTGCTAGAGAATAGACCATTAATATTGTAAAAGATGTGGACTTCCATCATGTGATCTTTCAGCTTTTACACTTATGACTGTACACGTGCATAACTGAGACTAATAAGTGCCAAATCCCAAAATTCTTAAATAGGTAGAAAAGCCTGCATCAGAAATGTTGGAGCCAGTCTTCTGCATTCAGATCTTCTTTTCTTTATGACATTGTGCAAGTTTTTTGTTCTCCCTGACTATTTATTTGAAGAAATTGAAATAAAACCACCCTATATGTCCTAAAAGGTGATTTAACTGAGCAATGTACTATTTTGGAACCGTCAGCTGTAGGTTTTAAGTTGATTTCCAAGTTAAAGGTTGCAACTGTTACAGAAGGAAGACCTTGTGCAGATGAGTACCTGACATATAAGCGAATAACAAGAAATAAATGTACAGTTCAGTCCAATAGTTATTAGTTAATCCTTTGGCTTCCATATCTAGAAAATGGGAAATGTATGAGCCCGATTTAGCAGGACACTAGAATTGTATTTCAGCACCCTATCCATTTTACATCAACCTGTGGAAGTGCATGATCCTGAAAACAGGTGACCCTTTCTTAACTGTCACTTCTTCAGAAAAAAATCCACAAACTAGACTGCATTGTAATTTTTCTAATGCTTTCTACTTTTATTAAGGCATTTGTTTAATACGGTGTTTATCATCAAATTAGTCAACATCTACCATTCTTCTCAGGAGCATATGATATACTCCAGGGCAATGATAGATGAATCATTGGTTTACTGGTACTCAGGCTTAGCCATTCTCAGTGTGTTATCTTTAATAAGAGCACAGTTTTCTACCACATGTTTTTAATTAACTGTTTGCTAAGTTATACTTGTGTACAACCCACATGACTTGTAGGTTTTAAAAGAATAACTTAGATTCCAGGAAGTCCTGCATTGTTTTCAGATTAGAAAAAAATAGACTTTAAATAAATTTTGACCCATATATGGCTGAAGTATTTTTTAGCCTGTACAATAGTTTCTCTAGGATATCAAGGACAACTTGGTCTAATCATCAACTTTATTGCTTAGGAGAATTTGGAGAAATTGAAATATAAGTCAATGAACTAGGTGGGCAGAGTAGAGACATTTGAGTAATAGCATGGCTGGCAGTCTGATATTTACTTCCTTTTGTGAAAGGAGTGCTGAAAGGAAATGTAAAAGAACATTCTGTCAGAATGTATTTAGTTTCATTGTTTCCACGTCTACTCTGGGTGATGAAATGAGGTTTCTTTCTTGCTGCAATTTTCTCAATCCCTTTAAACGAAGAGTGCTGAGTCCCAGTCTGGTGGAATAATAACTACTAAGGTTGCTCTCCTTCATGAATCTATCAGTATAGATCTATACTCCTGGAGTTGCATGCTGACCTGCAGCAGTAAAGAACCTAGACCAGCCTCTCTCCAGCTGCAGAGTTTCTGTTTCAGCAGGAAGCTGTAAAGAAAATATGTTACCTGAGCTCAGGCATACAGTCCCAATTTATGCTATTTATTTCCTTATGATTCTCTGTTCTCTGGTCAGTGACTCAGAAGAAGATAACATGCAGAAAAATGTATCTGGAAGACTGCAGTTGCCTAGTTCTGTTTCGAAAATGTGGGTCTTTATCTTTGCTTACCTTTTTTACCTGTAAGCTAACCCAGAAGAGTTAAACTTGCGGTTTGAACTGCAAGTTGTTTCTTTCTGTCATGGTTTTCATGCTATTGTTTGTATTTCTCTATTAGCTCTTAATTCCCACCGTTTTTAGCCCATAGTCTTGGTAAAAGATAAGTTAGAATGGACTGAGTATTCTCTAGCACATGAATGAGTTTTTAACCATGCAATTCTGAGGACTGGTTTTAGAAATTTTTTGTGTAGGATGGTAAGCAAAGTGCTTTTGTTTAAAATATTTCATTTCAATAGGTAAAATTTATAGTCACTTGCTCAAACATCCATAGAGCCAAAGTATAATCATGTATCAGGGATTCCACAGAAGAATCACTACTTGATTATCTAAGTGTGGATCTGTGCCTTATAAACAATTAATGCAATTCTCTGTCTTCTCATCAAAACTCTGGTCACCATTTAATGCAAACTGGAGGGAACTTAGGTGTGCCTGTGCAGTGCTCATATCACCAGTTCTCAGACTGGACTTTTCACAGAGGGCAAAGCATGTATCTTGATTCTAGGTGACATCTCAACGTCATTCTAGGTCTGTTAATATTTGGTTTTCCTGTCTGCCTGAGAAACACAGTGACATGTACGTATTAACTAATTAAGAGACTCAGTTTATTACTAGGCTTTATATAACTTCCTCATCTCAGTTTAAAAATGTGCAGTTTCTAACTACAGAAGCAATTCTTCTACTCTTTAATCACCACTTATAAAAAAAAAAATAGCAGAGCCTGCAAAGTAGAATAAAATACCCAGCTTGCTTATATTCAAATTGATTATCTAGAATAGCAATCATTGTGATTACATTGTGATGTAATAACTTATCTTTTACATTGTATTTTCAGCCTCTACTAATATTTTACTGTGAAATATTTTTGTTAATTATTAAAATTTACACTAAGGCTGGGCAAAATGTCAGAATGTGTATCTGAAAAGAAAAAAATTAGTAATTAAGAATTTTTGTTTTCAATACTGACTGCAGAGTTAAAAATAAACAATATTAATGGGATAGAAAATTTTAAAATAATCAGCTCAGAATTTTCTGTATTCATTTGGTTTGATTTGAAAATGAACTATATTCATCCTTTTTGAATATTCCTTTGCCTGTCTTTCCTTGTTAGGTAGGGATTCCTGGTTTCATTACTTAGGAATTACATATCTTAGAAACCCAAGCTGTTTTCCTGCAGCTGAATTAACTGCTGTTCAGGTTATAGAAGTAGGTTGCTGAAGAGTCTAAGCCATAGAAGGACAGAAATGTTATCAACCTGAACCAAAACTCCTTGAAGCCTCTCTGATAGCTCAGGCAGAGAGAAGTTAAGTCTGAACTGAATTCATGTCCCACACGTATTATCACTACTGAAGGGAGTGTTTTCCTTAGAATAATTTCTAAAACCTGCAAATGAGACAGCTGATGTTCAAATATCAAAAAACGATTTCAACAGTAACTTGCAAGCCTATAAAATAATTTGGTTTAGTGAAATGTGTAGCACTGTAGAAAATCTTCAGACAGAAAAAACTACCAAGAAAAAAAATAGGATTTTGCCAAGAAATACTGATGAACAGTCCATGAGAGAAACAATTTGCTACTTATTAATTCAGCTTTGCAGTCAGCAGCACCAAAGTCTTGCCACTGTATTATGGGCTTATATCTTCCTGGCACGCGCAGGAAAAAACACCCTTAAATACCCTGTGACAGAAGGTTTCCTGTCTATTGTTTATATTTCTCTTTCCCTTGTCCTTCCTTCCCCTTTCCTTCTCTTCACTTCACTTGTACATAGAGTGAGATAAAGTAAAATTCGCACTGGTTGCAGCAAAACCAGGCCAAATTTAGCACAACTGAATGTTTTTTGACATCAAGCCTACATGGAACTCATTTTCCTTCATGATAAGTGAATATTTTGAGTTAAATTTTTATGGTAAAACTGAATGACATTCACACTAGTATTTTCAGCAGTGCACATCATTGTGAATCATTGTGCTTGAATGTGTATTATACATAGTGATTCAGTAGAATTATTTTATACATCATATGGTTAGGTAAAAGCTTAATATGTTTTTTTAATCCAGAAGAACAGGTTTATAATTGCTACTGCAGTATGGTGGCAAACATAAATGATGAAGAGGGATGATACTCACTAGTATATGTCTGTGATTTACAGATTGATTGATCACTAAGAACGATAATATTTTTCAGAGTAAACAACCCAAAGTCTTCTTTCTCCCCATTGTGGCCTGCAACAGATCATTCAAGTTTTTTCTGTTACAGGGAAGCAAGAGGGGAATGAGTCTTACAGCCCACAAAGGGGGAAAAGTGCCTTCAATATTGGGCGGTGGTGGAGGATGTGATCCTGATGTGTCATTTCTTAGTGGACAATACTGTTGAATAGGTGGTGTAAAAGGAGGGGTATGTTCTTTTTGTCTTGAACCACATATCTTACTAAGTCAGCAAAGGAAAACTGGAAGTGAATCTCGGTACCTAATGTGAAGAGAAACAGCTTACTCAATGAAAATTGTGCACTTCACATGTCTGCATCTTACAAACTTCATAGTTTACAGTGGCTGTGTAGTCTGACAAAATAATTTAATGAAGCCTCAGGCTCTGGAAAAGAGAAGTGCTTAATTTAGGTGCCATGTCACAGACAATTATTTGGGATAGGAATTGGAAAAGAAGGAAGGTGTAGGCATTCAGTGGCAAATGGTACCACAGAAGCCGAACTTCTGCTTCTCAGTCGGCTCATTCATCAGTGGCAATACAGTTTAGTGGATTGTCTAATTAGGTGTAACAACTGCCAGTTGATGAGCATAGCACTCAGTCTGCATTTTTTGGAGCACTAATGAATAAACCTTCTCATGCCTACACTGACCATAAGTTCATTGTAAGTATAGGTTAATTCACATGTCACCTTTATTGCATTCATAAGGCTCCCGTATGCCATTTTAAGTAACTGTAGTCTGTACAAGCCTGAGGGTGCCTACCTTAGGCTTTGGTCGAACTGTCACCAAATGTGCTGTACTTACTGCTAGTACAAAAACTGAGCACACAAAGGTCACAGCTAATTATTTTTTCTTCAAATTTAGTAAGAACCTTTGAAAAGTCTACTATCTGAATTCAAAATTTCTGCAAAAAACTTTTAACTGACACTTCAGGGGGGCCAGTGTATTTCTAACTCTCTGCTGCAGCGATCTAGTTACAACTCTGCCATTTCTTTATAACTGACTCCCTAAAAATGGAGGATGGGAAGTGGAAGAAACTGTGTTCTTTTATGCGAGTATTTTTGTGTTGCCAGAATATGCATTGACATTCTAAAGAAAGGTAATAATAAAAGTTATTTGTAGCACAGTTATGTCACCTGCAGTAAAGAGGTAAAGCATCAAAGGTAAAGATGGAATTGGGGAAGGTTATTACAGAAAGTGGTAGTGAATGACCGACAGTGTGTGATGGGTACTGCCTTTGGCCTGCAAGTTCTAGTTTTTGTTGGCAATACTCCGTGGTATTGCTGGCATCAGTTAGCATCATTTATCTCAGTGGGAGATGCCTTTGAGGTAAGCCAAAGCTGCAACGCAGCTAGTATGTCAGGACTGGCAGCTGTGTCCTGAGATCATCTCTATGGCTCAGCTGTTCAGAAAAGTATTTTAATATCCCTGAAGGTTTGAGTCTTCCCATTTATACCAGGTAAAGATGTTTTGCTTGTGAGTGAGGCAAGAATACAAGACTTCATCTGTGATGCTGTTGCTTCTCTGCGCAGATTGCATTGCATTTTCTCTGCAGTGCCATCACTATTTGCAGTGAGATACAAGTGGGAAAAAAAAGCCCTTTTTTTTTTTTTTTTTTTTTGTATCTTGGACAACACTCTGAAACAGCATCAGAACCCTGATAGTTATTCATGTGAATAAAGGATTCATTAAAGCATCATTTTAGAAGGGCAGTGAGTGGTCTTTGAGACTTGTATGTGGCATCTTTCCAATTGTCATACATCTCTAAAGAGCCATGCATTTGGCAGCTCTGTTTCCACAGGCCATATTTAGACAGTGGCAGTTATATCATACTGCATAACTGTGTCCCAAGAGTACTTTTGATGAAGGGGAATATATATATACTGGGCAGGGTTCACGTCTTCGTATCACATCTCACAGGCTAGTTTCCCAAGGGTGCTCCTAGCATATCAGGAAAAAGAGTCACTGGCTTAACGGTCTGAGTAACATTCTGGCATCTTCAGAGTCTCCAGGAAATAGATAATCCTAGTACTTTCTGAAAAACCACCATAGATCGTCCTTCCAAACATTTCTATATATGCCCGTATGAAGAAAGTGGGTTTGGATATAAAAGAGGGTATTAAAAATTGCAGGCCAGATCACAGCTGTTGCTGTGACTTTAAAGAGCCTCAGAGTCTTCCCTGAACTTTTTTAGGGCTGCTTCCCTCTCTGGAATAGTTCAGAATAGGGTGACACACAAAGACTTTATCTTTGGCCTACTGTCATGTGAATTTGGTATTGCTTGTTGAGACTAAGTTGCACAGAAATTCATGCTGTTTTTCATAGGCTAGAGATGCATGTTCCTTGAGCCTCACGTTCTTCCAGGACGAGACTCAAAATCCATGTGTTGGGCTGTCCTCTGTTACCTTCTGTCATCTCAGATGCTACCAAGGAAAAAAGAAGGAAACCTGATACCCAGCATTTTTCAGCTGTCACAAATAATTGTCTAACCACTAGCAAGGTAGCTTCATCAACTGGTGATGCAAGGTAACATCGTCATCCTGTTGCTGTATAATCTTTTAGAGCTTTTGATCTTAAAAAGTCTCTAGTGGTCTTGTCCTACTCCCCTTTGTTTTCCAAACACAATTTGTTAACATAGTGAGAGGAAGAAGAGACTGAAATGTCTGGGGGAAAGATAGCAAGGAAGTTGACTGTTACAAAATAATTTAAAATAAAAGATTATATGTTTCATTAATACTTACCCAAAATGTGATTTTTTAAAAGTAACTTTATTTTCTAGAAAGCAAATCAGCACAAAATTCCATGTTTCTGTTTAAATAGACCGCTTCCCTGGTGCCTCCTCTGTTTTTTACAGACACAGGCTGGTACAAGAATTAATCCCTAGAGCAGTACAAGAAAATTGAAATTGATTTCCGTCACAGCAGACAACAGTATTCCTAGTAGGATGGGTTTGCAAGATGGCTTCCTGAGATTTGTAAGTGAACAGCAACAACCTCATGGATCATACTCTTGAGCCCTCGATATTCTTAATTATGAGAGTTCTGTTTTATTTAAATAGCGGTAGGACTAAATGATTTTGCAGGAACATCTTACAACTAAGCTGAACTGCTGTGCCCTACACAGGCATTGAGCAGCTATAGTTTCCTAGCTGAGTGATACCATTTCTGAAGACTTGCCAGAAATGTTCAGTGTACTTTCTTATGGAAATATCAGCAGGCTCACAAGTCACTTTGCATATTAAAGAGTAAATTGGGGAGCACTTTTGCTAGAGAGGATTAAACATTAATAATCCCCTTGAGAAACTATCATTTGGAGATGCATACTGCTGAGAAAAATTCAGCTTTGACATTTGATTTCAGGCTTCACATACTTTATTGGACTGAGGGCATAAAGTAGTTCCAACCTTGCCAATTATTATTTTGGCTTCTTTGGAAAGTAAAGTATATTGTGATTATCATAAACAAATGTTAAATGTAATTTGATTTCTTTTAAAGAAATGTCATGGCACCTAAGTTCTAGTTACATTACTGGATAATTAGGAGAATAGAAAATTAAATTACAGAAGCCAACCTGAGACATGCCTAGCTTCAGCATTTTAATCTCTATTAGATTATAGCATGTTTGATAAAACTGTATGTTCAAATAACATTAGTAAATGGAAATACTACTATATGGTATTTATAGCTTTCCTGTCCTGAGTAACATTTTGCACATGCTGTTCTGATACTACTGTTTAGAAAAAATGGATAAAAATGTTTTGGCTTTATGCTGCTTTGTACTGTCTTGTGGCATCATTGTGTACAAGTAGAGGCAGAAATTGGAGTATGTAAGTAATGATGTTACGTTATGTTATGCTATGTGCTACCGTATGTTTTGTTATGTTATTTGTACCATTTTTTCATCCAGGCACTTAGTATTTACATATAGATAGCTATTGATTTCTTGTCACTGTCAAAGTGGGACAGAATTAATGAAATTCAGCTTGGATTGCAATGCAGCCGGTGCATGACATGGAGACCCAGTGTGCCCAGTTAGTGGTTTCTTCCAGTGTAGCAAACCTAGGGGACCCGTGCTGCTCTTGTCCTCTCCTTCGGAGTGCCTGGTGCCCCCTGCTTCTGGCGCAGTCCAGCCCAGGAATCCCAAAAACATTTTATTGGAGCAGACATTGACTTGAAACATGAAAATTTCCAGGCAGCTCTCCATGTGTCATCTCATACACCAGATGCCAAAGATAGCTCCGGGTGCCTGAGCACGCTCAGGTGGCACGTGGTTTCTGGCACTCCAGGGGCCTCGCTCACTGACAGCTACTGTGTTTTTCATTGCCTGACAAGAACATGATTAATTCAGGCAATGCATTTATTACCAGCAAGTTGAGGAGGAGTAAAATCCTGCTGTATTCATCAGCATATGTTTTGTTGGAAATCTGAAAATGACTGCATATAATTGATAGTGGTTAGAGACAGCAATGGTTGTTAGGTGCTGCCCTGCTATAGGTGTCATTCCTGTGTCGTGCTGGATTCAAAACAGTAAACTCAGGCTTTAGGAACTGGAATATGAGGTTTCTGAGGGTAGGTTTGACTGCGTGATGGCCTCTTCAACTGCTGAATAGCACAGGGCACACTTTGTTTATTTCTTTAACTACTTTTTCAGTAATTGTTATACTTTTGGAGAAAACAAATGAGCATACAGCAAAACTTCAAATGAGTGCTTTGCTCTCCCTGTGAAGGCAGTTAACAGCAGCATGCCTGTTCTCATGCTGGCACTGAAATTGCTGTCCTCAATCTCTCACCCTTCATCAGAGCATCGACGTATTGCGCTGTTTGCTGCCTTGGTGAACGACAGCTGTTTGAATGAGAGGGTGGCAGGCAAAGTGCGCATGTGAGCACGGCTCAGCCATTGCATTGGCAGCATCTTCCACCTCCCAAGAGACTGAGTGGGCAGAGTAAAGCAGTGTAAAGGATGTGGCTGTGGAGGAGGTTGATCCTCTGCAAAAACAGGCAGTGCAACAACAGCATGTACAGGTGGTATGAGCAAGGTCCAGCTTGGACCCCTGGGAATGAGCGGGTTTTGGTGGGTTTTGTGATATTTTTGTGGTTTTCCCCTTAAATAAGCTGGTTCCAGTTAGCTGGAAAGGGTTACTTGACAAGGTTTTGTCCCTTTCTGAGTTACCATTGTTTCATAGTATCTTGCATACTGTGAGAGGAATCCTCAGAATAAAAATGTTTAAGTAAAAGAAGTGACAAAGCAATGTTCTTTTTAAAGTCTTTCAAACATGTAATTTCTCACTCGAAACTTATTATGAAACTTTTAAGTTTGCCCCCTCCCCTTTCTTTGCCTTGTCTCTCCTCACCTCACCTCGCCTCCAGCAAAGTATGACCTGAAAATTCTCTCCACTTTTAGTTCAGGTTCTTGGGTTTTTCATGAAAAATTTCAGGTACTGGTAGGGGAGAAGATCTTTCACAGTACAAGAACTATATTGCACAATCAGAAGGGAGGGAGGTTTTTAATGAGGTCAGTAGGAAGCAGATGTAGTATCAAAAAGAGAAAATAATTTTTCCTGTGTGTCATATCTAGTGAGCCAGAGTTTTACAAAATGGGTCTTAATTTATACCACCAGGATAGCAAAAAACTGTTATTTTTTCTCCAAACTTTAAACATCTTCTGAACTGCTGAAATATTAAACACAAAACAAAAAGCAGAGAGTAAGTTCTTTTACAAATTGATAATTAGGATACCAACAACAGTTGGATAAGGTCAATCAAAATACTTAGATTCAATTTTGAACCTTAAAGAGATTTTAAACTGTTTTAAAATAAATATTAACTAAAATTAGCTGTCTGAAGAACAAAGAACACATATAAAACACAACTTTTCATCCAGAAAGTAGCAAAACGGCATTCTGCTACTTACAAAATCTTTCCTCCTCTTCCCACTTCCCCATTCTCAAACAAGCTACTAAAACAAAAAACATCTCCCGCCAGGCTCATGGTGTCTTTTTAAGGGCATAGGTTTATGTTACTCACTATGCATGTTACATCGCCCCAGTAAAGGGCAAAATCACTTGGCAGAGTAGAACGGCACTGGCCACAGGGAAGAAATGGGGAGCAGGCTTTAGCTGCATATGCGTGTGCATTCATGCTTCAAAGCAGAATAAGGAACAGTGGACCCATACTAGAATTCAGTTCATTAGGGTTGTTTTGGAGGAGCGTGTGTGTGTGTGTGTGTGTGTATGTTCACCATGTGGATTTATTGAGTAATTGTATGGGGCAAGTTTTAGATGTTCCTAAAGCTAAACTTGATAAGAAACTGTACTGTCATGCGGAAAAGAAAAAAGCTTTATCTGCTGAAGTACTTAATCATAGCTTGGAGCAGAAGCAACTATTGTGTATATATTTATTATGTAAAATAAAGAGGAAAATGAAGAAATCTTTAAAATTAGGAAAGATGCTGAATTCTGTGAAAAAAATCTTTAAATGCTAAGACCCTTAGCCAGGACAGCATAGGGGGGAGAAGGAAAAGGACAACTGAAAATTAGTAATGAGATGAGCAATTGTGATCTGTGAAGATGCATGAAGTAGTCTATGCTGTCCTACCGTATACAAACAATCTTCACTGTGAAAGGGGTGTCTTTAAAATGCAGTTTGTATAAGTTGGATTTTTACTCAGCTACATTTGTGGATTACTAGTTACTTCCAAGAGAAGTTTGCTTTTTCCCTCTTTTCAAGTTTGACACAAGGTTTGTAAAACTGAAAAACCATCCTTCTCTCCTTCCGCCCCCCCTTTTTTTTGTTTCATCATGGTGGTAAAGTCTATTGCAAGTGTGTATTTCCACCTGCAAGTGTGTATTTTGCATTTACTGGAATATCATATTATCTCTAGTGGCATAATCCATGTATCCTAAATGTAGGTGCATTTGATTAATTAGTATGCATTGCAGTGGGGAAACCTACTATGTTTATGTTAATAATAATTAAAAAACAATCTGTCATTTAATCTTGTTATCTCTGATTTATAAGAGATCTTTCTGTGTGTTTAAGCACACAAGTGTCAAGGTTTTTCTTAGCATTGAGGACAGTTCCTGAAAGTATTCACTAGCATAAACTCTAAAATAATAGCAAGGAAACAATTACTTTGGACAAAATCTGTGTTCTCCTAAGATCTACCTCCTTAATATGTTTACCACTGTTCAAAATTACACTAAATCATGTCCGGAGCAACAAACTCCGTATCAAACATGCAGCCTCAACAGTAGGACTACAGTTTGTATAGCTAGATGATGGCCCATGTGTGATGTGCTGCACAATGAATGGCACAGGTTACATGATGGTTTTTATATGTGTGCATTGAGGATGTGCCCCTCCGTAGACTTGCAGCCCTTCTCAGACTCTGTTTTTTCTGACATACTGAATATTATATGCTGTTATGCATATCTCTGAAATAGTGGGGAAATACCTACCAGGGAGGGTGGTCCTTGCAGTGAGAATCCTCATACAGATGTGCAGAGACAGGGGAACCTGATTATGTGCATGTATTTGTACGCAAGATGAGCAAATTCATTTTGCTCCAGTTGTCAACACGAGACCTAAACCAAGAGTCTGTGTGACAGCTAGTTAAGTGCAAGTTATAACTAGCTGATAACGAGATATTTCACTGGAAATATTTATGCAACTTCAATTGAGTAGTCGTGCCTGCTATTTTACACACTCTATATTGAATTATGCATCAAATATAAATCTGCCAAAGTTAATATAATTGGAATTGCAAAGGCTAGTGAATCATCTGGAACTATCAATGTATGCATACCTCAGTCTTGGTGGAGAGACAAGGGAGATCCTGGATGGCAATGATGTGTAAGAAATTAAAAAGCTAGTACCTAGCTTCAGTTCTCAAAAAAAAAAAAAAAAAAAAGTGCTCCTTATTAGGAAGACGGAGATGGAGATGATTTTGAGAGATAAACACTTTAACAGGAGAATATGTGCACATCTACTTGAAGGAGCTTGATGAAAACAAGATTCACTTTGTGTTATGGTAAGACCAAGAAGATTTTCCCGAATTTCTAGATCAATGGTAAATGTCAGTCGAATACATAAAAATATTTGCATTTATTTGTGTGTAACATTACAGTTGTACAAGGCTCGTTTAGTCAAGCAGCAGTCGAATTTAAAGCAGCTTGATCTCCTTCAACCGGTTTTACCTGCAGCCATTTGTTTGTAAACACAATAATTTGCATCTGAATAATGAAACAGCCCTAAAAATGGTTAAGACTCTTCACACAAGGTCTGAGAAATCGTTCCTACCAGGGCGGCATATAAACCTTTTGTGGCTATAAGCATCTTTTCACTCTTGGGGTATAGTTCCCATTGATACCACTCCAAACGATGACTATCTTGCTTTACCATTTAGAAATGAAAATGGAATACTTCAGGATGGTAAAGGGGTGAAATTTATGAACACGTTTTCCTGTGCTGTGCACCAGTTAGGTACAGCATCTTCATACTGCATTCAGAGTACACACCTTCCATGCTTGAATAAGAAGTCCCTCTGTTCAGGAGTCAGTGAGCAAGAATTTGGATTACTAACTAGATTTGTTGTGTAAATATGTGTGTGTATGCACAGACACATACATGTACTGTATGTATAGCTTGTTCCGTTTCCTTCAACCTATGGCTTAAATGTAGCTGGGCAAAAGTGTCAGCTAAGTGATTGTTTACCCCATATTAATAATGTTTTGGTAAAAAAAGCTGCTGGTTAAAACTTGGCTTGAATCTTCACTTAGTGGAGACAAACCATTTACTGTAATACAGCTTACAGTACTACTGACTGGGACCTCAGCAGTGTTGAATAGTTCTTTTCGTAGGTGTTGTAAACCCAGTAAATGTTTGAGGGTGTAGAAGTTGAGCTCCTGCACAGCTGAGCTTCTGAACAGCCTTTCTGCACCAAGCAGTGCACACACACGTATGCACAGACACACACACAGACAGAGCCCACAGTCCCAGCAGGTGGGTTGCAGGGTCTGCAAACATTCTGTTGCATATCTTTTAGTGAAAAACATGAATACCATAGGGATACCTACCTAAAACCAGAATGTAATAATGTAAAAATAGCTGGGTGAAGCTAGTGAACTGGATCTTCTGAAATGGGACCATGTGCAGGTCACATTGCCTAAAGACGCAAAGGATGATTTAGTTTTCTGTTAGAGAGGATGGCTGTTTTTTGTCTGCCTGGTTTGTTTTTTTTTAAAGCTTCAGTTCCAGAAGTAATTGATACCATTTTCCTTCTGCAATTGATGGGTTCCCTAGCTCAGCACCTTGGAAGATTATGCTGCTGATTTAGAAGCTTAACTCACAACATTTAATTTTCAGTGCTTCTTCCCAACATGGTGGTTACTAAACTTGTGATGATCTGCAGTTTGGCTTGAAGATAATAGAGAAAAGGTGGCATTGTCCTGCCTTTCTCATCTTTCCCTTGTGACCCCCAAATACATTAAAAATATGTAAAGAAACAAGCTTTCCCAAAAACTGAATAGCCAAGAGATTTGTGGCATCCTGTGAAAAATATGGGCACTATGCCTGGGTCCTTCATGTGCATTTTTTCTGCAACTTAATGATGATTAGTGTATCTCTAAGCCTAATGTGAAATATTACTGAAGAATAATTACATTTTCTTGCTCAAATGCACAGCCATTTATAGTAGTTATTATAGTTTCTGAATGTGTTTATTACAGAGAATTTTCTGAGAAAAAAAAATAATTACTTGGCTCTGTGGTGTTTCTGATTCAAGAAAAGCAGTAACGACCTGCTGTTGGGTTTATTGTACTTCTCATTAAAGCAGCTGGCATTGGCCATTCTCAGAGTAAGGATATGAACCATTGTTCTGATACAATACAATAATTCCTGCTTTCCTGTGAAGCCATCTGGTTCTACCTCTGTTCTCGGTATTTTTAGCATTGGTGAGAAATAGTGTAATACTCACAAATATTCACAAATCTCTTGAGTTTTTGTGTACGTTTCAAATAATTAGATTTATTGCTTTTAGTTCAGTTAATTTAATACAGGAGACTAAACTTAACTTTTAGCCTTGTCTTCAACACAAAATTAAGAACTGGCTCTGAATAGGATAGGATGGTCTAACAGAAACTTAACGCAATTTGTGAGATTTTGTGTTTGTTGGGTTTTTTTACTTTGAATTGAAACATTATGTAAATATTGGAAGTACACTTAATAGTGCCTCTGGCACTTTGCATCAAAAAGTCATGGAGTGCTTTTTCACAGCTGCACCAGAAATAAGTACAGAGTCAAGTCAGGTGAATGGGTGCCCACTTTAAGCTGGATTTAGACATGTCTTATAATCGGACCAAAAGAGATAAAAATGTAACTTGTCCATTCGCAACTTGATAGAGTGGTAGCAAAATTTGATTACAAGACACTCAGAATAATTAAATTCCTCACTCAGAATACAAATGCAGCTCCACATCTCACAGCCTTGGAGGAACGTGTCAAGACTATTTGCTTTTGCCAACACTGGTCACAAATATCTGAAATTGCTGTAGTTAAAATGCGGCTAATGACTAGTTCAATCACCTTCAAAAGGATTTTGCCACTTCACAGTTTAACATTTTAAGACGGCCTGGTTATCAAATGAGATCCTCTTCCTTGTCCCTCAGTGTTTTTCTCCTTCCCTGATACAGTAGGGAACATTTCATAGTTTCAAGGGCATTCCTGGCAGAAAGTACATAATAATATTAATTGCAAAACTCTCCAGGTACTTGTCAAAGTCCTGAAGAGATCAGACTGTGCTGGCATTGTGTATTCAGATAAAGCTCTGTAAGCAGCAGGATGCTTGGATTTACTACTGCTGCCAGAAAGCAGGGACAGTGTGCTGCTAATGGGTTGCCTGTCAACAGTGCTGTGCACTTATGGAAGCTGCTGGCAATTTCATTTTATATTTTACCTGAGGTTTTGGGGCATGTCCTAGTGGCTCTTGTCAAACTATCATGATAGTGGAAAGAAAGAACAGAAACAGTCCACTGAGCATTAAGATGACAAAAACTATTAAGACCTTAAACAAATCAACACTGGTAGATCCATACACTTGGGAGTTTTATGCTGAAAGTTATATTCTAGCATGAAAGTTTTGCATACATTCAAAATGTACGGATCTGTTTGGCAATCCTGATTATTTTTGAGGTAACTGAATAGTCCTTTCTAAATAATAATTTAGACGCAGGTTATTACTGAAGTTGAGAGAGGGTCTCAAGTGAATTAATTGACCCAAACTTTCAAAAGAGTAAAGCTGAGTCATGCTGATGTCTAGATGTTGACTGTTCTAAAAACATTCACCCTGGAAGCTTGGGTTGTCACCTGCTCTTGGTGTGTGAAAGAAGAGTACAGCTAAAGAAAAACTGGGGTGGAGGGCTTGCAAAGGTGCTTCTCCAGAATGGTACCTGAAGCTTCATCTCTTGAAGCTTGTGCAGGAGCCTGGACAGATGTGGCTAGCCAGCTGGAGCTGAATGATGCCAGTAGTGTTCACGTGCTGACTTCTGGAAGTTTGAAAATCTTATAAGGGACTCTTATGTAGTTATCCTTCTTATTTGGAAATCTGATACAGCATCGTTTTGTGCAATATTAACTTCCTCTGATTATGTTTTGTTTGAAATACTAAATCTGATATAGGTTGGTCTACTCTTAAAAAAAAGACAGTCATTCTGCAGATACTTTTCTAAGTTATGCGAGAACTTTCAGAGTTCACAGTAAACTTTAGAGGTATATTAATGACTCCAAAACCCACAGCATTTGTTACATACAAGTACTGCTTTCTGATTTTTCTGGATGGCTCCAGATGACTGGGAATTGACATTTTTGTCACCACTGCTCATCTTATTTCCTAACACTTAATAAAAGATAAATTTGGATCTCCTAAAACTAGTGTTTAAGTGTTTTCAGCCTTCTAGTGTCACTTGTTGTTTGCATGTTTCTTATAGGAGTTTTAGTCTCTGTGAAAAAAATCTTATAAAAGCCCTAATTTCTTTTCTTCCCTAGCCAACCCTTTTCTTTTTAGTACTGATAAAACGAACTTCACTTTCTTTCAGATTGGCTTCAGCAATCATAGTGCAAATTTTTCTTTATTATATGAAGACTTCCCCCAACTTTCTTCTCATCAGATCATTAGAAGTAATGAAATTAAGAGAATATGAAAAAGCAAACCTACTTCCATGGACAGCAGGTCATTTAGGAAGGAGCTTAGTTTGAGAACAGGAACACACAAAAAGTTTATTTGAGAAAAAGAAAAGAAAAGAAGAGATCATTCAAGGCACTGTTTAAATCAGTCTTGTGCTCTTTTTGATCAACATGCACCACTTAAAATATAAATGCATTAATTTAAAAAAAAAAAATCTTTGCACTAATCTTTCAAAACAAGCAATGAAAATTCCATGTATTCTTCAAAGCAATCCTTCATTTTATGGGATGGTGATGTGATGTGGTTGTCTTAGCCCGGTTAGTTGGATAGTAGTTATCATGAGGAAACACCGTATCATTTACTTCATAAATGTTGCAATTAATTGACAGTGTCATTTTTATCTCAGGATATAACCATTGCTGCTCTTTTAGAAAACTGAAGCAATATGATAATTGATGCTGAAATTTGCTTATAGCGTGCACACAGATTTTGTGGCTGTACTGAATTGCTGTGTGAGAAGGAGGCCCAAGACACCATTAGGGACCTTTGAGTTTGTTTTATGCAAATACTTGGGAGGCAATCCATCCAAACCCACACAAAATCAGCAATAAATATAGGTAGGAAAAGTGTCACTGAGAAATAATTGGGGTTTTCACAGCTTTTCCATAGTTTAGAGACAGGAATAGGAGCTAGATCTGTTGGATCCTAGTCTTGTTGTCTATCCTGTGCTGTACACACTTTTCCATAGCATTTTTTTTTCTAAAACCAATGTTACAGGATTACGGTTTGAAGAATACCTATTTTTCAAGGATATTCTGAAGTCTTTACAGAGACTCTGTGTAAACATTTTTCGCCTGCTTATAAAGGTGAAAATTAGAATAGCAACATGATGCAGCAACAAGAGCAAGTCCAATATAATCTCTAAAGCACTTACAATGTTGTGCACATTCATTTTTTTTAAATGAAAACATGCTATAGAATGAAACTCTTTACCATACCATAGGTGTATTACCAATAATGCCTGAATTTAAATTGAATCTTCTTTCATCCAACCACTCCTGGAATTAGAATGATTTTAGATTAGAGACACAAAAAAAGAATACTGTAAAATTTCAATCTTAAGTAAATTGGACATCTTTTTGCTATTATTGGTTACTGTCAATCTTTTTATATTGCACAGTGTGTATTACTGTGAGATCAGAGTGTATGTAGCCATCACTTTTTAGTCAAGATGGGAATATAAAAATGGAGTATTTTCTTTTTGCAGGCCTTTTTTCCTAACATTTGGGAAGGAAAATTAAAGGGTCTCTTTAAAAACTATGTTATGACATTTCTTATTATTAAATAAATAGAACACCTAGACAAATTAATGAACATTGGGTGTGACATTCAGCATGACTTAAGAAATTAGGCTCTTGTGGCTAGCAACTGAGGAGAGTAAGCTTTCTGTGCTGGAGTGCAAAAAGGAATAGGCGAGGAGGTAAGGAGACATAAAATAATGAGTTGTCCATCAGGACTTTTTTGAGGACCCTATAAATTGACAGATGCAGATTCTTTTAATTTAGATAAATGTTGGTTTTGTTTGTAGATGAACTAGTAGCCATTTTCCTATAGTCATAATAACAAAATTGCTATCTGAACCAATTGAAACCTTACCATATTTCAGATTAAAGGGAAAGAGAGATTGTAATTTCTGAATAGGGTTAAAGCCTGTATACATACATATTTTTATATATTTACTGCTTATTTCTTGTATGTCCAATAAGTGTATCAGCACATAATGGTAGGGTAATGGGAAGGACAAAGTCGGTCTTTCGGCCAGGCCAGAGATCATGTGATCAAATTTGTGGCTTAAACCAGAGACTCCAGATAAGGGCATACGCTCACCACACACTCATTTTATGCTTAGTGGCAGAGGTTGCTGTCTAGTGAACAGAACATTTGTAGCTCTTTGGAGTACAGGATATGGGATTTATTGCAGAATGTTTCACAGCAGATCTGTGGGACCTGAATCCAATACAACTAGTGCTAAGACTTCATATGGGTTACAGAAACACATGTAGTCTATTGTACAAGGTAGACTCTCTGGTATAGTTACTAATCCTGCAGGTATTACTCTAGTATCAACACATCTCTTTAAATGCTGCCTCACACTAGGAAAAAAAAAATCAAATTGATTCAGCAACTCTTGTGCAGGCACTTGATTTCAGTCAGAAACCTCTGAAGTATATTTAGTCTTAGATCTTTTTATACCTGACACTGAGGAGACAGAATTTCCTTTCCAAGACTCATAAATGTAAATTGTTGCAGCAATGACACTTCTGCCGTTTAACCCTAGAGGGGTTTCAGCCTTCTCAGTTGTTAGCCAGGTTAAAAGATTGTGATCTGTCGATTGAATGAAGCATCTGTGAAAGCAATACTATAAAGATCCCTAGAGACCATCTCTTGTAAAACATGTCATCATTATGGCTGCACATTCATGATCTCTAGGTAGCAATGCTTTATGTAGACTACTGGAGTTTCTTCTTACTGACATCTTCAGTTAATACAGAACCCAAGCATTGCAATTCTCTGTTTGCATAAGAAGCAGATCATAAAATTCCTAGGCAGAATCCAACACACTGTCAATAGGGTGTAAATTGCCTTTCATTGTCATATGAAGCTGAAAATTATGTATATCCTTCTATAAGAAAATCTGTGCATAGTGACCATGCTGATTTGTTATTGTTTCTGCGAGCAGGTACATTCAGATTTTTTTTTTTTTTTTGCATTACCAGTACAATTCAAAAATGTTTGTAGTGACCTTAATACAAGTAGGTCTACATAAATGAAAACAACAGTCAAGTAGGAACAGCCTACAATGTTATTTACAGGAACAATGTATGACTTAAGTAAATTATTTTACAAGATATTAATGAGTTTCACTGAGTTTCAACACAGACTTGATGGACTGGATAAGTGTTTAAATTTAAAATGCTAGAAAACTTAAATGGACATTTTCTTTCAGCAGTCATGCTTAGATGCTTACTTGGAACTTTTCAGACAAATCTAATCTCTTATTTGAAGTCACCACAAGAGACTGACATCACTAAAAATATCTCTGAAAATGCCATTGAGGCAGATGCAGAAATACCTGGTGATGAATTTTTGATTCGTCATGACCTGTAGACATGACCAAATTACTTTATGTGGTATAGAAAAATGTCCTGAATGAGAGTGTTAGATAACATTAAAACTGACTTCCAAGGAAAACAGAGTGGAATGTATTTCATTTATCACTGTTTGCTTAAATTAAGGAATTAAAAATACATAAATATATTCGTTATTCTTTTCAAATCTGGGAAGGTGGCAGTGAAGCCATAGTGCTGAGTTACAGGGCAGAGTAGCCCAGCTGGAGAAGATTAAAGGCAGTGAACAAGAATGACTGCAGGTTGTAGAAAGTATTTCTTCTTAGAGAAAGTGGTATCCTTTATCCTGGACAAAACACAGCTGTTGTTAGAGATGACATCATTGTCTAAAAGCTGCTGTGTTAAATAAGACAAGTACAAATGAATTCAAAATACACTGAAAAGATCAGAAGGGACCTGATATGTTACTCATGACAAATCTTTGCCTGGATAAAATTATTCTTTCTCAAGGTGTAAGCACTTTATACTATTACTATTACTAGAAGTGGTAACAAACAGCTAATGAAGGAAGCCTTTTTGTACACTGTTGTCACTAGAGACGGGTGTACATACTTTTCTGTGTAATGCTCCTCTTTGTCCTCTCCCTGCCAAACACAACAGCATTTGTTGTGGTCAGAAGTGCCCTGAACTTGGAAAATGGTGTTTGGGCTGATGTCTGTTTTTGAAGAAAGAATGTAGCTTTTATTTCAACTTTGCAATGAGTAATTTTTGGTTTTGTTTTGTTTTGTTTTGTTTTTTTTAAATGCAAGGAGGGAATTGTTTTTGCAGCTTGACCAATGGTGCTGAAACAGAAAATAATGAGGAAAATAATATAATCCTTGGTCCTTGTAAGATGGCCACTGGAGTTACAATGTGTTCTGTGCCATAGCTATTCTCAGCTAAGTAATTTTGATCCTCAGACCCTGTATGCAGAATCTCTGTGCAGGCAATCTGTCCAACGATGAAGAACACAATGATAACATCCTTGGTGGAAACTATTCAAAAAATCAAAATGTGAGAACATTATTTGTAGTACTGTTGTCTCTGCATTATAGCTCTGTAGCTGTTCTTTTTGGTTCTCTGATTAAAGTCTTGCAATTACTAGTAGACCTCACAAGGACAGAATTGTAACTATACTTGTTAGAAGAAAAGAGCTTTTTTAGACATTTTTACACTTTCATACAGAACTGAATATACTTTGTTAAAGAAAATAATTTTTGGAGACCTTTTGTGAGGAAGCTTAGTTTCCAGTAGTTACTGGAGACAATGGGAGGTAAACCCAGGTTAAAGGGTTACACAATAGTTTTTTTAATTTGGACAACATTAGGGTCCTTCTTTTTCTTCTCTATTTTATGCTTAGAGAGGAGAGCTGATTGGATTATCTTGCAGTTACAGGATGTGCCTAAGATTTATTGGTTCTAAATTAAATTCCCCATTTCAATTTCCCCCGTAGCTTTTGTCAACCTATGTAATCTTTCCATTCCTGTATTTCTTTGTTTTAAAACTGGGAAAATGCCTTTATCTGACTTGTCTACTCATATAAGCTTTCTCAAATAATGGTGTTTTGTCAGTGACTTGAACTTTTTCAGGGACCAAATGGAGTCACTAACATTATTTAAAAATATATGGATGAAAAATAAAAATTGTGATATTAACTTTAAAATATGTTTTGCTATTTTGAAAGAGGTTATGTGTGAAGAGAAAATTATTTGGGTAAATTCTTTATAATGAAATGTAGTAAGAATACAACATAATTTTCAATGAAAATTTGCATTATAATTGACAGATGAAGAAGGTAGAGGAATAACGTTTTTTGTAATGATTTATTCATAAGTAGGATGACAAGACAGATAGTTGAATACAATCCCATTTGACCATCATAATCAGAAATGTCAGCAGCTAGGCAAAATTTTTACCATAATCTGGATCTCTTACTCTCATAAGGACTGTGGAAGTAGAACAGACGTGAAACCTGGAGGTAAATAGTCTCTCTTTTTAAGAGGTAGAAGCCTAAATAAATTATGTACCTCTTTTTATTCAAATAGCTGTCTGAGAGCCTAAGTTTTGTGTAATTTACACCATTTTTATCACAAAATTTATCTGAATTTAGCAAAAAAAATGTGTACCGGAAAGTTCATGGGTTTGCACACCTTTTCTCAGAGTTCATGAGAAATACCTGTGGTTTTTTCGCCTGTTATACATAGAGCCAAATTTTTTTTTTTGACTCAACTTCATTCCTTTTCACTCAACTTCATTCCTTTCTTCTTTTTTTAATTAATGTGTCTTTAAAAAAAAAAAAAATCCTTAATATTTTCTTAGTCTTCATCATTGACCATGTGGATTGACTGTGGATACTTCTGTGTATTTCCATTGCAGTATACGGATATTAAAAAAAATACTGCTTTTGAAACTTGCATAATACATCTGGCTTACTAATGAGACTCATTCTTTTTTCACATACGGTCTCTGCATCATTTTCTTGGGCAAGAGTAACTCTTTGGTTGGCATAAGTAAAAACACAGCTTAGCCAGTTTTGCTGTGTTTCTTTCTCCTGTCATTTCTTCAGAGAGTGAAGTAACTAGAAGAGAAAAGACTAAGCTTACAGAAAATGTTGAACAGTACACTTGCATTGAAACAAGTCCCAAGAGATGTCAGTAACCTTTGCAGAAAAGATAGTAAAGGGCAAGATGTTGACTGTAACTCTTAGGTTGGCAGTCTTTTTATCAAGAGCTGCAGTAATGTCTTGGTTTATGCACTCCATTTCATTTGCTCTCATTGAAAATGCAGACTTCAGGCATATCGCATACTTAACATTCAGCAACAGTGGAATCACTGCGTCTTACAAGAAGTTACTCTGTCTTACAAGGAAATGCCTGTTAACAATGTGTTAAGCTGAACTCAGGAGGAGAAAAGGACATCTGAATTATGAAAATCTAGTCTTTCCATAATGTTACAACAGTAATACTCATAAGCGAGTCAGTCTTTCCAGCAAGGCCAAGTCCTAGTCTATATACAAGCCAATGACTTCCTTATCTGGCTTATATTGACAGCTATATTTTTTTTTTTTTTGATT
The DNA here is from genome assembly GCF_034638445.1 of Ciconia boyciana. Lineage (NCBI taxonomy): Eukaryota > Metazoa > Chordata > Aves > Ciconiiformes > Ciconiidae > Ciconia > Ciconia boyciana. The sequence goes on from NC_132937.1 coordinate 88,992,611, forward strand.
CACACTCAATTTTCATCTAGTCCTCTGAAAAGATGGTACAGCTTTTTATAGCAATTAAGGAATGAGAGCAGCAGTCCCCATCTCTCTTCACTGTTAATGTTTTTCAACTTTAAATTCCTTCTAGACCTAATATCAAAGAATGCAAGCTCACTAACAAGACCAATCTGACTGTGATGAGGGAAAACCTTGATTAATAATTAAATGTATATTTTAGGCAATGTTGTGGCCTAACCTTGTAGTAGATTGTGGGGCTTTTTTTTCTTAATGCAAAATACTGTGATACGAGATAGAGTTGATAGTATTGAATTATGCTGCTTGGAAAGAATGATTATGTGGGATGCTGAATTAATAAACTGAACACTGACATTAGTCTTGTCTTTATCTGTGAGATGGTCAACAACTGAAACAGAATGGGTTTCTGAGTTACCAAGATACAGTACATAGTGTTTGAAATTTTTTCGTCTCAGCTCCCTGAACCCTCCAGAACTATGTTAAATATTGCAGCTGCAGCATTCTTCTAAGTTCCACTACATTACAGGAAGCCTGGATATTTCATCTTGGATTCTTTCTTTTTTTACTTTTTTTATCCTGTCATGAAATTGCAGTAATCAGTTAGCTTTCCGAAAGTGTGATTTTTTTTTCCCTTTGTACAATGATAAAAATCTTCTCACCAGAGTCAAATCCTGACTTTGTGGTACCTTGTAAGCATTTTTGCAGGAAGGTGATAGCACGATGAGTATACAGAAGAAGCTGCAGGTAGTATTTCTTGGATTTTCTATTTCTGTTACATCTGTATTTCCTCAGATAAGCTAATTTGGTGAAATAAAAGATGTGAAAAAGGAATAATGAATCTGCATGCCATGGGCAGAATAAATGTTGGATTATTAGAGTCTAGGAAACATGCTTTTTTTACATATCTCATGAAGCCTATAAAATCCTGAAAAACAGTGTTGGTTTTTGCAGATTTAATATAACTACAGTTTCTAAACAGCTGGGAAGCCGCTTTTCCCCCAAATGAAAAAGGTTTTAGAGTTAATCTTTTCCCCTATAGTACCCATAAGAAATTAGGAATATGAAGATTTTCCCATGCAGATCCAACCTGAGTTTCCTCAGGACACCAGCTTTCAAATATGGAAAATTAGTATTCCTCTCATGTCAGGTGCACTTAGTTTAATAAGAAATCCTGAATTATCAAGAGTAGAAGTCATCTATCCAATTTATTCTACTTTATAATCGCTTCTGTATTGAAGTGTTCATATTTGTATAAAATGTTGAAAGATTTTTATACTGCTACTTTTTCATGTTTTCTCTCATGCAAGGAAATAGCAATCATTTCAGTAAGCATTTGTGTCAGTTATATGAAGACATCTGAGATCATGTTATAATGTGTTCTAGCTTTTCAGTGATTTAGATGAAGCAGAATTGCACATTCTCCATTTTCTGTAGGGTACAAATTGCATCAGTGATTTAAACAGATTAGGAGACTGTCATTGTAATAGAGAACACCAGGAACTCAAAACACTGCAGGTTAAGTAATTGGTGATGTGTGTGTTTTAGCATTCACCAGCGTGGACGGTTCCTAACATGATGAAAATCTATACTGAATAATGTGTCACGAAGAGAAATTAAATAAAGTAGTAACCATACATGACAAAAGCAACGCACTTCTGAATGTAGCGTAAAGGCAATTCTCCTCATTTGTAATACATATAGGAAATATTTATAGGAAATACGGGGGAAGGTAAATGCATTTTAATTTAAGAACCCAGAAAGACATAGTTTATACTGCTTAATGGATGTGTCATGACTGTATTCCTGGGAATGATAAAATATGTATCTGCCATTTATACTTTGTGAAATGCTATTAGATTATACAAATGGTATCTGTAGTTTATTTATTATGACGTACTAGTGGAAATGTTTCCAACCCTTCTTTAGAACACTTCTCTGTTTAAAAAAAAAAATGTTTTCTTTCAAATTTTTAGGAGAAAGTTTCAGATTTGTCTTTGGATGTCAGTATATGGTTAAACATTGTGAAAAATATTTTCTAGCATTTGATATTCCAGAGACAGTTTAGAAAGCTGACACATTGCATGGAAGCCTTCTGATTTTTCTGTGCAAAAACAGCTAGATTAGGAAAAAGTGCAGAATTTCTTGGCAAATTTGAAGATTTGGACTTTATAGAGGCACTGGCAGGTTTATAATTCTGTGAGAAATTGAGAGATAACAGATTCAACACATAAAAAGGCAATTTTCAGGTTCCTCAGCCTAGCTCAGGTTTTTTGGTGCTGACAAGTGGAAAGCAAATGATTTTTTTAAACTAAATTTTCATTTATAAATGGTTCGGTGCAGGATCCACGAAGCAGTACATGGATTGATACCCTGAGAGTCAGCAGTTACACTTTAGACTTATGTGGAACTGCAGCTGGAGTAGAAGACAGGATCAAAATGCTGGTAGCTTCACTTAATCATAATGCAGATGTTCCATGAATAAGTGATCTAGTGCAATTCCTTACCCCATCACTAAAATTAAATCTTTCTCTGTAAATTAAGGATTATGGAGTCTCCTGACTTGAGCCCATACTCCAGTTCAATATAATGGTTATCACATTGGAAATTGTTCATTCATACCTCCCTAATAAGATCTGAATTTTGTTTCAATGCAGAATTTTATTTCAGTCCCGAAACTTTTGAAAATAGCTCATGATCTCTAGTTAGGTTCTACTCTAAAAGCCACCCGAAACATATTTAACATCACTAATTGCTCATGTAGGGAAAAACTGGAATATTTTCTAAGCAGTCAAAACCTCTGTTAACTTGAACAGAACAATCAGCTGTCTGCTATATGAAAAGTCATAGTCAAATGTTTCTCATGTCACTCTTGGGATGCCATATCCATAAAATTATTTGAAGAGTGCCATAGTGTCTCTCTTTAGATAATTCACAATTATATGTAAAATAAATACATCTTTTAGGTAATCATGATGAAGATGACTCTCTATTTTATTCTTGGTTTTTTTAGAATAGAATAGAATAGAATAGAATAGAACAGAACAGAACAGAACAGTTCAGCTGGAAGGGACCTATCAATGGTCACCTGCCTGACCACTTCAGGGCTGACCAAAAGTTAAAGCATGTTGTTAAGGGCGTTGTCCAAATGCCTCTTAAACACTGACAGGCATGGGGCATTGACCACCTCTCTAGGAAGCCTGTTCCAGTGTTTGACCACCCTCCCGGTAAAGAAACGCTTCCTAATGTCAACTCTGAACCTCCCCTGATGCAGCTTTGAACCATTCCCACGCATCCTGTCACTGGATCCCAGGGAGATCAGCAGTTTCTCAGGCATTTGTTCTTTACTCCTACTCCTTATGTTCTTTCAGGTGCTATGCCTTTCTGTTGAGATTGTTGGTTTTACCATCATACTTTCCACCATGTTTGTCCTCACACCAATAATTTCGTTTTTGCATTCATGAGTCTTCTTATTTAAATACACTTCCACCAATACCACCTCTCTGTAGAACATAAATGGGGGAAGAGTGCATTGTACTGCATATTCTTTTTCTCTGTTTCTTGTGCAACCCAAACAGCTCCTGCATGACTGGCCCTTGTCTTTCTTCCATGCTGTATCACCTTTAAGCCAATAAAGAATGTTGTCACTTAAATAGTTTCTGTTATTCCTCAGAATCTACCGTCTATGAAAAAAATAACAGCAGTAGGCTGTGCTGCTAGGTATCACTGTTTTGGTTATCCCAAACTTATGTATAAGCCAAGCTAAGGCTGTAGAAAGGAGAGCTCTACAAATTCCGCAGGAGCCAGTGAGAGTTACAGATACTTTCTTCTAGGGGCAGATATCATGACTGTTAATGGTATCAAACTGATAATATTGTGGTGTAAACTCTAAAATTAATCATCACATACTTTTCTGATTTCCGTTAGTGCATACGGCCACCTTTTCCCCTTCCCTTGTGTTGACTGAATATGTCTTGATAGGTTTATTTTTAAAAAGTGGGGTGAAAGAGTAAGCTGTATGATTTTAAAATAAGGTAGCACTAACCATAGGAAAAGAAAGGATAGACCAGTTGCCCCTTTGTGTGTATCAGCTCTGCCATTTTTCTCTCTGAGATACAAGTCAAACAATCTGCAACCCTCTAAAAACTCTTGCCAAGAACCTAGAGTTCTTCAGCTGGAAAGCAGAATGCCTTTATTTAGATCTCTGGAAGGCTGTGATGTGTGACTTTTAAAATAAAGCTTTAAGCATAAGCAAGTTGATGTCTTGAATTAACAAAATAAAGAGGATAGCAGGGGAATTAACAGTAGAATGGTGAACTATGATGGACTTTTAGACTGTGATTCTCTGCCATATATCAACATACGGTCCTGAAAAATTGTCTAATTTCATCATGTTTAATTTTTCTTTGGACAAATTAAGCTCATCTTCATTTAGTTCAGGGAGTGTGCCCTCTGGAATGGAAATCTTCTTTGTACGGTATCAACAACAACTGATGCAAGTGGATCCTGATTCCTACAGTCTTTCTGATCTTCTGCAGTAGTGACTTCAAAAACTGTATGTAAAACAGTTTTGGAAAATGATAGACATTTGCAGAGGAATTGCTGTACTGTTTGAGTAAGAAAACAAATGGCTATGCATGTATCAGGCTACATTTTTATATTTGCTTTTATGAGGAAAATGAAAAGCAATGTGACTGCATGAATTGATTTATTCCCATTTAGGCATGTTTTGAGAGTGCTAGACAAATGTGCTTCATATTAGATATTGGTTGTCTGGAATTAACTTAGTAAAATGCTTACTCTGCTTAGGTACTAAATGGAGGAAGATTGAAACACAGCACCTGGTACTTGCTTCATACTACAAGGTAGTATGAATTTTGCTGCTGTGTTCATTAGCTCCAGGACAAAAATATGAATAAATTGATAGCATGTTTAACACTTTTTGTGAGATACATCATGGCTTATAAAATCAACCTCTGATTTCCCTAGACTAATTTTTTTTTTTCCCCTGCAAAATTTAAGAACATAAACAGTTTTTGATTACTTTTTTTGTTTCCTAAAGTGTTTCGCCTCAGGAAGTCTTAAAAATACATGCTATATTTAAAAAAGCTGTAAATAGATGAAAAATTAATTAGTGTATCAGAATACATAATAATACATAACACTGAAGAAGTCTAAAATTTAAGAGTTCTGTCCTACTACAACAGCTACAATCATTTGAAATTCTTACATTTATTTCAGTAGTCGCAAGGTTAGATCTCAAAAATTATTCAGTGCATGCAGTTCAGAAACCAGAAAATCTCTGAGGGATTTAGGTGATCCATTTTCTGAGTACTGCAGATGCCTTTTTACTTTTGAGTTCCACTGAGTGTTCAGAGAAGATGACAGATTCTTAGCTGAGATCTAAAAGAATAAATTAACTCCATGGAGATTCTGGAGAGTCAGTCTACCCTATTCCTTCACAAATAGCTTAACCTGTGTTTCTTGATGTGTTGGTTTAGTAATATTTATTTAGGTGTTTAAAATTGAAGTGCTTTATACACTCCTTAAGCATTAATTTAAGTCCAGACTAGACATGTCATTAGTCTAAATCAGGAGAATGTAATGAGTGCTCAACCGAAGACATAATATGTAAACTCATGGTCAGATGCCAAGTCTTTTTACTCCTGGAAAATAATTAACTGTTTTTAAAATAAGTATGGTGGCCCATTTCCTGTCCAGAAAGAGTAAATTCAGTTGTTAGATTTCCTGTACTGTTTTTCTGGAATTTAAGAGCTCCAGTCTTAAGTGCCCAGATGTACTTGCATATTTCTAGGAACTGAGCATTGCTGCAATCACTTGTAAAAATTTGTCAAAGTCCATAATAAATTTTGTCAAATATTTCTAATACTTTCTTCAGTTCAGTCTATGAAAATCAACTAGAAATTGTGCCTGCCTTTTCAGTCTGCCTTGGATCTGCTACTGCAAAAATAATGGCCAACTGAAAATACAACATCATAATCTTCAAAAGCAGGAAATGCTCAATACCGGATTTGATTTACCATATATTTGCAAAATTATCTGTTATTTTTGAAGAATGAGTTTCTTGTAAAAATAGGCCTTTCAGTCAGTTTGTGAGTGTCTAAAAGCTCTACTACCTGAAGTCCTTGTGTGTTTATACATAACCCTGCACCTGGGAATGTTTCCTATAAAATCAAAGGAACTGCGTATATGCAGAGTTTAATCTGATATACATTTGCAGGCTTGGACCACAAACTTTTACAAAGAAAATTCATTATCTTCTGAACAGTCCCTTTGTTAGATATTGCTAAGTAGATATCTAATATCTACTTCAGAAAAGTTTAGAAAGTAAATCACAATTTCAAAAAAATTACTTCAGAAGAGTCTAACAAGCTAGTTGAAGCACTGAACAGGAAAACAATGTTAAGGGTAGCTCTTTTCTACCTTCTCTTTGGCTTCATATAGAGGTTTCCTTTGTAGTGAAATAATTTTCCCATCATATCTCCTGCCTGGTTTCTTCTGAATCTCAGTTAAGTTTTCTATCCTTTGCATTCTTTCTGTCAGGTTTGTACAACTAAATGGAGATTTCCCTTTTGAAGGGAAAATTTTGGGCATGCATACCTTACCTGATACTCTAGATGCTTATGTGCTATTAAAATATAAACAGAATTTAGTGACCAGTTTTTCAAGCCTAAAGAGAGACTGAGCAGAATTAAGTCTAATTTTAAAAGTCAGGCCGATATTGTATGAAGACATGGAGGATCAAATGGATGCTAGAGCTTTGGGTGTTCTTCTTTGTTTTGTTCTTTCATAAGAGAGGTGATAGTAATGTAGCCTCCTATTTTTTTTTCTTTAGCAGAGAACTGCAGCTGTATTCAGATGCTAAGAAATTGTAAAAGCTATTCACTCTCAGAGAGTGCGTGATTTCAAATTATCTTCATGGTTTTTCATCCACACCTTTCTGATTTTTTTCTGCTACTCAAAAATGTTACTGGATTTGGGTCACCTTTATTTTCTAAATTGTTTTTAGTCTTTTTTTTTTTCTTCCCTCCACTTGATCCAGTCTCTTCACCTCTCTGCCTATATTATCAGTCCATGATTTGTTGCTTGATTTATTTCCATTTTGACAAGTTGCAAACTTGCAATTAGTTCACAGATAATGTGAGTGTGTATTGTGGTAACAGTAGTCTGAAGAGTCATGGTACCATACTCTGTGGACACATAAAGCCCTAAAAGTCAAAGTAATGTAATCTCAGTCTTAAAAAGATGTAGTAAATCTACTGAATTCTTATAATTCTAATTGTGTGACTGACTTTGAGCTATAATCTGTATTTTGAATTGGCATATCTCCTGGCTCATGGCTACATGAGTGAGACACACAGGGATAAGGAAAAGTTTATTACACCTACCTTTTCTTAGAAGAAAATAGACAGCATTCAGGTTATTTTTAGTGTATAGGAGATGAGTGGGTAGGAGCATCCTGTGTATTCCCACTTACCGACTGTTGTAAGACTGTTATGCTGCTTCTTGCTGAAATCCCACATTGCAATTTCTTTAAATTAAAATGTCATATTATTTTTATAGTTAGCAGTTGAAGGAATATCTTTTTTTCAATGTGTTAATGTTTTGTAGAAAGGTTAGGGTGCTTCCGCAGTGTACCTTGCTGGAAATGTAATGTAGAGGTGTGTCAAATAAGTGATCTCCATTATGTCACGGACAAATCAAAGTAGAAATAATAGAGGATTTGAGATGAGGGATGGTCTTTCAAAAAATTCTTGTATCCTTAATAATGCTGCTTTTTGTTTGTAGATCATAAAATCATAGAATGGTTTGAATTGGAAAGGACCTTGAAGATCATCTACTTCCAACCCCCCTGCCATGGACAGGGACACCTTCCACTAGACCAGGTTGCTCAAAGCCCCATCCAACCTGGCCTTGAACACTTCCAGGGAGGGGGCATCCACAGCTTCTCTGGGCAACCGGTTCCAGCGTCTCACCACCCTCACAGTAAAGAATTTCTTCCTAATATCTAATCTAAATCTACCCTCTTTCAGTTTAAAACTGTTACCCCTCATCCTGTCACTACAGTCCCTGATAAAGAGTCCTTCCCCCTCTTTCCTATAGGCCCCCTTCAAGTACTGGAAGGCTGCTATAAGGTCTCCATGGAGCCTTCTCTTCTTTAGGCTAAACGATCCCAGCTCTTTCAGCCTGTCCTCGTATGGGAGGTGCTCCAGTCCCTTGCTCATCTTCGTGGGCCTCCTCTGGACCCACTCTAACAGGTCCATCTCTTTCCTGTGCTGAGGACTCCAGAGCTGAGCATAGTACTCCAGATGGGGTCTCATGAGAGCTGAGTAGAGAGGGAGAATCACCTCCCTCGTGCTGCTGGCCACACTTTTTTTGATACGGTTGGCTTTCTGGGCTGCTAGCACACATTGCTGGCTCATATTCAGTTTTTCATTCACCAACAACCGCATGTCCTTCTCAGCAGGGCTACTATCAATCCACTCATAGCCCAGCCTGTATCCATGTTTGGGATTGCCCGTGCCAGGTGCAGGGCCTTACACTTGGCCTTGTTGAACTTCATGAGGTTCGCATGGGCCCACCTCTCTAGCCTGTCAAGGTCCCTCTGGATGGCATCCCTTCCCTCTAGAGTATCAACTACACCACTCAGCCCTCACTCAGATTTCAGAATCAATCATGAAGATCAGCTGAGAACTGTTATTCTGCGTTTTGTCCCATCTCAGGTTCCTGTCCTTTGCCCATAAATGATCAAGTAAGGAAGAGTGTAAGAAAATGAGAATGTATAACTTTCCAGCAATATGTGTTCTAGGGACATCCTGAGCTGCAGGTTGCCTCAAACCTGCTGTATTTAGCTAAGAACAGGTTGTGTGAGCTTCACTTTTAATATTTTTGGATTCCACAATATTTTCAGACCTTTATCGCTTCTCTTCTAGTTCCTAGCTTATTTATTGCCTTCTTAAATAGCAGTTGTTTAGTTCCTCTGTTTAAACTTAAGGTTCTTCTCTGTGTCTTTTCTGGTATTAGTATGTCTTACTATATTCTTCCTTTCTACTCTTTCACTGGTTATCTAGTTAGGACATGCACCATTTTACTTAGGAATTTCTAGATAACTTCTCACATTTCAAAGGTAGACTGAATTATAATGATGATGCTTGAGGACGACATTACATTTGATAAAATGACTATGGTTGGTGGCTTATTTTTAGCTTAGTTTCCTGTGGAAATTAGGTTTATGTGATGATAGTGTTTGTCAGAAACTAAGTTTTCTTCTTCCCTGTCATACCCTTATGCTCACTGCTGCTTCCATTATCATTTGAAGTAATTTCTGTTTCGTTTGTCTATCAGCTAGCAAATTCATTGATACGAAACTCCTAGCAATCTGAATTTGAATAGAGAGATCTGTATTAGGATCTGTATTAGGATTTCCTTAGAGAGGAAAGTAGTTTGCAACACAGAGAAGTTCTGTCTTGAATACCTGGATGTTTAAAAGAATGTAGTAAGAAAACATGCTAGGTTGTATAGGTTGTGTTGTTTCACTTGGGAGAGGGATTTGGATTCAGTACTTCGGGCTAGCAAAGGCAGAAGGTTTCTATTTAGTGCAAGGAAAGTATGTGGGATGTCCATTGGATAGTGGAAAGGGTTGAGTGGGGAAAGGGAATTTTTTTTTTTCATTTTGTGTGTAAAATATGGTAAAACAAAGATTAATGGCTCCAAGAGATGGTGGAATGCTGCATCCCTACAACATATTGAATATTTCGGTTTGCATACATTTTATGGAAACTACCCAAATATATTGCTGATGAAGGTAAAACTTGCACACATATGTGAAACAGCTAAAGATTTAGTTTAGCTAGACCCTAAACCAACATCCTGAAGCATTTTGGTTCTCAAGCTTATCTCTTGTGATATGTGAAATATGGTAGCTAACTAATAAAATGAAGAATAATTTCTTTTTAGGTAAAAAAAAATATTCTTAAAAGTTACTGCTTGCTTCTTGTTGCCTCTTAACACTGAAACATCAAGCTCCTTTTGCACAAAGCATCTATTAAGCACAATTACTTCAGCATGATGTTTAGAGGTGTGAATTTGTAGGATCTGAGTGGTCATGTTCAATCTGTTCAGACACAACACTCCCCTGTGCTGACTTGGTAGCACTGGGCAATGATCAGGCCATCCCAAACATTTTTATAAGTATTTTTTTGTAAATTTTATATTATTAAACTTCATTGTATTTTACAAATGGATTTGGAGTGTATTCAAAATGATTTTAGCTAAGATAGGAAGCTACTTATGCCCTTTTTTCTTCCATGAGACTTGCAATTTTCTACTCTGTTCATGTCATCTGTAGTTTTTCAATCGGGCTGTTTACTAGGCAATCAGCCAGCTATTCAAAATACCTGCAGTGTATGTAGTGATAAGGCAGACTGCTCACTGAAGGACATAAGTCTGTCAGTATCTGAAGAGTAGGATAAGTTATGGAATCTTCAGCATGCTTAGTAATTAACTGATTGACGAGGTTTACATAGGTAATATTGGCAGAAACCATTATTTGCTATGCATTCTAAACCTAGTATTAACAGCATTTTGCTGAACATTCAGCTGACTCTTTTGTATAATTTAATGTGAACATTCAGCTGACTCTTTCATACAATTTAAATTATAAGATTGTGTCAAGGTTATTAAACTCCCCCCCCCCCCCGCCCCCTTACTACTAGCTCAACCATTTTGCTCTGGTTAATTTACTTGGTTACAGAACGTGAGGTGCAGTCTGCAAATGCCAGCACCCAACAGTTCTGTATTAAATCATACTAAATCTGCTTCATTTTGATTTCTAAAAAGTCCATTTTGTTGGGGTGAGAGTATTTTATTGTTCAGTTCTAAGATAGAATGCATCAGACTTGAATTTCAGAAGAAGCAGGTACTATTTTCTCTCATTTGAGGTCTTTTTCTCTCAGCTTTGCAGTGTGTCTTGTGTGCACTCCTTCTCCATTGTCTCATGTCAACAGATCTGACCTGACGCTTGGCAGCAATGATTGTATGGACAAAAGGACAATCCTTTAGCTAAGAAATTATTCTGTGTCCTCATTGTGAAAAGGGAACTTGACTGTTCCAGACCCATGAATAAATTTGACTTTATTTGCCTGTGTTATTAAAAAAAATGCAGAAAAAACCCCTCATTGAAACAATGAAGTTGGAATTTGCACAAAAGTCTTACAGGAAAAGATTGTACACAAAAAAACTTGAGTATAATGCCAGTCATATCAAGTCATCTTTAAAAAAGAGCATTCATCAGGGCATCAGGAGCTCTGTTCCATTTTGTTGATACCACAGTACCTGCTAGCTCCAGATATCATAAATTTTCCCATTGCACTTGGAGTACCAGGAAAATGTGCGCAGGAGGGTGCTGGTCACAATCCCTAGAGAACTGGGAGTTGTGACTTTTCCTGCCCGTGCAGAGACAGGCTTTTAACACCCAGAATGGATTTTGCCTATATGCCTGAAAATCTAAGAGGCAGGATCAGACTTTTTTCACCTAGGTACTTTTTGCATTGTAGCTAAAAGCAGGACAAAGATATTTTACCTAGATTTCTAATAAACAGAAAACACTGCGGTGTTTTCCCAAGTCTGGAAGTTTAACTAAATTTCCACTTGTTTAGCCTGTTCTTTAAATTAATGGAAGTTTCCTGTAAGCAGGTTCATGATCATTGAAAAGGGGAACGCAATACTTTCTTTTTTTTCCACGCTACTAGAGCATAGCTATTTTTATTCAGAAAGGAAGGAAAATCAGAAAAAATATTGAGCTAGTAGGAGTGGATATGATGGTGATTGTTATTATTTCAAAGGAGCTACATTTGATCCTGACTGCACTTGTTTAACTGCTGCCAGTCTGTATTATTTGAAGAAAACTGCCTACAAGCAAAGAAGGGAGTTGTCTTAGAAAATAATTGTGGAAGCAGGGTGACAGGGATAGAAATTGGAGCCTGAAACAGAAACAGACAACAGCACTGGTATTTGTTGTATTCTCTATCTCCTATATAACTCTTCCCCCGGTATAAATATTTATTACTTTCCTGTTGGCTGAGCTTGGTTTAGTACAGATTTGTGCCAAGACTAAAGGGCCAGTAGTTCCTGCTTTTTTTTTTTTTTTTTTCCTGGTGTCTAGTGCTAAATGTTAAAGTCTGTCCATCTTTAATTGAGGTGAAGTTTCCATGATGTCACTGTTAATCACACTTGCATTTTCAGCAGGAACAGCAGTACTGCAAATTAAACACAAAGCATATGTCCTCATTACCTTCTTAAGTGCTTTATAGGACTGTCTGCCAGTGCTAATGTAAGCTTAGAAAAGGATACACTGTGAAGGCACAAAGAATTGGTATCATCTTTGGATCTTGTGATTTGTCATTCCACAGCCCAAATGCTCTAAGGACACCCTAACTTAAATGTATAAATCAGTTGTCAGCTCTGTCTCTGCTTTACAGATTACATAAGTATGCCTGATCATTGCATTGATTACTCAGAATCTCAGACAACTGAATGCATGAAATTCATGATCAGGAAAATATAGCTTTATTAATTTAATGAAGTGCAACATGAATGGTTTAAATTTTATTCCCATGTGTTTCTAAGATGTTGCTAACAGAACTGATTAGCAGGTAAAGACCTCTTGGAAGAGACCTGGAGTAAAGTCCAAGAGGAAGACAGAGGACTATGGAGAAAGTACCAAATGTGACTTACTCATATTTCAGAGAAGTCACAATCTGCCTTTGGTGGATTTAAAACATACACTTTTTAACATACATACTTAAAACAAACTTTTGTGTTTTTTTTTCGAGATACTTGCTGTTGAGCTTAAAAGCAGCTTTATATTCCAAGAATCACCATTTTTGTACATGCAATGCCAGAGGCATTATCTCATTTTAGAAGCATTGGCTGACCCTTTATAGATAACAGTTCCACAGTGATACAAATGTCAGATTCTGACAATCAGTTACAGTGAAAAGCATGATTTCACATATACCAGTTTGGGAATGTGAACAGTAGTCTTATAATCCATCATCCACAATAAATAGTATTATGCCATATCATATGGTTTATGTAAAATAGGGAACGTTTGAGGGTTAAGTTTAAAGAGCTGGTGTTCAGAAGCAAAGAACGTTGTGTATTAAGTTTCTTCCCTAAATATAAGCTGGTTTAGTAATCTCATGTAAAATTTGCAGTTTGCTTAAAATGGTTTCAATTTTTTGGTACTGAACTCTTGGAAGTGACTGTATGTACAGAGAGATTTATTAGAAATGCTACGGACATAAGAACTATGACTAGAAGCTGAGGAGAACATGCGACAGATAATTCCTAAAGTTTATCCCTAAATCATAAGTGCACATGATTTTACTGGTTGTGCAAACGTTGCACTCGGGCAAATTTTTAGTTAATGCCTTATAAAATACATTGGTTGTCTTTTCTTTTTTTCTTAATAAGGCATCAGAAATTATCTTGAGTTACCCAAATGATTTGTTTTCTTGGAGTAGAGAGTGTTTGTCATGGCTGTATTAGTTTTCTTTAATTCTCATGCTAGACAGACAATTTATGTTTTATGAAACACCATACACAGTTGTACTAGAATACAAACAAAAATAAAATGTGGGACATTTTGCCAAACTTGAAAAACAATGCAGATTCGAACCTGGACTCAGTATCCAAATGCAGATCTTAGGGAGATTATTTTAGTGAGCTCTGTCACAAAACACCACTGTTTCTCCCTAGGGAAAGAAAACCCAGTATTTCAGTCCTTTCTCTCAAGGCCCATGGCCTAGAAAATCTCAGAATTAACAAAATCTGTGCAAAGCCTCTATGATTTTTAGTAAAGGCCTGACATTTAAGTCATATCTCTTTGAAGATGATGTAGAATTTCACAGATAAAATGCTTTAAAGCACCCTTTGCTAAGTGCAGAAGACCTGTAATGCACTGACATTAATTTCACCCTTATTTATTAACCTAAAAAGAAGAAGAAGAGGAAGAAGAAGAAGAAGAAGAAGAAGAAGAAGACCCATTCTTTTGTCTCTGCAGAAAATAAATCTACTGGCCAGGTGAATAAACTATACTGAATTTCAGTTGATGATATGAAAATGTTTCTTTATTTATGGTTCCTAAAACTTGTTAGGATATCATTTCTCTCTCCATCAATTTTAAGGCTTCCATTCTAGAAAGAATTCTGAACTGTTGACAGCATACTTTACTTCCATGTTCTCGTTAGTTTACAAACTGAAAGAAATAACCCATGACAAATGCTACTGAAATAAACTTAAGTTTATAATTCATCCAAATGGATGAGTCTGGGTGGAAAATTGTTTGTAGCATTTAGGGAAACAAGATCTTTGATAAACATTAGTAATACAGCCATCGATTTAGGCAGAAGTGCTTGTTGTACTGCTCAGCTATAATTATACAGTAACCAACCATGAATTATTTAATTGTAAGTGTTAATATTCTGCCATTTTGAAGAATATTAAATTGACCTGTGTTGCTATCAGTCTCAAACTCCAGTTTTAAATCCTGAAAGTAATTTGAAACAGTAAAACTAATAGATGTGGTTTAAAACATCATCAGTGGTATAAAATCAGTAATGCAAAGTAAACCAGAATTTAGATTTTGGTTTAGCCCAAAAATGAAAATCCTCCCCATATGGAAATGTAATATCATCAAAAAAAAAAAGTATACTTTATGATACATGAGACTTATCAAACTTGCCAGGTTAATATGCATATTTCTATACATATACACACTCATATATGTGCTTATGGAATCATAGATCCCTCTGTAGTGCTGTCCTACCCTCAGGCAGATCAACACTCCCACCCAACTTGATGTCGTCTGCAAACTTGCTGAGGGTGCATTCGATCCCCTCGTCCAGATCATTGATAAAGATATTAAACAGGACTGGCCCCAACACAGAGCCCTGGGGGACACCGCTTGTGACCGGCCACCAGCTGGAGTAAACTCCATTCACCACCACTCTTTGGGCCTGGCCATCCACCCAGTTTTTTTACCGAGTGAAGAGTATGCCTGTCCAAGCCATGAGCACCTACATCTAGGTGTATTTTTCAGCAATGTCGTGGAGTACATGGCAAATCATAATAGGAAATATCTCTGCACGTTCTGCCAGACACCTGCTGCTCAGCTTACAAAAGCCCAAAGATAACTCATGAACTTTTCTCCATAGGTAAACCCCATTTTCTGCTGGAACAAAGTAATATGTTGTTTGCAAGACTGACCTAAGTCTGGTCCTTTGTGAATAAGCAGTTGGTATAGAATATATGGTGGTTGTCAAAAATTCTACCGTAATATTCATATCCAAAAAGCCATTCAAAATGTTTAATTATTGTTAGACTAAAATCACTGACATTTTGACAAGTTATGTTACACTACTTAGTGAAGAGAAAACAATATCTGGCAGACATCAACTAGGAAACTGATACAGAAATGAGTGTTAACTTCATATCAAATGTTCATATCGTATCAGATCAGATATCATATCAGATCAAATATATCAGAATTTCTTTTAACAATGTTGTTTTAGCAGATGTTTTCAGTTGATCTGTAGTTCTGAAGTATCAGTGTAGTTGAAAAGAGAAAAGCCTTTATTTAGAGTCTCTTTATACTTTATTTTAGAGGCTATGGTTTTATGACTTCATAATGGGCTCTAGACTGGTTGAATCATTTATCTATTTTCCTTAAAAGTGTACCCACAATGGATGCCTCTGCATTAAATAATCTAATGTATCAAATATCTGCCTCTGGGAAAAACCTCTCAGATGTCCCTTTTTTAGGTTATCATAAAGGTAGGATTCAGAGCTATACCTAATTAATGAAATATTTCTTTGTTTAGGCAGCAGAGCTTCTGAGGCCACAATGGTCTTACTGACAAATCAGGATGTTTGGTCACAGATGAATGCAGTGTTGGATTCAGTTCAAATAAAATCAGACAATAAAAAAGCAGGAAAATAATTGCAGGTCAAAAGACTGGTCTAGCAGGTGATGTAGTTGCTATTGAAGTTTTTACTGCTGATAATCTCTTAAGTAAAGATTGTAGGTTGTGTTCTGTAGCTTTGAAGTCTTGCTTTCTACGATAAATAGATTATAAGTACAATGAAGAGATGTTGACAATGCTGGCATTTGGAATGAACTCCAAATTCTACTTCTTTTTTGCCCTGATCACAAATTTAAGTTACTTTGTGAAAGTGAAGAAATCTGAAAATGTTTATATTTAAAAGCTACAAAATCTTAATCACTTTTCATAGCTTGAATATATTAGCTTCACAACCAATTTTAATAGATTTAATTAAGCTCAGAGAATAGGATAGTGAATCTTTAAATGCTCCAGTTAACTAGAAAATGGCATCATCTTCCTTTCACTCCCCCACACTGTCTTTAGTTATTCCCCTTGAATTAAAACTATTTGCTGTAATTAATTTTTTTCTTGCAGAAGTGCCACTGTATAAAGTAGGGGGAAATGCATGACTATTACACATATTAATCTCATAACTAATTTCTGAAGACATATGACTGAATGTAATAAAAGGTTTTGCTTATAATAGACCTATTTTAACCCCAAAGGAAGTGGGGACTATTGAAGTTCATGGCATGTTCATTTTAAGAGGCAATTAAGGCCTTAAATCTTCCTTCCCTTCATTACCCTTCCATCTCCAAAACCCAAAATATTCTGTTAAGTTGTTACCTTAAAAAATGTAAGTGATAAAGTGTAACTCAGTACACCAAGCTTGTCTGAACATGTATTAGTATAGTTCTTAGTTTGCTGTTTTAATTAATTATTTTTCACAACGTTTATTCTGCACTTAGAGTTTAGCCTCTAAACTTAGAGTTTAGCCTTTCAGCCACAATGGATAAGGACAAAGGTACCTGAAGAGTACTCTATAAATTGTGGTAGTTGAACAAATTCAATACTTTCAATAATGTGCTGAAGAGAGACCTGGAGAACAATCAGCTCCTTTTGCTTAGTAATTAGTTTTTTGGCTACTAAGGCACTCCTCATTTACCAGACCTTCCACCTTAATAAATACAGTTGCAAAATTGTGGTTATGGAAAGAGTTATGAACCTAAACTCATGCAAGTTGCACTTGCAACTCTTCTCTTCCTTCTTTTCCCCAAAAAAATAAATTATCAATGTTAATTAACCTTAAATGGACAGGATGACATCATCGTCCATAACAACAAATGTATGCAGGAGTATAACATTTCTATGAAGAAAGAGAACTCAATAGAGAATTGGCAGATTTGAAGAAAAATCCATTCTTACTTCGCTTTGAAACTGTGAAAAGTTTCAGTCTTTTGAAGGAGAAGAAGGTATACCAATTTCATTTTTAATTATAGAATTACATATTGGTCCTAAATATTTTTTTCAAAATCCAAAATAACAAAATGATAACTTGAAACAATTTAATTTTTCTTCAAAAAATTTTATTAACTTTTGTTAAAGTTTTGTTGAGCATTCAGTTGTTAATTTTGTCTGTCCATGAAATATTTTCCTTTTAACAACAGAAATGTAGTTGAAATAGTTTTACCAGCTCACTGTGTAGCTTCCCACTTACACAAATATTTTAACCTGGTAGCCTGTAAACTTTGATGATCATGGGTTGATGTGCCTTGGATCAGGCCATAGAAGCTAATCACAGATACTCCCATAGTCACAATCAAATTTGTGAAAGTATAATGTTGCACTGATTAGTCACTTTTTTTGCATTAATTACTATGGTCTTTCTTTTGTGAGAAGGCAAGTGGTAGCCCCAGGTAGGAGAGTAATGAATATATCAAGTAAGAATAGATTATTAATCTCTTCTACACTGTTAGCTGCCTCAGTGGAGAGCCAGTATTATGTATTTCAGAAAAAAAAATATTCTGCTTTGTTCTACTTCCTATTTTGAACTAAGCTAAAAGCCTTTCATGTCTACTCTCCTTTTATTATTTATGTATTTCTACCAGGATTTTGCATTTCTTTTAAGTTGTATATAAACTGGTTTTCCTCAAGCATTTTAGAATCTACAATATATTCAAACTGTAATCTAAACTATATTACCTATTAGTTGCTTTTATTATTAAAAAGTCTAAACTAAAGCATGCAAGGGCTTTAGTTATGGATTTTTATTATAAAATCTATATCACATCAGTTCTGCGTACCTGCTATGACTCAGCATATGATAGTATATGGTCCTTTTTTATCCCCAAATATTCACCTGACATGCCTCTAGAGTACTAAATCATCTTAGTTGCCTTAATTGAAAATAAGAAGCGCAGTAGTACCAAATATCCAACTTTTGACTCCTGCAAATGGCTGATTGGTGTTCTAAGAGTAAGGGTAGAAATGGTACAAACCAATTACTTATTTTCTGAGAAGACACATCTGTTTTCCAGAATAAAAGATTAGTGTAAAGGGCAATACAAGCCTAACTCCACTGCCCAATAATATGGGAAGTTTTATAATTGCTAGTAATGGTGGTGGATTTGTCCAAAGAACCATGGTGAAATTAAAATAAAGATTTAGTAATTAATGATTATTAACAGAAAATTACTGCCCCACGAGATCTATTTGAGTGATTTCAGTACTGGTAATAGCAATGACTATTCATGATCATGAAATTCTGTTTTGATTTTGTGTGTATGTTGCATCCCAGAGACTTCTTGAAATATCACCAAGATTAAAAACAAAGTATAGAGTAGATACAACTGTAGAAGCATTACTAGCTTCTACAACAAGTTAGTTCACATGTGGATTTTCTCTTTCTAATTAAATGCCTGTGGAATTATGTTAAAATGAAATTACATGTCAAATACTTCTTGATCATCAGTGTGTGTTTCATGTGTGTTTGACTGCAAGGGGAGATTTTCTGCTGGGAAATTATATAATGCAGCTGATTATTTTGGCTGTGGTGATACAAGGGAAATCAATTAGATTTGAAAGCAAAAAGGACAGTTTCAGCTTTGGAACAGTAACAGCTGACACAAAAAAAGACATCTTGAGGATTTAGCAAATGAACAATTAAAAATTACAGGGGAGGGGGTGTTTAATGATAACATAGATTTTGTATTTTTTTATTTTATGACAGAGTAGTCAGATGATGCCACTGCAGAGAAAAAAAACGGAGAGTTGTTTGCATTTCAAGCAATGATTATAATTAAAGCTGTGCAGGGACATAGCTTATGGCTATTCAGATCTTCTGGGAGGTGACAGAGAAGTACAAGATTCTTGCTGGTAACTTAATCTTAATTTCTGGATGGCAGGAGGTAGTCCTGTTACAGAGTTCAAGACAGCTGTTAGCTTTGCATGTTATAATTGCACATCTTTACTTTCTCTTTTTACATAGTATCATTTATGTGTCCATATTTTGGGAGTTCATAAAAATTAATATGGTTTTGTTGCATTATTTTTGAATGCGAGAGAATTTTTATGGTGCCAGCAGATGCGGCGTTTTTTTCCTCAGATTCTAATAATCTTATTGCATTAAAAAGTCTAGTGTAGTCTACTGCATCAAAGTTTTACATACTTTGGTACTTGTGTTTACATTTTTTGCTGATGTACATCAAGGAATCCTTAACAACTGGGGAGGTAATTTCACCTTGTAAAAAAGCCATTGACAAATGCTTAAAAAAAGTAGTTAGACAAAGTCTTTTAGATGTCTTAGGTATTTAGTATAACTGTTACTGGCTTTAATGTGTATTACTAGACAGCAATGCAGTTTGTTAATGCTTTGGGTAAAATGGCTTCTTTTCTTTTAAACAATCATAAAATTAATGCAATGCTAAATTAGTTAATGGTCACAAGCTACTGCAATAAAGTGGTTCCTAATTACTTAAAAGTTTTTTTCAGCTATGAAGAAACAACTATTTCAGGTTACTTACTTATGAATACTTGCCATTCTTGTAGTAATTTGCAACTTTTTATGTGGCTGTACATTTCAGTTAGATGTAGAGTGGGTCTGCTCAATTATTATTAAAGATCAAGCAGTTTTATTGTCTCTTGAATTTAATTTTTGTGAACAGTTACTGTAAACTAGAGACTCAAATGAAAAACATGATTTGTTTTCAGTATATTCTCTTGGATAATGCAATCTTCTCTACATTAGCAGAGCAATCCAAGTATTTTTACTTTGACCAACCAGAAGTGAACAGCTTTAAGGGTAGAAATCCTTTCCTTTCTCAGGGAGAATCTCTGAGTAATTCCAGCTGCACCTAGATGCCTGGATTTCCCAAATTCTGCCAAATTAAGATCCAATTATTGGTAGTGCAGGTGACATCAGGAGAAGCAACAAGTATCAGAGCGCAGCAATAGGAGTAGGTCTGCCTTTGCTTTTGTACCTGGGTTCATCTTTCCCTGCACCAACCATCTGGTCCTGATTTTTATCTCACCATGAGCTCTGTTACTGCTCTCTGTGTCTGCTTATATGGGCAGCTCCACCTAGCTATGGGTCAGTTACT
Organism: Ciconia boyciana; assembly: GCF_034638445.1. NCBI lineage: Eukaryota > Metazoa > Chordata > Aves > Ciconiiformes > Ciconiidae > Ciconia > Ciconia boyciana. The sequence continues at coordinate 89,013,126 of NC_132937.1, forward strand.
GATGGTTCTGCACCTGGAATTGCAAGTCTTTATATTGAGAATGAGTCACAGTAATCTTCTACTAAGTTAATAGTAAAACTACAGGAGTGATCTTTAATTTCAAACTTTGACAGCATTTTTTCTTTAGCTTTGATCTTCGTGCTAAGTACTAGAGAAGTTGCTTTTAAACCTTTATTTAAAGACTGATCAACTCTAACCTGGTTTGAATTCATGGAGACTAATTTTAAGCAAAAAAGTTTTCATAAATCCAGATTAAAGTATTTCAAAATTGCTCCGACTGCAGTTATTTTGAACCTTTTAATTGCTCGTATGTTCTCTGTTACCTAATTATATTGCATTAGATAATTTGTGATTTCCTTATTTTGCCTAAATACATCAAAAGATGAATTACTGGAGAATGTTGCCTTTGAGTATAATGAATTCATGAGCACTGTGAGTGGTTAATAGCTTTACAAATCACACTGAGAAAACACAGAATTTATTTCAACACCTCATTGGTTATCCTTGCTAAGCCAGCAGTTCCCATACTTTTTTTTTGTTTCTGTCAGCTAAACTAGTAACAGAAGTACTTGCCTTCTTCATATATTAAAATATGATTTTGCATGGGCTTATTTATTATCGAAATGAAAATAGATGCTTGGTGCATACATGATTTTTGCATCCTGTGTGCTTTTATATTGTATCATCCTTTCTTGTTTGCAAAACTGCTGGGAATCTTACAGAAACTTAGAAATGCATTTCCAGTGAAATGAGGTACAGAAAAATGCAGACACACTTGCTCCCTGAAAAGGAAATATTATGATGGAGGACACAGTGATTTAATAGATCTAATGAATGAGAAGCAAGCAAGCAAATGGACTTTCTGACAAGCATCTGTGCATATGATTTGTTGATCTTACCCATATTACTGCCCATCAACTGGCTGCTGATGGGCAGTAATCCACTCCCACAGCAAGATAAAATGGGTTAGTAGAGAAGCTGCCATGTTTTGGTTGTGCAACCAAAACTTGAGTTATAAAATGTTTTTTAACAAAGGGTACATATGAGCAGAATTCATATCACTGGCCCTGAGGTATAGTTGTCTTCATGATACCCATGGGTGTATTGTGGTATATTTTACCTATGCTGCTGTCATGTGGACTTCACGGCCAGATGCACCAAATAAAAGTAAGTGTGTAAAAACACAATGGGATTGATGTTATAGTGTATGGGAGTAGAGAGAGGTTTTTTCTGCTTTATTATAAAAATAAGACTCCTTCTGGTCCTTACTCACTCAGCTGCAGTACAGCATTGTAGGCAGTCAACGCCGCTTTACCTATGGGGAGGACAGTGACTACTGCTGTGTCACCCCCTCAGCTTCGCGTTGTTCTCATCCAGGCATAACGTGAGGTGTGCTTTGCTGTTGGCAGTTCTTGAAAAATTAGTGGGAAGAGACTCACAGAAAGTGATGCTATAAAGAGGAAAAGAAGACTTCAGATGTATTCTTCTGAAACAATTGTGCATATGACTGGGATGAAGACCCATCTCAAAGAGCTCATTGGTCAGTCAGACACTGTGATTTCTAGTCATTGCTCATTTCAGAAATATATTCTGGATGTTATAAAGCAAAATATTAACATTGATTGTAGCTATATTTTTTTTTTAACTTTGTATGTTGATGCAATATCTTAAAAGGATAGGGATGGAGGTTTGGAGAAATATTTTGTGGTTTTGGCTTGATGATTCACTCAGTTAAAAAAAATTAAGAAGTTAATAGGTCAGTTCTTGATAATATTAAGCAAAAGTTTGTTAGAAAAGTGAACCTTTTAACCACAACAACAACAACAAAAACCAAACAGCAATTTTATCTGTAAGGAAAAAAAGCTTAGAACATGCTTCAGAGTTATCATCTTCCGGGGTCTTCATAGAAATATCTCTGATTCTGGAAGGTACTGGGAAAAGGAGCTACAAAGCAGCCATTCTCTATGTATACATTTTCATTAATCTAGAGAAACTTTTTATTTCAGTTAGTAATCTGAAAAGAGATATTTATTTACATTTGAGAGTGTGAATGCTTCATAGTTAGCAAGTTACTAAATACAGGGTAAAGCCAATGAGCTGTAACAGGCAGAGGGACAACCACTGTTTTGAGGATACATTTGGCTTTTGAGGGACAGCAGCCTCTAGGAAAGAGCAAATACTGATAATTCCAGCTTCCCATTCATTTTGTTGGATGTTCTTGTGAAATGGGTGCTCTTGTCAAACGAATGTGTTAGATCCAATCCAGAGCACAACCATTGTGAATGACTGGAAAATGAACAGCTACAAATACACTCCATCATTAAGCAGTTGTTAAATCTCCATCATAATCTGGTTTTGTCCGCAATTTCAAATAGACAGGGATACTTTTCTTACCCTTTGACTGTTTTTTCTCAGTTGTTTGACAGCAAAAGTTAACTTTCTCATATGCAAGTACTAAATTAGATTCTGTATTCACAGAACACATGAGCGAATGCTTAATATTTTTTAGGCATATAATTTAAATGCAAATGACTCCTAGGTTTTAAATGAATCATGTGCTTTACTAAATAAGTACCAAAACAGTGAGCAGGGGCATGAGAGGTGGGAGGAAGCTGTTCTGTTAGAAGCATATGTTGGCTCTGTCTTCTTTCCATGGTCTTAGGACTGGCTAATATGGTGTACTACACTGTGAAATAATAAATTTTAATTGTTTTGTTTACAGCATGGCAAATTTGTGAATTAAACATAATTTATGTAAAACTGTTGTATGAGGCAGGAGGATGTGGACAGTAGGTAGACTCGATGGATTGTGTTACTGAATCTAGAAAACAGCATTCAGTTAAATGAAAATTAAATTTTCAGGAAATACGATTATTGTTTATAGAAATATGATTAACTCATTGCTTGTAATACCTACCATTGTGAGAAAAACACTTGTAATACAATTATAGCAAATGAAGCTAAATTATTGTGTATTTAAAGGTTTAGAAACATTCTGTGTCCTTGTTAATTGGCCAGATTTTTTTTTTTAATAGGTTCGTCTCTAACATGTTATAAAAAGATAAAAAGCTGAACTTTAAAAAAAAAAACCAAACTTCTGATTTTGAGTATAGTTATAAAATAAAAATATTAGGAAAATATTAGGAGAATTTTGGTGTATAAAGAGAAGAAAAATGTTTTTCAAAAGCTAAATAATTCTTAGATTTTTTTATATTCTGATACTAAAAAGAGTGGCTGACTCAGCTCAAGATTAAAAATACACCAAATTTAACACACTCAAATCCGTTTGAAAATAGAATTTATTAGTTAACTGTGTGAATGTATTTACACAGACTTGAAAACTGACTGTACCAGTTTACTTTGCACCTTGAAGACGGCAATGCATGACTGCAGTCAGTTTAAATTTACGAAGGATATCTGCATTCAGGTATCGTAGATGAACAGCTCTGGTTCATGCTAATGACAGTGGTTACCATAAATATTTTAAAATGTGGCCCTTCAGTTAGTAGTCCTTTAACAAAATTGCGTGCCCAGCCACTCCAAGAAACAACTACCTGAAAGGAGGTTGTAGAGAGGTGGGTATCGGTCTCTTCTCCCATGTAACAAGTGATAGGACAAGAGGAAATGGCCTCAAGTTTCACCAGGGGAGGTTTAGACTGGATATTAGGAAATTTTACTTCACTGAAAGGGTTATCAAGCACTGGACCAGGCTGCCCAGGGAAGTGGTTGAGTCGCCATCCCTGGAAGCATTTAAAAGACATTTGGATGAGGTGCTTAGAGACATGGTGTAGTGGTGGTCTTGGTAGTGTCAGGTTTACAGTTGGACTCGATGATCTTAAAGGTCTTTTCCAACCTATACGATTCTGTGATACTGTGATATCCCTTCCTAATTTTCTACCTAAAGAGTGCTGCTATGATTTCCCCAGAAACACAGGAGGTCATGATGGCCTCTAGCAACTCTATGGTACCATCTGGTAAAAACATGGAAAATCAGCCTGTGCAGTTCTTTGAGAAGGATGCTGAGTCTTAGAGATTAACCAGAAAGTAATCGAGATAGGTAAGAAATTTGGCCATATGACGAGTGATGGTTTAAGATCTGCCATGCCATAAAGTTTTGAGGACAAATGAAGGCACTAAGGCATGAAAGGGAGTATGAGACTGGTGGGAAGTGAAGGTCCTACATATAAGGGATCTGGAGAACAGAAGATGCCTCAGCATGTAGAATATATGGGAAGGATGTCCTGAATTTGGGTCTCTAGTAAGTGTAGGTGAGGAAGAATGGGAAGTGCTAGTTAATTTTAGGGTTATCTGTCACTAATAGGAAAGCAAGTGAAGAACTAGAAAAGGAAGAATACAAGCGTCTAACTCCTTGAGTAGTGAAAAGAATGACTACAAGAGGAAGAAGTAACCTTTCCAGGAACTGTAGGAAACTCAGTTTCATTAGAGCTTCCTCTGAAAACAGAAGAAAGTCTCTAACAGATGGTTTGGCAATAGCTAGGGGCAAAATGGTTAAGGCATACTGCTTAACTGCAAAGTTCAAGACTAACTCCAGCATTGTATCAATGGAGGCCTCACCAGAACCAGCTGCTAATGAGTACTTTTTTTATTTCAAATGAGGCATCCCTGGATTTGGCTGATTTCCAAGCTGCTGGAAGGGAGGGGGCTAATATCCTTCCCCACCCTCCCTACTCCTCGTCATCTATCTCCTTCTTCTAGTCCCAACTCTTACACTCATCTGCTAACACAGTAAGCAAATTTTAAACATTAACCCTGTAAAAGGTTTCTTTCTTCTCCCCACCTACTGTAACAGAAGAAAACAGGTTAGTTTTCTTCTGTTACAGTGAAAGGGATTAGTTTTCTGTTTGACAAAAATGCTCCAAAACCACCTTTCAAAAGCACGGGGAGGAGAGCAAGTAAAAGACAGTACATGGACTTTCCCCATTTCAGTGGCAATGAGCCATTAATCCTTCTGAAGCCATCTCATGAACTGTGTCCATAGGCAAATGAAAAAGGGTGTATGTGTATCAGAGAGATATCTCTGAATGCCATAAACATCTCTCTCTGCTTGCTACTAGCTGCAGAGAAGGGCGTGTGTTAGCTGTTAGCTGCATGGATCATTTACTTTTGACCTTGGTAATAGTATTTTTTACCAATTTCCAAGTATAGTTCTAAACCAAATTTGTCTGCTTCATTGCTTCTAACTCCTTTGTAATACACACAAATCTCAAAGTTATGATGAATACCTTTAGCTTTTCTGTCAGTGTCATCTACTTCTTTCTATTTCAATATAATAAACACTTTTATTTTGCAAATTTATCATGCATTTGAATTCTGCAGGTGTTTTTCCTGTATGCCTTAATATGTATCTGAATCAGGGATAACACAATTACTGGTCAAAAAGATAGCTTAGCCCATGTAATATGGTCAATTTGCTATTGCTGTAGGCATTCACTCACAGCTGTATGATGGCTGAGCTTTTATTTTTGAATAGATGTGATTGTATCAACCATTTCACTGCTTACCATTTTTTTGTGACAAATAGCATGAAGATGTATTTAATTTAATTTTCAGTAAAGAGGGACGCTGTCAAGGTTGCATAGTCTTGAAATCATCCCACTCTGAAAGTTGTCTTTTACTGTATGCATTAGCATTTTTTCCAGAAATGATCTCTGAAAAAATACTTCCCTCCAGCATCTCGTTTCTACCTTTATTATAGGTAGTCCTGAAAGTCTCTAAGGTTATTGTTCTCCTAAATGGATTTTTGTTTAATTGCAATAGCAGCTCTTCTAAGTGTACAAAACATCTTACGTATACCTATACTTGTATGGCAATACAAGCCTTTCTCATGTCTATTTTTTCTTTTCTCCTTTGTGTGATTTTTTTATACATCTCTTTATAGCTAAAGGGAGTGCTTTCCTATTCATGCCATTTCTTTTTCTCTATTTAAAATTGTCTGAAAGAGAAAAATTTTCAACTCTGTGTTTATGGCTAGAGACAGATAATAGGACAAAAGTGATGTAGAGAAATTGTGACTGCTGCTGCAATCCACAGTCCTCAATAATAGTTTAGCTTCTGGGAATGTGGGAGACACTGTCATCAGGACAGCATTTATGAATGTATACCTTCAGTGTAAAAAGCCCAGAGGTAGAATACTTCAGGCTAAGCTCTCCACAGGTGGCAGTGATAGAAAGCTCCACAGCAGCAGCCTCGAGAGTCCCGTGAGTGGGTATGGATGAGCATCGCAACCAGGCTTGCATTTTTCTGGAGCATGTGGCTCAGGACACTTGAACGCTCTGAAAAGCAGTTCTAGATGACTACAGCTGTAGGCCAGGTGAAAAAGCATAATTTAATACCATGTTAAGAAACTCTGGTTTCTGAGGAGTTTCTGGGATGCTCAGAAAATGATGAGTCTGTACAAGAAAACTCATGTTCCAGAGAGCATTCAGAACTTGGAATGCATCTCGTGTGTTGGCCTCATATGTGTACTAAGTGGGTAACATGGGAGAAAAAGCACTGTTTAACTTTCCAGAAGGTCAAGAAATTAGATGTACAGTGTCTCTGGCTGAATGCCACAGGATCCTCATGCTGGAAGCCAAGCTTTCTGTATTATGTAAAATTCTGTTGTTATGGGTGGTTTAAATTCCTTTCTGACCTAAAATCTCCTGCAGCCTGGGCAGAAGGAGGTACTTACTTTTTCTTTCCTTAGCTCTTAGATTTATTGTTTTTTAATTTTTTTTTTTGTTCTTAAGGATTTGGGCTTTGAAGAAAAAGTAGAAAGGAAGAGAAGTTTCCAAAAAAAGAACATAATAAGAAAGTGACAGAAAAAAAGTAAAAAGAAGTGAATGAGGGAAGCTGCAGTTGTGCAAGGACATAAAGTCTTGCTAACATGCAACAGAACCTGGGAGTTTTCAGCAGAATTCAGATTGATTTTGGATAAGGCATTTTGTCTCAGTTTGTCTCCAAAATCTTAATCTTTTACACAGATATTTTTCAATAATTTTAGTAACTGTGTTTCTTTAAACCTGTTGAAGGCTTATGCAGACCTTGGAACCAACTAGAAATTATGAAATCTGAATAAATGGATATACGTATGGAAATTGGTCTTATGTAAGTGGACATTTGGATTGTGAAGTTTCTGCAATTTCTGTATAAAATACATGTGCTATATCATATTCTATTTGCCGAGTAAAACACGATCATGCTTCCATTTCTGGCATTATGGTTTCATGATCTTTTCTGTTCTGCTTAATGCTGTGCTGGCTAAGAGCTTATCTGACCTACAAAGATGTCGTCATTTTAGCCTCTGTTAGTACTTAATACTCATGTATGTTGGGATTGCCATAATTAAAAAAGCAGTCATATCACCACTTCAGATGTAGAGGCAATAAACAAACAAACAAACAAGCAAACAAATGCTTTTGTTTACTGAACCCCACAAAAAGCAATTGAAGAAACTGTATGAGAGTTTCATTGGGGGCAGGATTCTTGCAGGATCTTCATTTGCTGGAGCTGCTGAGAACTGAGATTAATAAGGGAGATTGCTCCCCATCCTCCTACCCACAGCATTTTCCATCACTTCAGTCAACCAGGCAACAGCACACAGACAAACCTGAGGAGGAGGCGGACAGCGAAACAAACGAAAGGCAGAAAGTGATGCTAGCATTTTTTCCAACTAGAATTTCAGGGGTTTTCTTTTTCTATTTATTTATGTATTTATGTATTCCAGATTTTATCATCACATTAACTTGGGAAATACCTTTTGTTTTTACATCTGGAAATAACTTTTAATTCTCTTTGAAGAACTAAACACAATGGGACACATTTGTCTTCCAAGAATGTAATACTTTCTCTGTCAGGATGACACATAACCTAAAATTATAAGATGACCTGTGGAAAGATGAAAGGATACACCTCTCTGTTTCATGAAATTTTTCTTGTCCTAATTAATTGTGAGGCTTCACAAGATGGCAGAGCTGATCTAACAAATCACAGCTGTCAAAGGCCTCCCATTTCTCTTTCATGTACACCATCAACTGCCTTCTGACACCAAGCTCCATGCTGTTTTTTTCCCTTGCAATGATTTTGCTGCTCATTTGACTGCTCAGTGGATTGATTCATCTTGCTAAACTGTCGGGATTGACAAGAGGCAAATTGCTTTATGTGAGGTTCATGAGTCCATTTGGCTCACCTGAGAGGTGAGAGAAGTGTCAGAGCTGGTCCATGTGGCATCGTGAGGTGCTAGGATGTCTCTGTGAGTGTCAGTGAGCAATCAGACCAATTCAGTTATCTCAGGAAAACTTCAGTTGCATGGTTTTTGTTTTTTCTTTCTGTCCAGTAAATCACATACTATGTTTCTCACTACCTGTTTTGGTTGATTTCCACTGAGCAAAGCAGGTAAGAATGTACTGTGGAAATAGCAACACACATTTAATGCTTGACGAGACACCAATTTAATCAGTAGAGCAGGCAAATACTCTATTTAGTAAGACTAACATCAAATGAACAAGAATAAATATCAGCTTACAGATAAATAGAAGAAAAACTACAGGTTTTTTTTCAACTGTTAATATAATACAGCAATGGTAGGTCTGCTTATCGTACTGCTATATTAATTGCTTATCAGTATTTTTTGTATGGGATAGCTTTATTCCCAGCGTAAAGCAATTTGGCTACAATGACCAATTGCTATTCAGTATTTGTTTACTACGAGTCTGTAGTATACTGTGCTATTGTGTTGTCAGATTTCCAGGGCAAGGACTTTGTGTTTTGACACCTTTCTCCTATTACTCAGTGCTGTGTATGCTAAGATTGTTCTGGCTGTATAAATAGCAGTTGACTCTGTGTGTGCATGTGTGCGTGAGAGACAGAGAAAGAGGGAGAGAGATGGAGAAAGAGGGAAGGGAGAGGGAGAGTGGGAAGGGGTGGGAAGGAGAGAAATTTTACCCCCAGGTGGTAGCTAAAAAGCAGCAGGGTTCCCCAAAATAGTGTGCTAATAGTTCTGCTACCTGACTTGGCAATATGGAAATTGGACGCGTTATTTACCATAATCTGCTGGTGGTTAATTTTTCATTGGAAAAGAAACTGCAGGTTTGGAGCTACCTAAGAGCTGGATTTTTTGTAATACTGTGCGCTGAGAAGGAATGAGAAGAAATTTAAATATCAAAAATGCATAAACAACCCAGCCTTTGCCTGCCAAAACGGACATGTTGTTAGTTCTGTGGAGAAAGAATATTCAAACCTACCTGCTGCTTTTAATGAGTCCTGAGGTATTTACCCCAACCTTGTGAATCAGATCAAGTGCTGACTAAATGAATACTGACCATCACAGAGTTGCTGATTAAAGGTCTTTTTACTCATACTAGGTTGATCTAATTTGGTACTGTGCATGTTGGAGGCATTTTGATACTCCTTTTCTCTAGCAGCAGTCTACTAAGTGTAAGTAGTTAATTCTAGCTTTGTGACTGGACTGTAAAGAAGTTGCCTTACTCTGTCAGCCACCTAAAAAATACATGATCATTAGCACAAAACCAAGAAAACCATGATATCTTTCTTCACTATCAACTGTCAGAAGAAGGATTTTCTCACCTGGTAGCATTAAGTTACTCAGATTTCTAGTTTTGATGCTGAAAATTTTGAAAATGAAATAAAAAACTTTTGTCTATCATTGCTTGTGTGACCAAGGGATAGTGGAATAGAGTATGACAATGCGACAAGACTAGTAAGGGACAGAGATGATACCTGTTAGGAAGAAGCCAGTATGTGGCAAAAGAACTGTATTGATTTTTGTGAGTTGTTAGAATAAGATAAGGCAATTGCTTTTTTAAATTTTTGTATTATTTACATAGCTACTATGTGCACCTTGTACCTCAGACCACTGACATATAAGAATTGCTTGTATATTGACCTAGTATTGTTTTAATAGTGTAAATCACAGATCATATAAGGAAATTAGTGTTACATCAACTGAAAATTATGCATCAGTATTCCAGTATTAACGTATCTAGGGGCAGCCTTAAGAAAACACTGATAACTGGGAAGGGCAGAATAAAAATTTAAAAAAAAATATTTGTACACGGAAGTAGCTGCCACTTATAGGAATCTCCTGTCAGTGTAGGGTTACTGGTTTTACGCAATTTTTTATTTTCTACTTTTATAGCTACATGAGTGAATTCTGCCCACCAAGAGGCAGACATTGTTTTAAGGTGTGTTCCAGTCCAATTGTTGCAGTAGAGTTGCACTGGGTCACACACAAACATAATGACTTCTTGCAGTGGTTGGCAGACAAGGTAGATGAGTTGGTACATCTCACTGCTTCTCCAATTGCAGGCCACCTATAAAGGACACAATAGTAAGTGTATATAAGTGAAAAAGAAAAGAGATGAGGGAAGCACATGGGAACAGGTAGAAATGTCACCCTCTATTCACATGCCAACCCGCAGGCTCAGAGATGAAGTTAACAAGAGGGCCAGGATGCACAAGTTGCCCATTTTGCAGCTGACAGAGCTGATGTTCTCGTCTTTGAAAGAAATATCACAAAGCACTGGCAGCTGTCTTTCTTCTGCCAATCAGTTCCCAAACTTTTCTCTGACTTGCAGCCCCAGGGGAATTCATATTGTCTTTTAAATTATTTTTTTCTGCTGGCTTCCCCTTTTGTACTCCTTTATGGATTTTTGCCATTTGCCTCAACTGTATCCCATGGAAAGCACTGAGGATAGTTTAATGTGATGATGAATCACCACATTAAAATATCTGTCATGCTCTTACATTGCTGTGAAGAAAATAAAAGATTAAGAAAATATTTTCAGTGTTGTTCATTTCCATTAAAGTGGTTCTGACTTGAGAATTGTGTATTTAGTGATAGTTTGGCAAAATTTCCAGGAATTTTTATGACAGATAGTTTTACTGGTTGTAATAACACGAAGGCTTTTATTTCTATTTTAACAAGCATTAGGGATTAAAGGAAACAGAACTGGTCTATACAGCTAGAATAAATCTCAACTAGAAATTATTAAAATGCAAACAAGAAGAGTATTAAGTCTTTTTTAAATTGATGCCTCCAGAAGAACCATCACATTGCAAACATAGTAGGATGGAGCCTTAAAAACTGCATTATACATCAGTACATCAATAATGTAAGTCCTGCCCTCCCCTCCCCTCCCTCCTCCTCCCTCCCTCCCCTCCCTCCCCTCCTCTCCCTCCCTCCCCTCCCCTCCCCTCCCCTCCCTCCCTCCTCTCCCCTCCTCTCCTCTCCTCTCCTCTCCTCTCCTCTCCTCTCCTCTCCTCTCCTCTCCTCTCCTCTCCTCTCCTCTCCTCTCCTCTCCTCTCCTCTCCTCTCCTCTCCTCTCCTCTCCTCTCCTCTCCTCTCCTCTCCTCTCCTCTCCTCTCCTCCTCCCCTCCCCTCCTCCCTCCCCTCCCCTCCCCTCCCTCCCTCCCTCCCCTCCTCCTCCCTCCCCTTCCCTCTGGTCAAAATGGCTTCCTATTTGACTCCCTTTTAAAACTTTTCTTACAACAGCCAAATTGAAAAAAAGAGATTTCAATATAGTGAACACTAAATCAATTCCCATGTTAATTGTTTTACCTGATTATCACATGATCTGGTGATGTCATTGTTTGGCAATTGAATGTTACATGGATAGAGGGTAAGAAGCAAGTAAAATAGCAACAATATTTGCATTATATTTCCTCATTAATGTTGGAATTTTTTTTTTTAATTTCATATCATCTCCCTTGTTTAGGCAGTGGGTTTCTTCCAGTTTTATTATGGTCAGTATTGCAAATGGAATTTGTGGAAATAGTGTCATAAAATTAGAGTAACTACTAGAGTAACTACAGTGTAACATGTATACCACAGTGATGAATCTGATTCTGCAGTCAAGGTCTACTTCCTTTTAATTGCCATTTGGGGTCATTTTCATCCCACATTAAAGGCAATTGCTTATCCATAACAACATCTGTGAATCTAGTTACGAACACGCTATAGCAGCTTTACTGATTCCATAATACCCCTCTCTAGCAAACCTTTGCCTGTGATAATAGCGAACGTTGTTATGGCCTAAGCTAGATGTATAATATCATACTTCAACAATACATACTGCAATGTTAGGGCTTATCTTTCCAAATGAGGTAATCCTTTACCTGACAAAAAGATCAGAAATGAATTCTGCAGTCTTCAAAACAGATTCAGATGTATTGCTTCTTTTGTGAGGGTACTGAAGTATCAGTATTAAGCAGGGTCTGGCCTGATATAGCAAGGTTTGCAACCTTTCAGTAAGATTTATTAGTTCTCCATCTGTTTGTACATGTAATATTTGTTTATTCAGCCATTTTAATGCCATCCGTATTTTAGTGCATTCAATATCCTAGTGCTAGACTGAATATTACTGTCAGTAGTCTTGCCCTCTGTTGTTATTTGCAGTTAATTAGGATAGACTTACCAGGCTATTCACTCAGAATGTAAGAAGGAGAGATTGTCTTACTGTTGCCTTATTCTTCTCCTTCGTTTGATAAATGTTTACTGTCATGGCTCAATAAGGTATGAGCTGCAGTCTGTTAATTTTGTGAGTTTGTATTCGCTGAGGATGCTTGGCTTATCCTCCCAAATTTCCACCTAATTCCACTTAATTTATTTACTTTCATTAATTTATTGCATGATTCTGTGATCAACGATGTGGCCATTATTAACACTGATTGGATGCATAGTTGAATGCAAAATTTTTTACTAAGTTGAAGAGAGGAAAAGTCTGATTTAGACTTCTTTTTTCAATTAACTTGACAGATGCATAGGTAGCACTAGATAGGTAGATTCAATGGAAAAAAAAAAAAGCTGGCATAGACATAATGTAATTTTTTTAAGTTTACACCTGATTAGTTTTTTACATATAAACAGATCTAAATACTCTCAATTTGATGCAGAGACATTCACATCTGAGTTTTTAGTTTTAAAAAGGTACACAAAACAAACTGAAAAAAACAAAGTGACTTGTTAACAGAGGTGCACCATTTTTATTAAATCCATTACTAATAATATTTCCCATTAAAATGTGGTATTTGGAGGCCTAGCTGTTTTCCTTTGTCACTTGTGAATGTAAATATAAATATTTATGTAATACTCTGGAGGACTAAGTACGTTAATTTGAAGAGTTGTGCAGCATACTTGGGTGAAAGATTTTAACATGTTTAGATATTCACTACTTAGTTGTTTTACCCATTGTATGAAGAATAATATATCTCCTTATGCTTTCCCCAGGCCACTTAGGATGTATTTTCAATAAAAAAAAATCTGAGCCTTCTTCACCTTTTCTCTAATGTACATTCTTTGGGCCTGGCGTAAACTCCCATTGCTTTGTTCAGAATCCTTGTCATTAACAACATCTTTTTTGTGAGACAGGGAAATGTCTCAGGCAGTAACATTATCACTTCTGTCTTGTATATTCAGTTTCTGTGTTTCTGCAACCCAGTACCTTGTTCTTTTTGCTGCAGGTGTGTACAGAAGCATGTGCTTTCAATGGTCTTTGAACAGTAACCAGTAGTATTATCTCTTTACTGTTTTGTTAATTGATTGCTTCATTCAACACATCATTCTAAGATTGACTTTTTGCTCATAGACTACATGAGAAAACTTAAACTGAACATTCATTATATAAGTTTTAACTATGTGGTTGATAACCGTAGTTTATTTTCTAAAATGCCATGCCACACAACTTTAAGCTTTCGAAATTAGCTGCAGTTCATTCCAGGGACTGGGTCATATAGCTAAAATCTGGGTTAGACAAAATGGGGTTAGATCCAAATGTAGGTGTGAAACAAAAGGAATAAAAGATCTGAATCCTCTGAAGAAAACCCTATGGTAGGTCAGTAACATACCTCAACATTACCATTTTTTGGTAAGTATAGTTGTATGGGAAAGACAGCAGAAGGTGATCATCTGGTCAATGTTACCCCTGGTGGCCTTACTGAATTTCTTGACCCAGCCACCAATAAACTTTCAATGTTTGAGACACAGTTTAATAAGTGCATCTGCTTGCCAAATTTCTGCAACCAAAACAGTGCATCATGTACAGTAAAAGGAACTGAATGTCTAAAAACATGAAAAAAACATCCTCTGCAGCTATAGGAGAGCGGGAAGCTTATTCTGTTCAGAAAGGAAAGATTTCTCGTTTCAAGTTCAATCTCTTTAAAATTCTGGACAAAACCAAAAGTCTAGCAGCCAAGTGATGAGAGGACTTCTCTTTGAACAGACTACTAGAAATTATTTTGAAGACTGTTGGTTTTAATGTACTGAAATACAATACTGGAAGTGGAGCTCTGCCTTTCTGACACACTATCAGTGATCATAAACTAGACATGGAAAGAAGCACGTAAAGAGAGCAGAACTGCTTGGTCTTGATAAGCATCAAGAATTCTAATACAATGGCTACATTTTAAGACAAAACGAGAAAGAAAGATTGTTCCTTCATGCCTTGAAAGTTCAGCAAGGTACTTTTCTTCAGAAGATTCCTAAGATGATATACTGTATAACCAAAAGATGAGAGGAAAGACAGCAAAACAAGAATCCTGACTATTGATTCCGTCTAGTGAGATGAATTGAGGCTACAAAAATTAGCACATTTTGTTGATAAAGATTGATCTCCATCTCGCTCATCTGTATCAAGCTTTTGACTCATGTGGAGTTTTTGTCTTTTACTTTAGATAGTGCTGATCTTATTCTTGCAGGATAACTCATTAACAAGAAGAATCTGGGCTCTGTGCTTCATTATAGAGATACTATAGTCCAAATTTTAGCTTTCCAGTAACTGAGTTAAAATAGGAAGAAAGTAGGATTTGTTTATTAAAGTCATAGGAAATAATCTGTTTATGACAAATATGTATAGCAGTCTTTGAGAATAAGAAAAACCTTTTGCACTGAGGTATACCGTGTATCCATATTAAATCAGAACAAACATAATGAAATTAAACTGCAATGCAATTTTAAAACTATACTGAAAAATAAAGTGTAACTGCAAGGATAAGGAAGTACTTGAATGGATCTCCTGGGTGAAGTAGCTTAGTCAGCCAAGTAAGGTGTAAGTAGAGCTAATTTGCATTAAGGTGGCGGATTTGACTGGATGACTCTGAGGTCTCTTTGGACTGTACTTTTCTCTGAGTCATCTCAATTTAAAATTTTTTCTCCCCTTCAAGAGGAAATTGTCGACTGGAGTAATGCTGGAACAACCCAGGAAATGGAAGAAGGTATTTTAATTGGAGAAGTTGATGTGCCATACTTATCTCTTAAAGATGAGGGTGAGAATTACAGTAGTCCTTAGGTGTTAAATGTAATAAAATCGTGATTCTGCTTGTGTGTACATAGATATCACAAGTATAGTAATGTAAATGGAGAAATCTTTCAAACCTAGCCAGCGGAGTTTGGATTGTCTCAGGTTTTTCTGTTGCTTGAAGTTCACATGCAAATAAAGCATCCACTTTAGAAAATCCCTGTAGTATTATTGGTAAATTCAGAAAACTTGTGGACATGAGGATTGAAAGCATAATAGAAATAAATACAAAATAATAATTCTCTGAAACAATACTGATAATAATAGCAAGAGAGCAAGTCACTCCCTTAATTTGTTTAGCACTAATCTTTTTCTTGTGCAATGCACTAGAGAACATTATCTATAGAGAAGTTGTTATGTTAAGATAGTATTTATGCAGGTTGAGAGGTTTCAATAGAATTCTTTATTGTAATATTTTCTAAAATTCAATGCAGATTGAATTTTCTTAGTAGTTGTCCATTGTATGCAGTATACACAAGTCCAAATGAAGACCAGATAGCATCTGCCCTTCTATCAGGCATTCTGATGTTTTCACTGACTTAATGATATTATTGTGAACAGTAGAAACAGTTGGTTTTCTATGTTTCCTGGTGGCTTCAGAGCTACATGCAACTGTAATACTTTCCCTCTAAAAAAGTACCTCATAAATATAAAGATAAGCCTCATAATGCTCTGGTGAGGTAAGCCAGAAGTATTTTCTGCATTTTGTAAGTGGGAGAAGACAAGCTGCGTACCTGGAGATACGGGAACTGGATTTTCTGGGTTTTGATTGTCTTTTGTCATTAGAGGTTTCCTTGGCATTCCACTTGCTTGTATTCTATATATTTTTTCTCTGCAAAAGTGAAACCAGTTGCCCAGTCTCCTGGCATTTAAGAGAGGATGGTATCTTCTCTGTTCAGTGGAGAGATACCAGAGATTGGAGATTGCCATCGGGTCACAGAGAGGCTTACCTTTTCAGGAAGGTAGCTGTACTATTTCCAGTGACAGCTCAGCCATTTGGGCCATTTCACTTCAGAAAGAACAGACAATAATACATTTCTTCTGACTCTATGTAATAGGATGTGTGTGCACCTGTTCACTTCAGAACTGGGAAGTCAGTGCATCGTGGTTGTGCATGAAGTCATTCAGAGCCAGCTGTACATGTTATATCTGGCCTTCTACCCAAGGTGGTTTCTTTTGGAGCCATTGTCTATTTACTTGTTCCCAAGCATCCCAGATTTCAGAATCTTAATACGCAAGCCAACAACACATGCAAACATTATCATAGCTGGGGTTATCTCTGAACCTCACCTAATAAATATTCCCTTTGGAGCCCCTAGGACGCATGCAGCTGCACCAAGTCAATCTGCAGGCCATTCCAAATTCTACACAGTTTGCATGAGCTGGAACAGCTAACTCAAGCTGGGTCTGAGCTTGTCCCAATAACCAAGGTTTAACTGGTTGAACATGAGCTGACTTAACCTAGGCTGGATTTTTGCGGAGACACTGAAGTGTCCTTGCACCAAAAATCCTGGTGTGCTCTCTAGGACCCTGGTTAGCCTGTTTTTTCAATTACTTCCTTACTATCCTACTTAACAGGGTTGACTGTAGTGTGCCAGAAACACTAACACTGCAGAATTGTAGGATCTGCTGGGAAAGAAAGTGGAACAAACCAGAATATACTTTCACCCATTAAGTACTGAATATGTCCTATTCTCTTCTTCTCAAGAGGTACACTGTAAAAATAAAAAAGAGTACAGAAAAGTGCAAAAAAGATTATTAGGATGTGGAACATCTTTTGTATGATGAGATTAATTAGATAGGTATTCATGAGCCTGGAAAAAAGTAAGTGAATGGGACATGATCTAGACATACTGTAAAACTGAATGTTGTGAAGGCAAGGCGAGGATTATTACTCTGTTTCTCGTAACACAGAAACAAAAAAGCATCAGATGGTATTGCTGGACAGGGGTTTTACAATGAATGAAAGGTACTTGTTCCTATGGAATTTTCTTGAAGCTGTGGAAGTCATTGGCATAGGATCTTGAAAAAGCTAAAAAACAGATGCTGCCAAAGCGTGATTCCACAGTTTAGCAAAAAGGTTGACCAGTCAGATCTGTTAAATTAAAGGACACAATTATAACCTTAAATGCAAGCTTCCCCTAAAGTACAGATTTCTGGAATCTGAGAGGGTACAAAAGGCATTATTGTTATGTACATGCTCTGTTCTTATTCCCTCTACATAAACTACTGTCCAATGTCAGACATGATACTGAGCTCAGACAGACTGTTCAATGTACTGAGATTTGGGTTTTTTTAGTGTCTTTGATAAGTATTTTGTGATTTACTGTGAATTAGATGTTCAATTTCCTGCAGTTTTTAAGACTTAAATAAATCTGTAGATGTTGTTTTACAGTTAACACTAACAGTCACTTTCAGTGAAGGCTAGCAACTTGAAAACTGTGAATGATGCCTGTAGACTATGACACCTGTGATGGTTCACATGGGACATCAGAAGAACTGGTGTGGCCAAATGAAAAGAGAATTCTGATATATTGGTATTTGTTTAAACAGAATGGGGTTAATATTCCTCCTTGAAGTTCCTGAACAAAAAATTAGAAAGATTAGGGTCTTTCAACCATTACTAGTCTGTATGGGCTTATTTTGCCTTAAATTTTGTTTTTCTAAGGCCGCAGAAGGAAGATTTGCTGTCATGTGTCTCTTCAACTAAGATTTCCAAAGCATCGCATCCTCTTTCCATCTCTAACTTCTGTATGTGTTATCAGTGCTAAATGATCTGTTAAAATAATTAAGAAATACTTTGGTAGTAATTTTTTTTTAAAAGAAAGGTATTACTTTTCCTTCTGCTGGAAAATATTCACTGTGTTTGCAGCTGTTTTGGTTTTTTCCACACAGAGTTTGTTATGTTATACACTTGCTTTCTACCAGTATACAGTAAACCTGGCAGAGGTATCAGGTGGACAAATATTGAAGTTGTTGCTGAAAAACTGTTGAAGAGATATTTGTGCCATGAAATTTTGTGTCTTGGTATAAGTCGCTGTATTTGAATTTGAATCTCTTGACAAAGGGAAGACTTACTCTCCTTCAAAAGTGCTTGCTAATATATATGTATCATGCATAATCACTCTGGCAAAGGAGAGTTGAAGTAATTTTAGGACACAGGAGTAACAGATTGTCTAATAAGCTATGCTTTTCTTAAAATTTATTCACATTGGACCTAAGTATGTTGGCAGGAATACTGTTGATCCACCGAAAGAAAATGTCTACAACTGAGTCAGCATTAGGAAGTAAATATTGTTTACATTTTAACCCTACCCATGCATATAGGCCTATAGCACCAGGTGCAGGTATTTGTGCAAATGTCTAAGGAATTCACTAAGTCTCTGTCCTGGGTTTCAGTACTGAATGCAAGTCCTGAAAAACAAAGTAACCTTCAAATGAATGGTATTTTCCAAAGAATGTGTTTCACATCAAATGAGGCATGGGCCAGAGGTGTTTGCTCAAAGAATAGGATGGATTCTTTTAGCTTCCCAGTTATTTCTTAATTTCAGTCATTTCTTATAAACCAAAGTCAATAAATTTTAATGGGGTTTTTTTCAGACATAGGTTTGCTTGCTGGCCTAAACTAGGTAGCTTCCTTCCTATTGACAAAAATAGTCAAGGTAACAAAAGATTTGTGATGGTTCTGTAGCACACAAATGTCCTCAGTCTAGAAGGTACTGCACATTTGTTTGTCCCTTTGAACAGACCTCTTAACAGTGGCATGTATAGTCCTGTCATTTTTCATGCTAGTATCCTAGTCATGCTGCCTTTGGGCAGACATAAGAAGTTTATTCAGGCAATTTTAGAAGGAAAATCCAGAGGAGGAAGAGCACCAGATAGCCATGGTGCTTCATACTTAATGGACATTAGTAGTCAAATGGGACAGTCACACTGAAGCTTCCTGCAATATGCAGGAACTGAAGGAATTAATCTTCACTCAGAGGGTGCCTCTGTGCTGGCGTCAGTCACATCAGATCGCACCTGCCTGCCCAGCTGCAGACTAAGAGAAGGACCTTCCTGGTACCTAGCACAACCTGACATTCACAGCAGGTCTAGCGTTGCTAAGATGCCAGCAGCAGCCTGGGCACATGCTGTCAAATAAGAGGGAAATTGGTGGGCAAAGAGGGAGAGATTCAGGATTCTGATTCATGTACATTTTTAAAGACTGATAGATCCTGTCTGCAGAAACTGATCAAGGTTAGGTAACAGAGAAATAAACGTATCAAAGGAATATGCTGGATTTTGTTTGCTTTTCCAGTTTCCTTTTGAGCCCTGGATATGGACACCCATTTTTTCTAAAACCACAGCACAATCTTGAAGTTTTTAAAGTGTGATAATTCTTTGTATTGCAGGGCCCAAGTGCCACCAATCACCAGCTGTTTTGGGGAGTCTCTTCATTAGCATGTAGGGAGTCCCCTCTGAAGGGATCCTCCCTATCAGGTGTGCATATAGTTCACATCATGTGGAAATGTCAGAACACACAAGCTGGATTCATTTCAGCTGAAATGAAGCTAAAACATCAGTTTTGCTGCACACCTTAGCATGTTGTAGACACTAATGGGTCTTCAGACCCTGCAAGCAGTCTAGAGCTAGACCATAACAGAGCTGGAGGTCTTTAGACCCAACTGTTTTGCCCCGCAAACCTGTTCCTATTGTGCTGCACCACTTGCTAATGTAGGTACAGGCTTTATGCTGAAAAAATAATTGTTGTCAGCATGTCCAGTGCAGGCAGTCAAAAATTCTGTTTCAGAGTAATTTTCTTATCCTTACCAGTTTTCCCAAAGTTCACAGATTTTAGTCTTCATGTCCATTTTATGTCCTGAGTTTGGAAGGGTTAGAAATAATGAATATCCTATGTCTGCCTTCCTTCTTGCCATGAGGCATATGTTGTTTTTTTTAAAGTTTCCAGTTAATGGCAAAGAGCAACTCTGAAATACCAAAAACACTGGGAAGCAGAGCTCTTACAGTGGGGTTTCATTTATAATTTTACAGCTGCTGCTGAACTGCTTCAGTGCTGCATGATTGGATGTGACAAGTGCTGGGTGGCTGACAGTCTTCCCAGAGAACATATTGCACTTCAGACAGCAGCTCTTGGGTGTGTGGTAGGAATAGCTCAGTGAAACTGCCTACCTTCTGATAGGTAAGAATTGGATTAGATTACATTAGATTAATTTAGATGATCGTAATGGTCCATATGAATCAGTTTTCTGGCTCGTATGCTCCCAGAATCTCATAAGAGCAGCCAGACGTTTCAGAGGTGTAGGGTTTGCACCTGGATTTAACACCTTCCTCAGCCATGAATCTGTCATCAAACTGCATCTGTCCCTTTGAATGGTTTCCAGTTTTTAGGTTGAGCAACCCCTTAAATGCCATTCTTCTGTGTCTTATCAAACAGTTTTCTCATTTCAAGATGAGGCAGCTTGTATAAAACCATCAGTTGCTCTAAAAAAATCATTCACTTCCCTGTTCTCTGATACAAGCATACAAAATCCTTTAAAATGCCCCTAACCCCAAGAACAACAGTTTCCCTGCTGTTTTAATCTGGTCTGTCCTTGCCACCCAGCACAGTTCCCTCCTTTTAATAAATTTTAATCTAGTTTTTTATATCTATAAAATGCATGTTTACGAAGTTCTTCTTGTTGGATCATAGCTGCTTATTGCTATATATATATATATTTATGTGTGTACATATACAGATGCACA
This sequence comes from Ciconia boyciana, assembly GCF_034638445.1. Classification (NCBI taxonomy): domain Eukaryota; kingdom Metazoa; phylum Chordata; class Aves; order Ciconiiformes; family Ciconiidae; genus Ciconia; species Ciconia boyciana. Next base: position 89,034,182 of record NC_132937.1, read on the forward strand.
GATACATACATGTATGTATGTCATGTATGTATTTATGTGTATATGTATTTAGTTCAAGCATAGTTTACACAGCTTTATACACGTTTACACATAGTTTATATAAGCTAGAACAGCAATTGCAAATAGTAGGAGTGCAGTGATATCAGTGACATATTTCCTTTTGGACACTGATTCACATACATTGTTATGCAATGATAATGATGGTAAACACCATATTTTATGTCTCTATTTTTGACAAGGTCTGCACAGACTTTTTCTTGAAGCTGGGTGTTATTCTTGTTCAAAATTAGAACTTCTTAAAACGAAGAGGCAAATGTGACCTTTTTAAAGGAATGCCATTCTGGAATTATTTTTTGATCAGTAGCAGAGTTTTCTGGATTTTGAACATGGACTATGTACTCTACCAGTACAATACTTGCTACGGATACATCCTATTTTCAACTAATTGAGTACTTAAGTGCTGGTTAGCCTTCTGTGCATATTCATGGATCTTCTTCAACACTGGTTTCATAATATAGGTAACTTGTTTTAACATAGAAATCCTAAGAGCCCCACAAACACTGGTGAAAGCTCATTATTTGCAACAGCTTTGCAGATGAGGGAGGTCAGAAAGGAAACACAGAAATTTATGCATCCTGGTTACATAAAAGAGGTGAATTGTGTTACATGTTATTGAAACTACTAAAGCTTCCAGCAGAAGGTTTGTGAACATATACATGTGTGTGTGTGTGTATATATATAGACATGTATATATTCTAAAACCATAGGTTATCCTTGACTTCATAACCACTGTGATTTGGATCTTTCATCTTCGCTTGGGTCTATTGTGAATAAAGGACAAAGTGTAGTAATAGGTGAAAATATTTATAAAACAGTACATTAAACTTATATCCTTTACCTTCCTACTGTGAAAAGAGAAAGTGCAATCTGAGTGTCATCAAGAATTAGACCCAGTTTGTCCTTTTCCTTGGTCTTGTTTGGAGATTCCATTCAGATATTGATCAGTCTTCACATATCTCTGTGAGTTAGACAAATACAGCATTAGTATCTAATTTTAGCAGTTTAGAATGGAAAGCATGAAGATATATGTTTAAAGATTTATTGATTTTTTTTTTTTCTGTACTGAACCAGATACTGAACCAGGAATAGAGTGAAAAGTTTTGATTCGGTTTGTACTAGATATTATACTGTTTTGTAGTATTTCAGTGATTTTTCCGGGGGGGGGGGCAGTTTGATTTCTTTTTTGTCTGCTTTTGCAAATATAACTGCAAAACCAAGAAGTGTCTGGAATGTTATGCAAAGTTACATGTTTATGCTGGAAAATGTTTATACTTTGTTACAAAGTAGCAGTAATTTGTCTTTGAGCAGTATGGTCTTGCCTGACCATCCACTGGATGGAACTCTGTAGACATGAAAATTAGCTGCACTTCTGTCATTCCTTAATCCCTGTTCGCATACCCTCTAAGGCATATTTCAAACTGCAATCCTGTGCCCAATCTATTAGCCCAAACCAGCTTGTGTTAACTGTGTAGAGACTGTTAGAGGGCAGGGGGGTTTATTACCTGGTGGACAAACAAATGCAGGCAAAGCTTCTTCATTATTTCTTAGTTACACACTTAGGCACCTTCAACACATTTGTTTACAGAAACTTAGTCACTCAGTATTCCAGTGCATTTCCATAGCATGTCAAAGAACCTATGGATCTTATTCATTACATTCAGGATACTTCAATGCAGTAGAGCCAGCTGGAAGAAGAAGAAATACATTAGCATTGAATTAGAGAAGGTTGAAGAGAACAAAATTCCTGACTGCTGTGTTGTAGCTGGCAAGTGTCCTTAATTCAGTGTGAAAATATTTCTGAAAGATTATCCTTGAGGTTTTTGTTTGAATTTGGGTTTCAGCTTAGGATTTTCCTTGTCATGGGCTTCCTCTGCTTCTATATATCATTTTTCCTTAAAACGCTTCAAGTGCTCAGAATTCCTGAGCCTACATTAATCTTACTTTTTTCCCTCCATTTGTTTAGCAATGAGCAGTTTCTGGAAAAAAACGGTTACTGTTTATTACTAGCTTTAGTACAGTAACTCAGGTTTTAAAAGTCATCTGTTGCCATCGCAATCCTTCTTAGTCTTCAAGTATACCCTTTAACTTTCTTTGGTCTATCTGTTCTTTGGTTCTGTGTATGAAAGATGCCCTTTTCATTGTGTACTCTTTCCTTATGTTTCTATGACACAGAATTACAAATTGCCACCTTCTGGTTGTCACCATGCCTCAGTTTGCTGATGCGCTAAGTGGCAGGGTTGGCTCATTCAAGTTCATGAACATATTTTTTGTATTGGAAGTAAGGTATTTTAATGCTTCCAAGTGCTTATATTCATTTTTCCTCCTGGGTTCTTCTCCCTCTTCCCACATGTCATTTTTTAGAGGAGCAGTATCTCAGGTTGGTTTCCTGTAAAACTCATGCTGTGGTTATAGTTTGCTTATAGGTACATGGACATGCTTATAACTAAGCTCATATTTAGTAAGCTTGCTGCATTTGGAGGACCAGGATAATTGTTTTGATTAGTTTCCAAAGTGTTCTATGTGTTTAACATTTAATGGTCCAGAACTGAAATTGCCATTATTCTTTGTAGACAGCAAATTAACTGTAACTTGGTTTACTACAAAACATGAAAGGTAAAAACATAAAATCATAGTAATAAGTGAGATAAGTAATGTGCTGGATTATATTTTTTATGGAAAATGGAACCAGGATGTTGTAAATGGCAGGTAGATGCACCCTGTTAACTTATTGAATGCTGCTTGTTCTTTAACTACAGTTCTTTTTCTTCAGATCTTATTCCTACTGGTAAGTTAGAGGTGTCTTCTATTTAAGAAATTTTTCAGTTAGACTATTCTGAGGGTTTTAAATAGTTAATTATATGTAAGTCAGACTTAGAATTGTATTTTTCTTTGAATCTGAATCAATGTCATCTTGTCTTTCTAAACTGAACCCGAAGATTTTGGACAAAAGCCACATTTACCTCTTGTAAGAGGGCCTTCACAATCTGTAGGACAGTGCTCGGTATTATCATGCAGTTATGTTTGGCTACCATTCTTTCTCTTCCTTCTCTTTGTTAGATTTTCACTAGAGCTGAATGAGGCATCCTTGGCATTGTGAGAACTGCGTGGGCTTTGCTATCCATCAGTCATAATAGCATATATCCTATCAGAAGCCTAGAGTCCCAAGCCAACTAACAAACTTTGCAGTCTGTAGTAGCAGCTCCGGAGAAGAGTTCACTGGGTGTCAGTATGTTTCTTTCTTTCCTTTGGACTCCCATTTGTTTGAGTAACTTACAGTTTTGTTGACAGGTAAGAAATAAAGGCTAGAGTTTAAAATTCTCCCTTAAAAAGGCTCAACACCTATGAGAAGCCCTCTTCATGGGAAAACCCTGTTACTGCACTTAGACCTTTTGCTGCCATTAAAAATTGCATTACAGCAAGTATTGGAAGTGACTATACAAATTTGTGGCGCTGATATTAAAAGCAAAATTTACATTCATACAGACAGTGTTTTTCTAATGGTTTTGTATTGAAAATGTATTTTCTAATCTCTTACTCTTTGAATAATAATAATTGGATTGTCAATATTATAATTTGTTATAGCACTTAACTGGGATTCAGTTCACAGCATGTGCAGTAGACATTAATCCGTTCATGATCGGTTATAAGGCAGAGAATAAAAGAATCCATTATAAAACACCCCTAAAAAAGAAAATTGTCTTCCAACTTCACACTAGAAAATACAATGTGTAAATTCGAGCAAAACAGACAAATTCTGTGTTTTAAGACCTGGAGATTTCACTTTGGAGAGTGCAAAACCAAATACTTTATTTTGTCCCAGTAATTCCTGGCCTGGCATCGGTAGGCAAGTGTTTGAGATATGGCAAGCACAATGACAAACTATATTGACAAATTACAACAGGTCACACTGAGAAAAGGTGTCATTAATACTTTTGTAGTTTTATTTCTGTAGTACTAAACACATTGTTTTGGCTTTGTTTCAGGGATTGATGTGTACAGTGCTGCAACAATTTGGGGTTTTGCCTGGAGTAATGATCTATGTTACTGCGGTTGCTGCCAGAAAGTTACTAATCTGCTCCTGCGAGGTGATCCTGCTGAGGGGTCATGCCAAGGCACAGTTTGACTCATGACCTCCCAAACTCCTCTTAAATGGCAGGTAGCCTGCTCACTCCTCCTCACCTGATTCATTGCCTTTAAAGAAACAGGTGTCCCAATACTGCCAGCTTTATCTTCTGTTTTAATAAACAGACAAACTGTAATCTAGAAAGAATTTTAGTTTATTCTTGTGAAGCCAAAGTTTAAGTTCTTGAATTGTAAAGATCCAGAAGAGAAACGTAAGGTGAGAAAGTGAACATAACTCTTCTTTCTCAGTTTCTTTTACATCCTCAAAATGCATTTGACTGGAATAGTCAAAGGCAACAACTCATCAAGCAGCAGCTCAACTTCTGGTTGCTGTCCTTCAGAGGGAAACCTAGATTAGTCTAGTGCCGGATTAGGGCCGGCAACTTTTACTGCCCTCCACCTCCCATTCTGTCTTGAGCAGCTGCCTGTGACACTACAGTATTGCTCCTCCGGTTCCAAATACATTCAATTTGTCCTTTTAAAAAAACTTAGCTTCCTGATTCTTTCACCCAGTTGCTTTGCTAGCCTTCGTCCTTTATAGCACATTGCTAGAGACAGTTTGATATTTGGCCCAAGGCTGAGGCAGGGTAAATAAGCAGGCATGAACAGTATGTATTCAAAACTACTACTGTACTTTGTGGATCATAACACCGCAGGACAATTCAGGATGACAATGCCCTCAGGAGGTCTCTAGTCCAACCCTTTGCCCAGAGCAGCCTCAGCTGTGCGTCATACCACATTGCTGAGGGCTTTATTCCATGGCAGCTGGAAACCCTCTGCCTGCCTAGGACAGGGCTGCCCTTTGCTCCTGCCCCAATTACATGGGGGCCCCATTGGCCACTTCTTCCCACCAGCTGGACAGCAGCCCTACCCTCATGCATATAGACTTGTCAGCTGCCCCAGTTTGGTGTCACCTGCAAACCTGACAGGGTGCACTTGGCCACCTCCTCAGGTTACAGATAGAGATGTTAAACAGGACATGCCCCAGGACAGACCCTGCGGGACACCACAAGGCACCAGCCTCCAGGCAGATATGATCCCGTGACCGCCACCTCTGACCCCAACTGTCCAACCAGCTATTTACCCACTGGGTGGGGCACCCACCCAGACCCTAACATCCAGCTTGGATACAAGGACATTGTGGAAGAAGTATTGAATGCCTTGCTAAATTCGAGGTAAAATTGTCCACAAATCCTGTCATTTTATCACAGGGGGTAACCAGCTGATTTGGGCATGATTCACCCTTGGTCAAACCACATTGACAGTTCCCCATTACCTTCTTCTCCCTCGTGTTCAGAAATGTGCTTCAAGAGGACCCACTCCATGATTTTCCCAGGGACCAAAGTAAGGCTTGTAGTTACCGGGATGATCCTTTTGGCTTTTATTGACGATAGATGCATCATTTGCTTTGTCCCTATTGTCAGAGATCTCCCCCGATCCCCCAGACCTTTCTTGTCTTGGGACAAGGCACGAGCTGACTTGCAAGCCCATCAGCCAGCTTTCTCAGCACAGCTGGGTGCAGCCCATGAGCTTGTTGAGAGCTTGCAAGTAATCACTGACTCATCCTCCTCTGGTCATTCTCCTTGTTCTTGAATCCCATCCTTAAGCACAGAGAGAGACCTTGTTAATGAATACTGAGACAAAAGGCATTCCCTGTTTAGCCAGGCTCATCTGCCTCCATAGAGGAGCCCCGTGTATCTGAGCTGCACCGTTACACTGAGGACCACCTCCTCCTCCTCCTCTTCCCTGTCCACCTGTACTGAAGGGTTTTTACCTGTCCACTGCTGACCCCAGTTGTGTGAGCTGTCCCACCACATCTTAGTCACTGTGGTTTTGTTTCCCCATCCGTGTGCATTTGTGTGCCTACCTTGGGGTGAGAGCCCTGCCACCCTGCAATACTGTTCCTGAAGTCTCTTTCGATCCCATTGCCCAGCACCCTTTCCTTTCCACCCCATCCATCACCTTTTTACTAGGCTTTGGGTTCTCATCTGTGTTCCCCATTGTTTCTTTAAAAGCTTTTCTCAGTGTGATTTGATCTTTGCACAGAAATTATACATTCCACATTATTAAAACCAAGGAGAGATTTTGGTTTTATATAGTTTCCTCCATCCTACCAGGAGACTACTGGAGATGTTATTCCCCACCTGCAGTCTTGCTTATGGCTTCTGAAGTCATGATGCCACCCTGTATGTACAGCAGCATTAGTTAGATTTTTGGAGGAGATGTTAAATCAGTAGAGGATGAAGCACTGTGAGTAGTTGTTCATAGCTGATAAAGTCTGACAATTATTTCCTGATAACCTTCTGATTCTGTCATATTTTTGTGATGACAATCTTGAAGGTCTCAACCTATCATTGCTGTGTGAATTTCTAATAGGTTCTGTAGATGTCTGTATTTATAATCTCCTGTCTGGAAGTTTGTTTTCATAGTTTAAACTTTCTTTCTTTTTTTTTTTTTTTTTGTGCCTGCTGAAACAGAATATTTATATGTGTAATTTCTTATTAAGAAGTGACATGAATGAGTTTAAGCTCATATGCATTGTCTTAAGGGGTTTATAATTTAAACTGTGGTCATTGCCATCACATTCTCATTTTTTCCATATGTATATATAGCCATGCACAGAGCTTCACTATATAGAAAACCTCATGAACAGAGTTAATTCTCAATTTACAGCCAAGCTGGGGACTAAAGTGTTATTACTAAATCTTTAATCCTGAAGACTTCGACAAGTATGAATTTTAGTGTTTTAATTTCAAAATGACATTTACAGAAGTCCAGTGCTGAGTATTGCCACTAAAAATTTCCAATTTCTTGGGATGTCATATGATTTGTTAGCTAAATCCCCCGCCTTACTCAAAGAATGCCAATATAAAGCATTCTAGTGGCCTAGCTGTCCTTACAAAATTGGCACATTCTGCATGCTTTTGTTTTAGATGAGCCATTTCAGAAAATATTGAACATGTCAGACTTCAGTCAGGTGGCTATTCTCACTAGAGAGTTAGATAACAGCTATATCAAAATGTCTATATCAAAATCTGTGCAGCCTCAGTGGTTTTGGGTACTAACAGAGAGTTTTGAGTGAAAGTTCAAGTTATTTTACAAACAGTCCCAAACTTTTAATTTTCTTTCTGATTTTGATGTTACAGTTGCAGTAAAGGATTGGGAGGAAAGATTTCTAGCTTCCGTTTTAGATTTTACCTGCAATTTCTTCCGTTAAGTCAGGAAAGGAAAGTCCCTTAGTGTTCAATCACTGACACTGCAGATTATACTCAAAATGCTGGAATCAACTTCCAGCTGAAGAAGACATGGCAAGTGATAGTTTTTCAGCAAAGAATGCGCTTTTGTGAGATCACGTGTTTGAGCTCAGCCCCCACACCATCCTACTGACTTGCAGGAACTTTCACCTACATTCACAGTTACACTCACAGTTACAGACAAGACCTGCTTATAAGCTATTTGTGACCTGAAAAAGTTTAACAATCATAATATGAAACAAGAGGGACAGTGTGTTCCTGCCCGTAAGAAGAGTGTAAAGGCTCAACTTTAGAAGAGCGAGATGAAGATGTCTGAAGTTTGTACGAGGTTGTGGATTCTTTCACTCTTATAAACTGAATAAAGTCTACAGAGTAGTTCAAATATAGTTCTGTTACCAACTGAAAAAGTAGCTAGAATTACTTCCAATTCTAATAGTCTGCTGTTTGTTGTCAATTGCTTCATGAATGCAGTAGCTTATTTCAGGCAATAAATTGCTCCCACACTCTTTGCTGTAAGTATTCCTCCAGGTATCCAGTACTCGAACATATTTTTGTGGCCCCATAGGCGATATGATATATTTCTGTTACCTGGCTGGGTGAATACAGCAGCTTCTTGAATCATGCTTCCCATGTGAATTATGAATTGAGAACTTTCCTCCTGCTGTATTTGCAGAAAAGAGCAGTCATTCCTGTTGATAATCATTCCTGTGTGCCAACAGAAATCCGCAGAAAGTGAATACAAATTGTATGAAAACAATGGGACTTATTTTTAAAAAAAGACTGAATAAGAATAATAATTTGAATAATTGAATATTTTTAGTCTTTTCTCCCTCTGGCTCCCTGTGGAATGAGAGATTTATTTATTTAATCTCAGAAGAATGGTGAGGATTCCTTTGTGTAATGTCTGCTAGTACTGTAACAGCTAATGCTAATACTTGTCATTATTGTGTTAGATGAGTTAGCAAAGTTCTTCCTTTCTACAAGCTGTTGTAAACTGTGGCACAGTCATATTCTTCTATGCCTTCCCTTTTATCCTTTTGCCTTCAGTATAGCTAGGTGCTCTAGAGTACTTACATGAAAAATTACGCCCATGCTAAGTGTATAGCGTGGCGGTATGTTATGTGATCATAATGGTGCAGTTCCATTAAATGGGGCAAGGCAGTTTAGTAACCTGGAGCTGCAGAAGGGGCAAACCCCTTCTCAAGCTTCCCCTACCCTACCCCTACCTTTCCAAAACTACCTGCTTTGGGTGCTTACCTTCTGCATCTTCCTACTACCAGCTTTTTCTGGCTCTGCTTCTCATCAGACTCCTTCATAAACTGACACAATTTGCTAATCTACTAGAAAACTAACCCAGCTGGACTTCTCAGCTGAGTTTATTCACCAAAGTTTTTAACAGGGCTCTGCAGAGGAAGGTTGGTGGCGGGGGCACATAGCTGGTAGCATTGGGGAGCAAGAGAGGAAGAAAAGGTAGGAAGTGGAAACTGAACCTTCCCTGTGCAAGTAGCTGTGAGCTGGTAACCAGCTGCTGATCAGCTCTGCGGGTTGGCTGGTACATGCTTGGGGACAACCTGCTGCACCAAGGCCATATCTCTTCCAGTGGAGTGGTCATTACAAAGTGAGTTTACATGGTAACAGGCAAATCACTATGTAAATTTATGTCATGCCGGGACCCAATACCTGTGTTTTGACCTAGTAATATGTCAGCCAGACTTAAACGGCACGATGTCCTCTTAACAGCAGTGTGTGTTCTGTACTTCAAAAGTCAGACAAAATTTCCAATGCTCCTCTGGCCTTTGCTTGGTTCATCCCAGGGTGAGCTGAGGTTATATAATCTCCTGCAAAATAATCATGCAGTGAGGACTGAAATAAAAGAATTAGGTTATGCTGTGATTTATATCTCCCAACAGCCCAGTCTTGGTGTATTAGCTGGAGACAGTGGTCACAAAAAGCACATTTTTCGGATGCTGTAATAAATATCTAGGGCTGACAACATGTTGCCTTCACTTTCCTTGTAGATAATTCTTTCTATGGGAGAACTGAAATCTGAGTGTGTCTCATTTCTTCTATTTTGTTGGTGGTTCTCCTGTGCATTCCTCCTTTCTCTCTATGACCTTTTTGTTTGCATTGTTTTGAAAAGTGAGGAGACACCATGGCTCTGCTTTGTGTTCCACAGGGAATATAAAGGAGCACTATATTTTCTTTTTCTTGTAAACACCTCTTCTTACTTGAAATAAACACCTTTTCTTCTCATTATTTATAGTCCATGGTAAATGCATAAAGCACTTCACAAAACACGTAAGGCAAAATCTCTACAGTTCAAAGAGAACTGTTCTATCTATCTCCAGAGAGTTACAGAAAAGAAACAAAGGTGGTGTTAGGAGTCTAAAGCCCTAATCCTACAGCATTAAGGTTAGTGTGAACTTTGTCATTAATTTAAAAGAGCCAAAAATTAGCTCTAAAGACTTCTTAGAATAAAACTCAGAGAAGAAGTAAAGTAAGTTTTGCTTCTTGTGGTTATCTTAGGAACTGTGTAATAGGATTGCTTGAGAATTAAAATGAATTATGGATGTTAGAATTTTAGCAGACTAGCCTGGACATCACAAATCATATTTCAGGTCCCAGCTTTATCAGAAGTAGTCTGTATAACTTCAAGTGAATTAAAGTCTGCAGCCAGACCTTTAAAATTAACTTGATACCCTGTTTCTGCTAGGCATAAGTTCTCAGTACTTTTGTGAACCAGTCCTAAGAGCTGATTTTTATTAAACCATTTTGCCATCTTAATCTTGCTAAAACACCTTGTGAAATCAGAATGTATGTAGCTAGGTAGAGTTCCTGACAATTCAAACACAGATTTGGGAAGATTTTGAGTAGCACCACAAATGTGGGATCTATGGATAGATATATATAGAATCAAAAAACTAAATGTTTTTCCGTAGATTTTGCACCTGTGTATCTGCATTGAAGATAATTGGATTCATCTAAGATACAGCAAGGGAGATAACTGAAGAGACCTTGAAGAGTTTCAGGCCCTGACTGGATAAAGCCCTGAGCAACCTGGTCTGACCCCACAGCTGAGCCTGCTCTGGACTAGAGGTTGGACTGGAGACCTCCCGTGAGCCCTTTCAATGAAGGGAAAAGAAAAAAGAAAAAAAAAACCACACCAAAATAACTAAATGCTGAAACACAGGTTGATACAGAGGATAGAAAGAACTGAATCTCCAAGCATAACTGTACAAATAGCAATTTCATGACCAACCAGTCAGCCTCACCTCTGTACCTGGTAAGATCATGGAGCAGATCCTCCTGGAAATTACATTGAAGCACATAGAACACAGGAAGGTGATTAGACACAGCCAACATGGCTTCACCGAGAGCATATTGTGTCTGACTAATCTAGTGGACTTCTATGATGGAGTGACTGCATTAGTGGACAGGGGAAGAGCTACAGATGTCATCTACCTAGATTTCTGTAAGGCCTTTGATATAGTTTCCCACAACATTCTTCCCGCTAAATTGGAGAAATGTAAGTTTGATGGATGGACTGTTAGATGGATAAGGACTTGGGCTGGATGGCCACGTCCAAAGAGTCAATGGCTCAATGTCCAAGTGGAAATCAGTAATGAGCGATACCCCTCAAGGGTCCAAACTGGGACCAATACTAGTAATATCTTAATCAATGACATAGTGGGATTCAGTGCACCCTCAGCAAGTTTGCAGATGAAACCAAGCTGAGTGGTGCAGTTGATTCGCTAGAGGGAAGGGATGCCATCCAGAGGAACCCTGACAGGCCTGATGGGTGGGCCCATGTGAACCTCATGAGGTTCAACAAGGCCAAGTGCAATGTTCCTGCACCTGGGTCGGGGCAATCCCCACTATCAATTCAGATTGGGGGATGAACGGGTTGAGAGCAGCCCTGTGGAGAAAGGATAATGGGGGATGAAAAATTGGACATGAGCCAGCAATGTGTGCTTGCAGCCCAGAAAGACGATCATATCCTGGGCTGCATAAAAAGACATGTGGCCAGCAGGTCGAGGGAGGTAAATTCTCCCCCTCTACTCTGCTCTTGTGAGACCTCACCTGGAATTCTGCTCCCAGCTCTGGTGTCCCCAGCACAAGAAAGATGTAGACATGTTGGAACAGGTCCAGAGGAGGACCATGAAAATAAAGATCAGAGGGCTGGAACACCTCTCCTATGAAAAAAAGGCTGAGAGAGTTGGGGTTGTTCAGCCTGGAGAAGAGAAGGCTGCGGGGAGACATACTTGCGGCCTTCCAACTTAAAGGAGGCTTATAAGAAAGATAGAGGGAGACTTTTTACTAAGGCCTGTAGTGACAGGACAAGGGGCAGTGGTTTTAAACTGAAAGAGAAGATTATTAATCTTCCTCTCTTGCAGTAATCTTTACTTACAGTCTGAGATTATTAAATCTGGCTGGACATTAAGACCTGATTTAGGTGCAGCCGACCTGGCAGTATGAACACTCACTGTTGGCTGCTCCTTTCACTCACTCACAAGCTTCTCCCTCACTGCTCCACTTACCGATATTTTGCTTTTCTCCAGTGCCACAATCACCAGGGCTTTTGTCACTCTTCGTTCTTCTGCACTTCTCACTATGCTCTTCAGTCTCTTTCAGAGCCACCATACGTTTTTGCTACAGGTCTGCTAACAGATTTTTTTTCTCATCATACTTATTGAAATAATGTGTATGATGCTGAAGATAAAACATGGTCTCTGAACTCACATCACCCTATTAAATATGTTTTCTGATTTTACACTTGGCAGAAGATCTTAACACATGTTCACCTTCTTCTATTCCAGAGTTTGAACCTTAATGCTGGGGGATGTTGGCTTATTGTTAATGCCCAGCCCAGGCACACTTAGAAAGTTAGTTGAGTTACTTCTGTGTATGCAGTTTCATGCTTTTCCCATGTACTACTTGCTGTAAATCTCTTTTGAACAGAGACGCCTCTCTAACAGAATAGCACGAAACAACCGTGCATCAGGACTGCCTGTTGGTTGTCTTCATTTTTCTCCCTTTGCTCTGCAGGATATTACCAGGGTTCCCATACTTGTTTGAGCTTCTCTCTCCTTGAGGCAGATAGAAAAACTGGGAAAGAAACTGCGGGAGGGTTGCTTTTGCTTTTGGCCTCAGTAACTTCTTAAAGCTTGCTTCAGCTTCTGATTTCATTCTTAGATCTTCAGAAGCAAAACAGCCCCTGGAAGGTGCAAATGGCACTGATTCCTGGAAAGGAACTGTGAGTAAAAACTTGGTCACTGTGAATCTCACTGTTCTTTATACATAAAGAAATATCTTACATTCTTCATGCGTTTTTGAACACCCAAAGACAAGTAAATTCTCTCTATAGGTTAACTAACTCCAGCATGTTTTGAATACATTTATTTGTTCACTGCAATAAATACTGCAGTTCTGATACAAAATCTGGTAAGTACATAGCAATCATTTTACGTAGACCCACATATTTTGTAGAGAATGATATTAGACAGTGTTCTATTGTCTAATATGATGCCAAAGCAGCTTGTTTTAAAAATTATAAAAAGAAATGGAGTCTCTGAATTCTTTTTGCAAGCACACAGAATTCAAACTGTTTTTTTAAAGCTTTTTTTTGCTTCACGTTAAAATGTTTTCAGCAGGGTTTCTTTATTTTGGCATATTGTGGGCTTTCAAGCATAAGTGGAATTCTGCACAGCATCGTAGTTCTGATTTGCATGTCCTGTTAGAGACACTATTCAACTGTAAATTAATTATGGAAAATAATGGAACTCTATAATTAAGATTTGGCAAAAGTAAGTAAGTCTCTGTTCTATTATATTTTAACCTTTTTCTGTATTAAATGAACATGCTTAAAAAAGGGTTTTGTATTTTTCTGTGCCTAAAAATCTGAGTCATTCATATATTGCTAAATAAGCTGCTGAAATGTGTAGTTACATTGTGACTGAAAAATATAACCTTGACTGAAAAGTTAGTCATTCCTTACCTAAGTGTTCTGCTTCATATCACAGTTGATACGAATCAGCAATAGAATGTCAACAGCACTGCTTTATTAGCAATGGAAAGATACCCTTAACTGCGAAGTTGTATCAGTCACTGAGTCTCAGTTCATTTCTGGTTCTTCCAGGCAATGTGGGGAAGCCAGTCTCAGTTTGTAGCCTTGCTACCAAGTAAAAAATATACCACAAAGAGGATGCCTGTGGTTTACCTAAATCATTACAAGTCGATAAAAACACATTTATTTGTCACAGGGAAAACAATGCACAATGATATTTTGTAAAATTAGTTATTATTTTGTTTTAAACATAGATGTCTGAGGTATACAGGCAGTAGTATTAGCTTTTCTGACATAAGGACAGAAAAAACAGCAGCAGCAGCATAAAACCACTTATTTTTACTTATACAAATATTAAGCAGATGGCTTAGGTTATTCTCTGTGATGGTTATGTGCTTTCTGGTTTTGCCATTGTGCAGTGATAAAGAGTACAGCATACACAGCACATAGGTGTACCATCCTGCATTTTCACCCTCTACATGAAGAAAAGAAACTTGTACATAAATTATATTAATAAAATACTCTTCTTAGAAAAATACTTAGTTATGCTTTGGTCTTTAGTCTCAGAAGCATAACTGCATTATTAGAAGTCTATTGTACTCAGGTTTTTTTAAGGAGGCTAAACAAAGAGAAATAAGGGTTTTATAGAAAAGTACTAAACCTACTTATTTATTTTTATAAAAGAATACCAGTTAACAGTTCTTTACTTAAAATTTTGCTTGTGAATCAAGTTGATCATGGTTGCTAAATGTGGTCAGTCTTCTCTATGATCTTTGCATGGGTTCAAATTTTGTCCCTAAGGATTCAGATGTGAAAGATGTGGAGAATACTGGCCCTGTTCCTCCCAAAATGTTTCAAATATCCAAGAAACCCTATTGACTCCTTGCAAGCAAAAGAGGCAGAAGGTATGGTAGCTTTGCAAAATTTCTTGGACATGAAATGGCTGTAATAGGTAATCTCTTCCAGGGTTACAGCTGTGTGTTTTGTTACAGCAATGCAACTAATACACTTAATATTTTTTAAGGGAATCACTACTTTTCTGCATCATGACAGCAGCCACCAAACTCTTCCTTAGACAATGCTTCTTTTTTGCTTTTTCAGTCAGTTCTGATATGGCCATAATATCCAGACTTCCTTAAAATGAAAAGCTTGTTTAGACACCCATTCCTGCCTCCAGTTGTTATTTTTCTGAGGCATGCACCCTCTTAAATATCACCTGTTTTAGCTACTTTTATAGGAAAGAAATCAAATGGCTAAATTCAAAGTGAACATTAACTTGGAATACCATCTGCTATATCTTACATTAAAATGCCTTATTCTGAGCCTAATCATGCAAACTCCTCTTTTAGACTGCTGACTGCATTCCAGAAAAAAAGAAAATGTACTGAAGCTTCAAGTCAATGGAAGCAAATATTCACATGATTTGAAAATAACCTTAGCAAAGCTAAATGACATGAACAAAGATATGTACAGATCAAGGAAATCATATCACTTAAGGAGGAATAGTTCTTAATTTTAGGTTACACAGTGGTCTGTAACTACTCCCTTAGGCCATTACAAAGTAATAAATTCACACTGTGGCTGTTCGCAGTGATGGAGTTCCATGTAATTTCTTAATGACACCAAGTGATTAATACATATTTTATATTCATAATTAAAGTTTATTCAGTGGTTCAGAATAGTTTATATGATTCTACTCACAGTTTGCTATTGCCTTTAAAATGAGCTGTGATGCATTTGCAGGCATATCTTGAGCTTTTTAAACTTGTGACTCACAGTAGAAGATCGTATGAGAAAGAGATTGATGCTCTCAGCTGAACATACACCTTTGCCAGTAAACATAGGCACAAAATAATGATGGTATATAGGTATCTTCCTTCAAAAATTCTAACCTCAATAGCTGCTGCTGTTCTTCAGCAATTGCAGTAATGCCACGGCTATAGCTGGGGGAAGGGGGCGGTAGGGGGACTGTCTCTTTTAGTGCATCTAAAACTTTCTCTCAAAGTTTCTACATTAAATCCTTTCTGATTGAGAGAAAGGAAACAGTTAGAAGCCGTAGAGTACAGATAGGCAGAAGACACATTTTTCAGCGGTCACTTATCCTGGTTGTCAATTCTTAAGTTCACAGTTACTGACTTTAATTCTCCCAGGACCTTATCAACTTTAACTCTCAGTAAATGTGGATCTTTATGCCTTTTTTTTCCTTTCTTAAGAAAACCTGTTGGTTTTGTCATATCTCTTAAATAATAATAATACTTAAAGCAAAAAACAAACCAGTGTCAAACTTAACAAAAATCTTCTTGAAAATATTGTGTCCTTTGTGTATAAAAAGGGAGAAAAGATCAAACGTTTTCTCTGCACATTTAGAGACAAGTCATCTTTATTTATTTCACTGAGGATTTTCTCCCCTTTTCACTAAATCAAATTTTTGTGGAGATGAAATGCTTTGTTGAGTACAAGATACTAGGAAAAAGTAAATAAATGAATGCAGTATTCCAACTGATACCTCCTTGGTTGCTAATCTATCTGAGAAAGTTTTTATAGATTCTATTTTTCCAATGAAATCTATGCAGATTTTTTTTAACTGTGAAATGCTATAGACTAGGGGCCCAGCATGCTCACATTCTTCATATATAGAGCTCTTGCACTGAAATCGCAACATGGTTAGCATATGAGCAAAACTAAGATGTTTACAAGTTTGTATTTATGAAGAGTTTGAAAAGAGGGGCATTCATTTGTACTATTACCCTTTTTCTTGGATTTGAAAATTTCAATAGTGATTACTAGATCTTTTTCTAATAAACATCATGAAAGCTAAATATTCTTTTCAAAATTGAACCTTTGCAGTTATATACTGTAAAATATGCATTTCTGTGGAGAACCTTTGGAAATGTTAATCCTTGCTCAAATGCCATGGTTGTGAATTTTTAAATAGGGAACAATTTTTGTCAGACCAGAATCATTCTTTCTTGAAAAAATTAAAATATGTCAATCCATTATTATCCTAAGCTTTCCATTCTAAAATTTAAATTAAATACTTAAACACCCACTTTCATTGGAATCAAAATGCTTTCATTCACTGAATTAAAATGAAAGTTTCTTTTGACTTACAATGCGTTAGTCTGTATTTCTCACCATGAGTGCAATGCCTTATAAGAGATGCAAATCCAGTTCTGATTCGATTGCATTCCAGAAGTGAACAGACTACTCTGGATTAGACTTGCCTTAGTATAAATTTGTTTCATTATGAGAGTTAAGTAACTGCAAATATTTAATAGAGGACAGTCAAATATTTTGCCCATTGAAAAGAACACGAGATAGGATCAATACACAGTACAGTGTTTAAAGAATAAAGATTTAATTTTAATTTAGCACTGACAGATGATATTGATAACCTGGAAGGTAACACACTTTTCTGGTAAAAGTTCCATCTTTTTGTTTTGATTAGAAATGTTCAAACAACAAAGGAGCCATCAAATTTCCTGATAGACTTTTTGGCACATATATTTTTTTTTTAATTTTGAGAAGGCATGTTTGGGGTTAAAAAAAAAAAATTTTTCAGTTCTAGTAAAGAATAGTAACCTTAAGCTACCATCCAGTTCATTCAGTTTCTCTTAGTTGCTGATACATTTGGATAAAACTTTCATCTGCTTCCTAACCATTTTTCAATAGGTCATGCTTATCTTCTGCATTTTCTTTTCTTCCATAAAGGTTGGAAGAAAGCAGCCAGTTTAGCTATAGAGTTGCAGCCCATCAAACTTCGTATTGCAACAAGCAGTTCAAAAGTCATAGTGGGTATCATCTCTGCAGTAACACAAGATCTATAACATGCAAATCTTTTCCTATACCAGTCAGTGTCATTGAAAGTCTACAAATCTGTCTCAGATTGTGAGCTCAATTTCATAGTCTTGAATTCATAGCCTACATTTGTCTTTCCAAGGTCAGGGAGAGTAATTGTGGATTTGATGTAGTGATTCTGTTTCCTCTGGGCTTGAAAACTATAGTTTTTTCCAGATCTGTTCAGTGTGTCTATTTAATTTGTAGGGTCAAAGGGACTTTGAGCAATTATAACAAAGACTATAATTGCTGAGAATTTACTGAAAATAAGGGATGAAAAAGTTCTCAAGTAGATAATCCCTAATAGAAATTATGTTAGTATTAAAAAAGACTGGAGGAGGAGGTCTCAGATGAGCATCAAATAGAAACTTCAGCATCCCATTTTAGTATTTGAGTCCAGTAGAATCAGCCATGTGTTCATGCTGGCTTATACTAAAGGTAATGGACGTAAGCTCAAGGAATCCACAGTATGCGCTGCAGAGATGAATAAAATTGACCTGAACCTGTGGCAGTCTCTTGCAGGAACATGAGGGGTGTTCACACCATAATCACCAGGGAATTTGCAGGAACTGTATTATTGTAAACGCAGTAGGGATATGAATGGGATCTCTGTATTTCCCAAATGGAAATTGCCTCTCCTAATACAGCACCTGGGGCACTGGTAAGTGGTAGAGATTCCAGAGGAATTAGCTCAAGCCCCGTGTACCTACAGTAATAAGTCAGTCAACTCGAAAGTGACTCTGACTGAAGCCTTTCCATCCCTGTATCATGATTCCCATGACTTCTTTATCTGACAAGACAGTAGAGAATATCTGCATCCAGATTGGCTTTGCTGGGAGTTTTTAAGTCCAGGAAAAATGTGGCTGTCTTGTTTCCCAAACTGAGTTCACTCCTCAGACAATATTTGTTGCTGCCTTTGCCCTGTGCTGCAGATAGTAAGCACATCCATGGTGCAAAATTACATGAAAGGCTTCAGTCTACATAATTCCACACTTTTAGGCTATTGGCTGCAATAAAATATGTTTCTGTGGCAAAAGAAATTAAAAGATGAAGTATAAGCTCAGCTGGAATTGGTGGGAGTTCTTCTCCGAGGTCTTCAGTGGGTCCAAAATTTCATAATAGGTATTCAAAACCCTGTGAAAGAACTTCAGTTTTTTAAGAAGTTGAACTGCATATATGTAGAAATCATGGGGGAAGAGTTTATGATCTGCTTTATCTATATTTATAGTGTGAGCTTTTAACCTTTATGAAGATAAGAAAAGGGTTTGTAAAAGCCACTCAGGGAAATGAGTTCCATTTGTTTGGGCAGTTACAGTTTGTTCTCTGAAATAATATGCTTTAAATAGCCTCAATATGTTTTTGGAATGTCTGAAATGAAGAACAATAATTGGAAGAATAAATCACTAGTCCAGATGTTATCAATGGTGTTGGGTCAAAATTTTTTATGTTCTTGGAGTATTTATCAGCTGAATTAAAACATATTATATTTCATCCAAAATATCAACTCAGCATCTCAGTAATATCTCAAATACTATTCAGGTAGAAAACATTTCTAATTCATAGTATGTTAGCTTTTAAAATAATGTAATTTCTATATGGATATACTAAACTCAAACTACACACACTATGCTCGCAAACACAGACTACTTTAAGTGTATATTTTATCTTTCAGTTTCATATGCCCAGATGGTAATCTGTTTGCTTTGGGGTGAATTCATGAAATGAAGCATCTGGAGTTTAGAGTGTTTTGATTTGCTTCACTAGCTGCACCAAGCTCTGACTACATAACAAAATATTTGCTGCTAGAGCTCTTATCCTGAAAGTAATGTTGCCAAAGGGTAAGGAAAGCATAAATGTATTGGTACTCTTTTCCAGACTACAATTCTGCTAAGATTACTACAAACCTTAAGGGCAAGAGCTCAGTTTCCCAATCTGAAGACGAATGTTGTGTTTTATAAACACAGTCCTCTAAAATGAATCAGGTCCGCACTTGAATCATCCATCAAGTTACAACTCCAAGGTCAAATAACATTTTGCTTTAGTGTAAGAACATTCATGTAAAGTTGATTTAGTTATAGTGACAGTTCTATATTCTCTTTTAAATTGCTAAAAGATATCAATTACATTATGGGTAGATTACAGCTATAAAATGAAGTACTTTTTATGTATGCATGCTGGAGAGCTGCCTTATTTTATAGGTGTAACTTTTTAAATTCATGCACTTGTTTCTGTATATGACTATGAATCAGGAGAAATCCTGGCTGTGGAAGAGGAGGAGGAGATCTCAGAGGCAGCTCAAATTTGTTTCAGAGTATGCCAGAGAAACAGTAAGCAAAGTAATTCCTTGATTGGTTCTTCCTTCTTTGGTAATCCCCACAGATTTTACCAGCACTTTGTGATATCGTTAGGCCATACCACTGGCACTGAAATTGCTCTGTGTATCCCTGGCTAAAGCAAATAGCATCCATGGAAGCATGACACATATTTCTTACTCTTTCTCTGACCTAGAAGAGACACAGGGCCACTCTGAGTAACAAATAAAAGATTAAACATGCTTACCCACAAAAGCTAACGAACAGTAGCTTAACTGTAGGATTTGCTGTCTCACACTGATTGTTGTTACTATGTACTAGGCCTAGTTTTAGGTGGTGTTGAAACTACACATACCTTTTTTTTTGTCATGAACTTGTCCTTAAGTTCTGAGAGTAAGTTATCCTTGTTTTTGAATGGCACAAAACTAAATATTCATTCTTCTGCAAGAAATTAGCATTACATCATGGAAAGCAATGTTGCTATTGTAAATAATAGAGGCAGGCAAACTACAGAGGTGGAAGGCACCTGAAAAGCAAAGATTATGGGCACCTGCAGAAAATACAAGTGTACTATTGGATTTACACTCAAATAAATGCATGTTTTCTTAATCCCTGTTCTCGTAACTTCTCATCTCTTGTTGTCTCAGCACATATCTGACTGAAATGGAAAATATTCCTGAAAATAGGTCTTAGTCCTTCACTTCTTCTCATGACAAATCCTATTTGCTGAGCTGACGAGAAAAGATTATAAAATGGACTGTCGCGACAGTTTAATATCACATCACGTAATTTCATTAATTCCTTTTTTTTCTGTCAAAGAGTGATTTATTTGAACTATCATACAGCAAAATAAAGCTGTCTGTCACACTTCATATGAATGAAACCCACAATTAATAGTGATGATTCAATGTTAAATGGTGCAAGTGAGTACTGGGCATTCTAGGTGTTCATGTTGTGTTTGTCCAGTTCAGCGTGACATGTTTAAGCTGTGTCCCTAACTCTGTTTTGCACTGGCAATTTTGAGTTGTTATCTAATGTAGTTTTGTCAAGTCTTTGGTTCATAAAAGACTGTGTGTCTTCCCAATATCCATGATAAAAAGAGACGATTTCTCATGAAAACAAGTTGATGTAGTAATTTCAGCTATTGTAACCATTTACTCCTAAGTGCCTCCAAAATTTTAAACAAAATTAAATCAAGAGTTGTTCCCAGAACACTGGTCCACCATGAGGTGTTTCACAACTGTAAGTGAACCTATCTGAGCCATGTGGTAGTGTCACAGATTATCAGAAGTGAGTTGATGATGCAGTTAATGGCAAGAAATATTCAGAACATTTGTCTGTCATTAGGCAATTCTTAATAGCTGAAATTCTGCTAATGTGTAACACACCAAACAGTATTTCACCCACCATGCAAGGAAGTGGGAGGAGATGGCTGAGAGATTTGAGTAGGAGGTATATGTCAATATTAGTTACCTTTATGTCTGGAATGGCATAGATGAAATAAAAACCTGCAGACGATACCTATATACCATAAACAAGCCATAAACAACACTGCTTTCTGCTTTTCCAGATATATGTAGTTTGATTTTGGTAGAGGGCTGTAAACCTGGATAGTACTTGGGCGGTATGTAGACAAATGAAACTAACAATTATGTAGTCTTTATGGAGGAATCTTTTTGGTGTCAGAGAGTAAACACTGAAAGGAGAGAGACATGATTATGATTTCTTCAGGTGATGCTTTGACATTTATCCTGGATTCCAGTATTTTTGCTTTCATTTCTTGGTAATTTTAATTTTGCCTTTTTTTTGTGGCATTTTGATAAAGAGTGACCAATTATTGTGACTTTTATTGAAAAAATGAGCAAATTTTTGAGAGCCATAAGAAATAAATGTTTTGAAGGACTGATTTTACAAAGACCATAAGCTTCTTCACATCGCTTTTGTCTACAATAGTTCTTAAACATTAAACTTAGTCAGCATTCATTCTAATTGAAGTTTATATGATGACAAAAAATGAAAAGAATGACAGAATTTAATTCTCTTATTGCAGAATGCCTCAGTATCCATTTTTTTTACTTTCAGCAAAAGCATCAATGAATGTGTACAGGCTTTGTGCAAAGCAAATGAGATAGTATATGCTTTGGCTTCAGAAATCTGAAATTTATTAGTTTTCAAAAATCTCATACATAATTATTAAAGTACAAATTGTAGTAACTGAAGTTCGTATAACTCCTGAGGACATTTTAAAAGGGAAATTTGAACATTTTTTTTCGGCCTTCTCATGGTTTTAAACCTGAAAATACTGCTTCGGTTCACTTTTGATCACTTGTGATACCTGAAATAAAGTCATGTGAGATGTATATTTTAGGTCAGACGATAAAATAAGAACCCAAGCCTATATCCAATTTTTATTGTTAAAATATTAGAAATTATTGAAAAGATCATGAAAGGTAGATCTAATGGGTCTTCAAGAGTATATATAACCCACTCCTCTCCCCCAGTGCTGCCTCTAACTGTATGTATGTCATTTCTGACAGATGTTTATCTAAGTTTCGTAATGACGGAAGTAACACAGGTTCCACAACTGCCATAGACATTACATTTCAGTGCTAAACTTTCCTTAAAATTAGAAAGCGTTTTTTTTCCAGAGGAAGTTTAATCTCTTTTCCTGCAATTTAAACTCAGTACTTTCAGTTGTGTCAACTTTAACATCTGTTTTTTCTATTTCCAGTATTTTCTTGTGCAGGATCTGAAATGCTAAAATGCAATTACATGTCTACAGAGCATAGTATGCCCTGTAACTCCAAATAGGAAGCAGTGGACATTTCAGTGCAATGCCTGCTCTCACAAAGCTACATTTCCACTGTGTCGCTCTGAAACTCCTCTTAGCTGGGGAGAATGGAATGAAGTTGGGAGAAGAAATAGGTGCCTGTGGGTTACCGTGATCTGGCACAACTTAGCAACTCTGCTAAGACCAGTGAAGTTTTGGGATGTTTTGCTACATATTCATAAAGCTGACTCTCAAAGGCTATGTTTGCAGACCTCCATGTGCAGCAGATTTTTTTAATTAATTCCTTCAATACCAAGTCTCTGAGATATGCTTTCAGAGAAAGTGTGAGATCTGTGTCCAACGTTTACTTTTTTGTTAGCTAGTTCATTTAGGTTTTTAAAAAACTGACTCTAAGCTTAATATGCATTGCAAGCAATATAACACATATATTGAAAAAAAAAACATTGCCTGCCTTAGGCTTATATGGAAATTTTTATTTGTTCAATTCGTTAATGCTTGACAAGAAACATACATTTTAAGATAATGTTTTGAACTATGACAGATTTACGAAACAAACTACGGTTGTCCTCAGTGCATCTTGGGTAACATCTCTTTGGAAATCTGTAAAAAAAAAATCAGTGATTTAATTTGAGGAAAAATATGACCACTAGCCTTACAAAATTCTATTGTCTAAAGAATTTCATTATTTTATGCCTGAAACCCTACTGTAACTTATATATAAAACTAATTAATTATGGTGTCAAGATATAGATCTGGAGGAACTTTATTATTATTATTAGAATTTTGAAACCTTTTTAAAATCTGAAATATTTATTGTTTGACAGTTAAAGCAGTCAGCTTTTTGGTTGTGTTGCATCTCAACATTTTAGCTCTGTGGCCTTTAATGTTTTCAATATTTTAGAATATGTAGGTCACATAACTTATTTTCATGATGCTCATGTTTATTGTGTGCTTTTAGGGCAAAACTATCTTAATTCATTTTGCATGTATGGCATGTGGCTCAAAAAATTCAGCTGAAATCTCTGTAATATCTTCAGGCTGTCTCTGTGTAGTGTGCTTTGGTGACTTCTAGTTTTGATGACTTCTTGTTTTGATATTGTGATACTCTCAGCATTATTTTTGTGACAGTTGTCCTCTTCCTAAAGCAACATCCTGACTGAGATTGCACTTAAGCTGTTTCAATAGACAAATTTCGATAAAGTATTCTATAGGTACCAAAGGGGGGTTCCCACAAATGATTTTTTCTTCCAAAAAGTTGACAATGATCAGCATCTGGGGGAAAAAAGTTCTGTGTTTTCCCTGCACAATCCGTGAATGAAATGCATCTTTTTGTTTATTTTGGACTTTTATTCTGCTGGATTTTGTGTAGTTCCCACTGGTTCTTGTAGTGGGCACCATCTGTGGCACTAAAGATTTTGTAGAAAATTGTGGTAGCCCGTCCCCTCTCCTTTGTCTCTCAGTATTTTCCATTTTTTCCTCTCTTCCATTCACAATAATTCTTATTATTCAGGTTTGCTTTCTTGACTACTAAGCTGATGTCCTCGCAGACCTGCTTTCTAAGACTCCCAAATCTTAATTCTGAGGAGTGGTGATGATATCAGAACACACTACTTTTTATCTAATGCAAGTGCTTTTTTTCCATGTATATCTCTGTACATGCAGTGACACTGATTTTTCTCTACCATTTCCACACCTAGTAAGCATGTGCAGTTCTCCAGCATCAGCTTGGCACCACATAAAGAGCAGCGTGGGGCCAAGGGCAGCTTGTTGTAAGATGAGACACCAGTGTTATCCTGCTACCGGGGAAACTGATTAGTTCCTCTGTTTCTCACCTTTTAGGCAATAACTTATCTCTGTAAGGACCTCTTCCTTGTCCCAGAGAAACTTAGTTTCTCTAATAGCCTTTTGTGTTTCTCTAATAGCCTGGTTGGATTCCCATGGGGATCTGTCATAACAACAAACCTCTAGTCCTCTAATACCACTTGGGTTTTGCCCTCAGAAATAATGAAATAATGAGATGGAGATGTTATCAACATTGGGGAGTTTGATTCTTGAGCTTGTCCAATAGAGAAGATTTTAATGTTGATACTCCATTGTACTGCTGCATTTTGGGGAGGACAGAAATCTGATTATTTAAATATATTTCAAGGTTAGTTAGAATATAAAGCACAGTTCAGAGTTAAATTCTCTTGGCCTCCAAAGCCTCATGCTCATCTTATTTTAAGTCTGCTATGTGTGCAACCAACGGTGAAGGGAAATGGCTACAATACTTAAAATATTTCTCTTTTGTTTCATCATAAAAGAAATGAAACATATTTTGAGAGACATGGTGGATTTGCTTATTTGTATGGGGGTTTTTAATTCTCATTTTATTCTGTATTAAGGCTGAGAAGAATTCAAAATAACAAAAGGCAAGATTTAAAAATAGTTACAATTCCCCCTAGGAAGTGAAAAACCTGGAAAAAAAAAATATTGCCATTAGTTCAAATAAAGTTTCTCCCCTTCTCCATTAAAATCACAAGATAAGTTAGCTTTGAACCTATTACTTTAACCTACACAGCAGAGAAAGCAAAGCATGCTCTTTATTTAACTTAATACTACATAACACATTTAGGTATTCAATATAGTTTAGAAACCTTTCACATTACAGTAGAATATATATTTAGACTTCAAAACACTCTTCCAGTATGGTGTGAAAAAACTGCTGCTTCTGTGGGAAAGCACTATGGAAAGATTGCTGTTCTGAAAATAGCACTGTTTTCTTTTGTAGGAAGATACCTTGTCATTGAAACAAATAAAAAAGTCCAGTAATAATGAAGTAACATATTGCAATGGTGGAACAACTTGCTTACCCTTTGCCCTCTTGAGCTGGCCTAATCAGTATAACAGCACATGCATTGAATTACCAAATATTTGCTCCTATCAGAGCAGAATTTTCCTGTTGTAACCTTCACCACAGAACAGCACTGAAATACTATGCTTCTTTGACTTAACCTCATAATGTTGGCTTTAGCCCAGTGACAGTATTGCTTGTTAGGGGTAGACAATTCTGTCTGTCTTAATGAAGAATTGCCAGGAGGTTGTAGAGAAACTGTGGTGGGTTGACCTTAGCTGGCTGCCAGACCCCCACCCAGCTGCTCTCTCACTGCCCCTCCTCAGAAGGACAGGAGGGGAAAATAGGGTGAAAAAACTCATGGGTCAAGATAAGGACCAGGATATCACTTACCAATTATTGTCACGGGCAAAACAGACTCAATTTAGAGAAGATTAAATTAATTTATTGCCAATTAAAAATAGAGTAGGGTGGTAAGAAACAAATAATACAAAACTAAAACCACTTTCCCCTCACCCCCCCATCTTCCCATTCTCAACTTCACTACTCCATGCCCAACTTTTCCACCTTCAGAGTTATATTCAGAAATAAGTTGTTTTACAGTTGCTAAGTGTTTTGACATTTCTTATGATTTCATCTAGATAAGGCATTTTCAATCTAGTTAGAGATCAGGAATAAAGAACATAAGCTAAAAGTTAAATAAACTGTCTAGAAATGAATTCTGCCTGTTAATAGAACACCTTTTTTGTCATTCTAATGCATTCAGGCAATGACTGAATTTGGCTTCTAGTGGCTTTTTCTTCCTGCTTTCTTTTATTGCTTGTTATTTCCATTTCTTCAAATAATAGTTTGACCTCTTTATTAATAGAAGATAGTATTTGACTTTAAAAATATTTCACTCAGTCTCTGTCTCTGGTAGATACAAAGATAACAGCTGTACAGTCAGGTTTGGGCATGAATGTGAGTTTCCATAAAGAGGAAAATATTTAATTTTCTGAATGTCTGAAGAGGTGTTCAGATTTCAGCAAAAAGTTGGAGAATTTAAGTTTTTATTCCACGGCAATTGTTCAAAAAAATTCTGAGGCAAACTTTCTGCCCATACCTGTTAATCTCCTCACCTAAGCAACATGGGAAGGTTTTTTGTTTGCTTTTTTTTTTGGTCATACTAACAGCTCATATAGAGCAACAGAAAGCCAAGCAAATTGCATAAAGGAGCCCCAGAAGCCCAAGAGATGGATTTCTAGAGAATCTGCTGAATCACTCCACTCCTTCAAAATAATCATTTTGAGGGGAAAATATTTTCAGCTAGGTCCCATTGTGACCCTGCATTACAAAAAAAAAAAAAAAAAAGAATAGCGTATAAAATTTTTATTTTCACAAAGTAAGCTAGCTGAAAATTATTTGCTAGGGAGATAATAGTGAATCGATGCAAATCTCATCTGCATGAGATGAGCCAAAACTACTGCTTTGGTGAATGAGCAAACCGACTTCTCTAGGGAAGCAGCTTTGTTTAGTGGAGACAGTCCTGCCTGGAGTGCTAGCAGCTCTTTGCTACCTTCCAAGACTCCTTCTGCAAACTGCATAAATTCCTTATGTTACAGATTGTCTCTGAAGTTCAGCTGTTGGTCCCTTTACCTTGTGCATATAGTATAATATAAATCATATAGTACAATATAAATCATATAGATCAAGCATATAGTATAATATAAAATTATTTAATTAACTCGCGTAGTTGTATACCACATAAAAAGTTAGTTGAATGAGAATTAGATAAAACATTATATTTCACCATGAAATTTGTATTTACTTACAATACCTGATCTGTTGCGTAACTGCAGTGTTATATTTATGTAATAGTGCTCCTATTACATTACTTAAAGATTTTTAAGTAATATTTTTCTTTCTTTTTTATATGCTATTTTTCAGTTTTCAGAATAATCTCTGTCAGAGCATAATGTGCTTTATGTAGAGGTGCAGGGTCTTCTTTTTCAGGCATTGTGAAAGGTCTTGGAAAAGTCATTTCTATATGGCAGGAAGACAAAGAATTCTGTTCTCTTGGTTCGTCTTTCTGAAAAGCTTAGGGGAACATGTTGATCAAAAGAGTTCATGGCAGTTTTTTCAGATTAATTTTGAAATAGCACAGTCATTACTAGTCTTTGGTATCAATGTAGTTCTGGGTTATTGTATAAACTATAGTTCCTTTGCTCTATCAGGGATTATTCTCGTCCTGAGAAACATACGAGTCAGAAATTTTCTTAACTCTGCCTTCACGGTTGAAGACAGTTGTTTTTTCGTATGTCCCATTAAAATAAATGGAAAGTTAAGATTTTAATTCAATATGGCAAGAGGATACAGTTCTAAAAACCACCTTTCTTGCTGTAGAGTTGGACATATGGGTGGAGAGAGCTGTGGAGGTGCCAAATTCCATCACCAGCAGAGACAAGTAGCTAATCCTACTGTTGAAAAGATTTTTTTTTTCTTTGTCTCCATTCTGAGTTTAATGTTTTGTCAGTTTCATCTTCCGATCCTTTAGTAAATGGCTTTCTAAGCTACTGTAGGCAACACAGTTGCCTGGTCCCCATGAGTGCCAGCGAGTGCACACTATTATTTGATATTATTAGAAGCTTTCACTTGCCTCTAACCCTATTTACCTCAGCAGAGGCATTTAGGCTCTGACAATCCTTTCTGTTCCTTTTTGGATAGGAGCTAAATATGATTCTAAAACATCTCAAGGAATTTCACTAAAAACATCACTATTTCAAAAAGCTCAGTACAACCAACAAGTCTAAATATATCTTCCTCTTCTTTTCTAGTAAGCGAGCAGTGGAGCTGGAAAACTTGTCAGCAAACTCTTTGTCTTTCCTGCTTGTATCCATGGAGCCTGGATTTTGCAAGGTAAATGTTCCATTTTAATTGACTATAATTTTATACTATTATAGTTTCCAATTACTAAAATGACCTTATAATACCTCTAGGTTTTGAAGAAAATACTCTTGCTTAGTGTTTCATCTACACTTTTAACAGTGAATTGTATTAGAATACTCTTATAACTTAAATCCAATGAGTTGCTTTGGATTCATTAACAAGCACACCTC
Organism: Ciconia boyciana; assembly: GCF_034638445.1. Classification (NCBI taxonomy): domain Eukaryota; kingdom Metazoa; phylum Chordata; class Aves; order Ciconiiformes; family Ciconiidae; genus Ciconia; species Ciconia boyciana. Next base: position 89,062,550 of record NC_132937.1, read on the forward strand.
CCTTTCAGGAAGAAAGGAAAAGGATGCCAATTTCTAGGTTATTTGTGAGTTTCTGGGTTATTGCTCCTATATTTCCATCAATCTGACTGAAAGAACAATTAAGCTGAGCCTGAAGATTTAAATCTGAATGTGAATGCATTTATTATGTCAAGATGTATTCTCTGTATTCTGTATTTATTGGTGATTTTGTGTTTATTGGTGATTTTATTAGAAGAGAGACTGAAGGTGATTCTTCAGATGTACCTGGCTATGTTTGACGATCTCTATTGCTGTACAGTTTTTAAAATGAGAGGTTCTTATTCGTGCTCTTAAACATAGTTCTTAATAGTGATATTTGAAAGGTAGTCTAGTTAAATATTTGGAAAATTTAGTTTTCTAGCATTTAAAAATACCCCAGGGAAACTAGCTTGTTTTGATAATTAATTTTGTTACCATGCAAGACTGCTGGTTCTGCCAAGAAAAACATGTCCCTGAATACCTTCCTCAGCTTTGGTTAAGGGTCTAGGCTTAATATTACTCTCTTTCCTTTGAGACTTTGTTCCACCCCTGAATTTTATCTTTGAAGTTGTCTTAGTTGTCTGTAGGAAAGAGCATTCCTCTCTGAATCTTTCTGCCATTGAAACTAGCTCTTTTACACATGGTGAAAAAAAGGTTTTCAAAAGCTTTTTTATTATATATTATAAAGAACTGAACCAGAAGCTATGCAAAAGCTGCTCCAAATTCATGCTTTTAAATGGAGTGCTGAGCAGAAGAATTACCCCCTCTCAACAGAAGTGCCACTTTGAGCTGTATATTCAAGGTGGAAAATTGACCCTTTTGAAAAATAAAATCAGCAGCCTTCCCGACACCTAAAACGGGGGAGTGAATATTCTGTGCTTCAGCATTTATTTAACAAGCTGAACCCCAAGGCTGTGCATTTTAATGTATTGTATTTCTTTAGTAGGGAGAGAAAAAAAGGTGAATCAGCCTTTGCTGTGAGTGAAACCCTGCTACGAGGTGTAGGTGGTGACTGTAAAAAGAAAAGCAGCAGCATTTCCTTCTAGGCACCTTCTGAGGATGGAAGCCATTTGTAAATACTGAAAAAGGCTTGCCATTTTTACCAGCTGTCTTTCATCTGCTAGAAACAGTAGAAAAATTCCAGTTGTGAGGAAGAGCCCAAACACAATGATTTTCCATGCAGATGGTTAGGCACTGGACAATCAGACTTGCCAGAAAAGTGTGGGTGACGTTGCGTTTCAAAGAGGTGCTGGTGCAGCTCCCCAGATTTCGTGTTGTATTACATAGGCCTCATCTATCTTGAGCTTGCAAATCCAGCAGAAGCGGAGAAAGCCCTAGCAATCAGCAGTCTGATGGCTAAAGCCATAATTTTACAAGAGCTTAAACACAATTTTCATTATTACGTTGCTTTGTGTTTAATGAAAATTTAAGTATGTACTTAACACTTGCAGAATTGGGATATATTTGGCTCAATGGCAGTTAAAGAAGTGACAGTGAAGACAATGAGTAAAATTTCCAAAGCATCTATACATGACATAGCAGCAGGCACATGCTGGTCTTTCTCCATCATATACGATAGCTTGGTATCTTATGCAAGATAACAGTCACAAAAAATAATATGTTTTAAAACACAATTGACAAAGAACATTTAATTTTTTTCTTAAAACCTAGTATTATGACTTTTTATCCAAAATGACCAGTTCTGACTTACTGGGCTTCCTTTGGCTGTAGGTGTAGTTAAATCTGAATGTGCTATTGATTCTAGTGAGTTACGTGTAATTTTTGGCTTTGACATTTCAATAGCAAAACATCAATATTCAATTTGGAGTTAGCAATAAGTCACTGCCAGTGAGAACAGACTAATACGTCTTTATGATGATGATCTTCTGTGGGGTAATGAGATGTTTTTAATCAGCCAAAAGGGTAGGTTCAGAGTTGCAATTTGATCATTCTATTTTTAAACAGGTTTGGGGAATTGTTGTGAAGTAAATTGTCTTTCATTCTGTCTTTTGTCTTCCTCCTTCTCAAAAGATTTATTGCCACCTATTTAACTTGTTTTCCTAACATTCTTGTGATTTTGGGATGCACAGTGCATCAAATTTGTGTATTTGCATAAGCTGATGCTGTGAAAGTTTTCTCTGTACTTCTGATTTCACGTTAGGGTACTAACAAAAAACATCCCAAACCCCTGAGTAGTTTTTAGGCATCTCAAGATTCTTTCTTTACTAATCTAGAAAATACTAATTGCTAATGTGAGGCACTGAGCCACTATAAGTGTAATGGATTTTTCTATTTCAGAAATTAAAAAAAAGAAAAGTAAGCAGTTATTTCAGAGTGTCACCACATATGTCCATATATATGTACTTCTTTTCTAAAGAGAAAAGATCCCAGTACTCCAGAAGCTGAAATTTTCCACATGAGCAAAAATTATATATTTTTGTGCTTGGGACATTCAAAATAAAATAAAATTAGAATAGAGGTGGTGTCCTCTAATCTAATAGCCCAGTTGTTTTTATATACCAGGGGCCTGATTCTGATTTAAGGTCATTTTTCTTTCTGGGCAAATATGAACTCTCACCTGGCTTTGGGATGTGGGAATTCTTTCTAAGTGTTTCATATAGTCCCTTTACTGATCAGTAAATGCTATTTGGACCAGAAATCCTCTAAGTGTGTTTCTTAAGACTCTGGCTGATGAACTGTTCTCCCTTCTTTCTTCTATGAATAGCCATTCTGGAGAGAACAACACTGTGATGGTGCTAAAGTGCTGTGCTTTTTTTTTGGGTATCTGCAGTCAACAGCCTGTATTCATTCAAATGAGTACAAGGGATGGGAAGATTTTCCACACTGTGACATTGGCTGTTGCTGATGGTGTGTTTGTGTAGCCTGATTAACTACGTTCCCCGGATGGACAACAGTGCTGTAAGAACTGATTTTTACTAATGCAGCTACCCTCGGTTTCAGCCTACCAGGGTGAGGGATATTTTTTATATCATGAGATAATAGCCAAACTTCATATGAGTGCACTACTTGTCTAGAAATAATTAACTATTATTTCCACTGTCTTCTATATTGACTCTAATTGCTTGTGCTTTAACATCTATATTTCTTGAGTAACTTCCCTGAATTTTATGGACCTGTATATTGAGGAAAAAATGCATCTCTTGAACATTCCTAGAGAGGAAAACCAAAAATTCTGGATGATTGTATTTTTTACTGCTCTTTAGTCTATGAATCTAGATTTTAAAAAGTGCTTATCCAGGGTTTTGGTAGTATAATTAATTAAGGTTTCTCAGGTTGTTCTGTGTTATCAGGTCTGCTGCCTGAAAATAAGTAAAAGCTTTCATAACTGCTGTGCTTTCGAGACTAGAAGCTACTGTTCTTCAGACTGAAAATTTGAATAATTGTGTTGAAATGAGTAGAAATATATACAACATGGTATGTAAATAAAAAGAGTAGATCCCCTCAGGTTTAAATAATTTATTTTAATCCATGTGCTTGACTTCTCTCTGATGATTCAATCTAGTAACTTCAAAAATAACAGGTGGCTTCAGGTGCTTAGATTATACATCCTGAAGGAATCTGATTTTCAGTAAATTCTGACCACTCCTTTTATGAAATTCAGGCTTCTTCTAAATTCAAAATGCACACCCATAAAATCACTTAGAGAAATCTTTGCTTACACTGGAGCTACAAGACCTGCCGGTTCTTAAAACTAGCAGAATAAATGAAAATAACCCATTTCAGTCTTTTGGGGTGTTATCTTGAGCTCTTATGTATGCGATAGTCTGCATATGTTTCTCTGAGTTATAATTGGACTTCAAATAAGTGTTAGGAATTATTTGGAAGTTCTTAACTTTACTGAATATCTGACTTTATTTTCCAGATGAAGTTCAGAAATAAGTTGTGGAGTAGGGACAGTAGGTATCCACACTCCAATATAATGAATAGATGTTTAAAACTGATGCACAGCAAACAAGACCTTCATTTAGAGATATGCGCGGTTCATTCAGAGAAGACACTCCAGTTTCTTCCCTGGCCTCCCCCAAGCATCAGGTGGTGTTTACATTTAAAGGTGACTAGAATTACTATTTGGAAATTATAAACATATCCTCAGTATTCTTTGGTTTTGAAAAGTAAGAATGTCCATCAGAGCTGAACAAAATCTTAGAGAAACAATCTGCTGGAAAAAGTGAAATTTAAGTTTAATAAAACAAGGATTTCTTTGTGTTATACAGTTTTGTTATATGGCTACTCTGCAGCCACTTCGTATGTTTTGCAGAAGATAAAGACACCGTAAGAAAAGCTAGAAGATCTGTTGTCTCCTTTTAGTAGCAATGCAAATATGCTTCCATTTTCTGTCACAAGTAATGCACCATTTTAGATTGTGCATCTTCCTTGAAATAATGGATTCAGTCCTTCCTTGACTTTCCTTCATACCTCACTCACAACCCTACTGTGCATCTTTCCATTTTGCATTTTCAGCATTGCAGCCCGATCTTTGGTATGGAATTTTGTAATGAGAGTTCATCATAGTAAAATACTGTGCTGCATTTCATTAATCAGAAAGTATATGAGCAGGAAAGAAGGGAATAACTTTGTATACGATTACTGTCAATACAAGGGTGACACTTGCACTACAGTAATAATAAAAGGTAAAAGGAGAATTTATCAAGATAATGTATGTAATTATCCAAAACTGAATTGAGTGGGCTGGTTTATTTTGATGTTGGAAGAAGAATTTGCATACCAAAAAGTGTTTTTAAGTTTCTGACTGGCAAAAAAAGAAACATAAAAAATCTGTTATATAATAGCAGCCTGCTGATACACAGATTTTTAAATAAATATATAGGTGATTGCAGTTTAACACCTTGGATTCTTTTACATAATCTCTATTTTTGATACAGCTGTGATTTCTGGTATATTTTGTCAGTACCACTAGAAATTGTATAGAAACTTTTGACATGAATGTTAAGTCTCATTCTTGAATAACAAGTTTCAGAGCTTTATTCCGTCCTTGTTTACTGCCTCACTGTGAATTAAATCATCCTTAGACTAGATCATTCTCAGACTCACTATACATTTAAGTTTAATCATGCAGATCACTGCGTTCTGCCTCATTTTACTCTTGTGCACAGAAGGACTTTCTGCTAGCCAGGGGATGTCAATGCAGGTGAGACCCCAGGCCTGAAAGTCCAGGAACTACAGGGTGTTGAAAAGCTATGGTCAAGTGCTTGATGATGAGGAGCCCTGCCAGCTCCTGGGAGAGCCCTGTCTCAAATACATTAAAAAGCCCTTGAGTGTGCAAGGAAGAACAGGTTACCCAGCCATGTGAATGAAAACAACTATAGGTCAATAGAACTTCAAAGTAATATAATTTGACATGTCTTGAGAAAGCACTCAAGTGGAGAGGCCATGTACCACACAGGGTGTGCTGTCCTGGAATACAGAAAAGGAGCTATGGGTACCCCAAAGGTAGAAAGAGGTATTTTTCTGTAAGTAGTTCTTCCAAAGTGGTTTCTGTCACTATAAATGTTGCTAACAATATCAGAAAAGGAAATTCTACTGTCATCACATTCTTAAAGACAAAAGCATGAAGGATGAGGAGTGGTTATGGAATAATAAAAAGTATATCACCTCAGTAGAATATGAATATTTTAATGATAAATCTGGATTAGAGAAGCAGCATGCTCCTTTCTTTATGTACAAATAGCAGGCTAAGAAAAAGAATAGTCTTCCAAATTTCCCAGAGGGTCATCAAGATTTCATCAAGATTACTCTTGAATTCTTTAATTTGCTGAGGTAGAGCCCCTGTGCTGAGTCTGGTGTTCTGTCTCTGAAGCATACTTATACCTGAAGGTCGTTACTTGAACTCTCTCACTGTAGTCAGTATGCAGAATAAACCTGTGCAAAATGCATTTTTTCCCCACACATGGCTGTTTCTGCCTGTGCAAATGTGAGCGTAGATTTGGAATCTTTCTGGAATCATTCCCCTCCAAATGGCCTTCTAATGGGGAAAATGAATTGGAAATAATTACACAAAATCAGAGCCATTTCAATTGGAAGATTTAAAGTAGCTGCTAGTCACCTTCATCTACTACAAGAAAAGGAGAGCTCTCTTGTACCATTTATTCAAATGTATTCACTCTAAAAATATTCATATAAATTAAGCAGAAAGCAGCCACCATTTCAGTTTCTTGATGTCTTGTCAGATAAGAAGATCAGTGCCTCCGTCAGATATAAAGGTCGATTCAGAAGAGGGAGGGAATGGAGAAAAGGGAATGAACCGAGAACTGTATGATTTTAGTTTTAGTTTTAGTTTGGACATTAGAAGAACAGTGATGCTTTTCAGAATTAAAGACCCAGCATTATGGGACAAAGTAGGCTATTTCTGCAGTACTCCTGCATATATAAAAACATGCCATTCTTAATGCATTCTCTATACCTCTGATTTTCATCAAGGTCAAATTTGTGTCATTTTGCATGAAAAGTAAAGGCCATATCATAAGCTAATGTAAATCATGATATCACTGGAGTTATACTAATTTACAGGAAATTATGATAGCCCTTAGACCTGTTTTGGAAATTCTACTCGCTCTATAGTGAAGCTCTTGGGAGAAATATTTCAAAACATTTTTGATGAAAAAGTTGATGGAAATTGCTGTGTTTATTCATTTGGACATATTCAAAGTAAAGACGTTAATGGTTTGGTTTTTTTTTCCTGTCACATGTTCTTAGCTTGACTTTTGTTCTGCCTAAAAAAATACCAGATATTGAAATTTGGGAGAAGCTTGTTACGTGCAGTAACAGCAATTAAAGCAGTGTGCCTTCACATGGTATCCAGGAGCCAAAAATACATCTATTTTAATTTCAGTTATGAAATATTAGGATCGCCTACACTGTGTTATCAAATCAGTAATTATTTAACAAATGTTATGAAGAGAGACAAAAAAAAAAGGGACAGCTATGTTGATCCTACTTAAAAATGGATATTTACAATATTCATAGAATGCTAACAGCTATGTAAATCTTTAAAAAAAGTATAAAAAAAACCAAACACAAACTTAAACACAATGCACCAAACTTGTTCATCTTCATGCAAGAACCCTAGTGTGCTTCCAATTGGATGTACTGGAGGAAAGTGAGTACCCACACTTTAAATGTCTGTAAGCACCTTATGCCTGTATGTTTCTTTACAACTCAGAATAGTTTTCAAATGTTTGGTGGTATGTTTTCAATACTTATGGTGTTTGCACTGAATGTTTTCTTTTAGAATGATAAATTAAGGCAAGTCAGATGACTAGATCCTGTCAGACTGGCTGGGTAGTACTAACATAACTGCAAATACCTGAGCAAATAAAGTTACTGGTATGGTCAGGTATTTCTAAAACCATGCTTATCTTATGCACTGCCTAGTTGCTGTTTTCATACTTTTCCAAACACATAAATAGAGGAAGTATAGCATGATTTTTTTTTGTTTCCTTTGCCCACTTGTGTTTGGAAACCACTCTCACTTTTAAGGAGGATTTATTATTAATGATGAGCTCTTCTCACTTCTTCTCAAAACGTCACAATTGATCACATCCAGATTTATCTGCCTAGCTACTTGCGTGTGTTACAGAGTGTCCTTTTTCTTTTACTTTCCTTTCCCTTTTTTCATGAGCGACCCCTTAGCATCACGTATCTCTTCATAATTAGACAGCAGCACGCCTGGGAAGCACAGCTTCTTGTTATAAAAACAGAACTGTGGCATTCATAGTTTTATTCAGATTTTTTCAAGGAACCTGTGATGTCTGAAATAGCAATTGGACCTGTAGAACACACTATAATCATGCATGTGTGCAATGGAATGGTAACATGACAAAGAATAGCAAAAAAAAAAACAACAAACAACCCAAGAAGGTGAGTGAGATTGTGCCTCTTATGCTTGGATAACCCAGGCAAAAAAAATACTTTTAGCACAGCTGTGTGGACAGGCTAAAGAATCATAGAATCATTGAGGTTGGAAAAGACCTCTAAGATCATCTAGTCCAATTGTCAACCGAACACCTCTATGCCTACCAAACCATGTCCCGAAGTGCCATATCTACACGTTTTTTGAACTCCTCCAGGGATGGTGACTCTACCACCTCTCTGGGCAGCCTGTTCCAATGCTTGACAACCCTTTCACTGAAGAAATTTTTCCTCATATCCAATCTAAGCCTCTCCTGATGCAACTTGAGGCCATTTCCTCTCGTCCTATAGCTTGTTACTTGGGAGAAGAGACCGACCCCCACCTCTCTACAACCTCCTTTCAGGAAGTTGTAGAGAGCAAGAAGGTCTCCCCTCAGCCTCCACTTCTCCAGCCTAAACAACCCCAGTTCCCTCAGCCGCTCCTCATCAGACTTGTTCTCCAGACCCTTCACCAGCTTCGTTGCCCTTCTCTGGACACGCTCCAGCACCTCAATGTCTCTCTTGTAGTGAGGGGCCCAAAACTGAACACAGTATTCGAGGTGCGGCCTCTCTAGCGCCAACTACAGGGGCACGATCACTTCCCTAGTCCTGCTGGCCACACTATTTTTGATACAAGCCAGGATGCTATTGGCCTTCTTGGCCACCTGGGCACGCTGCCAGCTCATGTTCAGCTGGCTGTCAACCAACACCCCCAGGTCCTTCTCTGCTGGGCAGCTTTCCAGCCACTCTTCCCCCAGCCTGTAGCGTTGCATGGAGTTGTGACCGAAGAGCAGGACCTGGCACTTCGCCTTGTTAAACCTCATACAATTGACCTCGGCCCATCGATCCAGCCTGTCCAGGTCCCTCTGTAGAGCCTTCCTACCCTCAAGCAGATCAACACTCCCATCCAGTTTGGTGTCATCTGCAAACTTACTGAAGGTGCACTTGATCCCCTCGTCCAGATCATTGATAAATATATTAAACAAGGCTGGCCCCAAAACTGAGCCCTGGGGAACACCACTTGTGACCAGCCACCAACTGGATTTAACTCCATTCACCACAACTCTCTGGGCTTGGCCATCCAGCCAGTTTTTTACCCAGCAAAAAGTACACCCGCCTAAGCCATGAGCAGACAGTTTCTCCAGGAGAATACCGTGGGAGACAGTGTCAAAGGCTTTACTAAAGTCCAGGTAGATAACATCTACAGCCTTTCCCTCATCCACTAGGCGGGTGACCTGGTCATAAAAGGAGATCAGGTTGGTCAAGCAGGACCTGCTTTTCATGAACCCATGCTGGCTGGACCTGATCCCCTGGTTGGCCTGCACATGCCTGTTGAGCGCACTCAAGATGAACCGCTCCATAATTTTCCCTGGTACCGAAGTAAAATTCCCTGGATCCTCCTTCCAGCCCTTCTTGTAGATGGGCGTCACACTGGCAAGCCTCCAGTCATCTGGGACCTCCCCTGTTAACCAGGACTGCTGGTAAATGATGGAGAGTGGCTTGGGCAAGCTCCTCTGCCAGCTCCCTCAGTACTCCCAGGTGGGTCCCAGCTGGCTCCATACACATGTGAGTGTCCAGGTGGCGTAGCAGGTCGTTAACTGCTTCCTCCTGGATTATGGTGAGTTATTTTGCTCTCCATCCCTGTCTTCCAGCTCAGGGGGCTGAATATCCTGGGGATAACTGGTCTGACTATTAAAGACTGAGGCAAAGAAGGCATTAAGTACCTCAGCCTTTTCCTCATCCTTGGTGGCAATGTTCCCCCCCCGCATCCAATAAAGGAGGGAGATTCTCCTTAGCTCTCTTTTTGTTGTTAATGTATTTGTAAAAAACATTTTTATTGTCTCTTACAACAGTGTTCAGAAGAGCATTTAAGCTGCGTAGCATCCCAAAAGGTGAAAATCATGCTAGTGAATGCGAGAGTGATCAGGGTTCTGAAAGCAGAGGTAATAGACAGAAGACAGGATATAGAGGAAATGTGGAATTAAGTTGTAGTATAAAAGAAGTGCCATTGGGGTTCCAGTAAGAGTCAGTTTTGGCAAAACTGAATGAGGTGACAGATAGATGAACCTGAAAACAGGGGAAGAGTAAATCTCCCAGGGTAAAAAAGACTTTTGAACTTTGACTGGAAACCATTTTAATTAATGCACCTGATCCATTTGAATTAAGATTCTGATCCTGACTACTCAAAATTCTTTCACATTCTTTGGACTGTACAGCTGTGAAGGCTACTCCATACTCTGGGTTTGAGGAGCTTACACTTTGTAAATTGTAAATTATGTAATGTGATAATATTCCAGCTTCATTTAACCATATTATAGAGCTCCTCAGCTCTGCTGAGCATGTTAATTACAGGAATTCAATTTACCAAGATGGTATTCAATGTGCAGAAATAAAATAGAATAAAACGGTTATTGTTGCTGTAGTCAGCAAAATGTATGTTTTGTGAGTAGCAGCAGGTAGATGGATAATGGTTAGCGGAACTGCATCCTGTGGAGAATGACACATTTTCTGGGTCACTAAATAGTCAGCTAGCTCAGTTCAAGTACAATAGTAATTGAATGTTAGAAGATTTATGGTGGCAGTGGATTCGGGATACTAGTTCACTAAATAAAAAGGACAGACTTCTTTCCTCTAAACACAGTTTTTGGTAGTCAGGAAAGCTTTATTCTTCTGTTATGAACTGACCAGATTCTGGGTTGTTCACCCACTGTTTGAATTCCAGCTTTTGCCTTGAGTTCATCTTTCCTTCAGTGAGCAGGCAATCTCAGAAAGCAGTCAGTGTGTCTGTCAGGAGGAGGGATGCTCCGAGGGTTGTCGCCTTCTGTCTTTCATTTCTTTCCCTTCAGTTACATAAATAATAACAATTTCAGCCCTGTCGCTCCAGGATTATGTGAACCCATGGACAGAACTAGGATTTATTTGAGAGTAACTGAGGGCAACGCTGGGCACTGCAAGCTCCAAGGCATTAGTTTTTTCCATCTTGGGCTATGAATAGTCCCCTTAACTTCAAAGCAGTTGTGAGCCAAGATGAAGTCCGCTGCAGGACTCTGACATAGGGCTGCTTCTGCCCCATTGCAGTCTGGATGGAGGGGTGGCGTTGCCTTTCAATTTGTGCTCCTGTCCAGCTCACCTCAGAGCTAGACGTGGAAGGTTGGTACTGTATCTGAGCAAACAAGTGCCAGCCAAATGTGCATGCGGGTTCCAAAAATAACTGCTCGTAGAGACTGGTGTGAGTCTTGCTGTAAGGAATGAAGAGGAAAATCACCTTAGTTAAATTTCACCCTAGCAATTTCATCTATCAGAAGGATTTTTCCTTTTCAGTCAGATGGGGGTTTCACTTTCAAAATGTTTTCTTACTCTGGAGGTTGCTGCATAAAGAGAAAGGCTGGGTACTTCAAAGGAAAACCCACAGACACAGTTATGCTGACGTTACTGTATGTTCTCTCTTTAGTACGCTACCTAGTGTCCTAATTCAAGTACAGTACCATGCTTACCTAACACAATCTTCTAACGGTATATTTCAGGTTAAAATACTGGGTTTTTTATCTTCACACTCAAATTAGCACTGTGATTTAAAAACAAAACTTTTAATATATTCAATAAGAAAAAAAATTACTGGAATCATAAGGAAACTTCTGTGATTTCTCAAATAAAAGTATTTAGCAGAGCAATGAATTTTGAATGAATACCTGAGGGAAAGTAGTACTTAGATAATTTTGCCTTTGAAGATACTGTTTTACTGAGGTCTTTTAAAGTAAGCTCTTTGTACTTTTGAATATATTTTATGTTCTCATATAATTTATCCTGGTTTTTGAGGTAATTCTCAGATCTTAAGTGTATACAGCGATAATGTTAAAAAACCCCACAAAAATACCTGGATAGTTTTTGATTAGTGAAATGCATCTGGGTACATGATTGCATTCCATGCATATAAGCTTTTTTTTTCAGTTGAAACTGAGACTGCTGAGAAGGAAAGTCTTTCCACCATTGTAGCTGTACTTTAAAGGACATGCAGGACTAGGCAGATGTAGGGCTTTTATGAGTCTTCTGGCTGTGTCCTATGTGCTGATGGGAAACACTGCTGTGACGATATAGTGTCCTTCAAAATTTTAGTCCTTATAATCCTGAATAAACTATGGTTGTTACATTTATTTAAAGTTAAACAAACTAAATTTATAGTGTTCCAAAATGCTAATCCTCAGGAAAAAAAAAAAGGTCTTTTATATTTGAGACTTATTTTATTTTTTAGTATTTTACTTGCATTAATTCCTTTAAATTATGAAAGTATTTGTTTTGTTCATTTTCCAGCTATTCCTCCACTTCCTCCACCCTTGTCACACACTTTTAAAGAGTTTTTACTGCAATAGCATCTTCTGTAATTTCTTTCTCTAAATGGTAAACAAAAGCATTTAAAAGAGACTTTTCAAAAATTCAAGAAAATTTGAAAATAGTTTGAGGACAGCCTTTAATTAAGTATCACTGATCATTTCTGGCTAATGAGGGAGCCTTTGTTGAACTGCAGAAGACAGTTCTGCACAGTTCTGGAAGGGTTACAAAGAGCAACCTATTTCTTTGTAGTGCTTTTGCTTCCCTTCTTCTCCCAGGTAACAGTAGAAGATGTTTCTTCTTTGGCCTTTGTCCTTCACTAATGCATAATTTTGCATAAATCTTCAGGAGCACTTCTTGGACCTTTTGCTGCTCTGCATCTGACTAGCCATGTTATATAGTGCCAGTATATTATAAGTGTGAAAAGTTTGAACCCAATACGGGGGCCAAAAAGAAAACATCTCTGTTGGTGCCAAATTGGCAAAGATTTAATGTTTTATTAACTCTTCTGAAAAGCCAGTCACTCACACTTATCATCTAGGTTTTCCTTGTGGTTGTTAGCAGCAGAGATGGTCAGCGCTGCCATGAACTTCATTCAAACCCTGCCAATGCCTCCTCTTAAAAAGAGTTTCTGCATTTACACTGACTTTTACCTTAAAATAAGAGAGAAATATGGCTTTATCCCTTTTGCCCATATATGGGCACTTGTTTCTTTCAATCTTTTAAGGCAAACATTAACAACCTTGGTGGATGGAAAAAATTTTGTGGTCTATTCCACTATGCAATCACATGCTACTTTTTCCTGTGCTTTTTTCTCTTTTGGTGCACAGCTAGGGCAGATTTAAGTTAAAAAGAGAACTTTAAATGTAGTTGCCCAGCCTTTATTTGCTGTTTCAGTTTGCAACCTAATTTCACTGTCTTCTAATCAATGTAATGGCATAGGGAAAGGACATGGTTTTGCCTGTTTGTATGTTCATTAATTCATAAACCAGAATCATTAATATTCTTGGAGTTCAAAACAGAAGCATAAATCATGCCTTTATGAAGTGTGGTATTGTGCTTCTAATGCTCATTTTAAGGATAATTTGCAAATCAGGAACCAAGGCATATGTTTTAGAGGTCAGAGACAGATAACTGAATCTCAAGCCTTTGTGCAAATAAATACATATCTGTCAAGTCACAACCAGAAAATCCAATTTACCATTTTATAAAAAGTTAAGACTTTTCCAATTAGTTGTGGTTTTTTTCTGTTTCTTTTTCTACTTTAGAAATACCATAATGTAATTGCCATACCTGTAGTCTGGATCACGTTACCACCACAGATCATGTGATGCTTTTCTTTATGCTTGGGAAGTGCTCACAAAATGCTGATCTGCAAACAGGACATTTATTAGGTAGCTAGTCCTTGAACTTTGATATTTTTTACTTTTTTTGTTTGTCTTTAAGTGCTGTACAGACAGACAGAGCATGAGTAAAGGCAGACATTGATTAAGAGCTTTAAATTACTCATTTTGGAGAGAAATTCTCTAAAAACAAACATTCATTCTTTTGTGACTGATATTAACTAAATTAATCATGCAATAACTGCCCCACTGTAAAACCATCTTGGAGGTGTCACATTGATTTTTTTTATGGTGGCGTGAAAATGAAACAAGGTCAGCAACAGAACTGTCCAAATAAAAGCTTTTTAAGTTTTCTAACAATGCCAGAGAAGAATGGTCCGACATTTAATTGGTTTAAGACAAAATAAGTAGTTCATAGTTAAAAAGCTAATATCTAGAAAAAATGCTTCAATTTAGTTTTGAGCACTTTTTTCTTCTAAAAATAAAACTGCAAGAGGCTTTAAACACAAATCAAAATTTATAGTTGAAAATAACCCTCGAATTACAATTTCTTTCCCATTATTTACTTTGTATCTGACAGAAGCATCTGGCAAAAACAAAAATGAGTTCATAAAAGATCAGTATCATTGAAAAAGCTTTTTGATAAAAAATATGGCCAAAAAAATCAAGTTCTGTTCCTTCATATGATTAAATTTAGCCAAAATTATGTCACAGTCAAACAAAACCAGCTTTCATCGGTTTGTTTTGTTCTGAGTAATTAACATGTATTAATTAGCCTAAGGTAAAAATGCATCTTACCTCCACTCAGAGTCTTGCAAAAGGAAAATTATTATAAGTTGTCTTTCCCAGGTTTTCATTATTTTTATGAATATTTATTAAAAAGAGTAGAAAAAAAGAATAATTATGATGCTTCAAAATTTAAGTATACTTGAAGTTTTGGTTACTAATCTTAAAAAGGAAATAGTTGCTGTAGATGGATCAGATATACTGGGCTTCTGTATGAAGACTGCATCTCTTTCACTTGACAAACAGGCATTTGAGGGGATGTGGGAGAAGTCCATACATTGCATAGAGAGTGCCAATAGGAATAAATAACCACTTCCTCTCAGAAGAATAGGGAAAACCAAATAAATATTCAGGAAGAAAGTTGAAAGCTCCAAAGGGAATATTTTCACAGAATGGAAAATTTTTGGAACTAATTATTCCTGGAATTTCTGAAGGGCAATTTATAACTGGGTTGAAGAACGCATCAGGAAAGTGGAATGGAGCAGAAGCTTTTTGATGTCATCAATATGATGTAACATCTGACCTGGACAACACATCAATTTCTTTTTGCTAAAAGTGTTTGTAGGGGAACATAGCAAGTCTCCTAGAGTCACCTGTTGTCTTTTGCTACTGCTCCCCAACAGAGGCATAATATCTAAATGGTGACTTGGTTTCATCAGACAGTGGATCTACTGTTATAGTGCTAGGAAGTATTTTGGTTTGAGTTTTTCTGTTTGTTTTTGAGACATACTCATAGTGATACCTACTATAAACTAAAGCCCCAACTATACTTAAATAATAAATTCTGCCAAGAGTCATATTCATGGAAAAAGTGGTATTGATAGTTAGATAAGGTACACAGGTTAGAAATAAAGGAAGAATTGGTTTTGCATTTTTAAATTACTGTTTAAATGTAAAACATAAATATGTTTGCCACGTAGGCAATTATTTCTCTAACTTCACTAAAATGCTGGCAAGGTTGTAGTTACAAATGCAGTAAAAATCTAAAATTAAGAACAAATTAATAACTTGTCACTTCAGGGTCAGTGCTGAAATAAGAATATGCAGTAATTTTAGATAAATTTCTTTCATCCACCTTTCCTTTAATGTAGTCAAATTAAGTCAAATAATACTTTGAAGTGTTACTTTAAGAATGGCCTGTACTTCTTCTAGGGACATAATTTCCCATGTGTCTAAAGTTTATGTGAATACCTTTAACTAACCAATCAAGTTAGCCTAAAATAGATTCCCATCTTGCAAAATTGTGGTCTTACTTATTTTTGTTTAAAAATACTACAGTTTTTTTTTTAAATTACTAACTTGATAAAATCAGCTTGCAGGGACAGGCTTTTCAGCCATAAAACAGTAAACATCCTATTTCACCTTGCCTAGTCAAGACAAGATGCAGAACTGGATTTTGTAATTGCACTCATCTAGAGTTTCATGAGAGATAATAAAGAAGTGATGAATGGTAAATGAATGTACATAGTTTGTCTTCCTCTGGCCTCCAAATAAGTGATCACTGACATGGCTTAAAAGTTGCTAGGGTTCACACAGCCTTACTGAAGATTTATTTTGGCATAATTCCATACATAATTTGGGGTCAGATCTGTGCTTATCTGCTACGTCTTCACATGAGCCAAACTAAATTTCAACTTTAGGGTGACAAAAGACAGCTACTCAGGAAGCCCAAGTCCTCTTCTTGCCTGACACAGAGAGGTGGCAGGGTAACCCACTGCAAAGAGGCATCGGGAGAGAAACTGCAGAGCACAGTTCCCCAGAACAGTCTTTTTGGGCTTTTTTTGTTTGTTTGCGTGTTTGTTTTTCTGCATCAGGTCAGAAAAGGGTGCGTTCAGTTTTCTGTTGTGGGTAGGGGCTGATTGGGGGTGGCATCCCAAACCTGACGACTGTTTCCCACAGCTCCAGAGTTGGCACACACTGCACGTGTTACACTCTGTATTGCACGTTGAGAGCAAACAGTGGATTGAGTAATTTTTTTGTTAATAAAATCTTAGGCATGGATTTTGGGCATAGTTCTAAACCATGAGCTATCCACAAATGGCAGAGCAAAAGAAATTTTTCTTCAAAATTGGAAATGTCCAGATGGGAAATCAATCAACACATAGAAGTGAATGTCATCATCTTTTTGAATAACTTCTTTGTTCATCATCGCTTCAACAACCAGTGTATGTTCTTCCAGGCAGGGAGAACTGAATATGTGGCTTGGAGATATCTACATATTTATCTATTGCAGCAGCCTGATTTGGTCCACAGTACCTCTGTTCAAAAGCTGAGCAGCTCGTTAAGAAGGAGCAGCTTGCAGCAGCCAGGGCAGAGGCGTAGAAGGGTGTTATGGCCTGGGGATTTCATGTCTGTGCATGCAAGCACAAGAGATTGCTTTGCTTTTGCATGCAGGCACAAGAGAATTGCTTGTGCAATTCCAGTAATGCTGTATGGCAGCCAAGGTGGCTGCTTCCCTAAGGGGCTCAGAGGAGGGAGGATCTCAGCCATTTCTTGTCAGCTTGGAAAGCATCATTTTAGACTATCTTGCTAATAAATGAGGTGGGTCAGGTGTAGCTTAAGGCAGCAGGACTTACCCTTCAGACATAATTTCAGTCTGAAAACTTTGGGGATCCTATATCTGATTTTATTTGTGTATTCAGGTTTGTAACATGATTATCTGTACTCAGCCATGTTTGGCCAAGAAATAGTTCTGGGTGTTACTAAGAGCTTGGTAGAATTGACTTTCACGTTCAGGACTTTTTTCTTTTTATTTTCTTTCTATCAAGAAGGAATTTTCTAGACCATAATAGTTAGGATAGAAAGATTTTTTTTTTTTTTTTTTTTTTTTTTTTTTTAATGAGGTGAAGGGAAACAAGTTTTCTAAGAGTATGTATCAGGCTGCTGAAAAAAGCACTCACAACCCCCAAGTCCTAATCCAGCTCCCTATTTAGATAGCTAAACAACATAATCTAGGTCTAAGCTAGTAGCTTGTTTTACATGATTTCATGCAACTAGATCTGAGAAAAGCTAAGGAAAACCTGTGACTGAGGTCAGAATTTTCAGATGAGACTATTTCAGTTACAAAATACATATCCAGTAAACTTATATACTTATAAACTTATAGAGCAGTAACAATTGGATAACATACTAGTTACTAATAATTTAAGACAATATGTCATTGACACTAATAGTACTGTTTCTTGTGAAGCTGCTTCATGGATCTGAATTTTGTTGTCAGCATTGTCTCAGGTATGCTCTTCAGTTACAGAAGAAAACATTTGTAGCTATTAGCTCCACTGTCATAGAGCAGCTCCATAATGTAGTATGTCTTCATGTGTGGCGACAGCTGGCCCAAGTTGCCAGTATAGCAAATCATAGCACTTGCTTTAGTCAGGTGGGTATTTCCTTGGAAAATGTATTGCTGTAGGCACAGAATGTTAATTGCTGGTAGCTACTCTGCCACCTTGCAAACACAGTGATTTTAGGGTTACTGGTTACTCCTTTATTAACAAGCTGGTGCAAGACCTCTAATTAAAGGAAGACTTACTTCTGTGTACAGTAAGAATCATTAATAATGGCAAAAATATTACAGCCTTACAAGCTTTTCCAGCTTTTCTGCTGTTTTTTTTAAGAGTAGATTTCCAGATAAATTACATTCTACCTTTATACCCTGTGCTGCTTTTAATGTAAATCGCAGGAGACGTGAGTCAGGGCATGTTCTTTTTCATCATCTGTACTCTCTTTTATAATCTCTTGCAAATGAAGGCAGGATGAATACTCCTACCTTAAAAAAAAAAAAAAAAAAGGAGGAAAAATGTTTTTATGTGTGTTTTGGAACAGTAGTCTTACTAATGTTTTATGAGACTTTTTTATTTTAACAGAGCAATTAGAAAATAATTCAGGTTGATTTGCTTTCACCTGTATGATTTCTCTGGGGTTGAAACATAACAACTAAACTGATTTGAAGATGTACATCTTTAACACTGTTGTTTCAAGGATAGGTCCTATGCCTATAACTTCCATTGTGCAAGGAGGACCTGAGGATGCTTGGCTGGATACTGTGACTTTGTTGCTGAGGGATTTGCTCTTGGTCTGTTGGCAGTAAAATTTTTAAGTAGGCATGAAATGCTCTTTTTAGTATTATACCAGTCTTTGTGTAGGAAATTATTCCAAACTTCAGTTTCATTAATGCAAGATGTGTATATATGATAAAGACATCCCATGACATTTCCTATTAGTAGACTTTTATGGGGGAAGACTAGACTGCAGAAAAGAATCTCTCTTCCCACTCCAAAACACTATCATATCCAGTCAAAATTAGACATGGTGAAGAAATAATTGCTGTAAGACATTTTTTTCCCCCAGGATTGCTTCACCAAAATCATGATGTGCAAATCAAACTCAAAAAACTATAACGATGCAGCAGGTATAGAACACATCAGCTTTAAACTTAAGAGATTTAAAAATACCAATATAAAAAAGAGTGTATCAAAATGACATATTTCATTGCTTAGGAAGCCACCTTTCTCCCCCCCCCCCCCCACCAGATGTCAAGATATTTGAGAAAATAGACCCTGCCCTGCATTTTCAATGAATGGATATTTTCTCCTGAAAACATTTGATTATGGAACGTCTTGCTGGCTGGTAGTTGTTCAGATTCACAACAGTATATTAGACATAGATTGTGTAAAGCATATATGCCTTTGTTAATAGGAAATTCATAAATACAGAAAACAACTGTAGACTTGAATCTTTTAGTTGTTTTTTTTTTTTCTTTTAATTCACCTGCCAGAAACCTTACTGTTGGAAATGATTGGTAACTGTTGGCAAATAGTGTATGTGAAAACTGAATGCAAACGATCCACTCACTCGGTTTTAATTGTTGTACACAGCTCAGCTGCTAGTGAACACAGTTTTTGTAGAAGCAGCGTGCAAATTATAAAAAACAGGTAGGTTAAATTAACCTGGAACATATTCAGAGGTTTTTAATTCTTTTATTTGTAAGTTAGTCTTTTGAAGTTAAGCCTAGTGAAGTAGAATCAATCACACACTGCAGCCTAAAGAAATTTTTTATGGAACATTTTTCTTTAATAAACTACCAATTTCCCACAAAGCAGTAAAATTCATAGATATTTAGATATAAGTGACATAGGATTGGTTCCCTGGCTCTTCTTTTGCTAGTACTCTTGGTGTATAAATATCTTTAATTAGATTTTGCACATTAGAAACAAACTTTTATATTAAACAAAGTCAAATTTGCTGTCTCTTTATAGCCTCCTAGGGGAAGCAGATATATGGATAACGTAACCCATCATTAGTAACAAGTGTGTGAGTAAAACATGCTATTTACATATAGGCTGAGAAAAGGTAGGCAGCTGGCTAACTTTAGGAAGGCCATGTAATGCTTTCAGCTAAACACATTGCCAATGTGAGCTGGGGTCATCAATCAATTTGACGCTCTACTGAGCTTAAATAAAAAACAGTGAGAAAGTTCGTAAGTGGAAAATAACAGATAAAGACTATCATTGACACAAAACACAGAGCACAACTCAGTGTTAGACCTTGCACTTCTAAGTAAATAGCAATACACTAGGAAACCAGATACTGCATTGACATCCCATTTTAATCCTTGTTAGAGCATTTCTCAAGACCATTTCATGCCAAATCAGGCTACTTTGACAAATAGGATTTTTTTTTTTCTTTTTTTTTTTACAAAAAACATCTCCCCCAAGAACTTATTCAGGAGACATTATGGAAAATCTTTGCTGAAAAAATGACATTTCTCATTTAAAAGTTTTTCAAAAGTTTGCTACGTTTTATTGTTTTACAATTCCTTTACAACTTTTTTGTACATAAAATAAAAATGAAGATTTACATCACTTTCCTAAAGGGTCATAACAATAAACAAAAGAAGCAGATTTTCAGTTGCAACAGACATTCAGAAGAAGCTTTGAAAGAAGGAACATTGACTTCTTTTATTTATTTGTTTTCCATTTTCATTTCCATTCTGTTTCCACACTTAAGGCAGACAGCTCCTCCCTAACTCATAGTCCAACTGTGAAATGTTTATGATAGAGCCACAAATGGAAAGCACAAATTTATGCCAACTGTTCAGATTTGAACAAGATGTTCCTTCATTAAAACAGACTCACTAGTCCGACTACTGTATATTACGGAGTTTATTGTTTAGGAAAAATCATAAATTACTACAATATAATGAAAAACAACAGTAATGTTTATTAGACTTGCAGAAGGTGTATGTCTTTGATTATCATCATCTCCTCTACAGTTGTTTTCTTTAGCTGTCACTAAATATGAACCAAATAACTCCCTAGTCTTTTTACAGTTAAAGAAAATCATCTCTTGACACTAATAGAGCTTTCTACTCTATCTAGTAGAATAGTGGTCTCCGTGATTGTTATGGTCTTTGATGCTATGAAATATAATGTACTTCCCTCCTGATACTAATTATTCATCATCTGAGAACACAAGATAGTTTTCCTGCTACTTCTCTAAAAGCATACTTTTTCCTTTTGATGGGCTGAGTTCAGAGGTGAAAGAGATGTAGTGGGAGAAGTCAGTTAAGATTAAAAGGAAAAAGGTTGGATGGATTAACTGACAGACTGGGCTATATTCTACGTTCATGTCAAGAAGTATAACTATTCCTGAGCTACTACATTTTAAGCAGAGATTTTATAATGTTACTGCTAACTCCCAATGCACTGTTATATTCTATCCTGTTTTTCTGTGTTTTTAATTGAACATGGTTTAGATCTTAATAAAGGAATTTTCTCATTCTTGTTTTCTCTTTCCTTCTTTGTGTAGTCTGGATTAATACATTGATTCAAACCAAACAAAAAGAGAAAGGAAAGTAAGTACACTGCTGATCAAAAATAAAATTTTGTGTGGCAGCTGTAGAAAATGGTGTTAGACCTACTGGAACCAAATTCAATGGCCTTAAATTTCTTGATTGGTAGGGAGTTCACCTAGTTTCTGGGAGTACTTCCCAAACTAGATGTTTTAGCAATGTTTGAAGGAAAGCAACAGTTAGTAAACTCGGGGAAAAAATTATCTTTTCTAATTTCAATTTGCAATTTCTTAGGCCAGCATGCAACTAATACAGAGGGGAAAAAAGCCCAAACAAACCAACCTTTGTTTCCATGTAAATAAAGTTGTCCTTTTTTACCTCTAGTATTGCAAAGAAACCTATGGCACCTCTGCCACTTAATTTGAAAAAAACTATTCATCAAAAAATCTGATGTGTAGACACCTATTATTTTTATTACAGGATTAGTTCAACAAATACCAGAAACAGTATCTCATGCCTTTATATGTTTCACAAGCTATTCACACTTTCTAGAAATGTTCTGATACCAGATTTTGCTGGATTTACGCCACACAATTTAATTAGATCTTTTATTTTGTTGTTATTCAGGTGTCCAGTGTTTTGTTCTCTCTCTCAGACTGACGTTGGGCCTGACCAAGTGAGGTGTACTCATATTCCCAGTGATTTGGTTTGCATCCATCTCTAATTCTCAAATTTTCCTTTGCTCACTAAATTTTAGTTTTTATTTCTGTTGTCTTTTATTCTTTTCTCTATTTTTTTCATACCTAATTCAAAGCAAGTCTGTCACATGACTCCTCCTTATTTTTGAGATTCAGTTTAGGTCAGCAAGTGATCCTTTTTTTTCAATAGAATATTTTAAGACAAACTAAGGTCAAAGTTTTCTTCTTTGAAACCAAACTCCTGTTTCCACTGAAGTCAATAATAATATTGAGGTATTCATTATGAACAGGAGCTGGTCTTTACATACTAAAACTTGAGCAGTTATCTCTGAATTTCAATACTTGAATAGCACTGAAGTTCCTAAAATGACCATCTAAGATTAGGATAAACTTTCTTAAAATTTCTCCCTCCACCACAAATCCAAAGGGAAACTCCTTTGACCATGAACCATGACCATGACCTTTCACCTTAGTTGTGTTGAGGCCAATTTCTAGCCTTTCTGTAATCAAAGTTTAGGCCTCAGCAATGCTGCAGCTGGAGAAACTGGTTTTCTTCACTGAAATCCATGATATGCAGATTGTGTATTACTACTCTCACACAGAAGGTTGGCATTTATGGGGCAGTGCCATTACTAGTAGAGTCCAAAAAGCTGGAAAGAGGTAATGCTTCAGCTTTGCTGGCCAGGCCAAGTCTGAGATGCATTAGAAACCACTAGATAGTAAGTTCTTAAGAAAACTTACTTGAAATATGCTAGTGTTATAAAGTTCTGAGTTGGAAAATTTGGCTCCCTACCAGAGGTGATGTAAAAAGATAGCATGTAGAGGCCTAGCTGCATTAAAAATGAGCTGTACAAATAAAATATAGCGTGTTTTGGTGGGCCTGTACTCTTTTTACACCTGGGATGACAGATGCTGTTGTGTTGTGTTTAGACTGTAGTATCACCTAGACACCTCAGCACTGCTGTGCATGACACAGAACAAGTGCACAGCAGAGACTCTGTCCAAGCTAACCCCCTGTGGCCTATTTCACTTATGGTTCTCCTGATTTAATAAAACATGACCCAGAAATATGGAGAACTTGTTCATTTTTACTTCACAAAATCTCTTTGGTGTCCATTTTTTACTTATCAAATACTGTTTGAACTTTTCAGGACTGCAAGCAGTACAGCTGTGTTTTCTGGTATTTCTTTGACTGTTCCCATGCAAAATACACATTTTAATCAGAAGGATGCAAAGCAAAGCCTGTAAAACCACTCAAAGCTTAATTTTTTAAAATTATAAATACATTAAAAATTATTCAAGTTGTGGAGTCAGGGTAAAGAAGTTGCAGTATACTTCCCTTCACAAACAGAACAGTTTTTGACATCTCAGCCCATGTATTTGTTGTGAGGATAACTTACCATATGGGGTTTTTCCCCCTTTCTTTCTTCTCCTGAGCAGATCCTTCGTTTTAACAAAAGAAGAATGCACTGCTATTTTATTGTAACTTACTGTCAGTCATTTTCTGAGTTGCCTTGTTAGAAATTCATTATGAAAACTTTTTGTTTTCCTTCTTAATGTAGCATTTAGGAGGACAATTCAAATGGCCCAGAAAGACAGGAGATACAAATTAAATGGCTGGAGAGTTACTCCTTTGGGAATTACAGTGTGAAGATTATTAGAATGCAAGAATACCCACTAACATCAAGACCATGCCTTCTCAAAGTCATGTCTTTTGGGAAGAAAAAAAAAAGAAAAAGAAAAGAGTCCAAGGTTTCCAAGCCTTTTGAGTTTAGCAGGATTGTTATTCTTGGCTAAGGAATCACCTGGCAGTGCCATAGGTTGAAGATAAAAAGGACAAGGCAGGAATCAAACTTTTAAGAAATTGCTAACTCACTGGTGTGACAGTGGGAAGGGTTGTATCTGAAGCAAATGACCATCAGGGCTGAAACTCTAGGACTGCAAGGTTGTCTTTTGCTGTGCTATTCCCCCCCATCAAGAAATCTGTGAGTGGACATTAGCCAGGCAGTTTGAAAAGCAGCAATGCGCTTCAATTTGATTAGGCTACTTAATGAACTCCCACTGCATCTTCCCAGATAGAAATCATAGAATCATAGAATTGTTTGGGTTGGAAAAGACCTTTAACATCATTGAGTCCAACTGTTAATTTAACACTACGAAGTCCACCATGAAACCATGTCCCTAAGCACCACATCTACATGGCTTTTAGATACCTCCAGGGATGGTGACTCAACCACTTCCCTGGGCAGCCTGTTCCAATGCTTGACAACCCTTTCACTGAAGAAATTTTTCCTAATAACCAGTCTAAACCTCCCCTGCAGCAACTTAGGCCGTTTCCTCTTGTCCTATTGCTTGTTACTTGGGAGAAAAGACCGACCCCCACCTCACTACAACCTCCTTTTAGGTAGCTGTAGAGAGCAATAAGGTCTCCCCTCAGCCTCCTTTTCTCCAGGCTAAACAACCCCAGTTCCCTCAGCCGCTCCTCATCAGACTTCTGCTCCAGACCCTTCACCAGCTTCGTTGCCCTTCTCTGGACACGCTCCAGCACCTCAATGTCTCTCTTGTAGTGAGGCGCCCAAAACTGAACACAGTATTTGAGGTGCGGCCTCACCAGTGCCGAGTACAGGGGGACAATCACCTCCCTAGTCCTGCTGGCCACACTATTTCTGATACAAGCCAGGATGCTATTGGCCTTCTTGGCCACCTGGGCACGCTGCCAGCTCATACTCAGCGGGCTGCTGACCAACACCCCCAGGTCCTTTTCCGCCGGGCAGCTTTCCAGCCACTCTTCCCCAAGCCTGTAGCGTTGCACGGGGTTGTTGTGGCCCAAGTGCAGGACCTTGCACTTGGCCTTGTTAAACCTCATACAATTGGCCTTGGCCCATCGATCCAGCCTGTCCAGATCCCTATGTAGAGCCTTCCTACCCTCAAGCAGATCAACACTCCCGTCCAACTTGGTGTCATCTGCAAACTTACTGAGGGTGCACTCAATCGTTTCGTCCAGATCATTGATAAAGATATTAAACAGGACTGGGCCCAATACTGAGCCCTGGGGAACACCACTTGTGACTGGCCGCCAACTGGATTTAACTGCATTCACCACAATTCTTTGGGCCCAGCCATCCAGCCAGCTTTTAACCCAATGAAACGTATGCCTGTCTAAGCCATGAGCAGCCAGTTTCTCCAGAAGAATGCTGTGGGAAATGGTGTCAAAGGCTTTACTAAAGTCCAGGTAGACAACGTTCACAGCCTTCCCCTCATCCACTAGGTGGGTCACCTTGACATAGAAGGAGATCAGGTTGGTCAAGCAGAACCTGTCTTTCATAAACCCATGGTGACTGGTCCTGATCATCTGGTTGTCCTCTACATGCCTATACGAGTGTGATGGCACTCGATCAATGGAGCATCATCTACCATCACCATCTCACCTGGTGAAAACAAGTAAGAACTGTGCTGACCCTTCATACCCTCTGTCTTGCGTGTTCTCTGTGCCAGAATGCTTAAAGTCCTGTGAAATCTTTGCATACTTTTTATACCTGGATGTAGCAGATATAGGGATCGCCTAGTGTACTCCTGACAGATGATTATCATTTTCCTGCGCATTTGGATTATGCAGACAGTCCTTGATATCCATAAAATGGTAAAAATTTCATTTAAGAACTTGATGTAGAATAGTAAGTGTGCTAAATATCTTAGCAGTTAATATAGGATTTTATAAATATGAGTTGGCTTTATTCATCAAATTGTACCACACAGACACTGGCCATATTATACTCAATCACATCAGCTGCACACAGTAAAGTTATTTACAGGATGTGTAAATACCACTGTCAAAATCAGGTTTGTATATGCAGATATCTGCAGGTTCTCATGCACAGTATAAATAGACTTGAACTATCTAACCTGAATTTCCTTGATGGGAATGGGCAATTCACATTGTTTTCTGAGCTTGGTACCTTGGACATCCCTTATTCATATTCTGTGTCTTTACTTGCAGAGCTGTGTGAAGTTCTGCTGCAGTTCCCATAGGGGTTAATTAAAATATTTGGTCTATTTCATTTCATGTAAGTTTCATCCTCTAGAGTTTTACATTTAAATGAACCCAGAAACTGCTTGTTTCCTCATGACTTTGATCTGAGACCATCAGTGCCTGTATGAGTTTCTTAAAATTTGGTTAGGGGTCAGCTCCAAGTTGACTCAGTCATGTTAAAGGTTAGTGAACCCAGGTCAAGTTTCGAGACCAGAGTAGTGCTGTTTGTACACAAGTGGGAATTGCAAGAAGAGAGTTACCAATGTTGCTGCTGAATGAAGGGAAACTATTTGTTTCCACCATCCTGACACAGATATACCTGGTTCCTTAAAGGACTGTGTGGCCAGTGCATTACAACTGGTATCTCCTGCTTCTGCTGCTGCAATTTGAACAACTGCTGGTCACCATTACCAGCTCCCTCTAGACAGCTACTCAACACCACCAGAACACAGGCAGTTACATCTGTGGAATTTTGTGGCTGAATTGTCTTTGGTTTGAAACTAGAAAAGGAAGAAATAGCTAGCGGGGAACTTTTGGATTTCATAACTGTTTGTTATGTAAAGCCTGTTAACAGTATCAAATTATTCAGCAATGTTATTATACAGCCCCATATTCTTTAGGGGACAGAGTTTTCTTTGTTTACCTCTTAGGTTGTCACCATACCATGCAGAGAGACAGTGCATTATTACTTCTTGAGATCTATTGTAAACGAAGTAGATATAAATACAGAGCTGAATATATCTGAAAGGCAAAGGAAAAAAAAAAAAGAAAGAAAAAGAAAGCAGCATTGGTTTATCTTCTATCTCCAAAGAACAAATGTACTGTATATTCACAATAAAAACATCTAGGGTGTTTTTGCTTATTTACCTAATAAGTTTATTAAGCTACTGATGGAAAATTGCTTTAGTTAAAAGGTACACTAAACATAGACAGTACATAAATCATTAAACATGAGAATAAACTTTAATTATGAAATATTTCATCCAAATAACTCTTTAAACTTTAATTTATTGCAAATAATTTAGTTACCACAAAATATGACATCGTGGAAAAGGAAAAAAACCTTCATAATCTCAGGGTCTGCATCCTTCCTGTGTCACCTTCCACTGATCTAGAGGACAACACAGTCTAAAACATTATCTGTTTGGTTTACAAGAACCTCTCTTGCGATCAGAGGTGTTTTCTCTCAGCTCATACTAAAAGTATGACTGGGGAGCCCTCCTTGCTGAATTCTTGATGTCAGTGATAGCATGAAGCATCATGTACAGCTTGGGACAAAACTGAGATTGCTGTTACTTATAACTAGGGTTGAAGCAGGGCGAGACCGGTTGTTCCCAATGGACACGTAAAGTTAGGTGTCCTGCTTCACTCAGAGGTTGGTTAACACTGAAGATCTGCAACACGTACATGGAATGCACATGTCAAAAAGAGGCATATTAAAGCTGTGTGTAGGTAGAAAGGTAGATATATTTTTCTTGTTGTTTGCTTTTTTTTTTAATCTTTTGGATTTCAGTTGCTGGGATCTTCTTTTTCTGTGTAATCTTGCCCCGGTAGTGAAACACCATCCAGCTTCCAATTTCTTGTTCCCAGGCCAGGAACAGGAGATGCAGTCCCCTTAGCTGTTTCTCCCTCTACCCTGGACTAGAAGTGCTCACACATGTTGCAGCGTAGCACTGTCTCTGGGGGAAATGCAGAGAAATGAGCCCCAGGGGATTCATGTCAGCCAGGTTTCCCTGTTTGCACAGGAGTGCCGTGAAAGAACAAGCTGATACAACACTCTGGCTGACCTGCTCTGTGCATGGGGTTGGTCCAGAAGCCCCCAGAGGTGTCTTCCAGAGCAGTCCTCTGTTTCTGTGACTCTACTTGTAGAAAAGTATCACAGGAAACTGATTTAGGAGGAAGAATAGAAATATCAGCTCGACAGGAATTATCTCACTTTTGCCACCAATATGAAGCTATAGGCAGCATCATGATTCATCCGTACATTGAAGGCTGACTTCAGGAACCCAAGTGTGTCACTAATTAATAACACAACAAACAAACAAATAATGCCCACTGGTTACCAAAACCACTTCAAGAATGGAAAAAAACCCCACACTTGCTCTATTTTCTTTCCCAATGAATTTCTGTGTGACTTTGAAAGAGGTGCACATTATCTGTTTTCTCATTATGACCTTCAAAATTAACTCAATGTGAAAGGGACCCAAAGGATTATCTTTTCCTTCTCTTCTTGTACCTCCAGGAATGTGGCTGAGTTACAGGAGGGATGACAGACACTGTGGCAGCTGGAGTTAAATGTGCCAGCAGAGATTTGTCCTTTTAGATGGAAGGTCCCAGAGTCAATGACTGTCAGTGGCAGCCAGTCCAGGAAATAAACATTGTCCTCAGCAAATTGCTTTGCATCTTGCAGGGAGGAGCACACTGTATCTGAGTGCACAATCTGTAGAAGGCAGATGATAATATATATTGGATGGTGCAGCAATAAAATGTGTAAAAATGGCTTAAAGTATTCAAAGGAAGGGGCTGTTGATATGTCATCTGCTGTTATCTGACACTCAAGATGATGTTATTACTAAGCCTGACAGTATTGGATCCTTTACACTATTGACTTTGATTATGCCTTACTAATGGCTGGCTCCTTTTCCATCTCACTGGCAATAGTTTCATTTTCTTACCTATACCTTTCTATTGAGTCATTCAGAAAAAGTCAAAGTCATCTTCCAGAGCTGAGAAATGGGAATTACTCTCCCTATCTAAAGAACTCATAAAAGTGTCATATCATCAGAAGAGGTGTTCAGGAAATCAAGAGTGATTTCATCCTTCCTTTGCAATTGCTGAGAGGAGCTGAGCAATTCTGTTCTCACAGACTGCTGGCAGGCACAGCAGGTCCGCTGTGTCAGACCACAGCTCCATGTAGTCGAGTATTCCTATGCTGACCAAGTCCAAAAAACAGATTCCTATAAGTGACTTAAATCAAGGCAAAAACACAGGAAGACAGCTGTAGGTGGAAGATTTTCATTCCTAACTGTGGTGTGATTTTCTTTTTTTCAGACAGGAGAAAGAAAGAAAAGCACCGGGCAGGGCCTGAGATTGTAACCATACAGAGAAGTGTAGATCAAGTAAGTTTTCAGTGAAGTGTTGCTGAAATGGGTAAGAAGCTGTGAACATAACCACAACTACCTAGGACTATTTTTTCATTACTACTTTTGCTGCAAACAAAGAATGGGCTTCCTTGTTTTCTGTGAAAGAGCATTATTGCATCAAATCATTATCTGTCATTATTTTTATTTCTCAAGCAACCGGTAGTGGCTCAAGCCTGGACAGTATTTATAGTTGTTTCCTTTCTAGGATTCCTTCTGCTGCAGACCACTGCAAACAATGTGCCCTAAATATAAGCATCAGTAAAGTGCTTGATATCACAAACTTCAAAGCATGTTGGGTCTGGGACTGTTTATGAAGAAAATCTTGTAAGTGCTTTTATGCAGAATAGGAAGAGAGATGTTTTCTGGAATAAGTTTATTTTATCTGATACTGTGATGCCAATCTTATAGGCTATGTTAATAGCATTGTTATAGGTGACAGCATATTAGAATAGAATAGAATAGAATAGAATAGAATAGAATAGAATAGAATAGAATAGTTCAGCTGGAAGGGACCTATCAGTGGTCACCTGGTCCAACTGCCTGACCACTTCAGGGTTGACCAAAAGTTAAAGCATGTTGTTAAGAGCATTGTCCAAATGCCTCTTAAACACTGACAGGCATGGGACATCGACCACGTCTGTAGGAAGCCTGTTCCAGTGTTTGACCACCCTCCCGGTAAAGAAACGCTTCCTAATGTCAAGTATCAACCTTCCCTGATGCAGCTTTGAATCGTTCCCACGCGTCCTGTCACTGGATCCCAGGGAGAAGAGCTCAGCACCTCCCTCTCCACTTCCCCTCCTCAGGAAGCTGTAGAGAGCAATGAGGTCGCCCCTCAGCCTCCCTTCCTCCAAACCAGACAACCCCAGAGTCCTCAGCTGCTCCTCATAGGACGTGCCTTCCAGCCCTTTCACCAGCTTTGTTGCCCTCCTCTAGATGCATTCAAGTACCTTCACATCCTTCTTAAATTGTGGGGCCTAGAACTGCACACAGTGAGGCCACACACTGCATAAGGTGAGGCCACACCAATGCTATTCACTTAACAGGTGAAAAGTCTGCTACACCTGAGATTACTAACCCATACCCTTTTTTGGCTACATAATCTTTCCATCTGCACACTTCAAAAGACCTTGTTTTTTTCCAATGTTATCAATTTTTCAGGAATTTTCTGTAGATCGGTTTTGCAAAGAAAAGGAAAATGGTTTGATGGTTTGATGTCAAAGACATTTTACGTTCCTTAAGAATATGAGTGTGGTTGCAATGGGTCAGAATACAGTTCCTCCTAGCCCAATATTCCATCTCTGACAGTGCACAAAAATAGATACTTAAGATACAGCTCTAGCAGCACATGACTTAAGTTTACTGGACAAGTAGCTGAGAAAAATAGCCTACCCCTGCAGAAATGCTTCTAGGAGAACAGTGCCAGTCATCCTACACCAGAGGCAAAATAACAGTGTTCACAACTGCAGTTCACAAAAGACGTATGGAGTCACCACCCAAAGAAACATGGGAGGTAACTTAGGGAAAGACGAATTAAAAATGTAGTCATCATGAATGGTTCAAAGTATTCAGCATGGAAAGAAACGTGAAAAGCACAAAGACAATGCCAGGCTTGTAGACAGAGGCTGAGATACATACACATTTTATATTGCAGGAATGTGGGTTCCCCTAAGAAAAGGAGTAATATGAGCATGACTGAGGACTAAACCCTTGTAATGCAAAGACGACTGCCTGGAGTATGGCTTTAACAGATTTTAGGACTCTCAGTGTGCGCATAATGCATGAAAAAACTGTAAGCTATACAACAGCCAAATTTGCCACTGTGTTGTTAAGTCAAGAACAGTTAAATCACAGCGGCATTAGGAAGGTATCTTTAATGCAGTACTGGCAGTGCTGAGGGGCAGAAATGGACTGGAGCAATCTAACTTTATGCTGGTTATGACAAGACCTGTTCATAGGGAAAAGCAAGCATAGTTAAAAATATCTTGAGCAACAAAAGGTGATGTGACTTAGACTTTATGAGAGCTGTCATACAGGTGTACCTATGTAGCACTGCGAGACAGTAGACCATTTTGAAACAGCCCAGCATAATATGAGAGTATCATCATTAAGTGAAAGAATAGTTATTATGGACCTTGGCCAGCAGTACAAGGAACTGTGTTAGTGAACTGGACATACAAATAGAAGTTGGAAATTCTAAACAGACCGCCCTACATACAGTTTGGGACTGCCAAAATGCATTCATCTCAGCCCTGC
The DNA here is from genome assembly GCF_034638445.1 of Ciconia boyciana. Classification (NCBI taxonomy): domain Eukaryota; kingdom Metazoa; phylum Chordata; class Aves; order Ciconiiformes; family Ciconiidae; genus Ciconia; species Ciconia boyciana. The sequence continues at coordinate 89,093,845 of NC_132937.1, forward strand.
TGCAGTTACTAAAGAAAATTATTAACAAGAATACAAAGAAAATTCATTACAACTATTAAAAATATTGGTCTATAGTGAGAAAGCAATGGCAGGAATTGAGTCATATAGAAGAGTCACACCTTCTTAATAGAAATGCACCTATTAGATGATATCTTTTTGTTAGGAAATAAAACAAAAGAGAAAATAAATCCTTCGGGCAATAGACTGATCTCCAAGAAGTGTATTGGAATTTGAGTCTGCAGACCCCCCACCCCTTAGTGCTGAAGTTATTTGGCTGTAAAATGAACACTTCCTGGTGAAGTGGATATTTAATTACATTCTTGAAATGGAATAGCCCTAACAGGAAAAATTGAAAAACTAGGTCTATAATGTCTGTAATTGTTAGAACATATTACTATCATACTAGTATCCTAATCTTGGTCATGTTGGTTGTTCTGGGTCTACCATATTCCCTTATTTTTTCATGAAAAAAAATCCTAATAGCTTTGTTTTGTTTCACTGGATGAAGAAAATGCTTCAGCTTTAGAGCTTTTTATGAAATCACGTTCTTGGGAACTAGCTATTCTTTGTAAGGATTTGCATTGATCCAAAGCTGCAGAATAGCACCTGAAAAAGAAGTTGCTACCTATTACTAACAATTGACAACGTACTGCTTGATTTATCCAGGGAGCTTTGTAGTAATAGAAAAGCAGTAATACCTGGTGCATTTGATAAAAAGTCCATGAAAGACTCAGTAAGAGAGTGTGAATGTACTGAAAAGGAGCTACTAGCTGTTCTCTTTGGAATGAAATCATTGCATCAAGGTAGATCTGCTTTGTGCCTCAGGTGAGGTTTGATCGTGAGCTTCAGAAAGCATCATGAAAAAGCCACTGCTGAAAGCATCCAGGTGACTAAAATGCCTATTATTCAGCTTCCAGAGCTGTCAGCTGAAGATGAGGCCTTGCCCCCCAAATCACCAGGAAAGTCGCAATATAGTGACCGAGATCATGTCCTAGCTTACAATGCAGATGCCACTCCCTACCAAGAACATGAGACAGACTTTCAACATGATACAGTATATGCACTGCTCTCATGAGAGACTATACATAATCCAAAAAACACCAACGAGATGACAGATAAAGACAATGTAGACAGAAGAAGTATCCTATATGTCACAAAGTATTTCAGTACTTCTAATGCGCTGACAGTAGCTTAGAAAACTGAATAGACCATAAAAGCAGGGTTCTGTCTTGTGTATCCACAGAAGAGATAAAAAGATAGCTAGAATAAAGAAATAATAAAATTAAGAATAGCAAATCAGTGTAGCAACCTGGTACGAAAGAGGAGCAGAAGCTCTGAAGCCATGATAACAGATAAGTTGTTTTGGCTTGCCATATGAAAACCACATAATGATGCAGCAAAAAATCTAAACTGCACTAAAATGTAGAATACATTCTACAGCCATCTGGATTAAGAACAGAGAAAGAAAGTTAGAAAAGAGAACATATGGTAGTGTAGCCAGACAGCTTCAGCCACTGTGAAAACCTTCATCGTCTGTTGGACTCTGTTGAAAGAGCTGGAAGAAAACTAAGCAGTATAGAGGACCAGTCCAGTAGCACTCAAAGTACATAACAGAAACAAAATAAACTCAAATTTATTATCAACAGCAGTGACATAAATAAAAAATGTAAATCTGTTAAAGACCATGCATTGGAGGATGACCAGGCCTCACAGGCTACAGCAAAAAGACAGTTACACTTATATCCCTGACATTAGTGTGAAAATACATTTCAAAAATGACAAAATAGCAACACAAAAAGTTGAAATAAAAGATGTAGCAATCCATCAGAAATTTGGAGATGACACCAAGCAGTCAATTATGCAAACCGTAGAATATGGAAAGCAGCGTTTCTCAGTAGACCCTAGCATTGCACCTGGACAAAGTGCTCCATCATTTCTTCACACATGGTATGGGAAACAAAGCAATTGCCAATTGTGTAGAGGCTGTGTAATAGACTGATGATTCAAATCATGTCTGTTTATCTTCCAAAAATAAATTCCAGTGTAACTGTGCCTGGATTTTAACCTACAACATGGGGTACAGGAAAGAGTTTACTGAAATATTCCCTAGTGCTGTTTTCCTTAATATTTCTATTGCAAATTTAAGTTATTTTTCAGTGTATCATCAGAATACAAGGTGTGACAATATTATATTGCCCAAATCATATTTGGAGACCAAATTCTCCCATTTTGTCCACAAGGTGAACAGGGTAAATTGAAGGTTAAACTAGTCCCAGCAAATTATTTGGGGCTTTAAGAAATACAGACCTTCAGTTAAAAGAGTCTACAAGTATTCCTCCTCCCACTGTATGCTTGAGTCTTTCCAGGGACTACTTCTCATAACTAATCATATTTATAAATATCTGATCTTATATATAAAAGGAGATGGGAAGAAATTTTTTCAGAAACATCACAGGCACAAGGGAACTGGAGGTAGTCTGCTTAATTAAAAATGTATATTCCATCTATTCAGCATTGCTTAGTGCCACTTTGCTGTACAATAAAGAAGGCACTTTCCTTTGACTCCTGTCATATGTCCATGGGAAGAGTAACCTGTTTCCTTTTTTAGTGCTGGGAACAACGGAACGCTACCATCCCTGGCAGGGAGCAGCAAGCATGGGGCAGCTTTGCAAAGAAGAACTAGCTGGGAGCTGAGGAGGTCCAGTCAGGAGAAGCTTGGGGCAAGACTGGAAATGGCCAGGGAAAGGAATACAACAGTCTTGCTGTTGTACTTCAACTGTACAACAGGGTGCATGCAAGATCCTGAACTGACAGTCACTGCCCTGCAATTCTTAGTGTTGGGCACAGAACAGTCACGGAGTCTCTCGTTGTGTTAACAGCCTGAAAATGGGGTTACCAGTCTCTACAGAGAACTGTGGCAGCTAGCATGTTCTTCTGCAGGAACTCTACTGAATCCCCTAGAATTCTCTAGGACACTGTATACTAAAAAGAAACATCTTGAGATGACTAGTATGATTACTATTGACACTTCACCTGCCTTTTTGGAGTTGGTAGAAAGACATTTTTTCTGATACTGTTTCTGTAGACCCTGCTGGAAATGAAAGCATCATCTTAGGTTGTACCCCCCCCTTACCTAAAGCCTCATGAAGATTCATGAGTGCAGCAAGAATTAGAAAAAGTAGATTCCACCTCTGTTCCATGGTTTCAAAAGTTATCTCTAGAAAGCAACTATGCAGAAATCATCTAAAAATTGATGTAAGCACAGGGAAGTCCCTAGCAGTGAACAAGCTACAGCAGTAGTTTCTGAAAGGTTCTCTGTGGAGAAGGAGGGACAAGTTGGACCACTATGGTTGGAGAATTTACCAGTGCTTCACCTGACAGGAACAGTTAGGCCATTTGATAACAGAATAATTTGTGCATGATGAAATTCAGCTGGAAACTTAAACTCTGCAGAGTCAGCTGATATTTATTACCACACTAGAGCTTTTCTTTGAAAAGCAACTTGGAGATGTCATGCTGTGAGCAGCAAATGTTTGAAAAACTCTGGTTTCTATCACAACTTAAAACTTTTTAACCAAATGGCTCTCAGGAACAAAATGGACGTAAATATTCTGTGTTATTTTCTGAAACAGGTTGCTATGATTGACATTTCTGGCAGTCCATAGAAATATTACAAATAACCTTCTCTAACTGAGCTTACCAGCTCTGATTATGAAATCTCAGACATTTGAATGCACAATAGCTTTTACTGAGTATATAGAAAATTATTTATAGTAAAATGTTATTATACATCTAAACGCATGTTAGAAGTAGAATAAAAATTACCTACACCTATTTTATGCACCAAAACACAGGTAGTAAGAGCCAGCATGCAAACAATTTTCATGTAGTTGTAATTACTTTGATACAGAATTAGAAAGAATAACACAATGAAATTGTAAGAGTAGTATGTTCATAAGTTGTCATGCTTTGCTTAATCATAGCTAAAACATAAAGGAGGGAAAATATATCCTCCAGGAATAGATGAAAAAGGTACTCAGGACATGTGTATAAATGTAAACAACAGCAATAAAATATAAATCCTGGAAAGAAAAACAATAACCTTTGTTATTGTTAAATTAAATTGTTAATTTAGCACTATTGTTAAATTAAAACCTCAGGGTTTTAATGGATGAAAAATGGGAATATACTCATGTGTAAAGTAGTGTTTATTGGATTATCTGGGAATCTAATGGTTTGAATTTTTAAAATAATTTATTTTTTCCTTTTGCAGTAAGAAAATAGTAGACACATGACTTGAACATGGATTTCCTAATACTATAAATTTATATTATTCCTCAAATCCTAATTATCCTTCAATTACTTGGGGATAAATTGAGATTTAAGATGGTAACAAAATTACTAACTTGTTCAGAACCAATATAAGTCCAACACCTTTCTATTATGTTTTTATATGGAGTTGGGCACAAAAATAAACACTGTAAGCCAGCACACCACTGTAAAAATTTTTACAAAAGAGCAAGCACTATTTGAAATAATAATGTTGGAAATTTGGAGAAAGGCAAAATAAAGGTAAAGACAGACAATGGCCAGATACATAAATTCTAAGAGTGATGTTAGTTCATCTTCCTAAAAGGCCCTATTGTTATGTAGAATATAAAGATATTATGCTGTTCTACCATAACAGATGGTTTAGGAACAATAAATCAGAATGAATAAGACTATTCTCTAATTTTATGGGACTCTACTTGTCATCGCTTATTGGATAAGCATGAATGAAAAATTAAATACAGATGTTTGTGTGTGTGTATGTCTGATGACTTGATGGTGAATAGAAAAACAGTATTTCCAGTGTAACTCTAACTTAGAAAGATTAAAATAGCATGAACTGTCAGCTCAGTCTCAATACATGTCCAGCAGATTTTTACTGTGCAAAAATTCCTCATTTTCCCTTTAGCAAGCAGCCTATTTGCCTGGTCAAAAATGTAGTTTCCAGTATATGCCACAATATTCATACAGAAGCAAATGTACCTAAATCTTGCTTTACACAAGCAAAGTCACTAATAAACGTTTCTTGAAAGTGAGTGAAATTCAAGGCCAGCTTTATCACAGAAACATTGTTTACAGCTTTTCATCAGTTGTGGGGTTTTGTAATGGATTTTTATGGATTTTATTGAATTTGCTTTCGAAATCTCTTTATGTCTGAAATGTAAAGGAAATGTTCATGGTGTTCCTCGCACAACAAAACTGTCTTGCTAAATAATTTTAATCAAAACGACTGATAAAAACTCTGTAGACTAATTGTTCATTGCCTGAAAAAAATAATCTTTTGTTTATTTTACATTTATTTCATTCTCTTAATTTATTCCAAGTTTCCCCTTGAGTTGAGGCTTCTGATTTCTGCTTCACATACAGCATCCTCTATGGTATTCTCAATCTTATCTAGATTAGATTTTGGAGAGAAAATTTGCAAATTAGCCTCTGCCAGTCTCTGATACTTCACTGCAGGATACTTCAGTCTTAGTTGCTGCAATATAGCCATATATTGCATACACTTTTTTCTGTCTAATACTGTGTGATTTAATTTTTTTGTTAGATTCTGCAGTTCATTTCAGTCCTTCTTCCTGACTACACACAATTGGTCCTGTCACCAGGGAAGGTTTTCATTTTCTTTATTTCTTCTCTTTCAGAAATCAACGTGGGCTAGGTAGAATGAGAAATGAGTGGTGGAGTTAGCTGTATGTTATCACTGAATGTGTGTTGCAAGACGAACCTGAAAGACAGAGATTCAGATAGTCTTTGTTCCATCTGCAACAGTCAGATCCTGTTCCCACTGAAACCTGTTGAGGTTTTGCCATTGAGAGAAATTGGGAAAAAAGGAGATTTGATAACATTCAAGAAGGCAGATGATTTGCTAAGACTCTTGTTTTTCCACACACAGATTTTGAATTGTTACCCCCATCTCTTAAATTTTAAACCATAGTAATTACGTTTTTTTATTCATTTGTATATTACCTTTTTAACTAAGATAAAACCTGACCCAAGCCTGTTTAGATTATGGTGTGGGTTGGGTATTTTTTCTTGTCGTTAAAATGGTTATTGAAGTGAAATCCAAGTGGGAATGTGAAGTTGTGTAACCATTCTATTACAGGCATTTTAGGTATAACAGTTTCTGGAGTTTTTAATAGGTTTTTAATAAGGCATTCTCTCTCTTGTTATAGTGATTTGCACAGAGCTGGTTCTATTTATTGCTTCTGGATCAAACTAAATTTCTTTGGAATTGACATCTTTTATTTTACTATTCCTGGAAATTGTCACATAGCTTTTGCCCAGATAAGGCAGAGAAAAATCAGTAAATCTAAACTTTTTGATTTTTCATTTCATAACAACTTTTTTTTAGTTTCAAAATGGAAACAATGAAAAAATTAAGCAACCCTACAGAGAGGCAAAATGTGTTTCTAGGGTCGCTCAGAATGTTTGCTGTTCCTGAAATTATTTTTTTTAACTTTTCATTTTTCTTGCCAAATAGTCACCCATCATGGCATTGATTCAAATTTTAATTTTAAATTTTTTTTTCCTTTAGTTTGAAATACATTTGGAAATCCATTATTCAGGCAACCCCATCTGAAGTTGCTGATTTTTAATTTCTTTGTTGATGGCCACAAAGTACAAGGAGTTCTGTTGCTTTTTAACAGATAATTTAAAAACCCAAATCAGTTTCCTAGTCTATTATATAAACGGTGGTTAATGTGATTTTTCAGAGCCACAGTGAGTAGGTTTTTTGTTGTCCTCCTCTTAAGAATCTGTCAGACCATCAAGAGAAGTCCATTGTATGTAGCACCTGGGTTATTGTCTTCTTTGTCACTGCCACCAAGGATAGATCTTTCCTCTCCTTTGCCAAAAATAAGTCGAAATCTGAATGATAGGTTCATGGTATTAGTTGAGAAATTGACTTTCTGTACTCCTCACAGTTCCAGCATTTAAAAATATAATTGTCAGGAATAAGGATAAACTAAAATCTTGAGAAGGTTTCTAAAGCAAAATTTATGTGAATAAAATTGAAAATGTCCAAATACTTTCAATTACTCTTTTTGTTAGTATAACTGAGGAGCAAAATATACAGAATGAAATGAGAATATTTCCACTGAATTCCACCTCATCTGCTGGGTTAGCACTTTTTCAGCCAGCTCTGGGTTATGAACTGCAAATTGCAAGCCCACTTGTGGCAATGATATTTTTCTATCATCTCCTCTACAGTGGTTATTAGTGCTTCCATGTCAATGGTGATTATTGCATACAACAGGACTAAGCACGTTTTGGTGAAACAAATGATGGAGGAATTGTGTGCATCCACAAAGGGCAGACAAGTACTAAGGGGAATACCAGAGATGGGTTACCCTCCTTTGAGCTTGACCACCAGAACTGCTCAGGCAGCACAATTTCACATGAAAGGTCTCAGCTTTTCCTCCTGATCAGCTCCCTTGCCATTTACAGACAGGCTACTTTGAAGATTTTATTAGAAAGGTACTGCTGCTTGCAAAGTGTCAGGGGATGCTGCAGCTAAGAGGAATAACAGCATTTTTTGAACAAGTGACTGAGCTGTGGGAGAAAAAGACAGAACACGGCAAGTGTTGTGTGAAATGTATTTACCATATACAAAGTTTGAAATATGTGAAAGGAAAGTATTTTTAAGAATAAAGAACCAATGAGAAAGGTCAAAAATAGGGGGGAAGATGCTTTCTTAGCCCTGCTTTCTTCATTCCGTCTCTAAATATGCAATTCTTCTACTAATATTCCTTTTATAATGAAAATATGAAATAAAACTCTGCAGAAATAATCTATAGGAAAGGAGGTGCTTTAAGGGTACAACTTGTTACATAGTTTGATATCCAAATTACTGTATTTTCTCCACTTATGTATTTTAAGCCTGTATGGATCAGAGAAGTATGTGACGGTGATAAAAGATGAATAAATGAACTGAAGGCAGTGCTTCTGGAAGGTATTTAATGTCATCTGCCCTCACATTTGTAAACAGCTGTGAGTTATTTGCTATATTTTACCCTGGTGTCAGGAAAGTGTTCTGCACACACTATCTTATCAGGTGTGAATGAGCTTGTGGGACCTGACAAGACATTGATGTACCACTTATCCTCTGCATTCCTTGTTTATGTACAAACTTTGGGGAGTCCTCAGCTTCTGAAGGTCCTGGCGATAGGGCCAACAGCCACGGTGAGGGAGGCACTAAACAAAATTAATGCAGAAGAGAAAAATGGACCTAGAGAACAGTTTGGAGTCTGACAGTTCATCTAGCTTTGCTGGACAAATCTGTTATTTTCTTGATATATTTGCTTTCCTTGTTGTTTTTTGAAGTCGCAAGATGCCAGGCAAGGTCATTAAGCAAAAGGAAAATCTCTGCCTTTCTGTTTTCCTACAGGGTGAGTATAGATCACAGTTCAGAGTGATATTGCTTCAGGCTAATGGGTTTACTGTTTTGTTTTATTGTTTTGTTTTTGTTTTCCTCTTACTCATTGATACTCCATGTTTAACTCTGGTCTCATAAGCCCACTGACATTTTTCAAACAAGAATGGACAAGGAAAAGAGAACTTAACACTATAGGACTTTCCTTTCAGGCTAAGTGTAAAGATAGTGCTACAGACTCTTCACTGTATCAGTCTCCTTGGGAGCCCCTTAATAAATATTAAGGAAGTTGCTGTTATCTGAATGTCCAGTTTCTTTGGAGTTATTCCCTTAGTCCATACTAAGGCCTGTCCAGTTAAGGGCAAGGCTGCTACTAAGAAAAACAAGTCTATGTAGCCACCCCTTCTATTTCAGCTTAGCAGCAGAGTTTGGGTTGCTCTGAGCAACCTGATGTAATTGAAGATGTCCCTGCTCATGGCAGGGGGGTTGCACTAGATGACCTTTAAAGGTCCCTTGCAACCCAAACCATTCTATGATTCTCTCCCCCGCATTTGGGCACTGACCAGCATCACCTTTTCTCAAAGGGCATTCACTTCACCTGGGATGAGTAAGATGGTGCTTCCTAGTTGGCAGAGGAAGAGAAGGAGTATAACAGCAGTGCACTCACCTTCAGCTGTAGTAAAGAGAGAAAGCAAGGCTTGCTTGGTCACAAATGGGCTAAGTCTGGCTACTCCCTTTCAGAAGGGAATTTAAACTCAAGTAGTGGATAAAACAGAATTTGATCGAATGAAAGGGGAGGATGAAAAAAAGAAATATTTTATCTGTCCCTGAGGACATATAGGATTTAGGAGATCCTTTCTCAGCAACCCATATATAGATAAAAGCCTTAATCCTTTCTGCAGTCCTGAAAGGTAAATCTTTTATCTTTCTTCAGGTTGCTGCCTGTTTTAAACCAAGTAACTGCAGCTGGCCCAGCCTCAGCTCACCCATTGATTTTTGGAGAAGTAAAGATTTTATATATTTATACAAACATGATATAGTGTCATGCCAGGGAAGCAATTAGCCTTCAGCAAGAGGGCTATTTGCTTCAATATTTGAGTGAATAGTCTTCTAATACAACTATACCTATTTGCTTTCAGGCACTCAGCTTCTGTCCCATTAATTTCAGTTTACTGTGACACTTATAATTTATTCTTCCCAAGATTTACATGCATCTGCAGTACCATTAATTGTATTTGTTGTGTTGTTAGCTTTAAACTTTTATAAATACCACAGAGATGGCAAATAAAGTGTCAAGGAAAGTGGCTGATGTATGAAAGAGTATTAATATCTGCCTGGAAAGATGCACCAAATTTCTTCAGGGAATATATCAGCTCCCATAAGATAACTGTTAAGGTTATCTTGGGTTTTGAGGCTGATTCCTGAACTGTACTGATTCTTTATAATGTTGATAGTCCTTTAGGCATAAAAATTGATGTTACCATGAGAGTTGTAACTCATGTCCCTCTCTGCTGCTGCCCCCATCTATATTTTGATTAAATGAAAGACGATATGAGACCTAGTTTTCACCCATGGAGACTTTCACTGAAGCTTCTCTGTGAGGAAGAAATGTCTTTTATTCCCTGGGAGTGAAAGCATCCTTTATGTCATGATGCTCAAAACACAGAAACTCATATCTGGGTGTTCATGTATGAAAGTGCTAAATAACATGAAAGGTGATATCTCCCAATTCTACATCAGTTTTGCAAATCTGTTTTAAATTTTTGGGGCAATGAGAGGCAGGTAGTACTGCAAAGGTGGAAGCAGATAGTCCTAACTGTGCTAAGTTCCCAAGCTATGTCAGAACAGTGGCTTTCTAATGCAGATCTTAAAAAAAACCCCGTGCAACCTCCTACCCCTATCTTTTTTTTAGTCACTAGTACAAAAGAGAATAAAAAAGGAAAAAAAAATTAGAGATCTCATCAAGAAATCCTTAATATGAATAATAACATACTCATGCATGATTAGGAAATCTATATAGCTATTAGCTTGTTTTCATGCAGACACTAGAAATTTGATTAGAGTCTGGATCCAGCATTCCTGTAGTAAAAAACACAGCTTTGATTCTGCTGGCCCAAGAAATAAGGTTTCATCTCTTCCCTTTTCTTATTTTGCTGTGTATGCCTGGCTTTGCTCTTTTGACATTTGATGTCTCCATACTATAGAGTTCCTAAAATACCAATGAGGCAATGGGGGAGTTAGAAGTTTGTAACAAGTGATGTAGCATCACAAGTGATGTAGCATAAGATCACAAGTGATATAGCATAAACACATTTTCAAAGTATTTGGACAAACAAATGGGCTTTCAAACTATCTGCATAGGCACACCTTTACCTTTCATACAAAAGCCCTCTTGTTAAGTGTTTCAAAGCTAAGGTTCTTTCAGGAAAGGCTTGCCCACACTCAGTTGTCTCTCCAGGTAAAATTTAAAACACAACCCTTTCTGTATGTTATTAAAATGGTAAAAAATGTAAACTTTTTTTTCATATCTTAGAAAAGCCCATACACTTAACCTCCTTCCTGTGCCATTTAACACAAACTGGTGAAGGGGATTTCTCTCAGCACCGTAATGTCAGGGCACCTGTGACCCAACAGCACAAAGCTAAGTGCATCACAAAGTTTTGAAAGAAATATGGGCAACTGGAAATGAATGTTTAGATCATCTCAGTCACACTAAACGACAGTGTAATTCATGGATAGTGTTGGCAATTGTTCTTCATGCTTGATCCTACTTCCTAGCAGATTTGTATCAGTGGGGTTCTTGCCATCGAGGGAAGTATTATCAAGATCTGGCCCTGCTTCCTTTATAGAGCAGCAATAATGAATTTAATTTTGGTACTTAGAGGAGGGTAACCCAAAGTTTGTAGGTTCTGATAACATTATGATTTACTAACAGTTTAGACTAACTGATGATCTGTTGTGATTATAGACAGTTATTCAGACTAACTGAATTCTGTTGTTAAAAAGAAAGTAAATTCTATTCCTCAGACAGAACTGTGAAACTTTGTCCTGCATGTTAATAGTCCAAGGAGAAGATTCTGTTGTGTGCATTGAACCTGCACTTGCAGGCAAGTTTAGTCATAAATTTGCAGCCAGTATAGCAATAGTCTGAAATAAATAAAGGATTATGGGCAGTGAAGTAGTGATGATGCAGATAATTCACGCTTTGAGAATTCAGCAAAACAAGGGCAATTTGATCTCGCAGGTGGTCTGGCCATTTGATCTCTTCATCTGGTGATGTGAAGAGAAGAGTACTTGAGAGTAACCCTAAGGCTAACAAATTGTTGTTTGAAACACTTCAGGTTTTGGTTGATTATGTGTATAACCTTTCACCTGAGTGCAGACATATTAAACCTTATGTAGCTCATGGCTGTGCTTGGAGAGGCTCCCAAAATGAGGGTCAGAACCTGTTTTACATCTGAGAGACTGTGATGTCTTTGGGTCCTTTTCTGCCCAGCCCTACAGATATTCATACAGGTCTGAGAATCCTATTTTGGGACAGAGACTGGGGGAAAATGTGATTTTATTTCACATTTTTTAATCTTCCCTTAATTTTCTTAGTATTTATTTATCCTAGGTGTATGAACACCATACACTAAGTCTAATAAAAGGAGAGGAAGAAAATGAAAAAAAATTTCCAGTTTCACGCTTGTCAGATTTCTAAGAAATGGCTTGATCCAGCAGCCATTTTCATTACTGTGACTTGCAGAACTACCCTAATGTAGATGTGTCCATAAAATGGTTATTCTTAGTGATCACAAAGATGATGAACTAAAGCTTTGGGAAAGCAAGAATTTGTGTGAACAAATTTAATGTCTTGGTATAAAGCTGGAAGGGTGATTTGCCTACATCAAGATAACTGTTGCCAAAAGAACATGACTAGCGACAAGAATAGAAGGAAAAGTGAAGAGATAATTCAAAGGGGTTTTTTTCTTTTTGTTTTTTAATTGTTCATTGAAGGGTTCTCTTCAGTGCTGAGAGATAGTGGAGGGAAAAATTGCCAGACTACTTCCAATAGCTGCAGTATGAAACATACTCTATGAAACCTAGAATTATATCAATTTATTATCTTTTTAAAAAGAAAAGGGAAAGAGAGGGAAGGAGAGGGGTTGTGATTCATACATAGCATTGTTATTTAGTTTTCAAAATGCACTTAATTCTTTGAGCTTACAGGACTTAAAAATTTTCCAGTGGTGTGAATTTCTAAACCTATTTTAGGAGTTTATTAGCTTTCCTAAAGGTTACAAGAAAACTCTGGGCTTAACTGTTTGTTTGTTTGTTTACATTTCAATTCTTAATTAATATATTTGATGATAACTTTGCTTTTTAATGTTGAGGAATACCTGTGGTACAAACAGGAATGTCACTACACAAATAAGCACTGACATGCATGATTTCTACTATTTTGTATTCTGTTCTTGCCAGTGGGAATGATTCTCTTTAAATAAAATTTGTCTGTCTCGGAAATCATGTGGTTATAATTAAAGGTTCAACAGTGAGTTCCTTAACAGAGAAAATCAACACTGAGGAAAATTGGGCAAACACGTTTGAATGACAGCATCTTGCAGTTTGTTTTGATGTCTTTGTTAATAGCTACATAACAATGAAAAGAGGACAACAGTTTGCAGTCAGTTCTTCTCTATATCTATCACTTCTGTTGGCAAGGAGGAATTTTCAGCCTTCATGTAATGTCCAAAAAATATCCTTCAATGAAATAGTACCAGTATCACAAAACTGTCAGTTTATACTTTCTCCTTCCTTGGCTTCCTTCCAGGCAAACTAATCTAAAATATCCTGGCTGGAGCCAAAATGCATCATGTACTTTTCTAATATGCATTTCCTCATGAAAGATGCAGTGGGACATCATCTCTTAGACTGCTTGAAGTTACCTTGATAGAAGTTAAACAGGTTTGTTTTGTTCTGAAATAAAGTTGGATTGAAAATAGCAAGAGAATGAAATTCTGATGTGCTTTGGGTTAATGCAGATGTACAGAATATGAAACCAAGAAAAGATTAATGTTACTAAAAATAAAAGAGAGACTGTTCTCTGAAATTTGGAAGTAGTATAGAGCAGAGTCTCTTCATCTCAGTACAACCGATGTGCCCTAGAGTGATAACCATGGCCTGTACATGATTAATGATATTGTTTATCACTTTGAAGTTTGTGAATTCAAGGACACTTAGCTGCACTGGGGAGAACACCCTCAAAAGGAAAGACAGGAGTGAAGAATGAAGTTTCCTAGTCTTTCCAACTGAGTATTGCTCTCCATAGAGTAGACGCCTTTTATAGATATCTGGGTCTAAAAGATGAAAGAAATCTTAGTACTTGTCTATATATTTGTTGCAATTGCCCCAGCCTCTTTTTCCCGTAGTATAGCTTTCTAATAAAGAGAAAGGTATGGGATACTGGCCTAGCCTGGCTAGAAAGGACACTGTTACTGGCTCTCCATTGTTAAATGGGGAGAGGCCAAGAAGGGTTTTGCTGGTCCTGAAAACAATTCAATTTAATAGGGTCCAGGGACACTATTAGTCCCCTCCTTCAGCTGGAACAGGGAAGAGTGAGAGGTTTTGCAGGGGCATTGTAGAGTAGGGAGTGGTGACTCTTTCTGGCAATAGCTGCAGATGCATGATGGCACTGGGAGCACCTTTCACCCTGGGTGCTGCACTGAGCCTCAGCTTGCAGATCCTTGGAAGTAGTCCTTGCACCTGAAATTTCCAAGTTGAGTCTGCTGCTGATGGAGAAACTGACCTCCTTTTTTCTTTTAGCTGGGAGCACAGGTCAGGGGATGTTCTCTCATGAAAGCTTTCTTGTGGCCATGAGTGTGGCTGGGGTACTGCAATGTCTTGATCTCTGTCAAAAAGGCTTGAGGCTGAACCTGCTCTTGTGCCTGCCAGCTTCAGGGATGACTTGAAGGAATCTGAGAAGCAGCTGGACTACAGGCAGCCAGGTCCTTTGGGCATGTGAACCCGTGCGCCCAAGAGATGAAGATATAATCTGTTAAATAAGGCGCTTCCTATAAAGCATTTCAGATACAGCTATCAGTCCCAGCTGCATTTCCATATAGAAAAATATCAGCTACTTAAAAGAAATAATAATAATCATCATCATAGTGTTTTTCATTCCTCTAAGAAAAAGTTGAACAGGGTGACTTTTTTTGTCTTAATGTCACTCATTTTGCATTGTTTGATGAAAACAAAGGCAATTTGAACAGCTGAAGAGTGATCATTTTGATACATAAATTGTGTCAAAGCATGAATTTCTCATTGCTCTCTTCAATACTCCTCTTTTATTACATGCTGAACATAATATAATCAAGCTTAACAGCATGTCCAGCTATTAAATCCACATGGGTTTTCACAAGTAGCAGAAATTCTCCAAAGGCTGCAGGAAGCTTTGCTTATTCATACATTCATTCGTTCATTCATTTATTCATTCATGTTTCTTTTGCAGTTGGTGTAACCTCTGAGGTTCTTTCCTGTGTGTGACTGAGTAGGCATTGTAGTAATTCAGCTTTAAAAGGTATCACCATAATATTTCTTGCCATGGAAAGCCAGTACAAAAGAGTATTTCTGCCCTACTTATTGAGTTTAAAAGCTTGGACTGATTGGGTCAACAAGGATGACTATCAGCATGTTCAGATCTGAACATTCAAAAACTGTGATGTCCTTTAGTAGATAAAATTTTATCAGTCTTCTTCACTGGTGCAATTAGGGTTCATCAGGTCACATACATGCATACATACTCTGCTGCCAGATGAATAAAAATCTTAGTTCTTTTTTAGACAGAGGCTAAAATTCTCAAGTGAGACAAAATTACCACAGTTGAGACTTTAAAAATACACCAACCATCAGAATAAAGTTCTGAGAGCTGACAACACTGCAGCTACTTTACAGTAGGAAAACAAGATCCAGTGTTTAAAAGGACTGTAACCTTGCACCTGAAAAAATGCTGTACAGACATCCTTTCATGAAGCCTCTTGTATAGGCTCCCTCCAGGGAGTGTGGTAAAGAGATGCTCTGTGTACTGTTTTAGATTAAATGGGAACATCTTTGGTCATAGAAGCTCCAGAATATGTTATGTTCTTAGTCTCATTTCTAAAGCATGGAGTGCAATTGAAGCAGTGCCCCAGTCTCTGTTACAATATTGCAATGCAGCTTGTTTCATACCCAAATTACATCTTTATCTATTTCATATGTGTCCATGCTCTTACTCACAGACCCCCTGTTAATGGTACTATAGCCACCTAAAAGTCTAGCTGCTGTAATAACTTGATGTTAGCTGTCCACCACGCCCAGTCTTCCCGTTCACATGTGTAGAACAGCTGGCTTTTCAAATGCAAGAGGAGACCTGTATGTATATATTGTGCAAGCCAGTTTGCAGAGGATGTACGTTATATTTGGTATTGTCTAAGAAGTACTATTTGGGAGAGAGGTTGGCAAAGAAATGGCCAACAGGAAACGGCAAATAAGTGTTAATGTGTAATGTAGGTGGCAGCAACTTGGCACCTTGGCATAATAAAGGTTGTCCTCTGCCTAATCCAGTTCTGGCCTGGGCAAACACAGCGAAGGGAAGAGAAGGAGTTTGCTTTCTGAGCCAGTTCATGCTCTTGTCATCTTGCCAGGAGCAGCCAGCTGTAATGCATGGTTATAATTTGAATGCTTAATGAGAGATCAGTGGGATTGAGCACACAGGAACAACTAGAATGGACAACCATTACAACCATCCAGGTTTTCTGTGAGAACAGTGAAGCATTTCATTATTCCATGAGAAAACTTCCGAGCATGGCATACACAGGGGTAATTTACAGGATGTGAAGGGTTAACCACAGGTGTTCTAGGAAAAGAATATCTTTGTAATGATTCAGAGGGAGGTTTATGGTAATGTTTGGACAACATTATAGCTATCTTCTGTTGGCGAAATGTAAATAAACAGGCAAAAGCAGAGACTCTGTGCAGTCTCCTTTCACTCTTGCTCCTCTTAGTTCCCGATATGATAATGACAGCAGACAGAAATAGACACACTACCTGAAGACAAATATTCCAGCCAGAGCACCCCTGCGCATCTGGCTTGAAACTGCTGCATTACCTTCACTACCCTGGGCAAGCAGCAGCTGACGCCAGAGATGAGCATCTCAATCAGCACCCTTTGCTCATCCCGCCAGGAGCTGCCAGGTGTACAAATGCCAAGCGGTGGGATGGCAGTCAGCAAGTATGCCAAATGTGCTGTTCCCGTGGCACATCCCAGATTGTGCCCTGTCAGTCCTGAGCTCTGGCAAACTGTCATTTCTTTAAGCAAGACACTGCACTTGAATTAGATATGCAGAGAAGATGTTTTATTTGCATAAAACCAGGTTTTAATTTGTGTTTTGACCTGCACAATCACCATATTTACTTCCTGTTTTGAACACGTGGAGGGAAAATTGGCATCTCAGATACTCTTCTGATAATTCGGTAGTTACTGACTTTTACTGACTTTTTTTATGGTGATCACTACTCTGATACCAGAAAATGCCCTTTATGATCAGTGATAATTTGCTTTATGTTTGCTGTCAGCCAGTGAACGTTCAGTTTTGACATTAAGTTATTTTATAGAAAGGTATCCAAGGTCTGACTCCTGCAGATAGCTTCAGACACACTGTTATTCCCACACAGCTGATTCAAATAAATGATAAAGGTTATCAAGTTATCCTACTGTAATGGTCTTGAAGTTTTTTCTAACCTTGCCTAGGGCCAGGTTTAATGTATGGGTTAGGATGAGTCTGCAGATGCACCAAAAGCTTTTTTTCCTAATCCCACTAAGTGTGTTACAAAATTCCATGTCACAGACCTGAGTGGTAGAGTGGCCCTTATTATTAGGAAAACAAGGAAGACCCCAAAAATGTAAGTTTAGGAGAAAGATCCTAATCTATTTCCTTTTTGCCATTCTTTCAGATGAGTTGCAATTGGATGTTCCATTTAAAAATATGAGCCACAGTTTTCAGAGGGGACGGAGGGGTTTCTCAGTAAAGAGTAATTATTTCTCACACAATTCACACTGTTAGTTGGTGACCCAGTGATGTGTGTGACTCTGTATGGCTCCCTTTTGTACTCTGTCTAGCCAACATGCCTCTCAAATCCTCTGTGCCTGAAAAATGCCTGTGACTAGCCATTTAAGTTTTTCTTTGTTGCTGTCATTCGTACAGAAAGACAGTATATTCACTTATCGTTTTGAGACTGGACTGAGAAAGCAATGATCTCCTCAGCCCTCTGGCAGTTTCAGTGGGGCGTCAGTGTTCAAGGATGAGAGCACTTACAGGAGAGTCTTCCTTGGCTCTTGCTGAGGCTGGTGCTACAGATTGGCAACAGTCTGTTTCTACTCACCTTATGACAGTTACCTTTAGTATAACAACTTTTGTTTCCACCTTCAGCTCTCAAGTCTTTACCATCATTGTAGAATGCCAGAAAAATATTTGGATAAATTTATTCTGACAGCAGAGAGCAATAAGTGGAGGTTTAAAAGTACCCTTTTATACATTTTCATTCTAAACAGCCATTCTTTATTCCAGTTACAGTTTTCACATCTATTGCTAGTTCATAACATACTGGTCATCGCATTTGTTCAACAATTTTATCTAAGGAAAGAAAAATATTATCCATAAAAAAGAGTCTTGGGTATGATATTCTTGATAATGGCTGTATTAAAGTGAAATAGCAGAACATAAAAATCTGCAGTATGTGTAAACAGGAGAAATCACTGGAAAAAGCCTGCACATTGCTTGTAAATGACCACTGAATACCACTGAACTGTAGTCAGTTTTGATTATAACAGGTATGTATATTATGCTTGCTGCAGAGTAACCTCCAGGTGCTCTTGAAGCAGAATCAATAGGAAGCAACTACAGGATTTAGCAAACTGAATGTTGTTTAACTTCAGTACAGCAGATACTAAAAATGAAATATATATAAAAGGTACGTTGATTTTTTCAAACGTAGGGATGATTGTGACTGTTAAAGGCATTAATCAGAAGTCATGGACATTTTTCAATTTAAGTATTTATAAAATAATGTCTCATTAGAGTCTTATTGCTAATGATACTATGTATGAATGCCACTTTCTTGATAAGGAGGGTGGAGAGATGGGATATTACAATGAATTACAAGGAGCTTGCATTGAAAGAAAAGTGACCATTTTGTCTATGCTAGAGCTGTGCAGGCAGTAATATAATGTTCTCTGCCCATTTACTTTTACAAGCAGAATGTGATATGCTTTCTGGAGTTAATTTTTTGAAAGAGAACCCCACTAGGTAATACAATGCAAAATAAAATTTTAGTGCTAAGAACTGAAGATTCCCATTCTTGATCCATCAATTGAAAAAAAAAAAAAAAGGAAAGAAAAAATTACATCTTTTTGAAGAAGATGCTGTTCTAGAAATTGCAGTCTGCACAGTAGAAACATTTGTGCCATAATAAGGGATAGAAAAGGGAAAATGTCCATGTCACTGCTAGACTGGCAAGAATCTACCTGAGTCTTTCCTCTCCCCCAGAATTTCCATGAGAGCTTCCCTGGACCTGGCTAACTTGTATACCCAGTGAGTGAGTCACTGAAAAACAGTTACTCTGCTCATTTTCCCATTCTGTGCTGTTTATCTTGATTATATTTGTGAGACTGAAATAACTCTCTGGCTATGTCTACCATCTTGTATCTGATCTTTGCTCTGGATGATTTCACCTCTCCTAATTTTTGTTTGTTGAATCTGTATGGTGAATTGTGCATCAGCAAGAAGGATCTTGCAAACAAAGTCATGGCGTTTGAAGTACTTAAAGTTGCATGAAAAAGGGGAGGACACAGAAATTGCATAGCTTGATCCACTTCATAAGCAAGAGAGGGAATCTTGGCCACAGACTTTGCCCCATAACTTCTAGCTAAGATGTCCTCTCACAATCACTTTCTGCTAGGTTTCCTTAAGAAGCACAAACACAAGGCAAGCATCTTGCCAAAAGTGAGAGAGATATACAGGCTCAGTAATTATTAAAAAAAAAAATTTTGTGTGAAGCATTGTGTGAAACAGTCTGTGAAAAACATTGCCAAAATTGCTAAAACTCCTTTCTTTGTCATTTAAAATAAAAAGCAACACCAAAAAAAAAAAGTGTAGATCCAATGTTCTCCCTTTCATAGGTGAGTCTGAAGTCCCACAGTATCGTGTTTCATTTGTAGAGAAAAAGCACTTCAATTGTTTCACAAAGTTTCATTTTTAGTGCTCTATCCTTAAGAATGTTTAAGCCCACAATGACTGAAAAGGATAAATACATGGTGTCTTCTAAAACTATTGGGCAAGGCTTTTGTTTTAGAAGCAGTCAACTTAAATGATAGTTGACAGCTTAAGTTTCTGTAATAGAGGAATAAGATAAATAAGACAGATTCGGAAACAAAATATCAAATTTTCCCCCAAGCTTTTTATCATTGTGTCATTCTTAAGAAAAGCAAACCTATTGTACTTGGCTATGCTTCTTTATGCAGTTACACACCATGCACTCATATGACTAATCACCTAGGATATTTTTTTAGGAAGTTATTAATGTAGCAGAGATAAAGGTAGAAAAAAATCAGTATAAAATTAGAAAATCCTTAGACAGACTGGCAGAAGACTAAGGGAGAAGACTTACCTTTATTTAAATGGGACTATGTTAAGATTTCTATGCTAATTTAATCAGTTGGTACATTTATACCATGAAACAGAGTGGATATGGAGCTCTCTTAACTAGGCACAACTGAGCTAGTTTAGAAATCTGAAGCAGGTATATAGGTGTCATAGGTTACACTGGGTACTGCCTGTGAGGAACTGTTTAGTGTTTCTGCTGGGCGAAGTCTCAGGGAACTGTGTATCTTGCCATGTGGGGAGATAACACATCCAGTAACTTCTTAAAAGCCTGACATGCATACAATTGTATAAAGAGATTATATACATGTACGTGTGTGTATACATAAAGGTGTGTGCATGTGAAGTATGCAGTACAGATATAAACTTTGTTTTGCCAAAATACAAGTATCCTGGATGTTCCACATAGGATTTCTTCTGCATGCCAGTTTTTTGCTAACTGCTCTGGCAGAGTGAGATGAATTACCTAGCAAATGCCAGTCAGATTTGGAGAATCACAGAAGCATTTTCAGATGTTTTGGCACTTCTCTGAACTGATAGTAGAAGCAACAGAGCTCACTGAGAGCCAAGTATCTGATTCCTTCTCATACCACTGTCTCAGCTAGAACTAGGGATATTGCAGAAGAATGTTTGGTAAACCCAACTACCTGATATTCAGCAATGCTTATATTAACATTGAAGCATGTTTGCATGTGTGTGTATCTAAACATACACATGGAACTTAATTTGAAGGCATTGTTTCTTTAAAAAGAAATGAGAAATCGCATATATGTGGCACAAATAATATTATCAATACATTTTGTTCATGTATACATGTATATGTTAAAGCACAGAACATCTGCTATGACTGGAGTGGTAAAGCCTAGTTGAGAATATTTAACTTCTTAAATACAAACGCACAGATTTGAGCCATATATTTCAATTTAAAAATTATTTATCAGAGCAATCATAAAAACCAAGTCAGTCTTACAGTTCACAAATAAGAAACAGGCCAAAGCCAACTGATCATTCAATTTGAAGGCCAGATTCTATTGACAGCAAAGAAAAGTAAATTCTGCTCACATCTGGATAATTATGTGCCCATGGAGCAAACATTTTCCCCATGTGTTTTGACATTGTGGGAGAAAGATGATCCAGAGCACCCAGCAAGCTTCCCGCTACTACACTAGAGTTCTAGAAATGGATATCATTGCACAGTTTATCACAGAGCAGATTTCATGTCTGATTGCTACTGCCAGCAAATATTATCCAAATATCTTTAATAGCCAGTACCAGTAGACTAAAAAGAACAGAATGTTTGCTTAATTTTGTTTCAGTTAATATTTTGAGAATATAATCTGGAAATAATTCATTAATTTCTTATTCTTAGGTTCAGAAAGGGATAAGTTGCAAAAAGGCAATTTTTAATGCTTTTACACTGTGGTTTGTGTTGCCAGGAAATTTTTTCCTACTCTGATTTTGTAATTCATGGTAGCTATGAGCAGCCATTGCCTGAAGAATTTATAAATTTATATATGTGCCAGCATGCAATTACAGTGATGTAAACAGCTTTAATCAAGATCCTAGCATAACATAAAAATTAACAAACCTTCCAATTAAAAAGGTAGTCAAATACAGATTTTGGAACAATATTAGTGGAGATAGAATAAGGAAAGAATAAGAATGAATTGATCATCAACTACAGAGCATTTTTACTCTAAACTTCAAAGTGTGATATATCTACAGAAGTCTGAAGGCAGGACAGCATGAAGAATTCTTTAGCATACCATTGTGACAAAAGCCTATTATTTTAAATTAATCCTTTTTTCTTTTACCCTTTGTATGTGGAATACAAGCTGGGATGTACGTTTATGATACCTGAAGATAATTATGTGTTACTTTATTGTGCTCCTTCTGAGTGAGACAAGCTATGAAAATTCTGCTCAGTCCTGTCATCTGATATCTGACTTGTTAACAAGAATAAGGGTCATCTACTCTTTTAGATAATATCATAGCTTCTGAATTACTTCCTTATTAACATGAGTTACAAATGGAAAAATATTTTTTACTTTGCTGTTCCAATATAAGCCAGTGAACAGTATTGTTGAATGCTGTGAAAAAAACTGCTGCATTTCTTCCCTGCAGTCTCCACATGTTGTCTTCCATGGGAGTAATTAGCGTTTTTCTTCTGAAAACATCTTTTTTTTTTCCCCCAAATGAAAATTCCGTTAAATAAAATCTAATAGTTTATAGAAAAATCTGACATTTTCAGAAATCATTCCTGAGAGATCTACTGAACGTATACAGTGACTATACTCAGAGCCTGTCACTCTTTTTGAAAGCATTGCTGTTCATGTATTTATGCAATATTTCTGACACTTTCAAGATGCATTAGACTGACTCACTGTGCTGGCATATATCAGTATATTATGTATGCAGTGAGAAAGGTGTCTCAGAAGCCTTGATTTTATGGCATATGCCATCTATAGACAACTGATACTTGAACAGTAAATCCAGTGCATTCTTCAATTTCATATATGTGCAATTTCTGCACATATGATATTAATACACTAGACAGTACATGCCCATCTCTTTCAGGTGCAAAAGAGGGCAACTGTGATTGTCCCCAAATCAAAGATGCTCCTAATGTGGGGCATGCATCTTTGGGTCCTGGTCCTACGTTCTGGTCTGACTGATGTGAATCTGACAAACCTGTTAAGGTCTATGGAGCTTTGCATAGTGTAAGGGTGAAGCAATTAAGTCCAGAGTTTGTAAACTAATCTTTAAAATTTGTTTGGTGTTTATTGTAGGGGGAGTTATGATATAAATGCAAATTACTGTCATTAGAAACTTTAAAAGATTAATATACCCAAGGAAAAAAAGTTAGAAATGGCTTAGTCTACCTAGGGGTTAAATGGATAACCTTTATTAACAGGCCTTATGCCATTCCCAGCTCTGATATTCAGAGCTTGAAGGCAGATTGTATTAGAATAATGTCTTACTTGGTGGGAGACCATTGCACACCTAAGAGTTGAGGGTTTTTTGAGGCAAGACTGATGTTGACTGTTGCAAAACAGAATAGGCACAAATATGTCTTCAAAGAAGGTTTTCTTTCCCGTACATTTAGCTCATTAACTGAAAAGATCTTTGTGAAAAACACACATAAGCAGTTTTCACATATCATTGTGCTATGAATATAAATTGCAATTTCAAATCATTCTGGCAGCCTGCTGATTTTCTTTGAGATTTCTCCAGGACTGTTTAATGTTAAACCATCTGGGTACAGGAAAAAAAAGTCAATAAAGCTGGTGCAGAGAGGTGGAAATTACACCTTCCTGCGTTAGCAACAACTTACCCACTAGGAAGAACTTATTTTCAGCAGTTTTTGCTAGAAACTTTGACAAGGATGGAGGGACCCAATTACGATCTCCAGAGGACATCTGCTAGTTAGTTTTGCAGCAGACAGATGCAGAATTTCTGCATGCTTCAGGTGCCTTCAATTGCCCTTTTATGCTTCTTACCCATTTCATAAGTAGAATTGCAGGTGCTGAATACATTCACAATCTAGCTGCTGACCCAGGCTGGGTAAGGAGCAGAGAATGAGGAACTCCACCTGGTTTTCTGCTAGCACGTGTTGGTGTCGTCTACGGCAAAATCTGTTACGTACTTAGCATGGGGAGCTCACGGAGAAATTCTGAACTAAATAGAATTTTGCACCATGAGTGCTGTACAGGACAAACTGAGTAGTCCAAATGTTTTCCAGTAAAAATTGTTCTAAAAATAATTTGCACTGGAGAATGGAATGGAAGCATCTGATGACTCTCTGTGGCTGTAAACTGGGTTTTCTCCAAAGCCAGGGCTCACCCTTTCCTGCCTTCTCCTTTACTAAGGAGCTCAGGTCAGCCACAAGAAATTTTGCACGAAAATTAGCAAATGACAATGTTAACCAGATAACTGGTCCTTGATCTTTGGTGGGACAGTAGCTGCAGTCACTGGGGAAGTCCTGGGATTTTCAGAAGAGAAAATTGATTTGGATCCTGATGTGAACGGTTGCAAAACAGAAGAGGAACAAGTACGTCTTCAAAGATAGTTTGTTTCCTGTACCTTTAAATCATTAACTGAGAAGGACTTTGTGAACAACACATGAAGCAGTTTTCACAAATCTTTGTGCTGTGTTTAGGATTTTCAGAAGACCATAAGACACAGCCAGTATCTTTATGTGGTCAGAAGGTATGAGCCCTGACTTTGGGGAAAATGTCATCCTCTATCTGAGTAGCTTCACATTTTACAGGGGTTTTAGAACATGCACATGTATAGCCATCCTCTTTAAGTTCTTCTCACATAGGGATGGGATGTCACTCAAGTACAGCAACAGGACTTGAAATTCTTATTTCTCTTCTCTTTCTGAATACAATTATCTGTTCTTATTAAGCAAGGGGCTGCTCCCACTCTAGCAAAAAAAGCACTTTGATATGGATCAACAGCCATTTTTTGAGGAGGACACTGTATAAACATCTTCTGTATGAAAATCTTCCTTTTAATTCCATTATAGAAGGTATTGGGTTTTGTTTTGTTTTGTTTTGGTGTTTTGTTTTTTTTTTTTTTTTCTCAAATGCTAACTGCTTTGATCTTTTAACAAGTTTTGGAGTCTTTGAAATACTGATATTTCCATGTTCCCATTTTAAGCGCTTCATGGAGACAGATCGTAACAGTGTCAATTTCTATTTGCTGTCCAGTCACTAAGCCTATGAAATGAATTATTCTCTAAGCAGAAACACCTTGCAGTCAGTTTAGATTCTCTAAACTAAAACTGCAGTTTAAGGTTACAAGGGTCACAATGACTAATGGAAGTCTCCAGCCTCCAGATTTATGAATTACTTTGTGGAGAGGAAAAGCCTTTCTAGGTTTTCAGCTTAAAAACTGAAAAGGCTTAGAAGAGCTGCAAGGACTGCAGTAAGTTAATCACATCCTTAAAAAGGTGGTTAATGTAATAAAGTTTGGGAGGAGCTGCTAGGAGGCTCAGCTTCATTTCAGAAAGGGAGGGAGAGAGAGGGAAGGAATAAGCTCAAAGTGAAGGCTGTTGGTTCTTACTAAACATAGTAAATCCCCCCCTGTTTTCGTTGTGTATTTATTTAACCTTAAATGTCTTCAGGTAATGTTATATTAAAATACTTCACAGAAAAATAACACACATGCATGCAGTGCCCCTCCTCCTCCTCCCCCAAACATAATACTGCAGGAACAGAGACTCATTACGTGTTGTGGTGGGTTATCCTTGGCTAAGGGCCAAACACCCACCCAGCTGCTCACTCACTTACCTTCCTCCAGCCCTTTTTCCCCTGCCCAGCTTCACTCCCAACTCCCCCCTTCTCCTTGAGATGGTGGGGACTGGGTGGTTGCAGCCAGTCTGTAACAGTTCACCTCTGCTGCTCTTTCTTCCTCGTGTTTTTCCCTGCTCTAGTGTGGGTCCTTTCCAGAGGCTGCAGTCCTTCAGGGGCAACCTGCTCTGCTGTGGGCTCTCCATAGACTGCAGGGCAATACCTGTTCAGGTGCCTGGAGCAACCTCATCCCCTCCTTCCCTGACCTTGGTGCTCACACTGCTGTTTCTCTCACTTTTTGTTCTCTCCTCCTCTGCCTCTGTGGTGTTTTCTGCCTTTTCTTAAATATGTTTTCCCAGAGGTGCCACCAACATGGCTGACAGGCTCAGCTTTGGCTAGCAGTGGGTCCGTTGGAGCTGGCTCGACCTGCCGTTTACACCCAACACAGCTGGGTTTGGGGTTGGTCATATGCAAGGAGAGAAGAGACCTCCAAGTTCGACCACTGAGCTGGGTGTGCTCTTTTGGGAGACTCCCGGCCCTCTGAGGCACACCCTCAGCACCAAGGGCATTTGTCTCTAGGAAGCGGTCTGTAGCTCCTGTTCCTGCCACTCAAGGCTCCCCACAGCGGCCAGCCAGCTGCCCTGGCCACGGCAGCCTTTCCCTGGGGCAAACCTGCGTGCTGTCCCCTGCCTGAGCTCAGCTGAGGGTCTGTCCTCGATTAGCAAGGAGGCCTAGAAACAAATGCCTTCCCCCCCCTATAAACCACTCTTTCAGGGCTCCATGTTGCATAACTGTTAACATGGCGCCAGGAGGCCTGCTGGTTTACACAGCCTCGACATACTCTTCCAAGTGGGATTTTTCCGAAATACCCACCAGAGTGCCACAGGGGCCAGGGGCTGCTGGAGCCAGGACTGCCAGGGGTGGCAGGGCAGGGCCTGGCAGCCAGGAACATCCCACCGCCCCACCGGGAAGCAGGGCAGCTGGCGGGCAGGACTAGCCCAGGGCAGCAGGCACATCCCTGGGGACGGGGACGAGCAGGGCCGGGACAGGATGTCTGCCTGTGGGGGGGGGGCTGGATCAGGCCTGGAGCAGTCGCTTAGGTGGGAGTCCAGTGCCAAAGCCTCAGAGGAAAGCAGCTCCCAGGAGCTGTGGTCAGCCCGTAGCATTTACACAGCCCTAGTCACTTTGGTGAGCAAGAGACAAAAATAATGAGAGAAGAACTTAGAAGGAAAAAAGAAACAGAAACAAAACCAGGAGAAGCTTAAGCATTAAAAAGTTAAATATTGTATTTATTTTTCTGTCTATATGCGAATAAGTTGAATACAAATTTAGCAAGAGAGCTTTCTTAACACCTCAAGGAAAGATTCCTTTTCTTGATAGAGCTTGAATGCAGATTTTAAAGATATTCTGTGTTTCACAACAACATGCTTGTGTGATCACCTCAAAAGGTGGTTTTCTTTTCCTATCACAAAGTTGCCTGAGAAATATTTTCCTCTTTAAATACGATTAAGAACTTTTTTCATAAAATTAATCCCTTTAAAATTAAAATACCTACTCCTTATAACTCTTTGCAATATGAGGAAGATGGTGATTCCCACTGAGCGTGGATTGCAGGTGAAGATGGCTAACCAAAGTGGTTGGCTCTGATTTCTCTCCTGTACAGATGAGTGGAAAGGGGCAGTGGTGGTGCTTTGAACCATTCAAGCTCACTGAGTCAGAAGAGAGGAGACAATAGGAAGAAAGAGAAGTCGCGAGAGTGTGTTTTAGATGTTTGACCTTGAGAGGTACGGCATGAAGTCTCCCCCTCAGATGTGGTTCCTTCCCTGAGCTGTTTCCAGGGTAAGATAGCAGTAAGGCACCCTTCTGGTAAATCTAGAAATAAAAGTGCAATGTAGTATTTAATCAGTAGTAAATTAGTTTTTAATATAGTGCTTTTCATGCAGCTTTGCCTTTGGATACTGACTGTAATATTATCACTGAGCGATTCACTAAAAATGGTGAAAGGGCTGAGGGGTGGCAAGCACCTCCTGTATTAATGGTTCCATTCTACCTGAACATGGTATCTTAAATAATGAATTCACAATTCACTGTAAACCTAAAAGCTCTCTTTTTGCAAGTGCCACCAGGCACATATTGGAAATAGCACACTCCTTTCCTGGAAGGCTTTGGGTAATCTCAGTCAGGTTCTGGAAAATGGAAAATGACTGTTAGATAACTTAAAAGAAGTTCCAGTCTTTGTTAGGAACATAAATAATGCTAACTGTGGTATCTCTGTTGGTATATTTTTACCTGGACTGAATTCCTGTGTAGTCTCTTGGTGGCCTTAAGTTACTCAGGAGC
Source organism: Ciconia boyciana (assembly GCF_034638445.1). Taxonomy (NCBI): domain Eukaryota; kingdom Metazoa; phylum Chordata; class Aves; order Ciconiiformes; family Ciconiidae; genus Ciconia; species Ciconia boyciana. The sequence continues at coordinate 89,121,576 of NC_132937.1, forward strand.
AGCTGTTTCATTACCTTTCATATGTGACATCTGTCAAAGGCCAATTTTGCAGTAGAAGATTTTTTATTCTTTGTAGTTTATTCTTCTTACATCCTCAGAGTGGTTTTACTCAAGACACAGCTAGTTAAGCAGATTAAAACTGTTATGTTCAAAGGAGCTCAAACCAAATATTTAACCATCAAATACCCAAAATTGTCATGGGTGGATTTTCCAAGCTTTTTGTGGGGGTAAAAAGGGACCTGAAATATACTGTCCGTAGGAGCCATGAAGAGAATTACATCCAGATCCCCCTGAGAGAGTGGAGGGATTTTGCACGGCCTTCTTGATCTTGCCTTGCCCCACAGCAAGTGGGTGATGATCAGGATTTCCTGAAGGTTGATTCTTTTTTTCCATGTTGCTTTCTCAGTGTATAACCACAGAAGCAGATGTCACCTGGGTGTAGTCTGCTGGAAATGAATAGTAATGCCCATTGTATAGTTTATTTCCAAATGGTCATGCTGTCAGTTATATACTATTTTCATCAAGATACACATTTCTGTTTCACAGGGGAATCCATGATGACACTGAGCTTTTGGGTTTCCTTTTTTTCCCTTTTTTTCTTTTTTTTTTTTTTAACTGAGATCCTTAATTAGTTTCAGTGGTTGAAAGTACCATCTTTGCTAATACATTACATAAGTGTAAACTGTTCCCGATAGTCCTAACATAATTGCATTAGAAATTATTTGTATTTAAGATGTGGCAAGTTGCAAATGCATAGAACACTTTTGGCTCTGTAGAAGAACAACAGCCTGAGCTTTCTCAGTGTTTAAGCAGCATAAAATGAAAGAACAATAACATCTAACAATTACAACTTTAAACCACCTTTTTAAATGTTAAGCCAAATTTATCCAAGTCTTATGTAACACTCAGATAAGTCTCTGTAGTCTAAGACAAAAAAAAATGAAAGCAAGTTTTATTGCTTGTATTGTTAAACCACAAACTTTTGCGCTGCCTGTGTCCAGTGCTTATATTTCCCTTCTCCACCCATGAATCATCTTGGTCCAGTACGTGTTGTGTTCCTGTCCAGTGCTGTTCTGACCTGCTTGGATGTGACTGCTACCAGTGTAAACAGTTACTAACTGTCTTTCGCTAAACGGAGTTAGGAACACCTCAGAGGGACCTGTGTGTCATGCATTGCTGTGGATGCTGCAAAGCACATGGTACTTGATAACTGCTGCATCTGTGGAGGCAGCAGATCTAAAATGGAGGAAAATATTTTTTCCATGACATAGTGTATTGCTAAGTTGTGGAAGTTATTCGCCCGAGGGTGTGTGGACTACAGAGCAGGATCCTCCATAAAAGAGGATAGATAAATTCATGGAGAATAGGTCTACAGGTGACTCTTAAATGCAGTGAAAAAGATTTAGTGACTAGCTACTTCTAGTTGTCAGAAGCTGGGAGTATAGTAAAGCAAGAAAGCTTTAGTCTTTCCCTGGTTCAGAAATGTCTTCCCTTTACTCACAGCAACCTGTTACTGGTAGTAGGTAATGGGGCAGGTGGTCTGATTCAGGCAAATCTTGTGTTCACCTGGGACTATGGCCTGGGCTCCATGAGCGAGCAGTATCAATAATCATCTAAAATACTCTTTTCCTGTTTTAAACTGAATCTGAATTTGATTTTAATTTTAATCTAAATTATTGCTTTAGCTTCATATTTACCTTGGCTGTTGTTTTTTTAGGCTGGTGAAGGGAATATCAGTTCTTCATTTCAGCCAAGTATTTCAGACTTAGCCCTGAAATTAGTAATAGTAGGCAGAACAAGTTGTTTTGAGCTAGGAATAGCTCCAAGGTATATTCAGCTGATCAAACTAGTCAAATTCATTGTTTTACCAACTGTTCTCATGCTCTGTCCGGAACTTGAACTAATTTTAGAGCTAAGAGATGAATTAGCAATTCACAGTGCATGCTCACCAGATGCTGTTGACACATGTGAATAAAACAGTAACACAGTCAGGCTGAAAACAATTTTTGAAGATCACCTTGTCTCTTCAGTATTAAAGACTAAGCTAAACAAAAGAAATGATATATCCATTCATCCCATGCCATTATTAAATTAGCCAAGCTGAGGGGTATAGACATAATACTGTAGAAGAGTTTTATTGGTATGAGTCACAGTCCCCATAATTTAGCAAACAAATTGTGTAATTCTGACAGGTGATTCCATCTGGCTGCTTGTAGTGAAAGTTTTTCAATGCTAGACTCAGTTATTTACAAATTATACAGCTTATTCCGTGCATTTTGTGAGTCCATCAGATGAGTATTCTGCAGAAGATGAAGACATATTTTTCATGCACAATGATGTATGCCTTTTTGCAAGGCAATAAATCTGTTTTAAAATAAGCTACTGTCCCAGCCAGTCCATACTGTTTTTTTCATGCCTGTTCAGTGTAAGACAGGGAATGATGCAGAGGGCAAGAATGGATAGCACAAAGGGTCTATCCCATATACATAAAGCTCAGATCTGAATACAGTCGTGTTCATTCTTTTTTATTTTTTCCCTCCTGCCAGAGATACACTGTGGTGTTTTTTTAAGCCATACACAGAAATATCTTAAACAAAAGGGGGGTTAGAGAGCCAGCTACTCAAGTTTCTGATTCTCGTACTGTCTCATCGTGTGTCTTATCATTGGGACATTCCTCTCAGGAGAAAAGGAATCTGAAACAGGTGTGAATACCCTCAGGATGAAGAGACAGGTGAGATTTTTTTTCTAGAACCTATAGGAAAGCTATTAAAAAGACAGCTACTATGCCTAGCATTTTTTTTAATTAAAGTGACCATGCTTGTTTATTGTGCAGGATCCTACCTGTCTTTTAAGTATGTAACAATGATTAGCAGTGAAAACTGAACTGTGATTTAGCAGATCCATATAATATGAAATATGTTACTTGTTTTTTGTGTTCTTATTTTGTTGCTAAAATGGTCACAGGGACTGTTGTCGTAAGTAGAGGAGACAAGGGATAGAATCCAGTGAGCCAGCAAGAGGTATGTTAAATAGCAAAACTGGAATGTGCTACTATAAAATCTGACTAGAAAATTTGTTCTCAGATACTATCTGAGATTTCAACTACTGTTATCATTTTCACTGTTATTTTGATTCATCTTCCATCATGGTTTTCTGATCCTCTTTCTAGCCTGCAAAACTTTTGCCCTTCTATGTATTTTTATTGTGGATGATTTGCCCCAGCATTAGATCATTCCTGTTCCTAAAATTTTTGCCTGAGAGCTTTTGCTTCTCCATTGGGAGGAGACATCAAAGAGTTATCATCTAATTGATTTTGTGTTTTGTCTTTTTCTTCCATGAAAAGTGAGGTCATCACAACACAGGATAAGAAAAAAACATTTAAAATAAATTAAGACATAGCCTATAGCTTCACCAAGACCTATTTATATCCACTATAAACATTTTCATTAGGGTTTTTTCTTAAAAGATGTTTATTTAGCAGGAATGTTAGGGTTTTAGTTTTGGTTTTGATTTGTTGTTGTTTTTTTTTTTTTTACCTGAAGTGTCAAGAGATTTGAACATTGAAATACAGTGGCATAGATCACTAGAATATAGAGATTGAATACGTTGTCCAACTGAAATGGGAAGCTTTGAAACTCCCTCAAGATTTATGGTTAGGCAGACTCCATTCTTTCTGAGTTAAAGCTGAAAAACTAACAACTGAACTGCAAACATATGGATTCCCTGTGCTGCCATTTCAAATGATGCTTAACTTAAACAAATTAGTCAATCTCTGAAAACTGAGATGGGCAGATCTTCAGCTATCTTAATTCTTTTGTCAAATGTGGATCTATACGATTTTATATTGCTATGTGAATAAAAGAGAGGTCAGAGTTCTGATAGTTTTATAAATCTGTCAATTACAATTCCCAGTGAAATCAACTGGATTTCCGCATTAAAAGGTGAGGAGAAAGTATATTGATACCTGTCAGCAACATGTTCCAAATCCATACTCTTATAACGATTTTTTTTGTTAGTTATCAAAATGTGTTTAAGTTTGCAGCAAAACTACTGAGAACAGAAATAGGACCATGCAGTGAAAAGAAAAGAGGGAAAAAATGCCTGCCTGCAATGAATAATGATACTTCAGTTGCAAGACAGTGCCATTAAAATAGCATTTCTAGTGGAAAAATCACCAAGAAGTTTAGGATCTTCTGATATTATTTCTTTGATAATTGTTCTAGAAGGAAATTGTGAAATCTTCTGTATGTTTTTGTAGTAAAAACCAAGCCCTTTTATCTTCAGTTAGAGGGCCTACTTCATGTTTCCAGTGATGCCCCCTCCCTGGAAATGTTCAAGGCCAGGTTGGATGAGGCTTTGAGCAACATGATCTAGTGGAAGGTATCCCTGCCCATGGCAGGGGTGTTGGAACAGGTGATCTTTAATGTCCTTTCCAACCCAAACCATTCTATGATTCTATGAAGAAGGAAGTTTGGCTAATTATCACATTACCTGAAGTTTCACTCATCTACTTGCAAACTGTAATAGATTGGTTGGCAAACTAAAAAGCCCAATGAATATTTCAAAATCTGTATCTCTAGTTGATTTATTTACATTGTGCAGATCAAAAATACCAACTTTCATAAATGTAAGACAGCCAATTCCTGAATTAGAGTGGATGTTAAATGCTGAGGCCAGCACAATTCCATATCACCTCTTTCTCAGTAGCCAAGTAGTTCAGTAATATTTTCAAGATGAGTTAATTATGCTGCTACTCAGCACAGAATTCATAACCCCAAAGTACCCAGTCTCTGTTATCATTGCTGCTATGCAGCCAGGATCATAGAGTACACTAAAATTCATTCCATTCATTCCATTCCATTCACTATGCATCTTCCCATTCAGGTAACTCTATCCAGATTTCAGAGTACAAAAGAAAGATCTGAGTTTTGCATTGAACCTCATGATGTTTGTTACATTGCAGTTTTTTAAATAGATTTCTAGAGTCTGGCTGCTCCGATAGGTCTGTAGAACCCTACGTTACAGTGCAAAGTGGATATAAATGGAATGGATGTAATTCACTACTGTTTTGTGTTTGCTTTTAAGTAGCGGTAACTGATTTCTTCTAGAACATGGCAATAGAGAACTAATTGTGGTGAGAAGTGTTTGCATTAATTCATGCAGTAAAATTAACTTTTTAGTGAATTCAGGCTGCCTGTATTGTTTATCATGTAGTAGTTAGCCCACGAGCTGGATTCAGCTCACAAGATGTTTCTGCTGGAGTTGCCACCTTTTACAAGTGAAAGGAAGCAAACAGTTACTCCATTGCTCAGACTAGCAAAAGCTAAAGGATTTGTCTCCCACCATAAAGAGGTTGGAGAGGGGTAGCAGCACTGCTGGTAGCTGGGAAGGAGAAATGTCCCCACACCCTTCCTGCCTTACATTGGCTGCACCATGAACCCAGTGCTCTGGGTGAGACAGTCACCCCTCCTCATCCTACCTGCTTCCTTCCCCAACTCATCAAACTTGATCTTTGCAACAGAAGTGCACCTCAAAGTGGCAGGAGAGGGAGGTCAGTGGGAAGGGTATATGGCTACTTGCATGGGAATCATCCAGCGCTGCCGCCAGAGGAAACATAGCAGAGCTTTCTGGGAAAGCCACTGTTCTTTGGCTATGGGAAGAGCAAGGATGGGCCTGAGTTTAGCATCTCTGCAAAGAGGAAAAAAGGTACAGCAAAGCAGGACCTCATTTCCACACAGCTGAAGGCAAGCCTTGCTGCCCTTGCATGCTAAGCATCTGTATGTTGGATTTACAAATGAAACAAACATCTACTGTTGTCAGTGAGATCTAGGTGACACAGTGATGTCTGGAGAAACACTTGCATCACTGTAAAGCTTTGTCATGCTTGACCATCTTGTGGTCATACTTGACCAACTTGATAAGCTTCTATGATGAAATGACTGGCATGGTAGACAAGAGGAGAGCAGTGGATATTTTCTACCTGGACTTCAGTAAGGCCTTTGACACTCTCTCCCATAAAATCCTTATAGAGAAGCTGTTCATGTGTAGGCTAGATGAGCAGACAGTGAGGTGGATTGAAAACTGCCTGAATGGCTGGGCTCAGATGATGGTGATCAGCTGCACAAAGTCTAGTTGGAGGCCAGTAACTAGTGTGTACCGCAGTGGACAGTAGTGGGTCTAATCCTGTTTAACATCTTCATTAATGATGTGGATGATGGGGCAGAGTGTACCCTCAGCAAGTTTGCTGATGACACAAAACTGGGAGAAGTAACTGATACACCAGAGGATCATGCTGCCATCCAGAGGGACCTGCGCAGGCTGGAGAAATGGTCTGACAGGAACCTCATGAAGTTCAACAAGGGGAAGCGCAACGTCCTGCACCTGGGGAGGAACAACTCTAGGCACCAGTATATGCTGGGGCCCACCCAGCTGGTAAGCAGCTGGGCAGAAAAGGACCAAGGAGCCCTGGTGGGACACATGAGCCAGCAGTGTGCCCTTGTGGCAAAGAAGGCTAACGGTATCCTGGCCTGCCATAGGAGGGGTGTTGCCAGCAGGTCTGAGGGAAGTAATCCTTCCCCTCTACTCAGCACTGGTGAGGCCACACCTGGAGTACTGTGTCCAGTTCTGAGCTCCTCAGTACAAGAGACACATGGACATACGAAGTCCAGCGAAGGGCCACAAAGGCCAAAAGATGATGAAAGGACTGGAGCGTTTCTCCTATGAGGAAAGGCTGAGCGAGCTGGGACTGTTCAGCCTGGAGAAGAGCAAGCTTAGGGGGATCTTATCAATGTATATAAAGTATATAATGTATATAATGTATATAATGTATATAATGTATATAATGTATATAATGGAGACAGGTTGCTTGCAGTGGTGCCCAGTGACAGGACAAGAGGCAATGGGCACCAAGTGAAACACAGGAGTTTCCTTGTGGACATAAGGTAGCACTTTTTCGGGTGACCGAGCATTGGCACAAGTTGCCCAGAGAGGTGCTGAAGTTTCCATCCTTGGAGATATTCAAAAGCCATTTGGACATGGTCCTGGCTCTAGGTAGTCCTGCTTGAGCAGAAGAGCTGGACCAGATTTCTTCCAGAGCTCCCTTCATTGATTCATTGATTCTGTGAAAGCACAAATGTTAGTTGACAGTCTAGTTTCTAAGCTCTGCTCTCTGTTTTGACATCTCAATTGTCTATAATAGGAGCTTAGACACCTATATGTAGACACCTAAGTATAGGTATATTCTTGAACTGTATGAAATCCAGATTGTCTTGTTTTAGTATAAAGAGTAGCACAAGTATCTAATTTATTTGTTAAGGGATGTTACTTCAGCCGGTTAGCTTTTCTCTAGCTCTTATGTAATTTTCTCCAATTTGTTGAAATTGTTCCAGTTGTTTCTGACAAATGGAGTAGATATTTATGTTCACATTTATAATCTCCATGTAATATCAGGAAATTATTCCTGAGAAGGCTCTCCTAACTGTTTGATACTTCTCTATCTCTAAAACATACAGCTCCTTCTCTAAGATCTGTGGTCACAGTAATCAGTTCTAGCCAGTTTCTGTGCCCCACTGCTCAGGCCTATGTAAGACAAGTTTATGCCATTTTTTATACTGTGTAGTACACCGAATACTGCCCTTATTTTATTTTTGCACTGTTTTTTTAATTCTCTACCTTCCTGCTAAAAATGTATTTAAAAATCTTAGCTTTCATTAAAAAAATTTTCTAGTCTAGATGATACAGAAATAAGTTAAAAATTAAGTCCTTAAAGATTTAATAGAGGAATGAATAACAAGAGTAAAAAATAATTCTTAAAAGTGCAGTATTTTTAAAACATTTTCATGACATGACTTTCACTGGAGTCTGATTGATGCCTCTGAGTGCTTGGAATTGACTGTGTTAGGTCTGTAGCTTTACAGGGGTTTATTCACAAAAAGATGTGATATTAAACAGTAGGGGGCAAGAGAAGGTGTTACTTCTGAGGCAGTGGTACTTTCTAAGGCCGTCCCTAGGATGCAGTTTGGTTAAGTAGAAGATCTGCAGGCAGAAGTTGCCCACGAGAAAAGGCAAATAAATGTTTGTGGTCCTCACAATTTTTAAGTGTTATACAATCATTCACCACCATCAAAAATACATGAGACATTTTGTGCATTATTGCATGTACTCCAGAGATGCTGGAGAGGTAGATTATAAGTTTTCCTGACATTTCTTTTTTTCAGTTTCACGTATTTTTTTCATACATAACTGAAGACCTGATAACTTTGAAATGAGTTGTATGGTGGTTTTACATCCTACTTGCCTGGATATTTACTATGCATTAGTGTATAAAATTTCTGATTGAAAAAAAGCTCATTAAGTTTTATTCTGGTATGATGGCTTGCAGATTTGGTAGCTTCTTCATCAGCTGCTACTGCATACATCTCCTTTTTCTTTAATGGAGAGAGTGGAAATTACCTAGTTTGAAATGTGGGGTAAAATATGACACTACTGGAAATATTTTCATGAAGAAATAAAAGTTGTGGTACGTTTAGGACTGCACATTTACCTCCTTTCAAGCAAGACAGCACCTGCAGTAACTGACTCAGTTCCCCAAAACTCTGGCCCAAAAAGTGTGTCTACCTCTGTTCAGGTCTGAGTGCACTATTCTGCTATAGGCCAAAGCCAAAAACGTGTAATGAACCACTCAGCTGCAGAATAGAGGTCCAAAATATGGGAGAGTAACAGCTGTAAGAAAACATAATGTCATTAGAGCAATCTGTGTGTGAGGAGAGTAATTCTTGATTTGTTTGTTTTCCAGCTGTATTAGCTGCTTTAAAGCCAGTACCTGTTTCTTGAGATGACCTTGTTTCACTAATACCTGTGATCTGTAACAAGCTACAGTATTACAACTGTAAGTATGGCTTTCTGTTTTGATTTTAGCCTATTAAGAAAGTAGTTTGGTGCCCAGTTCAGTTCACTTAAGATCTGGCAGGCTTGTCAGGCTTTATGATGTTTCAAACTGAAAGGCTTGTCATGTTAGAAATATTCCAGGTAAACCTGGCCAAGTCTAAGCGAATGTCAGGTTTACAAGGAGTCTTGTAAAAAACATGAAGTTAACAAGCTAGAGAAGCAGAGAAAACCTTCTGAGCTGCGTAGTCTTAATTGTTATTTGTAGCTGTAACAGATTAGAAAATAATACTTGAATTAACAGGCATTATTTTAATTGAGACTGTCTCTTTAATAATTAACTCCAACAGACAGAAAAAGACATTCCAAAGCTGGAACCCTTCTTTCTTGTATTCAAGTCTGCTTTCATTACTTTTCCCTTGATGCCAGATTATAGAGCAAAGTTAAAAAATAAAAGAGAACCTCAAGCCAGATTTTTAAATCCAGAGATAGGCAACAAATTTAAGTGCCCTGATTTCTGAAATGCTGAGCTTCTGGCAACTTTCATTTACTTTAGAGAAAGCTGCCAGGGGCTCAGCACCTGAAAATAAAGTCAGTTATTGAGGCACTTCACTAAAGATTGATGATCCAGAGAGAGGAGATCCATAACCAGAGCATAGCATGATTGTGCCCCTTTGGGAGGAGAGAAGATTCTGAACAGAAAAACAGAGGCACGTCCTTATTGTTACTAAGCAGTAAGTGCAGTATCCACAGAAGAAAGCAAAGTATCTCTATTTTACAAAATGTGAACATTGACTTTCGTTTTAATTTTTTTAAAAAACAAAACAAAGAACAAAACACTGGAATGAAAGGGAGGGAATTTTAAGGAATAGCGTGATTTGGAAAGTCAAATTTCAGACTACTGTATCATGGCTTTCCCATCCGATGGCTGGTCTGCCTCTGAAGGGTGATACAACCCCATTCTTTTTGTCTTTTTTTTGCCACATTCAGGTAGAAATGCTGCAGTTAGGTTTGGTCCTGGCAACAGCATGAATGTGGGATCAGGAGGTTCCATTAAAGGTAATTTTCCCTCTCTCTTAGCTGTCTCCTCAGGCTGAGTATAACAGTTCCATGATGTGTTTTGTCTGGGAAATTAAAAATGTTGAAAGGAGGGAAATAGAAAAGAATTTCCAGCAGTTCTGTCAAGTTACATTGCTCTGACCCTTCATTTCCTTTTGAGCTCCAGCATGTATTTTTTGTCAGATTTTGCCTCTTAATTTTGAGTCTTCTGCATCTCCCCTGCACAAAGCTATCCCATGGTACAAGTTGTGTTAGCACTCACATTAAAAACACTAATTTTCAAGGATTCTTTACTGAGCTGTGAAAATTTGCCCTAGGCAGACATATGCCTCAGGGCTCAGATTCAGAAGGAGACTTGTGCAGTCTCCAAGGCCATTTTATGACATTGTTTCTTTGCACCTAAAGTGGCAGTTCCAACCTGAAAATTCCAGAAGCTTCATTTTTGTGTTCTGCTCTGCTGAAGCTCTGCGGAGTTGTGTCCAGTTACTCCAGGGATTCAAAGGGGTTCTAGGTCAATGAGCACCAGCCAGCTCAGGGAACCTGAACTGGACCTTGCTCCCTGCAAGGCATGCTGGTGTGTGTTATAGTCACCTGGCTAATAGGCCTACCTCTTCAGCCTCATGCCAGTGTGCCGTAGCCCAGATGTCCACAGTGGCCTGCTTTAAAGGTCCTGATTTACATAAGTGGGCCTGCCAACAAATATATTTTTCCTTCAGATAATGATTTATGAACTCTTCTCTACAGAAGCTTTGCTTGCAACCAGAGATAAGATTTGGGTATGTGTGAAACCTAACAGTTTGGGAAGTGGACAATCCTCCAGACAAATGTAAAAAGCCAGAAACTGCTAGAAAAATGAATATAATGAAAGTAAGTGATTGAGAAGTTTTTGATTTAATATCTTTTTGGTTTGTTTTGATAGTCTTCAGTCTAAGGCTGTGTTTTAAATGCTCTTGGACTGAGTACTCTCAAATGTACTGCAGTAATGAGCAAGAGCTTCTATACAATCCGAAGGGGGTTTTACAGGAGTTGCAGAGCAGAGGGCTGTAGGAGCCATTCCCTTATATAAATTAGACTTGCTCCAGGTTTAATTGTGGTGGGAACTTTTGAAAAGGTTATATGGGAGAAAGCAACGTAGGATTAATACTGTGACATTCCTGCTTCTCCCAGTGAACAGTTTATAAAGCCAACTCAAAAATAGGATGAAAAGGACCTTTTTTGTACTTTTGATGATTGTGAATTATCAAATTTGTAGTGATTTGAGAATTGATCACATAAACAGTTTGATAATTATAAATTATCAAAATTGTCTGTATTGGTCCTTACACTGATATAATAGCATGGTTTATATTGAGACCATGTGATACGATAACTCACACTTGTATAACTATTCAGTCATTTTAACTGAGACTAGTATGACTGGATTTACAAAAGAAAGAAAGAAAGAAAGAATCCAGTGGTGTTTGCTGTAGAAGTGGCATGGTGGGATAACATCCCTGTCTGAAGTCACATGAGCCAGCCCAGAAATTAAGGCAGTGGTTGTGACCGTTGTCTTTTTTTCAGAGCTGGGTAAAATACCTTGGTTATGACTCCAGGGAGGGAAGAATGAGAAAGAGTAGGAGAATCTTTGAGTTTGATTTACACAGTGTCCAAACACAATGACAGAAGGTGCTGAGGGTATACACAAACAATAGAGAGTTGAGAACTAAAGAAGCTCATCAAATATACTTGTTTAGCTGACCTGCTTAAGGACAGACAGCAGCCTCTGAGTGTTCCCCAGATGCTAAATAAGGCAACATTATCACTGTTAGTGCTGGTCAACACACCATCCTTGTTGCCTGTAGGGAGACCAGGCTTCCTCCTCGTGAAGTAAATACATGCATCATATGCAACTAAGTTTTTTTCTTATATTCTGTCAGATCACCTAAGCCAAGGACAGCACTGATGCAGAATAGGAACATTCATAGAAAGCATAGAAAATTGTGTTGTAAAGCATAGCTGCAGGTATGTAGTCCAACCTCTTTCTCAAAGCAGGGCTAACTTCAAAGTTATGCCAGAGTACTGATGGCCTTTCTTCAGTAGTTTTGGAAATTTCAAAGGATGGTAATTCCACAGCCTTTGTGCAAACCTCTTCCAATTCTGAACCACACTTATTGTGAACCACTCTTATTTTTCATTATGCCCATTTAGAATTCCTTTGCTTCTTCCCTGAAGCAAGGAGTACCTCAGAAACAGATTATTCCAAGTCCCAATCAGTATTTCTGATCTCCTTGCATATAACAGGAATATACTTTTCTGACATATGATGTGCAGTAGGGCCACAAATTTTTGTATCTTTCCAAATCCAGTCTGAACACAAATTTTCTATGTAATATAAATTCTAACAATCATTTTATAAGCTGGTCATGTTATCTTTAATTTTAAAACCTCAATGGTAACCTATTGAATCTGATTTTTTTTGTTGTTTTCTGGGTTTTTTGAACCACTGGTCATTGAAAATAACATATGGAAACATGTAAAACAACAACCGTAGTAAAACAGTCTTCTGTTCTTTTTTTTCGAATTACAGTGCTTTGCTAGCAATTTTGTATAACTGATGTTGTTTGGAAGGTATGCAAGGAGTAGTGGTATTGGTATTCTGTTACACTTATAGAAAATCAACTACTAAAGCATAGCTATAAACAATTTGTTATTTTCAAGATTGCTTCAACAAATATTAGTTTCCAAGTCTGCAGCCAAAAAGTGTAGTTATATCGATGTTTATGTCAACTATAGCACTTCAATTTTTACTGACCTTGTACTCCTTGGGAAACATTCTCTTTCAGTGAAAGTTTAAGATGGATAAAGATATCTACAAAAGATTTTACAGTATAAAAAACTTCTTGTTGGTATAATTTGAAATATGTTGTTAGCGATCTCTCTAAAGGCACATTTGTGTTAATTGTGACAATGTGAATTAAAGCACACAGAAAATACTTACCTATTACATACAAATTCAGCAAAATAAATATGTGTTATATGCTGCCACCTTATGGTAGCACAAGCGACGTGAATCTTGAGGTAATAGTATCCTGTACAGGAAAAAAATATCAGAAAAATAGGCAATATCTTTCCTGTCAATAAGCTTGTATGAAATCAAATAAATTTCATTAGTAATAAGAGTTCAACTGGGAAAATTTAGTTATAATTTTCTAAAATTCCACTGAAAATAATTGTAATTACTTTTGAAAACATTGCACTAAATCTCTTCATCCTAAGAATGAGGATGGTAGTTAATTGGTAATGTCTGAAAGGACATACTTATTGGAGATCTAGGTATTCCTGGCAGCTTTGGGTAAATAGCTAGTGAAGTAGTATCTTTGGTGTTATGTTTCAAATGTGTTGGCATTCTGTCCATTTTTCTGGACAGAAGCTTAATCATGTTTATTATAGCTAACTAATACCAGAATATATCTATTTTTATAAATATTTCCAAAAGTCACTTCATAAGCAGTGAAAGAATATGTTCACAAAACACATATTTAAAGTGTGTATATGTTGCTGTAGGATAGCATGACTCTTGGACCTACATATATTCAGGAAACTCTTAGAAGAAAAATCCATAGGAGACTGTTAAACTTGAAGGGACTCTGTTTGCTTAGGATGTCCATGAACAATGCATTGCTAGAAACTGGGAGAGAATATAAGACTACTGTAATCACACAGTTATGTTTGCCTTATCCTTATACCCTTCCCTAAGTCAGATGGATCTTTCCTCTGATCAGGTTCAGCCATTCCTATGTTCACTAGCAGAAAAGCAGTTAATGATTACGTCCATTCTTAATATGAATGAATATTGCAAATCTGATCCTAGACTAATGTGATGAAAGAACAACGGGTGTACACCTTTTTGCTATACATAATCAAACCTTGGAATTTACTGGAAAGCAATCTCAAGTATTTAGCAACAGCTTCAATTTTATTTACAGCACAAAGACAAACAAATAGAATCTCTTTTGATGCAAAAATGTTCCTCTGCTAAGTAATTTTCTGTTTGTTTATTTTTGTACTTTCAGCTACATAAAATACAAAGCACAAGTGCTCAGTTGATGAAGATGTTAGACTGAAAACATAAAAATTTATGTTTAAAGGAATCTGAATCTGTGTTCTAGACCCCAGCTGGAAATGGATTTCAAATTGACAAGCATAACAGCTGAACGTATGTGAACTGCTTTGAAATGGCCAACTTCAGATGGTCTCAACAACCTCTAAACTCTTAAAGATAATAGGCTAGATAAAAACAGAGATTCCAAATTGCGCAGAGCTTTACACTGTAAGTTGTCATATAGCAATTTTAAAATCAATTCAGTGTTGAACAGGAAGCCAATATAATTCCCTCAGAACTCAAGTTTCATACTGAGACCTCCTTGTGCACGCTAAATCACAGCATCTGTATTTTGTATGCTTAGGAAGAAATTGCATTTAGGGGACATATTCAGAAAGTCATGCAGCAATCCAATTCTATATGCTAAGATACTGAGACAACATATGGTAGCATACACAGTAATGGCATTTTGTGAGCTGTAGCTCAGTAAACTAAATCTGGTCTTGAAGTTCCAAGGTCATATTCTTGACTCTGTTACTTATATAATGTGTCACTTTAAAGTAGTATTTCCTGTTTGGAAAGCCCAACTCATTATCATTCATTTCTTTGTATATTTTTGTCCTTCAGGAAGAAAAAAAAGATCGGTAGAGGAATGAAAACCTACCAATATTTGCTAAACACAGTCCAAAGTCCATGCAGTGGGTGACTCCCAGCATCCTTATTTCTGCTTAGTAGTGCCTTATTCTCTAAAAATTCATCCCAATGTTTGATGAACTTCCTTGTGTCTTAGATGCTAGATGAAGAAAGGTTTGGGGAACTACTAATATACAATTCCTTTCAAAAGAATTGTGTGTCACTTTATCTAAAGTAGTGTTTCCTATTTGAAAAGTCCAACTCTTATTTTTATTGGTTTCTTTGTATATTTTTGCCCTCCAACCATAAGAGAGAACTTATTATCCATAATAAAAAGCTTGCATTTTCTTAAAATTAAATGCAAAGCTCAAAAAACTACTTATAGATCCTGTTAGAGCTGCTGCCTCTTGTGCCTTAATAAAAGCTTTATATTTTAAGCAATATAGATGTTCAGCTTATAACTTAGATACAAATTTTAAAGCAGATGAAGTATACTTAGAAAAATATTGGCTAATGCTAGTCTGCTGACTACAAAAAAATAAGCTAAGAGAAATATGTAAAATTGCACTATGAAATGTGTTACTTGACTGAGACAATTTCTGTAATTTACTACCATTTTGGAGCAATTCATTGTAGCTGTATTTTGACACTTTTCTTTGGCTCCATTCAGGATACTCAGCTTCAGCTAACTGAAGGTGGAATATGCTGTTCCACTGACAAGCATCTCAGCCTTGGTTAAATGAGACTTTGTAATAAGTATACATCATACTGGTGAAATAATTAAAAAAACCCAACTTCACTGCGTTACCGAATAACCGTTTGATCTTTTTTTTGCTTCCATCTCCCTCTTGCTGTTTAGACTAAACCTGTCATAATAGGTTCCCCACCAATTTTGAAGCCACCTTCAATTACTTTTTGGAGCAAAAGCACTACTTGAAACTTTTTGTTGTTCAGAAAAATGGATACTACTTTTTGACCAAATTTCTTTGTGCTTGAATATTAATGTATTTTTTCCAGTCTTCTTAAGCACTACTGAATGACACTAGAAAAGCTGAAGCATCTGTCCTTCTAAAGTACTTTAAGAACATTCAGTGTGACGCTGGGCTCTCATATGCGTCTTTTTTTTCGAGTTGTTAATAATAAGTTGAGAACTTATGTATCACACTTCAGAATGACTACAGCAATTCTCCTGTTGTTTCAGAAGACATATGCATGTTTTTAGATGACATTTAGTGCAGCAAAGACAGAGTATTCTTTAATTTTCTTTCTAGTCTTAGGCTAAACAATTCAAGTAACTATCAAAAGTAGCAAACATGCATAGACATTTAAAGTCAGTATTGGTTCCTTTTTTAATCAGTTAATATCAGTGAATTGTTTAGACTCCTCCCTTCAGTTTTGCTCATTCCTCACTGAAAATCTGGTCATTGATAGTTTTGTTTAAATCTCCTTTGAGGAGTAGGTGAACATGAAAGATTTGATTTATTTCTTTAAACTACTCATATTATATTAGACTGTAGATAATCAGTTTGGCATAAAGGAACATTGACATTTTCTAATAATATTTAAGTTTTTGTGGCAGTGGAGGAGGGAAGGAGGATGTTTTTGCATAAGCACCTGTTTATTTTAGCCATTTCCTTAAATGCTATCTTTTAAATGAAGCTAGAGTTGAACTGAAGGAATTAAAATGATCACACTGTTTTAAATTACAGTGGTATATAAACTGTATCACTTGAAGATGGTAAAGTATTTGATAGAAGCAGAGGATAAAAATATTATTTAAGTTAAAGTTTTATTGGCTATAGTATGGTACTCTTAATGACACTAGAAGATAATGCTAATCACAGAATTCAAATGACAGTGTACAGTCTAATGTAAGACAGTAGATCATTTAACATAGACAAAGGGAACAAGCTCTTCCTTTTTTCAAGGAGCTAATATAACTGAATAATTTCTCAGTAATAGAGTTGATTAGACCCAAGAATATGATGAAAGAATGTATTTAGACAGCACATATAAGCAAAGGCAGACAGAGCATGTTTTTCTACGATGCCTATGACAATCAGACACTCCGAACTAAGTACCTGATGACAGCTTCAGCTGTGTGGACAAACCTCGGCTACTGGTTTGTGAGTTACCAGTATGATCCCAAGTAGCTCAGTGATTTCATGTGCTGGAATTCCAGTAACAGTGCCAACAGTATTGTAATACCACTATCCTCCTTGACCACAGAAACGCATCTATTCTGCTAAACCAGAAGGTACAGAAATGTGGGTTGTTGAGTTCTTCAGTTGTTTGGGGGTTTTTTCATGAATGATCAGGAGAAGTTACCTTTAACAATGGCAGTCAGTGAATAGGGCACTCCTGTTTAGGAAAAGATATTCAATTCCCAGCTGTACAGATGAGAAATGCAAGCTTGAAACTTGATTTCCTGTTTACTGGGGGAGTGCAGCACGGTCAACATATATACGGTATGACCTGAGAAAGAACAAAGGGAGTTAGAAAGAGCAAGAGAGAGACAGACCTCAAAAAAGTTCAGGAGAAGAAAATGTATGGTAAACAGGAGGTATAACTAAGCCAGCATCCTGTACTATCTGGTGTAAGAAAGCACACATCACAGATGAGCAATACCACAATCTGGGTCAGCAGAAAATGAAAATAATGCATAGTTATATCTATTTCTTGTTGGTTCTTAGGGTGTGTAAATTGAATTTTGTAGCCAGTATGATCAAAGGTAGTAGAAGAATCTGAAGAATCTGAAAAGTAGCTCCTTTTCAAAAGGCACCAACAAAGGGTAAAGCAGGTGTTAAGCATGAGAGGATTTCTAGTAACTCAGGTTTTGTGTGGCACCTCACCACATTTTTTTATCATTTTTTTCCTAAATAATGTTATTGGTTACAGTGGTTGGTGAGGATGTCAATCAGCAATTTCTTGAGGAAAAGGATTACAGTACTTCTTTAAGTTAGCCTGTCTTAATGTCTTTCATGAAAAGAAGTAACCTCTGCTTGTTGATGTTTTCTGTAGGTGTGAGTCCTGCTCTCCAGTTGCTGATCTGAAGGTCTAGCAATGCACAGACCTCAGTGAACTAACCCACTTGAAACAGTGTTGGTGATTTCTCCCTGGAATAAGTCTTTCACTTCATGGGCCAATTTCTTTGGCTTAAATCAAAGCCCTTTAATCAATCTTGACACCTAGAGTAGGAGTATTCTGAAAAAAAAAAAAAAAAAGCCAAACAAACAAAAGTTGCTTTGTTCTATTCCCATTAAATTCAATGCAAAACCTCACATCCTTTTCTTTATGAACAGAGTTAAACTAATGATGAATGCTTTAAACTTCTCACCCGAGTTTCCTATTTACTATTAAAATCCATGCAGTTCATTAGAGCCTACAGGTTCCATCAAATTTCAGGCTCTGCTAAGTGTGTGTTATGAAGGACTGCAAAATGTGTTTAGACAGATAGAGTTTAAATAACAGACAAAACCCCTAAGATTATAAGAATCCTGAGACATACATAGAGATGATGAGGTTACCTGCCTTTCCATTGTTTTTTTTCACAGTGTCTTTGATGTCCGATGTTACCCCAAGACATTGTTTCCACCAGGGATAATGACCTATGGCAAAGAGTTATGCTATGTTAATAGAGTTGCAGAGACTGATGATCATTCTGTCATTGAATGAATATCTGTCATGCCTGTCTCTGTCATCCCTCTTGGTAAAACAACACTGTGTAACATCAGAATTCTGATCCAAGGATGAGAATATTTTTAATTCATTTTGTTCTTGTTATTTACACCTGGGTATGATAGCCAAAATGAATGGCAGTAACATACTTAAGGAATTTCTCTGACAAATAAGCCTTGAAATACCATATGGAATTAGTATACATCTTAGCTTCTCTGCTGACCTGGATGAATAGGTGTAAAAATAACCTGTTTCACTCTCAGCTATTTATGGAATATTAAATCTTTTCATGACTATATTCATAATAGATTATACATTTTTTCTGCTGCTCTTAAAACTAATTCTCAGGAGATGAAAGGGATTACATAAAGGAACATTAGGAATCCTTGTGATGACCAGTAAAATAATTATTTAGTCATTCACCCATCCCTACATTTCAGGCTGCAATTATGCATTTGTGCATTAATCAACATGAAAACTTAAGAGTTACAAACAAAGAGAATTGAAAAAGGAATACAAGGCATTGAACTGACAACTGATAAAAAATGGGCTCTGTCCTTCCAGCTTTGTTTGCAAAGGGAGACGTTAAAAGCCTGCTCTGGGATTTGTACATATTTTATACTCACAGACCAGTCTGTGGTAGCAAGCTATCTGCATAATGGAAGGAGTGAAGTGTTGGGACAACAACAGAGATCGTGTTTCACCACTTAGTGCAAAGACAGTACAAAAGAGTGGGATGGAGCCAAGTGAATACCCCAGAGCTGTAGACAGGAACTCAAATGCCATGCAGATGTTAGCTTTATAACTGACATCTTTTCCAATTTCTTTGAAATTTGCTGATAAACATCCAGGCTAGAAAGTATTATTTAGTTAAAAATGCTAAGACAGATTTTATTGGCACTATTGTTAGGGACTTAAGAATCAAAAAAAAAATTTTTTTTTACTGTGTTCATCATTATTATTTAATATTTTTTAAAACTGCCTGATTTCATTTGCTCCTACATCTTTTACCTCCTGTCCTCACCTCATATATCACAAAACATTCCCCTTTCATTTTGTGAAAATCTTATTAATGAGAATTAATGAAAAAGGATTCTGTGAATACTGGAAGCTGAATATTCTATTTAAATTTCTGCCTTGCTTGCAAGGTCCTCTTTTTCTTTTCCTTCCAACTGTTTCCCTTACCACTAATAAAAGTTCCTGAGAGTTTCATGATTAAAGCAGATTAGTTATAGTAGCTGTAAATTCTTTGCAAATGCATAAGAAAGAACATATTAGATTTAGAGTTGATGGTTATTATTTTTTGTTGGGCCTATGCTACTTTCATCCCATGATACTCTGCAGAGTGACTATACTACTAAATATCTGGCATTACAAAAAGGAAGGGAAATTAGTTATGTCCTTTGGTTGTACCACCAGCGCACAGGTATGAGGTACTGCTGATTCGTTCTCTTTCATTCTTTCTCTCTTCCTTTCTCTCTCTTTCTTTCTATAATAATCATGTCCTGTCATAGGAAGAATATTGTTGTCCACAGCATTTCTTTCAGATCCATAATTTAGGAATGGACAAGCAGCAATATGTAAAAGATTGGGAAGGAGCGGGATTTTGTTTATCTTTAGCAGATTTTTAATGGAAGCTGTATCAGATTCATTTGCCTATCTGGTAGTTTGAAAGACACTATCCTTCTTCCATTTCTGCATTAGATTGTGGTAGCCATTGGATGCAATTCCCAAATCTTGCTTCAGCCTGCACAGTGTCCTGAGTTATGTGCTTTCTTTCAGCCTAAGCGTACATGGTCTCCAGCAATTTATATGAAACAGAAAAATGTGTTTTATAGCATCCATTTCTCTGTGTTGAGACACTGACAGTCAAGGATTCTCAAGTTAGATATAAACTAAAGTTCTGTTTTGCTGTAGAAAAAGTTGCAATTCTGAGGTACTGTATTTAGAAAATACCTCTGTTCTTTATAAACCTGTGAGCCACAGCATTCTATTAATGGCAAGTACTATGAGGTATTCCATTGGTGGCAAATAAAAGATTTCAGTTTATTGAAATTGCAATGTTTTTAATAAATTAGCATTGAAAAGTTATTTTTTGCCTCTCAAACCTTTGTGCATCCCTATGCTTTAAATTAAAATATTTGTGGCAACAGCTCCACCAATGACTTATCATTCATTACCACCAGAGTTTTGGTGCAACTGGGTTCAGTAAAAGCAGATTCAAATAGTAGTTCAGGTTTTTGTGTCTAGTGTGTGAAAGTGTTAGAGCCTAATTCACCTCCCTCCTGTATGTAATTGTAAATCAGGGAAAATTCTAGAAGTTAATGCATTTACTTTTGGGTAGGAAGTAGGATGAGAAAGTAGGTATTTTTGCCAAAATTTGTACCTCTGCTCTGGGAGATAGATGACAAAAACTTCAGCTATAAAATTTGATCAACAGAATTGTACCAGTCCTAGAACTGTATGCATCCAAAATTCTTATAATCCACTGGTTGCGGTGTTCATTGTTGCCCTGTGCACGTCCTTGAAGGTGTTTATCTGTTACAGATGGCCCCTTTATTCCCTTCTGTGTGTGGTGTACTTGGTGCAACCACTGTATTCTGTAAGCATGATTTACCTTGCTGTGAAGTAGCAGCTTTTCTTTGTTGATTTGACACTGCCCATAAAAAAGGTTAAGCACAAGTAAAACACAATTTCATTTAATTATTTGCAATAATAATTTCCTACACAAGCTTAGAAAATCACTAGGCTATAATACTATATATATTAGCAAATATATTAGTAGTATGGTCTGGCTCTTGTGCAGTAGTGAAATCTATTGTAAACACGAGGTCAAACCTTATCCTTATGTTTGATTACTGGGGCGTATACATTCAGTGACTATTTTCCTTGGGGAGTGATAAAAATAATGGTACTGCCAACAGGTTACAGGAGCGAAGCCAGTAAGTTAAAAATATTAATGTAGAGGTTTATTGGATCAGACTTGTTTCCTGTTACGCAGATTTCTAAATATATAGGGAAACTGTGCAGGGAGAAGGCTGCGGAAGTACAAGCTGTATCTTATGTCTCTTGAATTTTAGAAAAAGCTTTACTGTTTCAGTTAGGGTATTATTATTAGCTAGAACTTTTACATAGAAGGACTAACCAGTTTCTATCTTGACCCTTGCAGTAGATTTTGAATATGATAAAATTGCTCCACTATGTGTTTTTAAAAGAACATGATTGCCGGTCACAAGCGGTGTTCCCCAGGGCTCTGTGTTGGGGCCAGTTCTATTTAATATTTTTATCAATGATCTGGACGAAGGGATCGAGTGCACCCTCAGTAAGTTTGCAGATGACACCAAGTTGTGTGGGAGTGTTGATCTGCTTGAGGGTAGGAAGGCTCTGCAGAGGGACCTGGACAGGCTGGATCGATGGGCCAAGGCCAATTGTATGAGGTTTCACAAGGCCAAGTGCAAGGTCCTGCACTTGGGCCACAGCAACCTCATGCAATGCTACAGGCTTGGGGAAGAGTGGCTGGAAAGCTGCCTGGTGGAAAAGGACCTGGGGGTGTCGGTTGACAGCTGCCCGAATATGAGCGGGCAGCGTGCCCAGGTGGCCAAGAAAGCCAATGGCATCCTGGCTTGGATCAGAAATAGCGTGGCCAGCAGGACTAGGGAAGGGATCGTGCCCCTGTACTCAGTGCTAGTGAGGCCGCACCTCGAATACTGTGTTCAGTTTTGGGCCCCTCACTACAAGAGAGACATTGAGGTGCTGGAGCATGTCCAGAGAAGGGCAACGAAGCTGGTGAAGGGTCTAGAGCACAAGTCTGATGAGGAGCGGCTGAGGGAACTGGGGTTGTTTAGGCTGGAGAAGCGGAGGCTGAGGGGAGACCTTATTGCTCTCTACAGCTACCTGAAAGGAGGTTGTAGAGAGGTGGGGGTCGGTCTCTTCTCCCAGGTAACAAGTGATAGAACAAGAGGAAATGGCCTCAAGTTGCGCCAGGGGAGGTTTAGGCTGGATATTAGGAAATTTTACTTCACTGAAAGGGTTATCAAGCATTGGACCAGGCTGCCCAGGGAAGTGGTTGAGTTGCCATCCCTGGAAGCATTTAAAAGACACTTGGATGAGGTGCTTAGGGACATGGTGTAGTGGTGGTCTTGGTAGTGTTAGGTTTACGGTTGGACTTGATGATCTTAAAGGTCTTTTCCAACCTATACGATTCTGTGATTCTGTGATTCTATGATGAAATGCAATATTTTTTCCAGCACATGTTTTTCTTAATATTTTTTCATATATTGGCTCTTCCTGTTCTGTTTCTAGTACAGCTTAATATTTTGTTTCATTTTTGATATTAAGAAATTTACCTGATTGAGGTAATAAGGGTTTGAAACATGGTGGTATGACTGTCACACCAAATCCACTTCAAAAGTAATTGTTAAAATACCATGAAAAAAGCATTGAAAAACATACATTTTTTAGTGTCATTTTTCAGTCAGGAGTAGCTGCACAGACTGTACAAAGTTAGTCTTATTTATTAGGGTATTTAATGTGATTTTTAAGTTATTGACATAACATTTTATATGATTTTATAATGTGTTTATGAACCTTTGGATTGATTGTTTGGGTTATTTTGATGACTAACCAAATTAGTAGGCCAACATGATCTTTAATGAATCCAGACTAATGGAGTAGGTGTTACCTTTCATATTAGCAAACAATAACCACGTGCCATTTGAATATAACTTCCTATAAATTACATCACAATATGTAAATCTGTTTTGTCATTACTGATGCAGCTCTGTGAAGCCAACAGTACAGCAAATACTAACATTTTGCCTTTAAGTGTTCAAAAACATAAAATAAATGAGGCATGGCTATTGATTGTCTTCAGCCTACATTATCTGCACAGGAACTATTAAGAAGGCTTTTCTATCTTCTTTTCATGCCTCATTTTCTCATACTATCTAATGAAGAGCTTCACTTAAACTCTAATGTGCTACTGTCTTGAAAGTACATTTTTATGGCATTGAAAAGCTATAGTTGTGCATTATGTGCTTTTTACTGCTGCTTTTATTGCTGTGTTGCATTGTATAGAATAATAAAATTTTGTAGTGCGGAAGTTACTTGTTTAATTAATTTTTACTTTTAAATTATATTTTGTCCACTTTAAAAGCAAGCTAGAATCCTGACTTGGAAAAGGCAGATTGTCGGCAATAGCTCTGGATTTCAGCTTGTCACGCTTAAGACTGTCTATCAGTAAAGTAGAACTGTGGAACAGTCCACATTTTTTGCCTTTGTAGGTGTTACTAAAATTTCAATACATGGCTTTTTGGACTACTAATGAAAATGTTCCTCCTGTACTAGTGATACTTGATTTCGGTGCTACTTTCTTGAAATTCAAGTATTCTGGTAGATGAAAACTGATTTAGTGGTGAAAGGCTTGTGGCAAAGAAAATAAAAGAAAATAAAAGAATTTAATAAAAAAAACGGAAAATTAGTTTAGGGTATTTAGCAACTGTGTGCATGCACTAAAATATTTGGTCAAAACTTACATGGTGCAACATTCTGACTGTAGGAGGTGATAGCGCTTAACCTTTGCAGACTATTTTGAGGTAGTCTACAGACTATAAACTCGCTGCAGGCTCTGTAATTTATCGTGCTCACTAAGTACTTATCTAAAATGCCCTTCAGTGCTAGATTCTGAAGTTTGTTCCTGGGCACTTGTAGGTTTTCACTAGAATTTGTAGAATATAGTCTGAAGAACTCAAGTTTTTGATGCAGCATAGGACCTTCATCTAGAAGAAAATTATACAAACTGATCAAAAATGAGAGATGAGAGGTATTTGAAATTACAAATGAAATATTTTTCCTCTATTTTTTTTTCCTCTTCAGAGCACAGATTTTGTGTTCTCATAAAATATATCAGTAGGTCTTCTATGTAAGGTAAAAATCCAAAATCTGGACTGTTTGGTTACAAAGGACAATCTCTAGGCAGCTCAGCAAAGCTTGAATTCTGAACCTGAGTTTTGGGATTTTCTGGCACTTATCTCTTGTAGGCATTATAAAATCCCTGTCTGTGCATCTTCCTGAGAGGATGAGGAATAAATCTTTGGTAATTCTGAGCCTTACCTGGAGCAATGTGATTTGGCTTGGATAAAGCTAGTTTTTAAACATCCAGATTTTAGGCTGCTGAACTCAGAGCATAAATCAGGGTCTCAGAAATTCAGGTGAGTTAGTTATCCAGGTCCCTGAACTGAGGAAGTCTCAAGTGCCTTCAAAGTAAAAAAAAAAACAAACAGCATGAGTCGCTAATTCAATAATATCAACAAAACTTTGTGGTGCATAAACTTTCTAAGTTAAAGCAATGTGGCATTGGCACACATTTGTTTTCCCAGATTTTCTTTCTAATAATTTCATGTTTTACTTGCAAGGCCATGGACTTTTTGAGTAGTGGTTACTTTCATATCGTAGATCCTAAATACTGAATTTTACTAGGTCTATCTAATGTATGTGCATATGCATCACACTCACATTTTTGGAGAATAAATTCAAAGTTTTTGTTGCCACAGCAGAGCTTCAAAACTCTGTCTTTGTAAAAAGCAAGCTTTATGCATGTTCAGGCATAATATAATCATAAACTTCAATTTTAGTCTCACAGGTTCTGTTGTTGCTGACACTATATTTAATTTCTCAGGTAGATTTTTATTACTACGAAACATGAAATGGGTAGATGCAAGCATCCAAGATCCTGAGACAGACTTCATTATAGCCAGGTCATTTCTGACAAATTTGTGTCCAAGTTGGTAAATTTATTCAGGATAGAAGTCCTCTACATCCCCAATATAATCTTTACTTAACTGCCCAAAGAGTTTGTTTCTGCAAGCTGTATCAACATTTCTTGTCTGCCTTGCAGTGGAATTTGAAAACAGTTAATCATTAGCCTCTTAATGTCAAGTTATGTACTACCTCAGTCATCTCTTGTGTTGAACAAGCTGATTTACTTATCACAGCCCTTATCTGTAAATCACATTTTCTAAACCTTTCGTGATTCTTGTTTCTCTCTTGGATTCTCCCTATCTTGTGTACATTTTATTGAGAGTTTAGCATTTCTTAATTAATATCAGCTCTCAGTGTGTAAAAACATTGGTAACAAAAATATTGCAAATATAAATATTAATAATTACATATAAGTTATTATATTTAAGATATAATATAAATATAGCAGAAATGTAATATACAGAAATATTTGTAGTTCTGTTTATTAGAGGAAATTTAGGCAAATGAAGAACAGAATGGAACTGAGCTGGACATGAAAACTTGCAAATGTATTAATGTAAGAAAGACATACACTAAGAATATAGCCTATCTGAATGAGTGTTTAATGCATAGCAAGTTGAAGCAAGAGCTCTAAAACTGTGAAGTAACCTGTATGTTGGTATTTAGTAAGATTATTGCATCATTGAAAATAAGGGCTCCTACACAACAGACAAAGGAATAATCACTAGGCTACTGGTTAAGGTGCCGGGACAAAAATTTCATCTTTGGTAAGAAAAATATCAAAGATTAAAAGTTTTGTTATTATTAGTGAATTACTTTTAAAAAGTTCTAGCGATAAGAATATTTTAAACTGAATATTTTAAACTGATTAAAATTATTCAAGGTTTTTCTTAAGAAGATTATCTTAAATAATATTTTAGATTAGAAACACAGATTTTCAACACCTTAAAATGTGAGAACAAGGAAGAGTCTAATTATGTTTCCACTTTGTAAATAAAAACTAAATATGGATGAAAAGAAAGAAAATCCCATGTGCTTTACACAGGCATCCTGGGAACAGGCTTATATGTAGTAATCAAAGTTTTATTCTCTATCTGACAGTGAGCGTGATGGGATCTTCTAGACAAGGCAAATTGTACTTCTACGTGTGATACCTCTGTGTTGTCTGAAATCTGCTGTTGAACAGGGTCTGTGTTGCAAATGATTCTGCATGTATCTGCATGGGTTAGGAGAACAGAGATTATTCTGCTGGGAGTATCTGATACTGATAAAATGTCAGCTATACCGTATATGTAGCCAATTAGGGAAGGCACTGCACTGGACCTGTTGTTTGTGAACAGAGAAGGACTTGTGGGTGATGTGGCAGTTGGAGGTTGTCTTGGGCATAGTGATCATGAAATGATAGAGTTTTCGATTCTTGGAGAAGTAAGGAGGGGGGTCAGCAGAACTGCTACCTTGGACTTCTGGAGGGCAGACTTTGGCCTGTTTAGGAGACTGGTTGACAGAGTCCCTTAGGAGGAAGTCCTGAAGGGCAGAGTCCAGGAACGCTGGACAGTCTTTGAGAAGGAAATCTAAAGGCACAGGAGCAGGCCATCCCCATGTGCCGAAAGTCAAGCCGGGGGGGGGAGAAGATTGACCTGGCTGAACAGAGAGCTTTGGCTGGAGGACCGTTTATGACCTTTGGAAGAAAGGGCAGGCATCTCAGGAGGACTACAAAGATGTTGTGAGGTTATGCAGAAGAAAAATTAGAAGGGACAAAGCCCAACTAGAAATTAATCTGGCTACTGCCATAAAAGACAATACAAAATGTTTCTATAAATACATTAGCAACAAAAGGAGGGCTAAGGAGTATCTCCATCCTTTATTGGACGCAGGGGGAAGCATAGTGAGAAAGGAGGAAAAGACTGAGGTATTTAATGCCTTCTTTGTCTCACTAATAGTAAGACCAGTTGTTCTCAGGGTACCCAGCCCGCTGAGCTGGAAGACAGGGATGGGGAGCAGAAGGAAGCCCCCATAATCCAAGGGGAAATGGTTAGTGACCTGCTGCACCACTTAGACACTCACAAGTCTATGGGGCCAGATGGGATCCACCCAAGGGTACTGTGGGACCTGGCGGAAGTGCTCACCAAGCCATTTGCAATAATTTATCAGCAGTCCTGGCTAACCAGGGAGGTCCCAGTTGATTGGAGGTTCGCAAATGTGACACCCATCTACAAGAAAGGCCAAAAGGAGGATCCAGGGAACTATAGGCCTATCAGTCTGACCTCGGTGCTGGGGAAGGCTATGGAGCAGATCATCTTGAGTGCCATCACAACCCCATGCAACGCTACAGGCTTGGGGAAGAGTGGCTGGAAAGCTGCCCGGTGGAAAAGGACCTGGGGGTGTTGGTCGGCAGCCAGCTGAGTATGAGCCGGCAGCGTGCCCAGGTGGCCAAGAAGGCCAATAGCATTCTGGCTTGTATCAGCAATAGTGTGGCCAGCAGGACTAGGGAAGGAATCGTGCCCCTGTACTCGGCACTGGTGAGGCCGCACCTCAAATACTGTGTTCAGTTTTGGGCCCCTCACTACAAGAGAGACATTGAGGTGCTGGAGCGTGTCCAGAGAAGGGCAACGAAGCTGGTGAAGCGTCTAGAGCAGAAGTCTTCTGAGGAGCGGCTGAGGGAACTGGAGTTGTTTAGCCTGGAGAAGCGGAGGCTGAGGGGAGACCTTCTTGCTCTCTACAACTACCTGAAAGGAGGTTGTAGAGAGGTGCGGGTCGGTCTCTTCTCCCAAGTAACAAGTGATAGGACAAGAGGAAATGGCCTCAAGTTGCGCCAGGGGAGGTCTAGATTGGATATCAGGAAAAATTTCTTTACTGAAAGGGTTGTCAAGCATTGGAACAGGCTGCCCAGGGAAGTGGTGGAGTCACTATCCCTGGAGGTATTTAAAAGCCATGTAGATATGGTGCTTAGGGACATGGTTTAGTGGTGGACTTGGCAGCGCTAGGTTAATGGTTGGACTTGATGATCTTAAAGGTCTTTTCCAACCAAAATGATTCTATGATTCTTTGATATTAATTGGTATACTGTTAAATCTGACATTTAATTTTTTTTTAAATTTAAAATTAAAATGTTTTTAAATTTAAAATCAAAATTTTCCTAAATTAATTCATTAGCAATACATTTAGTATTAATGATTTGTTCTACACATTATTAAACACTATCACTACATATACAAAACTTATATCCTAGAGTGGCTGTGTGTACAGTGTGATGGAGCTGATGCACTGTAGTCAGGGCTGATGGCTGGGTGCCCCTCAGTCATGGAGGTGGAGGTGATCAGAAACCCTAGCCCAGGTGAACCTGGAAGATCCTATAAGTTGCTTCCTTTACTCAAAGAATTGGTAGGAGTTTTTATTTATTATTGAATAACAACATTGATGTGCCATCGACAAGTTGCCAATAGGGTGGAAACAAGCACAACACACCCTGCAGAGACATGAGGGGTTGAAATTTCCAAGAGAATGAACTTTTCATTCGGGGAGTTCAAGCACCAGTATGTGAAGGCATGTATTCAGTGGTGAACTTCTCCCTTTTGATGCTTGCATTAAAGTTATCATTGATAGGAAATGTTAATCTCAAAAATTGTTAAGATAACTTTTTACTAACCAATTACACTTCTGCTTATGTTTCAAAAGTGGAGAGACAAAAATCTGAAAATTTTACCTTCCCTACTCATTAGTCACCAACAGTTTAGATAGAACAGTACTCTGATATTATCTCCAGGATACAATTCTGCTTTTCCTTCCAGATATGCTATTGTTTAGTTGATAAGATGAGAGAAAGCCAACAGTGGAAGAAGGGAGAAGGTCTTCAGTGGAAAGAAGAAAAAATGTTATGTTCAGGCTAGTATCTTTGATAGAGTCCTGAAGATGAAATCTGACATGTAAGAAGATAAGGGTGATACAGAAGGATAAAGCAGCATAATCCTGAGCACTCCAAGTAGACGAAGGTTGGATTTTGAGCTTGACTAACATGATGGGAAGTACAAGGTGATAGAGTCGAGAAAGGAACTGATAAATACAAGTACATGGTTGGACATTAAGATAGACTTGAGCACAATTCAGAGTAGTAGTGGAGAGGGCTAAAATAATCCACTCTTGAAAGGCAATTTTTAGTTACTGTAGTACCTGATGTAACAGATCAATGTAGTATTCTCAACAATGTAATTATTATAATTAAAATAATTAGGTATCTAAGATGACAGCCCTACCTGAAATCAACTTTAGCTTTTTTAGTTAAATATGATTAATTTATCATATTTCTATGTACGTGAAATGTAGGCAGAACTGCTATCCTGACTGCAGCAACTAATATAAACTAAGGAGTCTGTTCAGAAAATCATTGTTGCACAGCTATAACTGGTTGAAGTCTAAGACATCCCTGAGGAAGGGCTTTTGCAAAAATGCTCTGGTATCTTTCAGAGTTGTCGTTGTGGGAAATACCAGAGAAGCAGACATGAAAAATACAAACTGTAAATGGGAGGTAAACTTATTTTGTGCAGTGAACTATTTGGCAGTATGAACTGTGAGTGAGTAGAAATTTCTGCATGTGTCCCGTCTACCTTTTCCCCATAGACAGAACAGTACCTACTCATGACTGCCTCCAGTGAGCACCCCACACTTCACCGTGTCAGAGACTCAAAGAGAATTTTGCAGCATTTGCGCTTTCCCTTAGCATATTCCTAAGTAAAGATGCTATCTCTTAGGATAAAAATAATGCACTTATTTAGTAAATGAGGAGTGTAGATGGGAGGTAGCCCCATCATGAGCAGGAGGGAGAGGGTCTGAAATTGTAAAAGGTCTGAGATAAGCCCTGAGTTAACATTTTGTGAAATAATTTACCAAGACAGAACACATGTAAAATACAAGTGCATTTTTTCTTCTAACACCGATCAAACTAGAAAGGGTAGATTTAACATGGTTGCTTGCAGTTTTGGCATTACTAAGAACAATTCTAGGTGTATTTTTTTTCTTCCCCCAGTCTCCTCAACCCAGTGCCAGCAACAGTAAAAGTTTATAGTTGAGGTTTCATACCACTTTTGTTGAGTGTGCAAGCTTCATAACATAACATATTTTGTTAGATCTTTTACTTAATACAAGACTTCAGTTGCACAGATTCATGCTGTATCTGTCTGGCTGCCACACAACTATCTTGTTGAGTGCCTGCTGCAATTTCTCACATTCTTCATTTCTTTATTTATATTGGAACTCATTTATTTTTATCCAAAAGCTCTTTTCAAAATGTCTGTAGTACACAAAAAAGCACTATATCAACAGATAATCTATTGCCTTGCAGATGTGAGTTTCAAGAAGCATCCTTATGTTGTAAGAATGTAATCTATTGGAGTGATAAAGGTTTCAAGGAGAAACAATCTTAATCCAAAGAAAAACATTTTTTATTAAATTTATCCAGCTGTCTAAAGATCCACTAGCATGTGTCCCTTTCAAACACTATCAATAAAGGCTCTATTTTTTCAGACATACCTTTACTGCTCTTCTTTTCCACTCTCCAGAAACAGAAATCCCAACAACTGATGCATTAACCCCGTGGACGATTTTCTTGAAGCTTTCTTGTTTCTAACAAGGCTATTGTCATATCAAATAACAACTGGCTTTTTAGAATAAGAAGTCACAGGTAAGGAGCCACTGTATTTCTGAATTGAGAAATAATAAAAATACAGTTGCTGGTAATTAGTAAAAAACTGATTTAGTGCTTACAGGAAATCTTGCTTGTTTGACTATTTTCAAACATTAGGTTGGATCCTTCACTTGTACTCAAACAAATTATGTTTTATGATACCCAGCTCCTGCAAGCCATCTGATTCTTCTGTTAAAAATTCAGTGGGTGCCTACATGTGGTCAATTTAATAAAATAGTCATTTTTCAAGCCCACTGCCCTTAGGATCTTCATTACATCTTGTTCAAGCCATAACTTTGTTCTGCATTTCAGTTGTGGGTAGAGACAGCATATTGTCCTTTCAGCTGGAATGTATACATGTGCACAGCATCCTTTTAGAAAGTGTGCCATATATATTTAATGTAATCAACATGATCTTTTCTGTTAGGTGAAAGACTGCTGCATTTAATGCATACATTTTGACAAATCAATTAAGACATTTATTTTCAGCTGTTGGTAAGACTGGGGATGTCAAGCTGAAGATACATGCAAGTCTGTTAACTGATTAATAGCTTAATAGTAGATCTACTGGTGATAGCTGTTGTTTCTGCAGATGTCATCTCATTTTCTCTGTGGCACACAATTAAAATCAAGGCTTAACATTCTTTGATTACACTGAGAAAGTATGTTTGTCTATAAATAGTCCCTTTGAAAGGAATAGGTGCTGTTTAGTGAGGAAGATAACAAATTGCCTCTCAACACTTCTAGTTGTGATAGGATGTACTGTATCACAGCATAAAAAATAAAATCCTCAAAATTCCAAATTTTGGCTTCTGATTCAAATGCTTATCATGTCCTCAGTCATTTTGTCGCATTGGTCAATGGTAAGATATTTCTGACTTCTCAGCTGGGAAGGCACCTAAATTACTTAGCAAAAATGTGATTTTCACCATAAGAATTTCTTTATTTGCTCAGACCAGATGTTAAGCTCAGTCTCTTTCCAGTATTGCTAAGGGAAAGTGAGGATGCATATGTAAAGTGAGCAACCTCTTAGTAAACCCTCCTAGATTCCAGGACTGGCAGTTTAAAGACCTGCCCTGAATGTCACCAGTATGTTTAATAAATGCAGTTTTAATAGTCATAAGCATAGTCAGAAGAATATGGTGTCTGTGTTTGGTCCTTGTTCATAAGCAGTTGTCTTGTTCTTAACCAGTCATGTCTTTACATCTTTATGGAAAAATCTGAAATATGATTTGCTATTGAGGATCTGTGAAAAAACAAGTTCTTGTAGTGCCAGTGTATACTCTCATTCACTTAAGATACCAAAAACTCTATTCTATCTCATGAATGAAATCTGAGCTATATTACTACACATATTTCTGGAATGAATTATTACAGGTCCTTTTAAGTAATTGCAGTCTATACTACTACCATCTCTTGACTCTGCTGCCTTTTTTTTTGGCTCTGAGGTTTTTTTTTGCTTTTATTTCATTACTTTCTGATCATACAGTGATTCTTCTCAGTCTGCTAAATTCCAGTCTCATGTTAGGAAAAGATTTGGATCTTTTTCTGTTTGCAAGACTTGTAGTAACTGTATCCAGGAACAAATGAGTATTAATTGGCCTCAGACACATGTAAACTGGAAATTAGATATCTAATATGATAAAAGCATGGATCTGGAACAGTGTTTCCATTAGTCCCATTTGTCTGGAGACATCTAAGTTAATATTTAGATAGACCATGTAATGTGGTTGCCCAGACATGAGGCCTGGAGGAAATTCTTTCTGGTACTAAGTCTGTTAGTCCTCTAGGAAAATATGATGCCAGATAGTTTGTATCTTTGGATAGGTGTTTACAATGAAAGAGCTGGGAGAGGTTTCTACACTGAAGCTTTTCTTTGGAGGTGACTAATTTTGAGAAAATGTCTTAAATTCTAATATTTGTGAAAGAGATTGTAGAAAAATAGATAAAAACAAGTCATATAGAAGAAGTGATATTCACAGAGTTACAAAGTTACTGAAAGAAGAAGCTGCTGAACTACATACCACAGTAATAAACCAGCAGTGGTGTAACGAATCATACTCTGCACTAGAGTATCAGATCTAACATTTGTATAGTCATAAACTATACAGAAAAGGAAGATATCCTTCCACAGTCTAAGTTTGATGACACAAATGATATAAGCTAGGTGAAACCGTGTTACAATTGTCAAGTAAAATGCATTTGGAGAAACAGCTATCCTTCTATGTAAGCAGTCATGGTTTCTAAATTAGATATTACTCAAAGCAAAGATCTCTCACACATTAGCTCTGATTATTAACAATCAAAGTTTCTGCTTTGCTTGTTTCATTTCATTTTTTTCCATTGTTTCTACTACAATCTGACTGCCTCATTTCTGAGGCTTCACTCTATATTGCATTTTCAGTAGTAAAACATTTAGAGAACAGTATAAGGCATCTGCTTTTAGTAAGAATATGCCTTTGTGAAAATGCTGGCAGTCTTCAGGATGGGGTGTGTCAGGGGACAGCAGGAGGAGTTTCTGTTTTCTTTTTAGTGGCAAGTACACGTTGAAAGCATGACATACAGGTTGTACAAATTGAACTACTGTTTCTTGTGTATCCTTGCTATATCATGCTTCCAGGATATATCTCAATTTTTTGAACTATTCTTTACTTTGTGAATAGCCCTTTTTGGCTACATACTGGCCCAAGATCAGGGAATATAGGAAGACAAGTTCTCCTACAGTCTTGACGAGGATTATCCTCAGTAAAGAACTATAACTCAGAGTCTCTATTTCTCTGTTTCTTCCCCTTGCCCACTGAGACAGTAATTTATGATTGATCTGACTCCAATACCCATAAATGTGGAATGAAGCCAGAACTGAGCTTAATTCTCCTTGTCCCTGATTTTTCAGTATGAAAGAATACAGGATACTAAGTAGACATCTATGTTTGGCAGATCAAGTTTAAATCTTTTATCATAAGTAGCCCTGTATGCATAGTCCAGAAATTCAGTTGTTGAATCTTTTGAGGTGCGTAAATATTTTAGGAAGAAATGTTGAAGGTCTTGCCTGCCTCCCAAGTCCTTAAAAACAAGTACAAGAGTTTAAATGCATCCAGTTTGTGTTCATTTGTGTTCTGACTCTGGGGCTGTGAAATGCATTTTTTTCCTTCTTCCAAAGTTTTAAAATATATTTATTTTAATTAATAAATAAACAAGATATTTTTCTTAGCTGAAGATTCCAGGTAACTTTCAGAACTAAAACAAGTTGAAGCCTTAAGTTGGTACATAAGGCCATCATTGTTTAGGTATGCCAGGAAACTGAAAGTAACCAAATGTTTACGGAACAGTCAGTTTCAGTTGTGTCAGAAAATGTGATTTTATTACAGAGATTTATACTGAAAAAACAGAATGGCTCACAAAATAGGTTACATGTCTCACAAGACAGGACTCAAATATCTAGTATTTCCATTGAGGAGCTTGGACACTCTTTTGACTTAATGCTGAGTTTACAAAGAAAATCTGAAATGTCTTAAATAACAGTAAAGCACATAGCATCAAAGTCCCAGGTTAATTTTGGTAACTAATACCAAAAAAAAGTGGCATAGCATAAATGGATATTTTCCTTGCTATATCCTTTTCTTTCATCTCCTCTGAAATAGATGAGTTGTATTGCCTTAAACTCAAAGAGGAAGTCCATTACCACTGAGTTATCAGTGATAATTCAGACTGGAAGCATTCTTGCACACATTCTCGTTGAACCTCTTTCTTCCTGGCCAAGTGCTGCTCTTACCTTTGATGTCTGGGTTAAAAGTGAAGCCTTTGAAGGGGTCTTATTGTAATTTGCACAGAATTAAGGTGATATAAAATTAAATTAGTAGTCATAAGTTTGCCAATAAGTTTGCTCAGATCAGTATGACTCTATCCTACTTCTCTGATGAAGACTAGAATAGATCCAAGATGATGCCCATTGCCTCCAATAGTAGGTAACAATGCTAGCCTGTCACCTGCACCAAATAGAGAATATATCTATGCTGAACTCTGCCTGTTCCTGAGTTTCCTGCAAAGCATATAAAATCTGGGGGATACATTTTTTCCTTTTTTTAGATATGTAGGTAGTTAATATTTGCCTCTTGGGGTCACCTTGACTGCCTCTTCATCTTCATTAATAGCTGAATTTAGCCTATGCCCCTTGGCTTTTGTCAAGAATTCTACAAATATCTCACAAGTCAAGTGGGTATTCTTATAGCTTTTCTCAGTAATACGCTGTGTGTATATAATGCGGGTTAATATTAGAGTACCACTTAGCAGTGCACATCACACAACATAATTCCTCATAATACATTATCAGGAACATTATTTAAAACAGTGCATTCTGAAAATAAAGTATTTCATTGAACAGTGTGGAAATTGTCTAGTGTTCCTTATTTATAACAGTAATAGAACGTTCTCCAAAACTAGTCATGAAACAACACAGAAGTCATTCTCTTAGCCTTCATACCATCTAAGTACATATTATTAAAGACATCTACTCTTAGAAAAATCAGATTATTCATTGACCTTGCAAATATCATTCATTATAATAAGGATGAAGTGGCTATTTTGCTGGCTTTAAAAGAGGTTTAGAGGAGAAGCTTTTCTGTCACATAAATTTGGACTGGGGCAAATTTTAACTGAGTCATTTTACCCAGATATAGAAGCAGTAATATCTAAAAATGAATGGATATCCAAAACATTTCATGTACTGAATTGTAAGATTATGACTCTTTCCTCCTTTATGGAAATTGTGTTAAATTAAAGATAGCAGTAAGGTAAGAGAAAAGCATATAAGACAATTAATTGCTGAGGAGTAATTCAAGCCAAATAAATTGGGGTTAAGTTGCCCTTATAAATTTGTACAAACTAGGTGGAATTACTAAAATGATAGCTCTCAGTTTACTTTTAAAATTAAAAGTATCATGGAAACATGTTTTTCAATACTTAGTTGAACCAATCCTTGGTCTGAATCCAGTCCTGACCCTGCACATGAAGTGGGATGTTGGTCAAGAGACCTCCTCAGGTCCTTTCCAACCAGTTATTCTGGACTCTATGATTCTTCACAGAAAATTTCAAAAAGCCTGACACCATTGGTCCAGTTCTCAACGTCAATCACAATCCTATGGTTTTAAAAAGCTGCAAGGCAACTGAATGTAAGAAGCAGAAGTCCTCTCAATATAAACAGTTGTCTTGACTGAGAGCTTAAGGACAGAAAGTCGAAAGCTAGATTTAGTATTAATTGTAGAAAGAAACTTTGGAACCATATAGGTGAGTTTTGTGATACCAAAGTCAAGCCTCTCTCTTTTTCTCAGGAAGCCAGCAATTTAGAAGTGAACAGGTAAGAACACACGTGGAGAAAAATGTAGCATCACTTATCCTATGTTTATTCATTTTACTCCATGTGTAGATCTCAGCTTGTACAGTTTTCCTGGGATTGTGCAAAAAAAGCTTCTGCAAAACAAAGAAACCTTTCTCCCTGACTTTTCTAGCATCTCAAAATGAAAGTAATCCTAACTAATCTAAACCTGTGCAGTTTTATCCCTATGTGATAAGCCAATGGCAGTTTATTACTCCAGGAAAAAAACCTATCAGCTGAGATCTTCTTAAATGACTTGTCATTTTGGTATTGATTCTTGGTGATGTATTCCAATTTCGTACATCCTAGTGCTTCTCAAAACCAAACTGGTAGAGGTTGTTTCAAGTGGAGAACCCAAACCAGCCATTTTATTTTAAAAGAAATACATTGAAAATAAGTCATTATTTTCAAGACAAACCCTGACCTAGGTAGAAAGTATGGAAGCTTATTTTAATTTTCTGAACTAAATATCTGTTTTAGTTTAGGAGCATCTGTTTCTCTCTCCTTACTTTTAACTTTAAGAATGGTACTACAACTGATTATATAACCAGAAGGAAGAGGATTTTTAGTGAAGAACCACTGTGTGATGGATTTCAGCTCTCCAGTGTTGTCTGTTTCCTTTTAATTAAAAAAAAAAAAAGACATGTTTTTAATTTTTTTTTTTTTAATCAATGCATGAGTCTTATAGTGCTTTTTAAGCTCTTCTCCAGGTAATACAAGCCTGCAATAACAGCATGTAGCCTTTGGAAAATAACTGAGACATAAAAGACTCCATCTGAGTGATGTGGTTGAAATGCCTGAGAGATGGGATGCCATCCAGAGCGACCTAGAAAAGCTCCAAAAATGGGCCCATGTGAACCTCATGAGGTTCAACAAGGCTAAGTGCAAGGTCCTGCACCTAGGTTGGGGCAACCCCTGGTGTCAATAGAGGCTGGGAGATGAAGTTGATGGAGAGCAGCCCTGTCGAGAAGGACTTGGGGGTACTGATGGGTGAAAAGCTGGACATGAGCCAGCAATGCGTGCTCACAGCCCAGAAAGCCAACTGTATCCTGGGCTGCATCAAAAGAAGTGTGGCCAGCAGGTCAAGGGAGGTGATTCTGCCCCTCTACTCTGCTCTGGTGAGACCCCACCTGGAGTACTGCGTCCAGCTCTGGAGTCCTCAGCACAGGAAAGACATGGACCTGTTGGAGCGGGTCCAGAGGAGGGCCACGAAAATGATCAGAGGGATGGAACACCTCCTCAGCCTATGAAGAAAGGCTGAGAGAGTTGGGGTTGTTCAGCCTGGAGAAGAGAAGGCTCCAGGGAGACCTTATTGTAGCATTTCAATACTTAAAGGGGGCTTATAAGAAAGAAGGGGACAGACTTTTTAGCAGGGCCCATAGTGATAGGACAAGGGTTAATGGTTTTAAACTAAAAGAGGGTAGATTCAGACGAGATATAAGGAAGAAATTTTTTACAATGATGGTGGTGAGACACTGGAACAGGTTGCCCAGAGAGGTGGTAGATGTCCCTGCTCGTTCCAGGGGGTGTTGGACTAGATGACCTTTAAAGTTCCCATCCAACCCAAATCATTCTATGGTTCTATGATTCTGTGATCTATCCTTACAATCCGTATGAATGCATGTCAGGGTTTACCTCCTGCCATCTACGACTGTAAGAGTTCTAAAGCTTCCATTATTATTTACTAAAATTCATAAATAGGGGAAAACTGAAGAGACATATTATGTAACTTTAAGAGTTTATGCTGAGCTGTTTTTCTTTTTTATGAGTGCTTAAGGTCAATCTAAGATGTGCTATGTACTCAATCTTGAAATGTAAAAATAGTGAAACGAGAACGTGATCTATCACATTGATCTACTAAAAGATTTCTGACCCAGTTACTCAAGTTATTTTTTCTGAAGATTTGAATATCATTGCTTTAGTTTAGTTTAGTTTAGTTTAGTTTAGTTTAGTTGGGTTTGGGTTTTTTATTTTTTTATTTTTTTAATCAGGTTGATATGAAGATAAACAGTCTGGAGGAGGGAAGAAGTGGAAGACTATCACCACAAGTGTGAGCAATGAGCAGTTTCAACCTGGTACATTCCCCATCAGTGGTCTCATTTAAGTTTGTAGTAACATCTCAGCTTCTGTTGTTATTTATTCTTGAGGTGATATTTCTGTGTTAAATGTCATAAACTTTGCCTTCTGTGTTAACAAAACACGAATACTCAATATCTCATTATCTCTTTGAGATGCAGTTTTGTCATGGATCCAAGTATTTTCAGTCCCCAGCCAAGGCAGTTAGCACAGAAAATTATTTTCTAATCCTTTAAGTATGTACGCAATACTCCCAAATTTTGCCCGCTCTTGTCAGGACTAGTTGTTGCAATGTCAAGAATTTTATGAGCTGAAGAGTCTGGTTTTACAATGTTATTTTCTGCTTTATTCTATTTTTTTTTAATCTAGAAATATGCACTAATGAGTTTTAAAAATACTGTTCTAGAGGTTCAAATTGTATTTTTAAAGCAGTTACTTATTCCCACCTTATTCTGAGAAATGCTTACTTCAGGTGTGTTGTCCTTTTATGAAAGATCTATCTGTGAATTTTTTTGCCTCCCTAGAAGAAAGTCAGTGCACTTTTAGCAGTACCAACACTTTTAGGAGGAAAAGTAGTTGGAAACATTTAGGGACAATGGTCTCTAGGCCCCGAAAAGGAGTGGAACTAGCTCTGCTATTGTTTATAAATTAGCATATCAGTGACACACACAACCTTTGGCTAATAAAGTGCTGGCAAGTGGTAAGATAGTTTTAGAAATTAAAAAATAATTCAGGTGAGCTGTAGCATTTTTTAGAGTAACATGTTCAAATTTATAACCTTAAAATATAAAAAACGGTATCGGAGACCTGGCATAGCATAAGGCCTTATGGCCTAAGAATGGATATGTAAATATATCAAATTTATCAGCAAATAAATATGTAATGAGTTGTAGACTTCTGTCAAGACTGGTCTTATCTGATCTCTGTTTTCATATATATGTGTAAGTATACTCACTTATGTATCTGTATACATATATAGCTTCTGCTGATAAATGGATGATCTATATCCTCTATTTAAAGGAAACACAATAGTTTTCTGAGTTTGATTATTCTATCGGTACTGACAATTCATCAGTAGTGCTTCACCACTGCACTGACTTTGAAAGTATATCAG
This sequence comes from Ciconia boyciana, assembly GCF_034638445.1. Classification (NCBI taxonomy): domain Eukaryota; kingdom Metazoa; phylum Chordata; class Aves; order Ciconiiformes; family Ciconiidae; genus Ciconia; species Ciconia boyciana. The sequence goes on from NC_132937.1 coordinate 89,160,907, forward strand.
ATAATAATGAAGAAGTGAGAAGTCCTCCTCAAAAAATGAAGTTCACTGACTCTGTCTTGTGATCACTGGTAGGTGGCAGAGATATAAAAAATGTTAATAGAGAAACACAAGGAATATGTCTTTATACCTCAGGAAGGATATTTTTTTTTATATGATATGAACTTACTTGGAGTGTTGAGCTCTCCAAGCTGAATAGTAAGTCCACTAATATTGTAACACCTATGCTGACTCAAACCCACCTCCTCTCCCTATAAACCCAGTCATTGTCACTTTCATTTTCAAAGCACCCTGAATCTGTTTTATCTGAGTCCCCCAAATCCCACTTGCACTACATACAGGTATTTAAAATTTGTCTGCTTCTCATACCTTTGTGAGGAAGATACTAATTCTGGGAATTAGCAGGTATTCAGTTCTTGCACACAATGGAGGATGGTCTACTATGGGCTCCTGCAAAAGCTATTTTTTGCTTGGATGCATTTGACTTAGTCTGTTTCTGCAGGTTCGGGAGTGCTTTTTGATCCAGAATTTAGTCTTGCCCTGGGACTTGGGATTTTCTTGCCTTAACATCACTACTTCTTAGGCATGTTCCAGGTAGCATAAAAGTAGGGTGTTTTCCCTTCAGTGTGTTTGAATTGCCAACTGTTCAGTCCTCCTTGAAGCTTCTCACTCTCCAGAAAGTGAAAATATATCTAGATGATATCTTTGGACAAGGAGGAAACACTTGAAATTCTGTTACGCAGAAGAGAGAATTTTGCATATACTTACCTGCATACCTCACTTTGAGGTACCTCTAGAATGTACCTTTCAGAATTATTTCAAAGGCAGTTTTAAATATTTTAATCTTGAATTGTTTTAGTCTTCTGAAAACATTGTGTCTTCTGCAGTTAGATTAAATGAGTGCATTGGTGAATAACTAATGGTATACCAATGTTTATGTAGTTGCCTTTCTGCTTTGATTCCCCTTAGCTGTAAGAAGATTTTTGTTTGTTTGCTTGCTTGGTTGGTTTGTTTTTATCCAAGAGGGTGATCAGATCCTGAAGCAGATTGCCCAGAGAGACTGTGAGATCTCTGTCCTTGAAGGTGTTCGAGAATACATTGGGCACAGTCCTGAGCAGCTTGATCTGATTAGACCTGTTTTGAGACGAGGGTTGGACTAGATGACCTCCAAAGGCTCCTTCCTTTCAAAATTATTCTGTGGATTTGTGATTCTATGTTTAGCATTGTTCCCAAAAAGTAGGAGGAAAGTCTTACCAACTATTTTGCTTAATTTCACTAACCACTTCAAGCAATTAGTTATGAAATTTTGACTAAACTGACATGAAATGTGTGTTCTCTTCCTATTTCTTGTTATACACATTAGAATATTAAAACCTGGGTCATTCTGAACAAGGTGCAGGTATTGCATAGATAAATGTGCTTTCAGTAGATGTTTTAGAAATTTTTAAAGGCAAATACTTCCTTCTAACAACTACATACCCTTTTTAATGAGAATAAATTACAAATTCCTGATTACCAACAGGTGCCAGTTGGATCTAATTGAGGAGTAAAGGTTTTGAGAGTAATCAGCTTTTTTTTAAGTTTCCAATTTGGAGTAGTTTCTCTGATGGCAGGGGTGTCTAGAACTAGAGAGTAGAGCACTGTAATGCTAAGTCTGTCATCTGTATTTATGAATGTTGTGTATGGTCTCTTTCTGGTGAACTACTTATTGTGGTTTTCCTTAAAATACATGTGAAGTGATGTCATTCCACCAAGTAAGCAATAAAAGTTTCATTCACACTTAGGAGCAGCAAATCTAAGCGCTTAGTAGGTTTCATTTTATTAAAAGGTGATTGGGAGAGACTGAACTGCAAAAACTACTGAGGGGAAGGAAACAGAAGTTGTAATAGCTGTATTTGTTTAGGATCTCTTTGTCTTCCCTTTGGAATAAGGAGCAAGGAAGAGAACTGTGGGGAAAAAAGAAACACGAAACAGAGGGAAGACCTTTCATCCTGACTATAAGAAACAGACTCAGGAAGCTCCCAAGGCTAAGTAACACTGAAATTGAGATCTTGGCTATCAGCATACAAATTGTCTGAAATCATGGATCAGCTAAGAAAAAACACTTTCTAAAACTTAACTGTTCTGATTGTTTCCCATTTCTTTTAGAACTCTTTCCAAATATGTAGTTAAGAAAGGAATCCTTTACTTCATGAGACTGAAACTTGTGTTATACTTAAGACAGGCTAGTGTTCAAAGTTTGTTAACGTGATTGTGACAAATTAGTTAAGTAAGGAATTCAAGTACAGGCACCTGAAACAAGTAGGGGAATATGAGTAAATGGTGTGTGATCCCAGCCAATCTGCAAAAATGCCTTTTAGTACTGATTTTTTCAAACACTAGGATAAGAGGAGAAGCTTCCCTGGTTGGTTTTTGTTCAGTGCCACTTTGAGAAGAGCAGGCAATAAAGAAGCAGACCATGATGTTATACATTTTCACAGCTAATATGTGTGTTTTCAAAATAATAAAAAGGGGGGAAAAAAGTGAAGAGGAGGCAGATAAGTCTCCTCTGGAAACTATTCCAGAGAAGCTGGTGGCCTTCGGCATGTTGTGAACAGAATCTGAGACAGGTTTAGGTAAAGGTAACCTTTTTTTCTTTCGTAATGTGCAATTAATATTTCTAATCCCTATTGCTCATGGTGGTGGAATAGAGCCTGTACTAAAATTTTTGTACTTTGTTTCAGGAACCCAGCAGGAGTAATAATGTGACACAGATGGGTGTTCAAATTGTGTCACCATTTTCGTAGCTCTGTTGGTTTTATTCTGTTCACTGAGGCAGAATTTTGCCCAAAGTACATACAGTGAACTACAGTGTACTGAACGCATCAAATTGCATGTAATGTGAAATGTTATTTATCTGGTTCTCAGCACAATACAATTTAACTGCGACACTGTTAATAGTAAGACTCAAAGCATTGATAGTACAGGGTGATAGATTATTCGCCACATGCACAGAAGAGTTTTTCAGTTTAAATCAACAGTAGTTTGTGTTCATTACTGATGTTTGTAGTGAGGAAAATGTTTTACAAAGCTTGAGCAACCTTTTGAGAGGAAGACAGGATAGGCTGCTAAATTATCTAGAAGCTAGATTTCTCCCCTTAAAGAAAAAGATTTGAAGTGTTCACATCCAGATAGATCTGACTATGTGAACACGGAACAAAAAATAGTGGGGAAAAATTTATGGCAAGGACTTGAAGGTCGATAAACTTTTCTGTAACATTTTTATTTCACCAAGTCAGGAACCTTAATAGCATAGATTTCCTCTACAGGGTACGAAGATACCCTGCATATCTTTGAATTTTCTTTTAGAAAAGAAGATGGTTGCAGTTAACTTCATGAGCATGCAACACTCCCAACCAGACAAACCCAAAACACCTACAAAATGAAATATTCAGTTCATAGTATGGACAGTTGTCCTATAAAAACTTTTAATTTAAAACTGAAATAATAGTAAAAAAGAAAAGAATGGTAAAGAGAAAGGGCTAGGTAGAAGTAATATAACAAAATTAAAGGCTTGACTTAGTTTTGGTAAAGGACAAAGAAGTAACTAAGAGATTCATTCTTGGGAGATTATCAAGGGACTTAAACTGTGAACATAAGTAGTTCAGCTTTGAGAAGACCACATGCTCTTAGGTAGTAAGATTTTACACACTGTACCTGTTAAAATGGGAGCAGTTGATCAGCTACTGAAATTCTTAAACAAATTTTGGATATACATATTTGAAAATCTGTTTATGCACTGGCTGTAATCCTTTGGGAAGTCTGAAGCTGAGCTGAAAACTGAACTGCAAACTTTTGAGACTCCCTCTAATTTCTGTTTTAGTCTGGTTCTTACCGTCATCTTTTCCAAAGACAGCTTATAGTAACTGATGTGTAACTTTAAAAGTTACCAGTATGGTTATTTTAGTTTACAGCTGTACTTGTTTGTTGTTTCACCTAAAGGAAACCAAGAAGGACTTTATGGATGTAATTTCTTAATTTCCAAGAGCAGAATAGTAGAGTACTGTCTTAATGTCATAGGTACAACAATCAAAGCAATAATTCATATCTGGTGTAGTTTGTCAGAAGTCAAAGGAATTGCATCAGAGATAAATCTGATCAATTACTGTTTAAAGGAAACAAGAATAATTTGATTAAAGAGCTATCTCACACCCCAACTGTGATTAATTATTGAAAAAGTACTAATCTTAAAAGAACTGCTGGCATTAAGTCATAGAACATGTAGAAAGTATTACTAATGACCATTTAAGCACTTATTTTTAGCTACTTCAAAATACCATCTAATTTCTGTCACTTATCTTTTCAGTTCTTGCCTGTATGAGTAAGTGTTAACTTTTTTCCTGACCTTGATCTTCTTTTGGCATTTCTAAAACACCTGTCATGTAACAAGGAATTAATTTGCAGCTGTAACAGTGATTTATAGTCATTAGCTTTTTTGCTGTCAATGTGTTTTTAAGCATGCTAATTGGAATGAGAAAGAAGAGGTGATCTAGGGAAACTGTACCAGTAAACACTATAATTAAGTATAGCATATTATTTATTTTTGTAGTGCAAAAAAATTACTATCAGTTTCATGACCAATATTTCAAATATACTCTAATATTAAACATTCCTAGAAGAAACTAGAAGATTTAATTTTAAAATATAACTATGGTCTTTTGACATAGAAAAAAGTTGTATGACCTTACTCCAGCAAGCAATATCATCAAGATGAATACTTGTCTGTTTATTTCACACTTCTGCGCTGAGAAAATAGTAGTGAAGTTAGCTGTCTTCCCACAGGTACAGGCACAGTTTCATAAATAGCTTTTGCACAGGGAAAGAACCTGTCTCAGTGCTGTGCTGAGACAGGTTTTTATTTATACCTTGGCTCCTTTGTGTTGTTCTGGCTGGGAAAAGGTTCTGTTTAGTGTAAAGGGCTTTCCCAGAACCAAATGTTACTGTGATTCTTTTGAGTAATATAGAATTGTACCCTGGCATCAGTTGTGACGAAGTGTAAATGTGACTCAACAAGAGTAAAGGTTACCGGAGCTATCGTGTCTACTTTCCTTGGCTGAAAAGGGCAGATAAGTCTACTTGACTATTATTGCATTGACTATATGAATGTATTTCTTCAAAATCAGTTTCATGGGGCAGTTTCACAGTGCTAGAATCAGATACCTCCCTTCATGTTCAAGATCTCCTTTTATTCCCAGATTGGTAAACTGATTGGTGTTTGATCTCACTCTGGAGTAAAGATGCATGTCCTGTTCACAGCAGTGTGTTCTTTCAATATAGCAGCTACAAGATGCTTCTGTTAGGCTATTATACTTCTGCATATTAACTTGCAGAAGATATATCTAGGAGTGTTCAGTTTCTCAGCTAGTATAGGTTATCAGTTTCAATGTGATCAGAGAAGCTAAGACAATTTAGGTTAGCTGTTCTCTGATCCTTTGTTTTAATGTACATTTCTAGGGCTTTTTTTCGTTTTTTTCAGATGCTTTAAAAGTAGAGCTGAGGAATTCCCTGATTTCTCAGATTCTTCATTTTTTCATTTTTTTTTCTTCATATTAGTTTTCTCTAGCTGTCTTTGAGTCATCTTTTTGGCAGAGAAGGTGTTATAAAATCAGTGGGGGACAGGTTGCTCTCTGATCTGCTAATTTAGTAGAGGGATGAAAAGGTGTTTTTGAGATGCTTTGCAAAGAGTAGGTGTGGGTGGATGGAGGAATCGTGAAAGAAAGGGAGAACACAGGAGCTCAGAAAGTAGGGCAAGGGTTGTAGCAAGAGGAAGTAAAACAGAATACAGCTGGAAAGAGAATGAAGACCAGACTGGTAAAAATGTTACAAAGGTGGTCAGAAAGGGAGCGAGAAAAGTCTGAAGTTAAACAGCATGTGGTGTACCTTCAGTATGTGATTACTCCTGCATATTCACAGGCATATAGCTGTGTATTAGTAGTATCATAAACATCTTAAATCTGAACATCTTAGAAGCAAGCAAATGACAAATTATGCTTAAGTTATTTAACAGCATTTATCCATTCTCCTCTGCTTAAAAAATACATCCAGAATCACAATGACCACAGTCCAACTTTGCTGAAGCTGTAACTTGCCAAAAAAGACATATCAGAATTCCCTTCCCTGTTGTCATAAGAACTGCATGATTCTCTTCCCACCATAAAAGATTTTCAGTTTTGGGACATCATGCAGATATTTTAAGTATTACCCATGTGAATTCTTGGCCTCTTTGTTCAACTGGTACCACTTTTTGGAGGGAGATTTTGTGATGTTCACATGATAGGACAAGGAGTTAGATCCTGGAACTTTCATGAGACCACAGAACAGTGGAGGAGGTAACCTCAAGCATTTACAGTCCAGAAATACAGAGGACACAATCTTTGTGTTAAAACCCCAATAAGCTTTTCAGTTCATGCACTGGTTTTAGTCAGTTTTACCATTCTTTCAGTTCCATCTGTAGGGAGAAGAGGTTAGTAAATTCTCTGAGCCCTTCTTGTTGATCTTTTCCTCCAAATAAAGCCTTAGCTAAAGCTCTGAGAAAACAAGTCTGATTCAGGGAAACTCTTGTTTTACTTTTAAGAATTTCTCCATATTTTGCAGGGTTGGGTTTAAACCTTCATACATTATTTATATGTTTCACCATATTGTTGAATTGCACCCAGTCTTCAATGGGTTTGGAGAAGAAGTTATAACCCTTTAATTAAGTTCTGATTAGCATTTCCATGCGATCCATGAAGAGAAGAATGTCCTGTTAAGGGAACAGAGTGTCCCAGGTTTAACTGTGCTCTTTACTTTTCATAAAGCTGATTTTCTAAGTAGAAAACTTTCTATTGTGTGAAATTGCAAAACCTTTTTGCTATCTATCCTGATATCTTTATTACTAAGAGTATGCTTTATAATAAAATAAGAACAGCACTATATAAGATTCACATTGCCAACTAGCTATTCAATACCGGGAAAGGAAGCATGTCTTGACCTATGCAGAAGTAAGTTAGGGTCAAAAATATCATATCTGAACTTAACAAGTGCATAAATTTACAAACCTGTAACTTCTGGTTTATTATTTATTATATTTTCTTTTACAGTTACTGGTACTGAACACACAGCCATAATTGCTTTATGCTTCAATGACTAATACCAAATAAATTTTTTTTTTAAAGACCATCCTGTATAGGTTTTATGTAATTCTGAGACAGTGCCTCACTCAGGCTAGTAGAAATCATTTGTATATAGAAAGAAAAACAAAGTATGGAGAGACCTTTATATTGCAAAGTATTTTTACATTTGAGGTCTCAGATATATGCTGCATGGTCTATGAACTGAGTTTAAGGGTGATTTACTGTTCTTTTAGGGAAGTAAGCTTACCAGTTCATAAATATATGCTACAACAACTTTCCCAACAGATTTCTCCCTACCTAGAGGAAATCCTGAAATACACTGCTCAAACTCGGTAATTATGGTCCTCTTTGTAATTTGCCTTGTAAAATATTCTTGTTGAAATATGCTTTGTTGTACCCTGCCTAGATAGTTAATTATTTTCAAAGAGAATGCTTAGCTGAGTTATGTTATTAATAAAAATCTATGCCTCCAGCAACCATTCCTACAAGAAAATAAAATAAAATGTAAAAATTGTACAAAGGAAAATGAAGCTGTAACACCAAAACTGTACACAATGTCGATCCTTTTGATTCTACCTAACAGAAAAAGGTTTTATTCTCAGCACTAATGCATAAATTAGGTCTCTGGATGGCAAGATGGCAATATTGAAAGGAATTGCTGGCAACAGTGAAGATTTAAGTTTGCATTTCATAATTTAACATGCTTAATTTATCAGTAGGTTGAGATTATTATTCAATAGTCCTATATATTAAAACATTTTAATTAAAGTAACTTTTTTGTTTGGTGCCTCATGACCTGGTGCTAGAGCTGATTTATTCTTTGTGGAGGAGGCACAAAACACTTCTTACTTTGTAATACATTTGCAGAGGGAAAAGGAGTATTTTTCCATCTCGATGATAAACAATTCATCTCACCATTATTGGCCAAAGTATTGCCTTCTCAGGTTGATGTTTTCCAATGATATTGCATGAAAAAACAGCACTGCTGGCACAACAAGATGTTGTTTGCCTAAGCTAAATGTAATCAAAGAAGAAAATGGAGAAATTTGGCAGTATCTGCCCCAGGACAGAAAAGGGATGTGGCTTGGATGAAGCACTCTTAAGTGCTAACTTCAGTATTGGTTTACTGAGAAATTTTTGTGAGGTTCTTTTTTGTGTTTTATAGCTGCAATATTCTGTTGTGATAAAAAATATTCTAACATCCCTGGAAATGCTTTTAATAGCACAAATATTTTTGTCCTGATCCTTGACCTTCCTTTCTAAAAAGAGCCCAGAGTGCTTTGTTTACATTGAATTAGCCCAATGGCATACTACTGCAACGACTAAGGGAAAACTAACCTCAGAGCAAGAGCAAGAAACGTGTTGGCAATCCATAAGAATAACCAGCGTGAAAATCACTGAAGTTACAGGGCTACTCCATAAATGGAAACAAAAGTGAAGAAAGAGGAGAGAGAACCATCTCGTGAGGGGGGAAAGCCCATATATCTGTGTGCCGAGGACAATCCTGCAAGAAGGAAAGGAGAATACACTCTCAGGTACCCTCTCATCTGTTTGGGCACAGGACTTAGACCACAGGCTACTTCTGCTTAATTAATTAAGCACTTTCCACTACAGAGGCAGTCTGAGAAGATGTAGGTAGATGTGAGGACTGTTTTCAGCAAGTGTCAGATTACTGAAGTCCATTATGCTGCTGTCCATCTCTGTGCTTCTGTCAGGTAGCAGCAAAGCATTCAGCACGTTACCTAAGCCATTTTTAAACATTCTCAATTATCTGTATTTAAACTGCAAATTGTGAGCTCTTCTCTTTCCTCTGCTTTCACTTTTTCTTATCCCCTAATCTTCCTTCTCTACCTCCATGGGTCTCAAGACACTGAGCCTTATTCCTGCTGCTTCTTTTAGGGACATTCCAAGTAAACTTGCATTTTTCTTCTATTCACATAACTTTTTTTTTTAAAATCTAGTGCACTCTCTTGCCAGACGCTCTTTCCTTTCTAATGGACCATATCATAATCAAAATTACAAATCTGCTACACCTAAAAGCAAAAGAATTCATTTAGTTAATGCAGGACTAGGCAGATAATGTGTAATAATTATGGCTAATGTGTCACAAGAGGCAATAAATATGGATAGTAAGACATACAACAGACATATCCAGTAATGTGAAAGCCACCAAATATATTCCTTCTATCTCTTCTAGTTTGTTTCAGTATGTAAATTTATCCTTTTAAGGCTATGCAGCTGTTGTCAGATTAAAAATTTATCTGGAGCCTACCAAGATATAGCAGAATTTTCTAGCAGTAAGCTTCACAGAGAGGAAACAAATAGAATTAATAAAATCAGAATATTCATTGGAAATAATATACCACTCCATATGAATCTACAGATGTCTAAAGCATATACAAACATACCTACATTCATGGATGCATGCATATTTGCTTTTGTGAAGGACCAGCTGCTCTCCAGGGTGATGATGTGTCTTTAGGAAGCTGATCAGAGTCCATTTCTTCTCTGCCCATTGATAGTGGGAAAAGTATCAAGCAAAACAAAGGAGGTTTGCTTCTAATTATGCATTATTATGAATTTCAAATCCAAAGTTAGAATTGTATCTGAAGTAAATGGGTGAAATCCTGTGAGAGTTTTTCACCAGCATGTAATTTCATTAGAATTCATTAAATCACTGTAGAGAAAAAAGAAAAAAAAAAAAGAGCAACCCCAGGGAGGGTTGTTCCTTTTAGCATTTTTTTTTCCTCTTTCGAATTACACACTTCAAATACATTTTGAAGTTTTTCTGTCTTGTCTTTCACAATGGTTTGCATTGCCATTCCATAGTAAGGCAATACAGTTGGATCTCAAATTTCAGTTGAAATATTCTCAAGCTCTGAAGAGATACAAATGTAATTTTGTATCTTAACTCTGCACTCTACTGAATGTGTTTTAGTTCTGTTTAAAATAATGTATTTATATGGCTGTAAAACACTGAAGGATTGGTGCATATTAAATATTTGCTGCACTATCAAAATTAAATCCTTCTCTGGATCTTGGCATGTGAAAGCATTATATTTAACTGCAAAAGTTCAGTAGCTTCACAGAGTTTTTTGTCTTTATTTTTCTTCTTGTTGCACTGTGGTATGTTCAGAGAACCCTGAAATTTGAAGAAGTTCTGTGTAATCTGACTATTATTATTGTCTGCATTTTCTTTTTTGCTTTTTTACTGAATTATAATTCCCCTGGAACCCAAGACTGCCACCTGAGTCATAATGCTAATAATTATTAACACCTGGACTGTGTAATATGCAGGTAACTCAACTCTTCTGTAACACTCCATCTTCTAGAAAGAGAAAAGTTTGGAAAGAAGTAGTCAGTGAGTCTTTTCATTAAGTCCTCTTTGGCTGCAGATTTAAGGAAGTTTTTTGTTTGCTACAGTGGAGAAAAGTGACTTACATCTTTGCAATGATCTATTTATTGATATTCAGGAAGTTAAGGGGCAAGGGACTTGATTTCACAGGACTGATACTGTGTTAACCCCTCTTTATTTCTGTTTAGCTTCCATGAATTTCTTAAGAAAACATGTCAAGTTGTCTGACAGGTTTAAAAAGGTGACCAAGGAAAAACAGGTTTTTTGCTTGTTTTTTTCTTTGTTTTAGGGAGACATTTAAGTTCGGCAAATATTAGGCTCAGTTCTTATACATCTCAGAATGCTATTTCCTTAAATTGAAGTCAGGTTGTTTTATTGTAGAGCATAAGAGCTCCAGAGAGAGTTGCTTCATTTGCTGAGTCAAGCAATGAAACTGTGCAAATTCATGTGATGGGACAGCTTTGGGACAGGCATAAATTTTGTTTTATCATGCTGCAAATATTGGGGTACCCATGCTTAGTATGTTTTTTGGTATAAGGTGGAAAAGATGAAAATTGTCTTATCACTAATCAGAGTACACCAGAAAAAAAAAAAGAAAGAAAAAACCCAAGCACCAGCTTTTTGGCACTATGAATGTTTAAGAAACATTTATTTGGAAATGACATGACTCTGTTTTTCCTTCAGGAAATATAGAGGCTCTGTTGAGCAGTCGAGGGTGAAATATTATGAAGTTTGGTTTAATCAGCGTTCTAGCACTGATTAAAAATTGTTATACTTAGAGATTGGCAAAAGATAACAGACTGACCCAGGAAGGTTTAAGTCAGGTAGAAGAGATGACAGTTTTTGTCTTCCCCATCCCTAATGAAATACAGGGTACTTTTTACAAAAATATTTTTAAAGGATTTTTTTAATCAGAAAACCATTTCAGCAGTCACTTTCTGATTAGCATTATTTATAACATCAGCTTAGATGAAAAGACAGCAGTTACACACTCTTGCCTTTTCTTTCTATATGGGTAATAACTATAAACTATTGAGTCTATGTCCTCTTCTGAAACTGCAGGAAGTATTGTGACCTGTAAGTCTCACATCCCAAATGATACAAAACTGATAGTGAAGCCCAGGCAGAATGTCTCCCACATCCTTGGCAATTTATTACAAAATTTGGCAAAAATATTTTGACAAAACCTTATACTGACCGTAAGTGCTATGAGCAGCCTTTCTGCCCCTGAACTAATTAGTTCTTTCAAGTCCAAATTGTGGGTTTTTTTCTGCACTAATACTTTCTCTATTTAAAACAGAGAAGAAAATACAGCTTAGTACGGCAGGTGTTTTCATCTCTGAAAGTGTGATTGATCTGAAGGGCATTCACCTTATAAATGGTAGACATAGTCAAGCTAAAGTGAGCTTCGGTTATCTGTGGTATTCAGTTGCAGAGATGAAAATAAACTGAATTAAATTCAAACACCAGAATCCCCATGTCTTAAAAGTGCAATTAATATGCTTAAAATGTATCTCATAACAGCATTTTTCTATTATACACCCATGATTTATGTGACTATAAATATAATGAAAGTAAGGATAGACTCAAGTCTTGAAAGCACTTAAACTCTTCTTCATTAGTTCTTTAAGCTGTAATCGCATTAGTGTATGTGAGTTCATTTATTGTGTATGGATTTGAGCTATCATGAAATCAATCAAGGTTAACCTGAGTTGGAAAAGATTATAGGTGCCACTCTTGAGCAATGACAGCATAAATTGCAATACATAAGTTTCTAAATTGACAAGTTCCCTTTTCAAAATGCAAAAAACACTGGGATTAAGATACAATTATGGCATATGGCAAGTATAAGATGCCTTGAAAAATTCTGACTATTTTACTAAGAATAAAAATTTTTACTTACCTTTTTCTTTGACATAATTTAGCATAAGAAACTGGAATAGTTATCATCAGAATTGACACCACATTAATTTGAATTAGTTGTAAATATATTTTACTCTTAGTTTTCAGGGAATATTCTGGGACTACATATTCTTCACCAGAGAAGAGTTCTTTAACTTGATTCTTCAATATTTAGAGGACACCAGTATTGAGAATGTGGGTGAATGGGCTTTATTTTGAGAATTATTGCTAAGGCTTTTTTAACCTCATGGTCTCATTGAAAAGCTGCTGAAGTCAGTTTTAAAAGTCCTCACTGACTTTGGAGCGCTCTTTTTGTTTCCAGGCTTGAATTAGGTATGTTTACCTGAGCCCAGTGCAGAGGTAAGGTGGATTCCAAGGCAGCCCCTCACAGTTTGGTCACATACTGCTCCACAGCTCCTCTTTCAGCTGGCTCTGCTTATAGTACCCTGGCAATTTTTCCTCATAGTCAATTTTTCTGCCTCTAAGGTGACAGAAGTTCTACTCAGAAAAAAAAAAAATAACACTTGAGACTTACCTTCCTTGGGTTATGTTCTGCCCTTAAGAAAGGAGAAGGGCTTTTACTTGTATATCTCCAGCTAAAGTTTGAGGTCAGTATTTATATAGTATTAAATTCTGGAAGATAACAAGTACCCTAATCCTAAGCCATTAAAGTCCCAGGTAACCACTGAAGTTAGAGGGATCATCTATATTTCTGAACCTGAGTATTTTTTAAGGACTCCCCGTATTTGTCTCCAGATATGAATACCCTGAGGTATCTTTTTTGTCAATGAACACCTATTTGGGATTCAGCCTTTCATATCCAGTCAATTTATTACTATTTCATTGTAGGAACTGATTTTCAAAGGTTTCCTTAAAACATCCATGTGGTGAAAGTCTCAGTTTTCATAACAAATGGGAACATAGTAATTTTGACTGTTATTTAAAATACTGCATATAATAATGTTCATTCTTATTGAAGAAAACGTTACCATGAAAATGTGGTTTTAAATCTTGGGTGGATTCTTCACTTTTTTTCCTTTTGCTGCTGAATGTTCTTAAATATGAATAAAATTTCCAGTTATGATTCATAAAAACAGTCTTTCATGGGTATTTCATAAATTTAAGATGAGTTATTTCTAGTACTAACTATCTAGTAGCACATCTGTGATTTCCCCATCTTTCCAAACTGCCATGATGGTGTTTTGAAGCATACTTTAGTCGGAGTATCAGCATATTCCTGTATTCGTTCATAAAAGATGGAATTTATGGTGAATATGTAGAACTGTTCAGCTGTTTCTGCTACAACAGCATTCTTGGAATTTGCAAGTCCTCTTGAATGTGTCGGTGGGCCACCAAATAGATTTATAATACAGCATAATTATTTTGTTTTCAAAGTCAAATATAAATCAATTACATGCAAATTAGGCCATAGTCAGATTCTCGCAGTCAATTTCTGAAGGAATATATTTCAGTATACCCTCTGCCCTTCTACTCTGTGAAACCCTGCATAGTAGAATACAATGTTTCCCTTTTGGGCTTGCATGCTGGTTGGCTGGTATTAGTACCTTCAAACTTAATGAGCTTTGTTGTTATTTCTTGAGTGTGGAGCCTAAAGATGGTATACAATCAGTGTAATTTTATGGACACAAGGGATACACATCTTTCTGAAAAGTGTAAATCCAGTGTTTTGCAGAAATGGGCAGCTTTTCTTCTTGGAGATGTAGTGCAAACATTTTAAGTTTTTCATTCCACAGATACATGAACAAAGACTGAGTTCGCACCATTATTTTGTGTTAGTGCCAGGTAATTCTGCATGCACTGCATGAAGAAAGAATTGCCTGTTATAGAAGTCAGTTTTGTAAAGGTTTGGCATTCCTGAAGTTGCACATTTATATTGGAGTTGGTGATTGTGGTTTATGTGCAAATTTAGTAAGTAGATTATTTTTTCTGGTGTACTACTTTCCATTTCAGCTTTTCTCTTTCATGCATAATTTTTGTATAAATGGTTCAATTTAGTTATTGTTGGAAATGGATGAATGGCCTTAGGAACCACCAAGCAAAAGTTTAATTTAATTCAATTGCATTTATATAATGTTACCTGTCTAAGATGAAATTTCAAATACCATTAAGAAAAAAGAAATGAGACAATGACACAAAAAGACACTTGCAAAGTGAGCAAAAAGAGCAAAATGAAATCCAGATGGCAAAAATGGATTCTAATTAATCTAGAGGGAAAATTATTGAGGAGACCAGTGTTTTTGCACATTCAGATGGCTGGATTTGGATGAAATGGTAAGACTGGCACAGACCTAAGACAGTGAGCAAACACCAAACAAGACAAGAAGTATCAGCTGAAATGCTAACAAGGAGGACAATGCAAAAAGATCTTGTTATGAAACAGGCAGATGATAATTGTCTGTCTGGCTCTGTGGTGACTGTGCTTCTTTTAAGTCATTTTCACCCCATCTTCCCTTGCTTATTGCCTTCTGACTATTATCAGTCAGTCCGAAAAAGTTGTAACTGCTTCTTGAATGTCAGCTTCCATTTCTGGTGTTTCAGACAACCCCAGTTCTTGGTAATACACCAAGAGGTATCAGACAAGTTCGGTGCACAACCTTGTAAACAATCCAGGGACCAAAAGGGTCCTTTAGATGACAAAGAAATGGAGTAAGTATGTCCAACCTGGCCACTGAATTGTGAGAGTTAAGATAAAAAATGAAGATGAAGATGGATTGTTTTTTAACTATGATGAGTGTAGATGTCTGAGTTTCATCAGACTTACAGTAGAAGCAGAAACTGGTTAGGGAACCTCACCTCTCAATAATTCAAAAAAGCCTTTAAAAAATACTGATAAGTGCATCACTTCAACAAGGCTCAGAGGCTCCCAGTGAAGTCTGGGTAGATGACGTAGAATAAAAGAATTGATCTCACTTTTTATCTCTTCTTGATGAGACTTAATGTTAACATTAGTTTCTTTTGCTGTTAATTTAAATGATGGACAGCTTAAACCGATCTAGTGGAGACAGTCCACTTCTTTGTCTTCTAATACAAAATACAGTGAGAGACAGGTGGAGGGAAGGCATCAGATGTTCCCATTATAGTACCTGAATGACTATGGGGTTAAGATTGCCATGTTGAAATCGGGGCTTTTTTTTTTTTTTTTTTTTTGGTAACACAGTACAAACTTGTTAGATGAGTCATTTACAAAAGGCAACTTTAACTGGAAGGTTCAGTTCAGGTGTCTTTTATTTTCATGTGGGCTTCTCTCTGAATTCCAACTGTGAAACAGTTAGCATTCATACTATATACTGATTATATGCGTGTTGTCATGTGGAAGATGAAAAACTGCAGCACCTTGCATCATAACCTTATAGAAGAATTTAGTAGTGTTCTTCACTGTCATCAGCTGTTTTAATTACATCAGCATTGCTTCAAGGAGACGAATGGAGCCATAGTAATATACACCAGATGAGATTCAAACATGTATGCACATGTCCTGGTTTCAGCTAGGGTAGGGTTAACTTTCTTCCTAGTAGCTGGTATAATGCTATGTCTTTATTTTCTGCTTGTCATCTCTTCACATCTTTAATTTGTAATTTAAATTTTGATACGTAGCTCCTTCATAAATAGTACAATGCATAAAATGTATAAGATGTTAGATGATTTATGAAAAAAAAAGTCCATTGCCATATTCATTGCACATTTTTGCTCTGCTTTCCCGGTGTGGTCTGAGTACACTATGGCTCCAGATTTGACATCACTGTTATTTTCCTCATAAGTCTTGTTTCTGCTGCACTACTGGTTGTGCCTGTTTTGATGCAAATGAATCATAGAGCCGTGTTCTGAGATTTACTGTCCTTAGTAAAATTTAGCATTTCTGTGAAATATAATATTTATAAAAATATTTCATTTAAAGCAGGTAATATAAAATGAGTATGAAATATCTGCCATTCAACATATAAATATTTAAGGATTCCTTATTTTGTATTGGCAAACTCCTGATGTTGAAACTAGGAAGATTTGAAATCTCTCTTTCATCGCTATTTGTTCCATTCCTTTACGCAGCCTAGGTTTAATTTTTGCATATAACTTACTCTGCACTGCAGCCTAATGGAACTGCTTAATTTTTCTCACATTTATAAATAGTTGTTTTTCTTTTGTGTGACCTTATGCATGTAGCAAGCAAGATTCTTATAAGACATAGTTATTTTAATTCTCATTTCTAATACACTGCTGTAGTAAAGCTTGTTCACTAGACTTAACTAAAACATTCACAACATGAATGCCTGCACAGGGTCTTCATTTTGATGATCATTGCTGAAGCATCCCAGAACTACAAAAAATAAGGTTGAAATAAACAATAGCAATACAGAAGTGAGGGCATTTTACTTTTTTTTTTTTAATTACTATAAATTGAGAAAAACCTGTGATCAAAAGGTTTATTTTCAAGTTTTTTTGAATTCCAGAACACTGGTTTGTCTGCATGAAACCTTTTTTTTTAATTTCACTGACCTTTGTATTAATCTTTAGCTCTTATTTCAAATACTATGACATTAGTAGATGTTCAAGCATTAGTCTGATCTAGGAATTCGTGGTTCTTGAAAGCAGGCCAGAATTTCAAAAGTAAATTATTTCAGGATCTTGCAAAAGTGAGTAAAATACATGCTAAACTGTGGGAGGAATCTTTAAGACATTCTTGCACAAGAAAAAATTGTGCAAGGTTTCTGATTTTTTCTCTCTAAATCTGTGAATTGCACACTGGTTGTCTGGTAATTCTGTAGAGTTTTGTTTGGTTTTGAATGTAGGCTTCTGGCTCTCCTGCATTTCAGAGCCTTCTGTTGCATCAGAACTACAAATTCAAAACTGCCTGTGACACATGCTCAACAACTCTGTTGTATTTCTCTCCCCTGAATCATGGAATGTCTTAAACCAAAAGAATAGTTGAAAAAAATGTGCAGTTTTGTTCATCACTTAGGAATCATTACATTAAGAAGATGTCTGATTAATCTAAAAATAATGAGAAGTTGAAAAGCACCGTCAGCACTGGCCTTTATTTGTAATTGATACGTAACAGCTTATGGAAGTTGTGGGTTGTGACAGGTCAGTCTTGTTTTCTGTTTAACATCTGTTAAAAATATCAGCTTGCTAGCCCTAAAAAGTCAAGTCTTCGGTTCTGATCTTTTTTTTTTTTTGGCGGGGGGAGGGGTTAGAGGTTAGATTTCCAAGATCTGAAACAAGATATATGTCTTCAGAATCAATTAATGTAATAATTTTTTCTACATCTAATTATAATGAAGAAATATTTCTTTTATCTATCTGTGATGTCCTTGAATAATATTGTCTTCCCAGGGTATATAATATAATATCTGTATTATATAATATAATAATGTCTGTAGTGTGAATGACCTATATTCCATGGCATATAGACTATAAGCTATATCAGATAATCTGTTCACAGCTATTGAGCAATAACAACTTTCAAGCATTACAGATTAATCACAATTTGAAACAAGTGACAAAAATTTAGATGGTATGATTCAAAAGTAGGATCATATTTTCCTGTACATTTGTGGAGTATTCTTCTCAGTATGGATATAGTCTTGGTGTTTGCTACAAAACAAAAAAAACAAATAAAAAAGGTAATTAAGACTTGAGCTAATTTAGTTAAAAATGGTGATATAATAGACTGATAATATATAGATATATTAGACTGTCACTGATATTAGACTATTAGATAATATATAGATATATTAGACTGTCACTGATATTAGACTTAGACTGATATAATAGACTGTCACTTTTCAAAGGACATAAAAGAAATATCAGCGTTTTTAGGGCAATGTTATGTTAGTTATATTAGTTTGAATTAATTGAGTAATTTTATTTCCGAACTTTTATAAAAATATGCTATTAATTAGAAGCTTTGAATTTAATAGTTACTTGGAAACTTGCACATTTGGTGTTGCTTTTTTAAATTTTCTCAGAACTAGTGAACACCTTGGTAGGTAGAAAGATGTTTTTGCAAACAGATGGAACATAACTGAAAACTTGACTTGGTGTTTTTATTTCTTTTGTTTTCTTTTCTACTTCATATCCTGTGATATTTCACACAGTGAGCAAATAACAACAGTGAGCACTTGAAAATATGGTCTTGAAAAGTCTGTCTGTAGGAAAAAAAAACCCTGGATTTTAGTACTTGACATTTCTCTTGTTTTACTTCTTCTCAAAGCACTTGTTGCCTCCCAGTTTTTTGTATAGGCAAGACTAATTTCAGAAGTTCAGAACAATCTGTGAAAGTATTCCTTGGGAAAGTAAAGGTCATTTGATCAGTTAGACTGAAGAAGGTTATACACTTTTGAATCTGAACTGAAGAAAAATTACAATTAACTTAGAAACTTCCAGAAATGTCATGTGAAAATTGAAAAAAAAAAAAAAGAAGGAAAAAAAAAAAAAATAAATAGGCATGACATAGGAAGTTATTAGCATGAAAGACACTTTAAAGCTTTAACTGAAATAAAAATGCAAGCAATCCTGTTTTATCACAGAGACTATTCCTCCTAACTTTCAGGATAGTCTTTCTTCCCACAGCTTGCCATGCCCTGTTTGATTCTGTGTATCCTTCACAAATGTGAGCATCAGTTTCCCCATTGGAAGTTAAAGGCTAAACTCTTATTAACTGAAGGGAGACCAGGATTTTAGCCACAATCCTTGTCCATATCTTGTAATTTTCCTGTGTTGTTTTTTTTTTTTTTCATTATTTCATTATTAATCTCTTCATATTTAATTTTATTTGGTCTGTAATTTTCAATGCACTACAGGATGACATATCCCTGAAGTGCTTTAGACACTGCTAGAAGAATCTGTAGTATCAAGAGTCTATTAAAGGAAAAATTTTCATTTTGTTCTATGTTTATATTATTAACGAAGCCATGACACCACCACCCATAACAAAAGTCACACCTATAAATAATCTTTCTCATGTATGAAGTCTCCTCACATTCTATATAATACTCTAGACAGACTGTATCCATCTAATAAACTATTATGAGGACTGAGATAAGATTAGCATGCTTGTGAAAAGGTTATAAAATCTTAACTTTAATAAAATACAACTAAAAGTTCAGTTTTTCAGCTTACTGGTACTTTACTTTGTTTGTAAAAATTTAATTGCATTTTTAAAGCACATTGATATATTGAGGCTGAACCTAGGCAGAAAGGTTTTTTGATAAGTCATTTAGACTTTCTAAAAACTTCTAAGAAACTGTACCAGTGATCACATTTAGCCTAATGTAGGATAAAGTAGTGCTACCATACAAATGTTTGATGTTATTTTTGTGTTTATATTTGACTCAAATGTTGTTTTCAGCATTGAATCAATGTTTCCGTCTGTGAAAATGGTTCATTTTTAAACCATTGTGAAATATAGATGCATCTTTCACAAAATTTTTTTTTAGTCCATCAGAAAAAAAAAATGTTGATCTGAAAATCTGTTGTATGCCAAGCTTAAGCAAAAATTTTATATTGGGATCAATTACTTACTGGACTAAACATCTGACATGCTCATGCATAAGATACAGAAGGGTGCATGTGGTAAAAGCTTTTCTCTTTCCGAACCTCTGAATGCTGCAGAGAGTGCATTTATGAAAACGTTGAGAAAACCTACCTTGTTTAAAATTAAAATTTTGCATACGTGGAAAAACAATTGCAGATTAATAGAAAAAAACATACTTTTGGTGCACATGGTGATTAATGAAAATCAATTATATTTTTTTAACCTTGAAATTAAGTCTTCCTAAACTAGAAATGTTTTCATACCCCTTACTTCCATCCTACACTAGCAACAATTTCATTCTGTGATTTCACACTCAATGCTATGGGATGCAAATTAATAGGCACTTGTCAATAAATTGGTGGGTGCTGGCAACAGGTTACCAATCTCCCACTCATATTATCAGAAGGCAAATTCCCATGAAAAGTCTGCAGAAACAATTTCTGCCTTTTTCAACAGACAATGTTGTGATCATATGCAACAGACAAAGAAAAGATTCCTAATAGTACGTGTCTTTTCAGAAAGCAACAGTAAAGCTTTCCTCCCATGTACTACTCATTCTTAGTGGGGCAAGAGAAAGAAAGCACTTTTATTGTTCCAAGCAAAAATGATACCTTTCTTTGAACTCTAAAATATCTTTAAAATTAATGCTGCTAATTTTGGTTTTCTTTGTTACTGATTGGTAGAAAGAAGCCTGAGTTCTCTTTGGCTTTGTAAGGCAGATTTGCTTGGCAATGCATGTTACTAAGAGGGCAACCAAATAACTTAGAGGGAATAGTAATGAGACACAGAAACTTAAATAATCCAAATGAGGAGTTCAAATTTCATCTCTGTGGGGAGTAAACGAAAGCCACCAGTGTTGCCAGGACATTTGGTATCCCATCCATAAAGTTTGCAAACTAAAGAAAACTGTCATAACAGTAGTCAGCATCACTTCCAGTATCTCCTGCCCCCCATTGTGGCAAAAAAGCTGGGAAGTTGTAAGTATGCAGGATTTCTATTTCCTAGTTATGGTAGAAAGCTGTGGTGGACCAGCACTGGAAATCTGGCAAGCTCCCTAGCCATACAATACCCAGAAATTATTACATCACATAAAATAAGCACAATAATATAAGGACTTGTCGTGTAACAATCTGGAAGAAACTTGTCTTATGAGAACTTTTCTGGGGACAGTTAGCTTCCCACTCTCCAATAGATTTGGGGTTTTGAAGAATAGTGTCCTGGTTTCGCCTGGGATAGAGTTAATTTTCTTCATAGTAGCTGGTATGGTGCTGTGTTTTGGATTTAGGATGAGAATAATGTGATAACACACTGACGTTTTAGTTGTTCCTCTGTAATGTTTACAGTAGTCAAGGACTTTTCAGCTTCCCATGCTCTGCCAGGTGCACAAGAAGCTCGGAGGGGGCACAGCTGGGACAGCTGACCTCAACTGACCAAAGGGATATCCCATACCATATAACATCATGCTCAGTATATAAAGCTGGGGAAGAAGAAGGAAGTGATGGCATTTGTCTTCCCAAGGAACCGTTAAGCATGATGGAGCCCTGCTTTCCTGGAGGTGGCTGAACACCTGCCTGCCCATGGGAAGTAGTGAATGAATGCCTTGCTTTGCTTTGCTTGTGTGCGCGGCTTTTGCTTTCCCTATTAAACTGTCTTTATCTCAACCCATGAGTTTTCTCACTTTTACTCTTCTGATTCTCTCCCCCATCCCACTGGGGAGGAGTGAGCGAGTGGCTGTGTGGGGCTTAGTTGCCGTCTGGGGTTAAACTACAACAAAAAGACAGAGTTATGCCTCATGTTTTGGATTCAGAGAGAGCTCTACTTTGTAGAAAAAGAGGACAACCCAAATAGTAGAAGAATGAATGAGAAACCATTATCACAGGAAAGTTGTCATTATGGAAGAAAATGTGAAGGATTGAGGAAAGGGTCAGTAGTAGGAATAAAATCTCACTGAAGTTTAAACGTTGAACTAGAGGAAAAAAGAATTGCTGGAAAAAAATGTTTCTATGTTGAATGTAGCAAGAATCATTGCAAAACAGCTAGACAAATTAAAAATTGTATGTGCAGGGTTCCTATACTTTTTCCTAATTCCCCCCTTAAAATCAGTGATTTGACCTTTTTAATATTCACTGTTAAATTGTCACCTGCATGTAAATTGGAAGAAAACATGGTTTCAGAAAATTCTTTGCTGAAACATTCTCTGTCTTGATAACTTTATCAGTCAGGCAGGTTGAGGCTTGAAAACAGTCAAGCCAGCCTAATTCCATGAAGAAAGCTCACAGCAGTCAGCGTAAACTGTTTTGCTGTTTTAAACCCTGAAGGATACTGCTTGGGTTGGACAGAGACCTTTTTGCATTTCCTTTGCCTAAATGACAGAGGAAAACAAATTTTAAGCATGGTGTTTTCACTGTCTAATGGAGCTTTCTGTATTCTTTCCAGAGCATACACGGTATGTTTTGCAGCTGGATTACAATGTATTGATTATGCAGGTTTATTTGCAGGTGTGGGGTAGACAAATCATTCCAAGATGCTGATAGATGCTCAGAGAACAGATGTTTCTCCACACACCAGCTGTGTTGACATCTTTCAGTCACCTTGAATGCTGGTGTTTCTTTAAGTGCCAGTTACTAAACCTCCCAGGAGATACTTGGATCCAGGAGTGTTTCTAACCACTTTCTGAAAGAACTACATGAAAAAAACATACTTTATCTATCCTGAATATATGCAGTAAGCCATATATTGTTTGCAGGCTGTGAATCCTAGTGGAATTTCAGCACTAAGTGCTGACTCAACTAGTTAATTTAGCAGCAGATTAGCTTTATGCATGCAAATGTTCCCATTGACATCTGCAGGCTTGATTGCAGGTTTACATTTAAACAAATAGTGAGCATTTTTATGCATCAGAGACATATAGACATTATTTATGTCTGAAACTTTGCAATTATTAGTGGTTATTATTTCAGTATATTATTGTTGCCCCAAAGGTGTAGCCTATGAAATCCTCTTAAGTTATTTGAAAGTTGATAAATTGCTAAAATATTCCATAGAAATTGTAGTTACGACACACTATCCTCCTCTTTGTACACTGAATTTGACAGCGTGCTTGTTGTGAAGTGCAACAAAAAAGTGATGCAATTGTGATGCTCAGCAATATTTTAGCTTTTGAAAGCAAGACAAAGAGAGGGGGAAAGAATGAGTCATGATAATACTTGAAATGCCAAATTTTGTGTTTATCATCTTTACCAAAATAAGACAGTCATGGCATGCACTTCTTTGAATACAGCCTCTAGATATGTAGGATCTGTGAGCAGACAAACATAAGTTTCCTTTATCCTAGATTCCCTTTAGCCAGCTCTGAAACAGACCTAAGAAACCTGGGATTGTTAAACTAGCTTGGAAGTCAGACTCTGCTGCTGTGCTAGTACTGAAAATGTGTATATAGTGTTTTAAGGAACTGAAATGTCTTGATTATTGAATGTCTTCTGTATACCAGTTACATCCAGTTTCTGGTGACAGTAAGCACTGACATCCTTTGAGTCATGCAAACCATATTTGAAGTCCAGCCTGGACACAGACTACTTTACCATAATTTGCATCTCTCACCTTTTCCTTAGAAGAAGCTGAAGTACACTTCTAAGTCACATATAGAAGCAAAGATGATGGCAAGAAGACCTTTTAAAAAAAAACATATTGCAAGAATCTCATTAATTCAAGAGGATTAAAACAGGTGGTCTAAGATTTCAAATTTTTTAGGTGTCTTCTGCCAATTCAGGATCAACTTTTCATATTCCAGTGTTTTCTTATCAATAAAAATGATGCAAAATCCATGATATATTAGTTATGTCTATCTGTCTCCTAAGTAACAATGATAGATGTATGGCCCATACTTCCTTTTTTATTTCTTCATTTTCTCCTTTTCCACATATCTGTTCTGCTGCTTAGGTATGTCACTGCTGACTTGCCCCTTCTTCCATTGTTCCCTGTTCATTTTATAATGTGCTTAGGAAATCTCCTCTAATTGATAATCCTGGCTAGAGCAGCACTTAATCAGCAGTAAAAAAGGGGGAGCTGGTTTCATGTGAACCAGCAGCCTTCTGCAGTCTACCATTTTTGGTCACTCTTTTCAGCATCCTTTACCCCTAAGAATCTAGAAGCTGTGTTTGTCTTTAGTGCAACATGAAGAATTATACATAAACTATGTGTTAATCACAGTGTATTTACTCTGGGTTCACTTTTTTCCCTGAACTTCATAAAACACATACCTGGTACACTCATGTTCTGTGACAGAATAAAATATTAGTTCATATATACTTCCTCTCTTAAAAAAAATTTACATTTTTGAGCCATTACTGACAGTTCTGTAATGCTTATAAAGGCAAGTTTAGATGAGCCAGAATCGATGGTTACTGAAAATGTAACAACATCTGACAACAGAAAGATTGATGTAAAATCTAGAGTCAAAAAAGTTTATTTAACATAATTTTACATAGCAGATTTTCTATTAGGTACTCTTGAGATGAGACACAAAACTTGTGTTCAAACGTTCCCATTGCTCTGGGGTGACTCAGAAGACATTAGCTGTGCGCCAACCCTGAGGTCTTCCATGAGTCTTGCAAAGGTGATGTACGTGTGGAAGCCAAGTGGGAAGAAGCTATTTTAACTAGAAAGAATTACACAGATCTTGGAAAGAGTTATTTGAGCATCAGGTGTGTTTGCAGATCTCCTAAAGCATTGTAAGTGGGGAAGAGGAAATCTTAAGAAATGATCTTTTTTTCAGCAGATTTCAGGAATTTAGTGGAATTTACTATTTACGATTACCTTTAAAACAGCAAGGAAAGATCCATTTCCACTTCTGGTCATACACAAGAAAGCACAGACATTAGATGTAGTTCATAGCTAGGATTCAGTCCACAACCTTTTTTTTAATATTTGTTATTTAACTCATTGTATCATAGTCTCATATAATAGTGTCTATTACAAAGAATTATCGAATATTTTCAGTATAAGAGAGGTAAAATATCCATTGGTGAATGTTGGGATGATGATGTTCTTTGATACTCTATACCTCTGGCATGAGAAGTCTTGCATGGAATAAAAGAATAGGAATTATTCTTATACCGCCTATATAAATGGTCATAGCCAGCATGGGCTCATGGGGGGAAAGTCCTGCTTAACTAACTTAATTTCCTCTTATGACAAGGTCACCCATCTAGTTGACCAAGGGAAGCCAGTAGAAGTGTGATTTTGGGATTTTAGCAAAGCTTTTGATACTGTGTCTCACAGTATCCTTCTGGACAGTGTCCAGCACACAGCTACACAAGCCCATAATACGTTGGGTGAACAACAGGTTGACAAGTCAGGCTCAAAGAGTTGTAGTAACTGGGGTTACATCAGGCTGGCAGCCAGTCACCAGTGGGGTTCCCCAGGGATCAATTTTAGGGCCAATGCTCTTTAATGTTTTTATAAATTATCTGGATGCAGGAATCAAATGTACATTAAGTAAGTTTGCTGATGAAACTAAATTAGGAGGAGCTGTGGACTCCCATGAGGGTAGAGAGGCCTTACAGAGAGATCTGGATAGACTAGAGAGCTGGGCAATCACCAGCTGTATGAAATTTAACAAGAGCAAGTGCCGGATTCTGCACCTGGGACAGGGTAATCCTGGTTATACGTACAAACTGAGGGACAAGAGCCTGGAGAACAACCCCACGGAAAAAGATCTGGGGGTTTGGGGTCAACCGCAAGTTCAGTATGAGTCAACAGTGTGCCCTGGCAGCCAAAAGGGCCAACTGTGTCCTGGGGTGCATGAAGCACAGCATAGTTAGCCGGTTGAGGAAGGTGATTGTCCCACTCTGTACTGCACTGGGGCAGCCCCACCCTAAGTACTGTGTGCATTTTTAGGTGCCTCAAAATAAGAAGGACATCAAACTATGGGAGTGTGTCCAGAGGAAGGTGACCAAGATGGTGAAAGACCTCGAAGGCAAGACTTAGGAGGAGTGTCTGAGGTCACTTGGTTTGTTCAGCTTGGAGAAGAGAAGGCTGAGGGGTGCCCTCATCGCAGCCTACAACTTCCTCAAGGGGGGAAGTGGAGGGAGAGCTGCTGATCTCCTCTCTCTGGTGACCAGTGATAGGACATGAGGAAATGGAATGAAGGTGCTTCAGGGGAAGTTCAGACTGGACATTAGGAAAAGGTTCTTCACTGAGAGTATGGTCGGTCGCTGGAACAGGCTCCCCAGGGAACAGGCTTCCCAGGGAAGTGGTCACGACACCAAGCCTGTCAGAGTTCAAGGAGCATCTGGACGATGCTCTTAGTCATAAGGTTTAGTTTTAGGAAGTCCTGTGAGGAGCAGGGAGTTGGACTCGATGATCCTTATGCATCCCTTCCAACTTGAGATATTCTATGATTCTATGAATTTATTGTACAAGTTTAACTACAGAATAAATATAACCTCAGGAAGCTCAAAAGCAATGCACAAAGTTGAAACTACGTACTCTCAAATCAAATGGGAGACCATGCCTAATAAATATGACCAGTTCCACGTGTGTTCAGTCCAACCTCAGTACAAGTCTAAATGTAGTCATCCATGTTAAAAAGGTGGCAGAATGCACTGGTGTTGGAAATCTCCCAGGATGTAGTAATTTACACTAAGAAGGATGTTTGAGTATGGTAGATATTGAAGTTTTGACAATTCACTGGCAGACAATAAGCAAGTGCTGGTTTGGTTTCTGAGATTATTATTAGCATGCAACTGATGTCTTCTGTAGAATGAATACACCAAACATCCATATAAACTTTTATTCAAATAGTCTCTTTGAAGCAAAGTGTCTTCCCAAGCCAGTATGTTTTATTAAAAACATGTATGTGTCTAGAGTTTGTCAAAAATATATTGCAGCAGGGCTAGCGTATCAAATTGTGTCAGCTATATTGACCTTCTATGTTAATTGAAGCTGATATTATTTTATTTGATTGAGATAATAAAGATATAGCATGGAAAACAGTTGTTATTGATACCAACAGTACCCTTCCTACCAACCGTATTTTCTGCTCTTACCTGGCAGCGCTGCTATGGGCTTTAATGGATTTCCAGCCAGAATGCATGTCTAAATACAGACAGTAGGCAGTTTGCCCCATTACTGCAAACAGATTACATAATGGAATGTGATGCTTATGCCTAATTGTAATACTTAAAAAAAAAGTAAAAAGCCTAAGCTAAGGGGTGTCTTGTTCTTTAAATAGAATCATTCCTTTACTGAGCTAATAAAAGTGTAGCATTTGTACACCTGTTTCCCCCCACACACCAGGCTGAAGGCAGCAGCTCGAAGGAGGAGAGTGAATGGAGGCAAGTCCACGCCTGTGGCGGCAGGCGAAGGCCCTCCCTGCCCACCTCGCCTCCCCAGGTGCCTCTGTACAACAGGTATGAGGCCCTGGAGGTGGAAGGCCAGGCAATGAAGGCTGGGGATGACAGTCCCTCTACACCAGAGGTGTTGCCCAGGTCAGAAGAACGTACCTCTCGTAACACCACCTCCACAAGGAAGAAAAGACGGGTTATAGTTGTGGGTGACTCCCTTCTGAGGGGAACCGAGGGTCTGATATGCCAGACGGACCCTCCTCTTAGGGAATTCTGCTGCCTCCCTGGGGCCTGGGTGAAGGATGTCACGAGGATACTCCCTAGCCTGGTACGGCCCTCGGACTATTGCCCCCTACTGCTCTTCCATGTAGGGGGCAATGAAGCTGCAACACGAAGTCCTGGGGCAATTTGAAAGAGACTTCAGGGCCTTGGGATGGCTAGTAAGGGACTCTGGAGCTCAGGTTATTTTCTCCTCTCTCCTTCCACTTGTGGGCAGTGACACTAGAAGGACCAGAGGCACCCAATCTATCAACCCATGGCTCCATGGCTGGTGTCATCACCACGGATTTGTTTTTTTTGACAAGAGGATGGCCTACACAGCACTAGGTTTGCTGGCATCTGATGGGATTCATCTTTCTCAAAGGGGAAAGAGAATCTTTGCTCAGGAACTTGCAAGGCTCATCGACAGAGCTTTAAACTAGACTCGAAGGGGGAGGGGGATAATATCAGGCTTGCCCAAGGGAAGCTGAGGGACGACGTGCCACGGTTAGAGGGAGCGGGTGCCAGCGAGGGCACTCAGCCTGTGTCTCTGAGATGTGCTGGGTACGCTGGGGCACAGCTGAAGTTGAACAGAGTTGAGCGAAAGGATACTGAGGCAATAGGAGCCAAGAGGGAAATTCCAGTGAAACACCTCAAAGCACACAAGGGGTGTTCCTCTATGCAGGAGACACGGACAACAGCCCCACTGAAGTGCTTCTACACCAATGCACTCAGCATGGGCAACAAGTAGGAGGAGCTGGAAGCCACTGTACATCAGGAAAACTATGATATGGTTGCCATCACGGAAACATGGTGGGATGACTCACACAACTGGAGTGCAGCGATGGACGACTATAAACTCTTCAGGAGGGATAGGTGAGGCAGGAGAGGCAGTGGGGTAGTACTATGGGGGTAGCCCTATGGGGGTAGCCCTATTATGGGGAGCCCCCGTAATCCACGGGGAAATGGTTAGTGACCTGCTGCACCACTTAGACACTCACAAGTCTATGGGGCCTCATGAGATCCACCAGAGAGTACTGAAGGAACTGGCAGATGTGCTCACCAAGCCCCTTTCCATCATTTACCAGCAGTCCTGGCTAACTGGGGAGGTCCCAGCTGACTGGAGATTAGCAAATGTGACGCCCATCTTCAAGAAGGGCCGGAAGGAGGACCCGGGGAACTACAGGCCTGTCAGCCTGACCTCGGTACCAGGGAAGCTGATGGAGCAGATCATCCTGAGTGCCATCACACAGCATGTAGAGGATAACCAAGGGATCAAGCCCAGCCAGCATGGGTTTAGGAAAGGCAGGTCCTGCTTGACCAACCTGATCTCATTCTAGGACAAGGTGACCCACCTAGTGGATGAGGGAAAGGCTGTGGAATTTGTCTATCTAGACTTCAGTAAAGCCTTTGACACTGTTTCCCACCGTATTCTCCTGGAGAAACTGGCTGCTCATGGCTTGGATGGGTGTACTCTTCGCTGGGTAAAGAACTGGCTGGATGGCCAGGCCTAAAGAGTGGTGGTGAATGGAGTTTACTCCAGTTGGTGGCCGGTCACAAGCGGTGTTCCCCAGGGCTCTGTGTTGGGGCCAGTCCTGTTTAATATCTTTATCAATGATCTGGATGAAGGGATCGAGTGCACCCTCAGTAAGTTTGCAGATGACACCAAGCTGGGCGGGAGTGTTGATCTGCTGGAGGGGAGGAAGGCTCTACAGAGGGACCTGGACAGGCTGGATCAATGGGCTGGAGCCAATTGTATGAGGTTCAACAAGGCTAAGTGCAAGGTCCTGCACTTGGGCCACAACAACCCCATGCAACACTATAGGCTTGGGGAAGAGTGGCTGGAAAGCTGCCAGGCAGAAAAGGACCTGGGAATGTTGGTTGACAGCTGGCTGACTATGAGCCAGCAGTGTGCCCAGGTGGCCAAGAAAGCCAATGGCATCCTGGCTTGGATCAAAAATAGCGTGGCCAGCAGGGCTAGGGGAGTGATCGTGCCCCTGTCCTCGGCACTGGTGAGGCCACACCTCGAATACTGTGTTCAGTTTTGGGCTCCTCACTACAAGAGAGACATTGAGGTGCTGGAGCGTGTCCAGAGAAGGGCAACGAAGCTGGTGAAGGGTCTAGAGCACAAGTCTGATGAGGAGCGGCTGAGGGAACTGGGGTTGTTTAGTCTGGAGAAAAGGAGGCTGAGAGGAGACCTTCTTGCTCTCTACAACTACCTGAAAGGAGGTTGTAGAGAGGTGGGGGTCGGTGTCTTCTCCCAGGTAACAAGTGATAGGACGAGAGGAAATGGCCTCAAGTTGCGCCAGGGGAGGTTTAGACTGGATATTAGGAAATTTTACTTCACTGAAAGGGTTATCAAGCATTGGAACAGGCTGCCCAGGGAAGTGGTTGAGTCGCCATCCCTGGAAGTATTTAAAAGATGTTTGGATGAGGTGCTTAGGGACATGGTATAGTGGTGGTCTTGGTAGTGTCAGGTTTACAGTTGGACTTGATGATCTTAAAGGTCTTTTCCAACCTATACGATTCTGTGATTCTGTGATTTGCTCCTCAAATCTGTTCTCCTGAACCTGGTGGTTTCTATAATGTTTACTTTGCCCCATCTGCAGTAGGAAGTGCTTTTCCTGGGAATATCCAGTAGGATACAATATACAAACAGAATTGAAAGTTTTTTGGTTTTTTTTAAGTTGATATGTGAAAAATGCACTCATTAGCAAAGGATAGAACTTATAATATCTGTGGAGTAAAGTGAAAGTCAAATCCATTTGCTTTTATCTTTTCTGCATAGATCAAATTGTCTTCTAATGATTTCCCAATACAAACAGCTATAATAAGGCTTTTCTAGACTTAATTAGGGAACAGATCTGGATTTTTTATGAAGAACTACCTTGTATATTCATGCTTCACTCACTGACAAATTGATGGTATTTCATTAATTTAAAAAAAAAAAAAAAAAACAGTACCAAAAAAATAAAAGATAAACAGGGATGATTACATTTGTTTTCAGAACAAAGGCACCAGCAGCATTTCACATCAGTTTTAAGATAACTGAGAGCAATTGTATTGCAGTATTGCATTAGACCTGTGTCTCCATCAGTAAGGCCTGTGGTTGGCATGGACTGCTTCAAGAAAAGGTGCAAGACACCTCACATTCAACTGCTATGACATTATCTGGCTTTTTCCTATATCACCCCACAACACACTACATATCTGTATAATGTTTTGTTGAGAGCTAGTTGAAATTTGGTATGAGGTCTAAATTAAAGTCTACTTTAGCACATACAGTCTCAAATAAACAGTATTAGCCACAAATTGTCCAATTCCTTTTGCAAGTTTACTTTATTTCCTAGTTTCAGTGGAATGTCATGTCAATAAATCAATTAATTTTTTACTGTGTGTTGGAAAAAACACACTTTTATTTGTTTCAAATTTGTTATGTCTCTGAATTTTTTGAAAGTCCCTTAGTTCTAATCTTACCATTATCACAGGTTACAATCTAGAACTGTTAACTTCCCAACACCAATTGATACTGATAGTAAAGGCTGATGATATAACAAGAGTTGTTTGTAACTACAAACTGATGAGTCTTAATTAAAATTATAGTAAAGTTTTCTGGTGTGATCAGTCATATTTAGCTTCCTAAATGATATACCTTAGGTATTTTCAGAACTCTTTAACTCAGTATATGACCTTTTCAATCTCATGTCACCTTAGGCTCCCCAAAAATGAAGGCACCCATTTCTTGACTATAAATACACTGAATTGCATTTTAGCTATGTAGAATAGAATAACTCAGTATAAAAACAATCCAGTGTAAATTCTTCCATTTTTGCCCTCTTCTGCATAATATTCAACATAAATTTGAATTTTTTCTGGCTTTCTTTAGAATTTATTTTTTTGTTTTAAGACATGAAAAGAATTGTTAATGGAGAAATGATAAATTTGTTTTAGGACTTGTGTAACTATATGTACTCGTGTAACTATATGTAATATTCAAAAGAAGCATCTTCTTTAGCATAAAGATAGGCAAGATGAAACAGAAAAGTGAAAACAAAAAGGAAAGGAGAAAAACACCTAGCAAAGCAAAACAGCATCAAGAGAAAAGCAAGGGGGTTTATTTTTCATGTAATTCATAGATGCCTCAATGACTGTGATTCCTGGGGATGAGAAGGATAAGTTGCATCATTTCTGAGCCCTTTCCAATCAAGCTAAAAATATTAAACTGAATTCTTATACTGTTCAAGAAACAATCTCTGTTTAAAGCTTTCTGTCAAACACAGTGTATAAATATTACTTGTTACATTCTGATAACAAGCACTGATTTATCAATTTGAGAAAATAGAAATATATGGTATAGCTTTCCAAGGTGACTTTTGACTGCCAGGCTAAAAAACATGACCTGATTTGAGGTTTGGTCCAAAATATAACTCATTGTTAAAATATATGAAATTGATTTTTCTATAAATAGTAGATATAAAATGCTTTTAACTGGTGAAGAGCTTGCATCCACATTTCTGCCTATCTAGAAAATTTGTGGTAGTTGTGAAGTTTTCAGCTTTGATCTTTTAGCTATCCTACAGCCACAGATCTAAAATTCTGAATTAGCTAAATATAAGATATATGGTCTCTCTAGTTCATTTTCAAGACAGTGTTATGTTATCTTTCTATAGATGTCAAACCAACAAACTTCTAAAGTTCTTTTATGATATACACAGTAGAGTATGTGTATGAGGTAGAAAGCTATACAGTAAAATTTCTCCATGCTGTGAAATGATCTGATTAAATATTTTGCATTTCTTTTCTGTATGGCATTATGTGTCTCAGGAATATAGACTTGTCTAGATTAATATATTGTGAGAGTTCAGTGTTTCCGCAGTTCAACGAAAGACTAATTTGCAGAACCTGTAAGAGAAAATTATAAAAGCTGTGACTAAAAAGGAAAATTGTTGCCAATTTTTATGTCCAAATAAAATTCATAATTGAGCTTAGAATTTAGTGATAGAGATAAACTTGATGCATCTTCCTTCCTTGCCCAGCAAGGTTGTGAAACCTGTACACCTGGAGGTCTTCAAAACCTGTCTGGACAAGGTTTTGAGCAACCTGACCTAATTTGACATTTTTAAGCAGGAGATTGAACTAATTACATCCAGAGGTCTCCTCAGCATAAACTTCTCTGTGAAAATATCATTACCTTTTCTCCTCTTCCCTTGCCCCTCCCTGATATCTACAGAGCACTGGTAACTTCTGCCATACTTAAAAGAGTAAACAAATATTTATTTTTTTCTTATTATGATATATAGAAAATGTTGTTGATTGGATACCACATAGTGTGATTCTGAAGATCATGGAGTGTAGCTAGAAGAAGTTAAAAAAAGTAATCCAGAAACAGTCTCCAGATTTACATGAAGGCCAAAATTTACACATTATCCAAATTCCAGATTAGTATAAATCAGTGTCTTTGAACTGAAATATTGAAACCATATTGATTTAAGATTTTGGCCAGATTTATAAAGTGAAAAAGGAAAAAGATATTTCATGTCTCTAGATTTGCTAACATCGCCTTCAAAAATATAATGGAAGAAAAATAATGTTACCTACCCTGTTGATATATTCCACACAGGGAGAAGAGTATGTCTTCACAAAATCACAGAAAGACTAAGTTTTTTGACACTTCTTGCATTTATCTGGTCCTACCCCCCTGCTCAAAGCAAGGCCACATGGAGCATGTTGCCCAGCAGCGTGTCCTGTCAAATTTTGCATATTGCCAGGGACAGAGCCTCCACAACCTCTCTGGGCAACAGGTTCCTGTGTTCAAACACCCTCAGAGTAGAAAACAGTTTTCTTGTGTACAGATGAAACTTCGTGTGTTTTAATTTGTGCCTGTTACCTCTTGACCCATAAGTGGGCACCACTGTGGAAGTCTGGTTCCCTCTTCAATCCCTCCCAACAGGTATTTATACACAGATAAGATTCCCCTGAGCCTTCTCTTCTCCAGGCTGAACAGTCCCAGGTCTCTCAGCCTCTTCTCATATGACAGATGCACCAGCCCTTTCACCCTCTTTGTGGCCTTCCACTGGACTCAGTCCAGTATATCCATGTCTGTCTTGTACTGGGGAGCCCAGAACTGGACCCAGGGCTTAGCAGAGGGGAAGAATCACCTCCCTCTACATTCTGGCAACACTCTTCCTAATGCAGTCCAGGTAGCTGCAAGCATGGTTCATGGTCAACTTGTCCACCAGGACCCTGCCTGTACAGGTGCATGGGGTCATTCCTCCCTAGGTGCAGGGCTTTGTATTTCCCGTTATTGGACTTGTTTCCCTTGTCTGAACTTACAATTTCATCTTACTAAGTAATTTCTTCTTCCTTTGTATCACTACATAGTGTCATCTTCTTAATTTGAAGAATGAAGTTATTTAATTTTGTGAATGCATGACTTCTAAAAATGTAGTGCTTAGGTATACTCTTCTGTGAAGACTTTTAGAACCATCTTTTAGATATGGGTAATGATGCATATACAAAATAGTGATAATTTATAAAGTGTAAACCCTGTAATTTTAAATCTATATTTCAGTCTGAGTTCTTCACATCATAATTCCAGTGCTTAATGACAGGGTTGTTTATTCTCTGAGCAATGCTTAGAAGTGCATGAGTGCTTGGGAATACCACCAAAGTTAATGAAATGGTAGAAACTTCAATCTATAGGTGTTATAAATCGGCATTAAAGTCAATGAAACACATTGTACCCAAAGAAGCTCTGGCTGATGGTTTAGGTACTTGTTTGTTGTTTTTTTTCTTTTTCCCCAGTTAAGATGAACAAAAAGAAAACATCCTGTAGGTTACCTTTAGAGGATTTTCTAAAAGAATATTTTAAAGTTTAGAGCAGAAAGTTTGGCTTTTAAGACTTTCCAGAGTAAGCTTTGTGACTTCTGGGTGGTTTTCTCTTGTTTTGATTTTATAATGACGTTTTTAACATACATTCCTCTTTTTTAAATCCAGTCCAGAGACAATTTTTTGTAGACTTTGTTGCATTATCAGACCATGAGAAGCATGAAGGGAATTGGTTTTCAAAGGAAAGAAAAAAAGAATGAGAGCTTTGCTGGTGACTTCCTCAAATAATTTTAAGAAACAAAGTAATACTTTCTATATTTGATTTTTTCCCAGGAGGAGTAGACTGAAGTTCCATTAGTTAGTTGTTTTAGGTGAGACAAAGTTGGCAATGCCTAGCATGGTAAGAAGTCTAATCTTGGGATGTGGACACACAGTAGTTTACCAGTGCAATTATGAATTCATGAAGACTTAAAAACTTCTGGGGTGTGTATGTAGTGGCACAGAGAGCAGAGCAAGTTGCAAAACCCTTACAAAAAAATGGATGTCCTGTGTTGAACTCTGCATAGCAATGGCTATACCGTTAGCAGAGATCAGGCAAACTTGGTTCACTTCTGTGAGTGTGCATTCTTTCTTTCTCATTCCCTATAATTTCTGTGCTGCAGTGAAATAATTACAATAGCAGGGCTTTCTCTTGGATCTTAATGCATTAATCTGGAAAATAAAAGTTAACTCACAAAGATTTATTTGCGTATCACTGCCCTGTTTTCTCAGGAAGACTGCAAGAAGAGTGTTGATGGATGGTTGAGTTTCATTCTCTCTCATGAGACCATTAAAAATGTTAATGTAAACCTTTTCAGATGTCTAAGAGACTAAATCAGGAAAAGTAAGAGGGTGATACAGTGGGGGAGAGGGGAAAGGGAAAGGTTAAGCTTATTTGTGAAATGCCAAGTTATGAGCAGTATGCTTTTGCTCAACAAATATAATGAACAATCTGGCATTTGGCTTGTGTGGAATACAGAATAGAAGAACAAAGGGCTTTGGGTATATATTTGTGCTAATCAATAAGAGAGTATCCTTTCTTGCTCTACACAGAGTCTTCAAGACAACAGATGTAACACAGTTAAGTAAACTGTAGAATTTCTGTTCCTAATGTGTTCTGCTGGTCATCTTCCCATCTCTCTTTTTTTGAAATACGTATTTCAGTAATGAAACAGTCTGGCTCTTTAATGATGGTATAACCTATCTTAGCTGAAACCTTTAAAAAAAAGTAGTCAGAAAATATAAACCCATTACAAATACTGTATGGTGTTATAGGAAAACTGATGAAACCAAGGATTTAGTTGAGGGATGGCCCTACTGTTGATTATGTCAATTTACATTCTTTGACTTTTCATTCCACTAATATCAAGTGGTTTGCTTCTTTGGAACTACGAGAATGAGAAGGGCCAGTCATATGCGAGTCACATGTGTTGCCCAGAATCTTACTCACAGCTGACTCCTTTCCTCCCTCCATTCAAGTTAAATGGCATGTTCTCCTGAAGCACAAAGAATTTCTGCAGTGCTGTGCACTGTTAGCTGTGAGCTGGTAGGAGATACACATGCTCTTCTTTTCCCTGTCATATCTAGAGTGACATTGGTGAAGGAGATCTGGTAATGGTATCTTCCAGTAATGTCTGCTGAACTAGAACCTAAGGTATGTACTGCTGAAATAAGTCTGTCATCTTTGCAAACACCTTGTAACAGCTTGTGTCTTTGTTTTTTGGTTGTTTGTTTGTGTTTTTTTTTAACTTTGAGAAAACCCTCAATAGAATACAGTGATTCTACAGAATGTTTTTTGTGAAGCATATTGTGTACCATGCTTGTCATACAAGCATGCAATACCCAAGCCTTTCGTTCTTTCAGAAAAGGAACTTATGAGTTAGAATGAAAACAGGAGTTATATTATTGTGGTTGAAATATCATGGAAAGACAAAAGTAGACAGCTGATAATTTTAATCTTATTTTTTAATGCTTGTCCTGCCCTTGATGCACCATATTTCAAATCCATAATACTCTGACGAGGACAACAAACACATTTACTGTCATGAATCATGCAGAGGGCAATTACAACAGGCATCAAATATACTAAAGAACATCAGACAAAACTGAGAGGTGAGTAGGGTTGCAAGAGTATTTGATATTTTATCTTTTTCTATGTAGAAGGAGGATACTTGATGAATCTAAAAATATTTAGACTGTACTTTGATTTGTGCTATTCATGTGAACAGCAGCAAAAAACCCTGATGTAGTTTTTACATATTCCCAGGGTTGAGCCGGTCAAAAGGAACTACCAACTAATTACTGATTTCATATAATTGTGGAATAAGGTAGGTTGGACAGGACTGCTGGAGTTCATCTAGTCCAGCCTCCTGCTCAAAGCAGGTTCAGTTAGACTGTGTTGCTCAGGGCCTTGTTCCATTAAGTTTTGAGCATCTCCAAGGATGGAGATGCCACAGCTTCCACAGACATCCTGTTCCAGTGCTTGATAACCCTCACAGTGGTCAAAGAAATTTTCCATTATGTTGAGTCCTAATTTCCTATGTCCAACCCGTGTTTGTTGCCTCTCATCCTATTGCCATGCACATCTGAGAAGAGACTGGCTTCAACTTCCCTATACCTCCCCATTCCTCATCAGGTGGTTGTAGCCAACAGCAGAATCTCACTTTAACCTCCTTCTTAAGGCTGTAGAAACCCAGATCTCTCAGCCACGTGCTCCAGCCCTGGCCATCACGGTGACCCTCCGCTGAACTCACTCCTGTACATCAGAGTCTGTCCTGTGCCAGAAGCCCAGACCTGGACCCTGCACTCCTTGTGTGGTCTCACTGGTGCTGAGCAGTGGGGCAGGATCAGTGCCTGACCCTGCTGCTGTGCCTGTGCAGGTGCAGCCGCAGGTGCAAGGGCTTCTTTGCTGCCCAGGTGCTCTGCTGCTTCCTGGGAACTTGCTGCCCTCCAGGGCCCTTTCTGCAGAGCTGCTTCTGCTCAGTCAGCCCTAGCCTGTCCTGCTGCAGGGGTGACTCCTTTCCAGGGCTTTGGAGAACTCCATGAGGTTCCCTTTAGCCCATTTCTCCAGCCTGTCCAAATTTCTCTAAATAACAGCACTGCCCTCCAGCCCACTGTCCACTCCCCTCAATCTGGTGCCCCCCAGGTGCTTGCTGCCAGAGCCTTCTGTCTCATCATGCAGGTGATGAGGGCACTAAACTGCTTTGGACCCAAGTATCAGTCCCTGAGGGATGCCACTATTAAGCAGACACTATTTGGACTTTGCAACACTGATCTCAGCTCTTTGAACCCATCTTTCCAGAAAGTTTTCTTCTCACCTTGTCATACCCATACCCAGGCTAGACCTCCCCATAGCTACAATGATCATGTCTACGGGTGATCATGTCAAGGGCCTTGCTAAAGTCAAGGCACACAACAGCCACTGCTGTTCCCTACATAACCTGCCAGTCACTTCATCACAGAAGCTGGTCAGGGTTGCACTTTGTAGATTTCCACAAGCACAAGAGCATTGTGGCTAATGAATCTGTCTTCTAGAATTAAGCTCTGATTGCACCATGTGTGAGCAAGCAATGCCAGGTTAATCTTGATAAAAGAGGTAATTAGCTATTTCATAGGCTGTAGCACATGGTAGCAATCAGAGCAAGAATTCAACTCTTCACTAGTTTTGTGCTTAAATGGGGCACCTCTTTTATGGTTTGTTTTGCTTTGTGTAAGTGAAAATTTATTTTTATAAAGCCACAGATACATTTCTTAGGTACAGTATTATGAAACAAGTTAAATTGGAACAAATTCTGCTCTCTCAACTTAAGTTTCTGGAAGTAAGAGTCTGCACTAGAAAAGTTCATATGCCTCACAAGGTGCTGTTAGGTCAGTTGAGACTGACTGGTCTCAATTGCTTTGTCCCAAAGCCTATTAAATTGTCTCCTTCTTGTGCTGGTTTTAGAAATAATGTCAATTTTAAGTCAGCCTGAATGTGGGATTTTCTTTCCTTTCTGTAAATGGGGTATATATGCCGTGAAAGAAATGTGTTCATTGTGTATTGTGTTTGCCGTTAAAGTACATCTTTCTTTTTTATTACTTTGTTTGTCCATTAAAGTGCAATAAGCTTCCCCTCACTTTGGATTTGATTATTAGGATTTTATACTTCCCTGTCCATAAACACATCAATGCACAGAGATTCAGCAGGTTAAGTTTTGGTAGCCCTGATCTTTATCTCTGAATTCTGTTTCTGGCATAAGTGGATAGACAATAGAAGGATAAGGAAGATAGACAATATACATGATAATGTCTTTGGTGGAGAGTGACTGGTAAGGTGGTCAGTGAAAAATAGAGAAACTTTGCCCACGTTTTGTTCAGTCCTTACTCTGTTACAGCCTAACGCATTTGGTTGGAGGAAAAGATGCTGCAGCCTCTCCAAGGCTACTTGTGTTCCTCTAGAAGGCAATTAACTACTGCTGTCAGACTTGAGTTCCCAGAATGGCCAGTGCAGTAGTATTTTATTAATGATGCTCTGCAGTGAAATGTGTAAAGAATTGTGCTGTTTCATTAAACACAAAATCTTCTTGGTTGCCAAGGGTGTATGTTTCTCTAGTAAGCTGGTATTGGGGATAACTACTTCACTGAACGTCTGTTCAATTTTTGTGTAACAGATGTGTATATATATAAACATGTATTTATATATATACATAACTAACATTTTTAAATTGCTTGTAAAAGTTGGATTAGTAAAAACAAATTTGGTTGTTCATCTTAACATACGGCATAATCAGGAGGTCTGCAGCACTGAACTTGTAAATGTATATGTATTGAGCATTTTTATATTAAGTTGGTCCTTTTTTCTGCTGCTTAATATGATAATCTCATCCAGGCTCCCTTTCCCATGAAAGGCTGGACCAGATAATCTTTCCCAGTCTCTTCCAGCCTGGGCTGGCCTATGGGTCTATGGTTCTATGACTTGCCTCCAGGTGCTGAGTGTGCAGACTGGAGTGGGAGGAAGCAAGAATGAGTCAGGCATTTTGAGAAACACGTAGAAGAGTATCTATGCAGGCAGACACAGACAACCTCAGGTTCACCCAAAAAGTCCATTCATCTCTAAAGCTCAATAGGTGAAATATGATGAAGTCCAGTGTGTATTTCTTACAGACTACTCTGAAAAATTACATTGGAATACCATGGTAAGAGCATCACCTTATAGTGTGTAAATTCTGGTTTAGCAATATGAAAGAGTTTGTTGTCATAAAATTTAGCAATTTCCCTCCTTATGGACAGTCGTGTTTTCTAATGATTTTCCCTTCAGAACTGGAGAGAGCTTAACACATTCATGCTGCATACATAA
Organism: Ciconia boyciana; assembly: GCF_034638445.1. Classification (NCBI taxonomy): domain Eukaryota; kingdom Metazoa; phylum Chordata; class Aves; order Ciconiiformes; family Ciconiidae; genus Ciconia; species Ciconia boyciana. The sequence continues at coordinate 89,200,670 of NC_132937.1, forward strand.
AGTCACCAGATAATAATTATATACCTATGATTTAAGCTGCTTTTAGTGATGTATTTTTTTGGCAACGAAGAGAAGAAACTACATATTTTTTTGTTGCTTTTTCTTCCAAGAAAGCAACTGAGTGGTCCCATTGAATTTATAAACATTTTTGTGTACTTATCAGTCTTGTTGGATGAGAATGAGAAAGTTTTCACACTTTGTAGGATCAAGCCTGTCATTTTTGATGCATGGCTTCCAGGAACAAACTATGCACAGAAAGCATTCTGCAGCAAATACTGGGTGCAGTCGGCAGTCAATGAACATGAATTACACACTATTTCAAAACCATGTAAACAGCAGTGGTGTTATATAGTTGATATTTCCAAACTTTATTACAAATGTTCAAATATTTTTAGATATTTTCAATCAATATGTCAGTGCCAAATGGGAATGGTTGTGTATGATAAAGCATGGACTGCAGCTCCAGTTTTATAACTGTTTTAAAACTTCTTTCACTAGTGTTTTCTGTTGGAACAGTTTCAAATATTGTCCTGTGAATCCAGCAGAATTAGTACAAATGATAAACATTGCTGAAATCTCTTCATCATTTTTAAAACCTTGGTCTTCTTTTTTTCTTCATTATTAATCATGACCAAAAGCTACATATCCATCTGTGTTTTAAAATCAGCAATCTTCTGAATTTCTTAGAAACAACAGATTATACAGTATGGGTTAAAAGAGACCTTAGTGCAGAGGGTTAGTGGGTTGTACTGTATTAAAGACTCCAGGAGGCAAATACAAGAACAATATGAGAAATGCACTGAGGATGCCAGCACATCTGGGAACAATCTAATTATCAAATTGAACATGTTGCAATGCTAACTCTATGCTCAGCATATTGTCTTTACAGCAGGGGTATTGCATCAACAGTACAATCAGCCATTCCTGATGGTTAAAGTAGTCTGACCTCCTCTTTGGATTTGTGCTGGATAATACCATTTGTTGCCATTTAGGTGAGAAATTGCTCCAAATCTCCACGTGCCATTAGGCACTAAAAAAATTTCTTGCTTGTTCTTTAGAATTTTTCTGCTTTTGTCCCATTCTTGCAAATGTTATGATTTGCCTATGTTATGATTTGCCTGTGACATGAACCAGTTTTGCTAATTTTCCCAATTAATCACTGAAAAATCTAGTACTATTATGTTATCTGTGGCTTTCTGCATATCTTCAGCTTGCAGGTGGCTGTATTCCTTGTAAAAGATGTAATGATTTAAGTATTTCACTATTTGCCTTTTTTTTTTAAATACAGTAAGTAAACTTTAAAATGTTTTCTTATAGAGGAAAGAAGGATAAATATATAAGGAACATCAAAGAAATATGTTACTTGGAATGCAAGTAAGTGTAGTCTGATAATCAGGAAACCTTGCCCATAAGAAGTTTCACCTGAGCAAAGAATATGCTAGTCCAGGTTCTTTGATCAGTATCAGTAGTTTCCTTTTGCTAATAATGAAGGATAACCACATATACTTGTTGAACTTCTGCATGCATTTGCAAAGTAAATTAGAATTTACTATAAAAGCATTGAAATAAATATGATTTTCCAGTGCAATTTTTATGTAGCTCCTAAACAAGTTTGCTTCCAAATGGATACTGGCTTCTGAAATAGATTGGAAATATGGAATTTGAGAAAACATGCTTCCCTCCTGGATCTAGAAGTGTTTCTACAGCTAGGCCAGAGTCCTGAGCCCACCAGGCTGTATAGAGATGGTATTTCATGTGCTGACAACATACTTCTCATGGAAAATGATACTATATCACTTTATTTCCTTTCACTGTTGAAAAAATTGGTAGGAAGTGGTGCTTCCAACAAATGTACAGAAGGAGCACTGTATCCACGTAAACTCACAAAGTCAGTCAATAGCGAAGGTGACTTGAGAATTACACACTGGTCAGTCACATCCAAAACTACAAAGTCTGAAGAAATTAGAGATGGGAACAACAGTACATGGTGAGAGTGCATGGCCAGGGATATACTATTGTGTTCTCTTCAGGCTCCTTTCAAGGTGTAGGAGCTTGTCTCAGAGCTGATGTCCAGAGCTGATGTCTGAGACTAGTAGTTCAAAGAAAGTTGGTGGAGGCAAAGTGCAATGGACATTCTACTACTATTCTCTAATACCGATCTTTGTGAATAAAAATACATCTGCAATGACAGACCAGATGAGACATAGTTTTCCTTTCTAGTGAAAACTCAACTGGACACTAACAGTCCAAGTAGCTGAAAGCAAATTAGTTAATCTGAAAATCGTATCAATTGCAAAGATAAAGGTCACCTGACAATTTTAATTGCTTGAGCAATCATTACTCTTGGGACTAGTTCTGAAAAGTGGAAGAAGCAAGTTTAGTGGAAAGAGAAATAAAACTTCATAGAACAGAGATCAGATCATGAAAACAGTAAAACAAAAATTCATTGGAAAACCCAACACTAAAGAATCACAAATTAGTGATTCATCTGATTATTTCAAGCCATTGAAAGAAATTCTTGTTGTGAGGGTTGCTGTGGAGTTAAATTGATATAACTCATTTGAAAAGCTCCAAAGTGCGATATTTACTTAAAGACATGAACATGAAAATTAAAATGAAAAGGCTTAAAACTAAATCACAAAGTGACGAATATATCCTATTGTGATTTAGGAACTGTTTATTTAGAACTACGTCTGTCTGGCAACAGAGTCTTAAGTAGTAAATTATGCTAACTTTTTGAACTTTGAATTTTGAGTGTAATGTAACTTGATAAATTCTCTATATTTAATTCTATGAATATATGCATATTGGAGACACATTAAATATTTATGTTAAATGGACTTCTAAAAATTAAAAATTTACCTCTAACACTTAAGAGGTTTTGAATAAACTTTTTCAGAGAAAATGTGGAACCTTTTTTTCCATCACAAGGGATTATCTTGAGATAAAAGCATTTTATAAAATCTCTCAGAAAGATTTTAAAGGAAAAATAACAGAAATATTTAAATACCAAAGCAAGATTTTCATTCAGAAATTACTTTTCCTTTCAAGTGTTTTACATGAACGTGGCAGTAATGTGTGTTTCTTGGATGGATATATATGACTGCAAGTATCTACTGTTTGTATTTTATCTGGTAAAATGCACTTTAAAACATATAGACTGTATTCTATTCTTTAAAAACTCTTCATGCCATGTGTGCAATGTAGGAAAGACCTAAGGACATCAATTACATCTCTGCTCACTTAGTCCCCTTTGATACTGCTAGACTGAGGGATAAAGTGACTTCAAAGTGAATAGAAGTTATTTTAAAAAGTTCAAAAATACCACCTGTTCTTATCTGCCACTCTGGTGTGGCCTTCTGTCCTGGTATTATCCTTTATACATCCTTTGTACATTAGCTGTAACACAGTTGCTGTAAAATCTACTTTGTTTCCTGTTCATCTTTCAGTGAAAGATAAGTCTGTGGTATGTGATGCATGTTCTTTCAAAAGTGCATTCCCATAATCTATCATCGTATAATTAGCTTGCTTTGGCTGTAACAGAGTTAATACTTATGAGACTAGCCAGCCTTAATCCTGTCATTGCACCTCCTCTTGCAACTGGCTACCCAGGGCATTCCTAGATAGTGCTCTTCATCTATGGCTGTCTTGCCATGTGAGAGTATCAATTAGCTGCAACACAGGTATTGTTATACCATTTTGCACATCAATGAACTGAGCCACAAAAAAGTGACATAATGTGCTAAAGGTCATGTGTGAGTGGTAGTGGCAGAATTGAACACAAAATTCCAGGTTCCAGTGCTAAAAACTAAGTTACTTTGAGGAAGATGTTTCCAATAGAGAAGGGTGCAATGAACTTATGTGATATTTATGAAAAAAGTAGAAAAGATGTTCGGTTGTCTCAAATGATTCATACTTCAGATCTACCCTGTGACATACAGTTGAGCTCTTTTATGCCATTTTAAATTGAACTGAAATATACATATATATATATATATATATATAGGCATGTGTATATATATGTATCTAATACATTTTCCATGTATATATGTGTGTGTGTGTTTGTTTGTACACGTATTTCTGTCATGGGACAACTGTGTTTATTACACTTATGTTTGCCATGGATATATGGTTTGGAAATGAGTCAGACTAGAATTGAGGGGTGACTGCCATATCATAAATAGCCCACAGAGATCTAGTTATTCTCCAAGATGCTGCATTCTCATCATGATCAGATGAAACTATTGATTTGCATTAATTCAGTATTTGTTGTTTCATTTTGAGGTGTAACAATTGCAATTCAAATTGCAAGAACTGGGTAAAACTTCAGTTTTCTGGTAATTAAAAATTTCATTGAGAATTGGAAATAAAAATTATCTGTGAATACATTAGTGCATCTTGGAAATACCATCTTTCTTGTTTTAAGTTCAATTCTTGTCACTTTTAATTTTTCCCCTTTCTGATCCATTTGTTGTCTGTTCATTGTGCTGAAAGAGATGGATGATAATTCTGGGATTCATAATTTTACAGTAAAACCCTATTGCTTTTTAAGAAATTCTGAAAGTTCTCTATGTACATTGGGTCACATTCGTTCTGTACATTTTCTGGTTTTAGCATCCTACAAGAACTTCCAACACATACGGAGTTTGTGACTTAATTTCACTTGTGAGCAGCAACATTTTCTGTGTGTTAATCTTCTCTTACTGGCTTCATTTTTTTTTTCTATTTTGTCGTTGTTCTTTTTTTTTAATTTATTTAATTGGTCCTATTTCTCTGAATTCTTCCCTTCATTAGCATTTGAGTAGGGAAGGCATGTTATTTAGTGTACTTGAATGGCAGTGTTTTTCTGAAGAAAATTTTAGCAGAAGTAGAAAGAATTATCTAAGTATTCAGTGTTGATACAGAAGGTCATGAAGGCACAGAACAGAAATGGTACCGGTAATGTCAATATTTATTTTTGCACTCATGGCATTATAAGATGTGAAGGTAGTGGCAGGGACAGCAGCCTCAAGAGAGTTATAGGAAGGTTTTGCCTGGTAATAGATTATCTGCCCACACTCTAAGATACTGATATATATGGATGCAGTGCTCTATTTTATTTAATCTGTTTCAAGTGCTTGAAGCAGGTAGGTGAGATTATTCATTTTTCAGACTGTCCTTGTAGTTTATTGGTACTTATGTTAATATAGTTCTAGAAAGTAATACACTATAAATTCTCCCCACAGGTTAAAAAGCCCACAAAGGTGATGTATGTTAGCTTTTTTTTGTCCCCCAGTTTTCAGAACAATACTAGTTTGGTGTTGACCTGAGTCTATTTTAGCAGAGAATGTTGTAGGGTGAATCTTTGTGAGCTAATATACTTCTTGTTGTCCTCTTTTGCAAAGGGTCCGCAGACTGCTATTTTATACCTGCATTCCTCTTTTTGTATGGTCTGTGTTGCCAGCTGGACAACTATCTTGAGTCATTTTGCAGATTTTAAACACCTCTCTAGCAGTGCTTGTCTCACTCCTCTGCATGGTGTACCTTAAGAGAGATTACCCACATTCCAAGCTTCCTAATTATGATCCCATTCATCTTCTAGTTGGAATAAGCATAGTCAGACATAGAAAAAAATATTATGTTAGATATTAGCAGGTTATATACTTTGAGTTAAGCTTCCTCAATTGTTTTTCACTTTCTAGGGAAGGAAATAATAATCAGGATGCTCATTCTCTCATTTTTCTGCTTCCACTTGTTCTGTTTTTCTATTCTCCGTGTCCTTCATAATCTCATTCTTCACCAACCCCCAGATGCATCTTCCACCCACCTTAGCCTTGCTTGATGCTCTTTTCTCCAAAGGCATTGCTTATCCATCCATCTTCTCTCCTTGATTTCTTCAGTTCATGTGTGTTTCTCCTTCTCTTGTGTCTCTCTTCTTCCTACTCTCTGTTCCTGTTTATTCATGGTAGTTTGTGACAAGCTGCTCTCTCGTGCCGCATGACTGACAGCAATGACTATGCCTTGCTTTCTGCAGCCACTTGTTTCTGTCTCCCTGATTCATTCATTACTAATTAGCTGTCCTGGAGAAGGTAGCTCAGATGGCTCCCTTCACTGCTTTAATATGAGCTCAACTTTTCCTAAGCATCTGTAAAACCTTTTTGCTAGAAGGAAAGTCACCACCTTTCAGTGCACTGTTCACTATTTAAGAATTGATTCTAAGTTCCTGCAACATTTCATTATCACTGTCTACCTGGAGACTTGAATTCAGTTTTAAACAGGAGAGAGAGAGCGCTCCATAGCTTTAATTGTAAATAGATGTGTTATAGTACATTACAATGTTTAATAACTATAAATTAATGGATTAATGCTGATCTACACTAGGCAGGCTTCTGGCCCCTATAAAATGGCTTCAAAGCAAGCATTCTTGGAAATGCGTATCTGTGGCTCTAGCAGTGTCATTTTGCTGAGATCATTTCTCAAATCTCACAATCTGTTCTGATTGCAAGTATAAAATATCCCACCATGAGTGAATTTGTCTAGTAGATCATGTGTCCTGAGTGGATTTAGAAAGGAGGACTTTTGCTGATAAGAATTTTAGAAAGTGGTTGGCCTGTTAGATTTTGTGTAGATCCTGCTACTGTTATCAGTGATTCTCTAGTCTATTGCAGAATCAATATCTTTTCCCGAGTACTGAAAGTGACTAAGTGCCTAACTAAAGGCTGTAACTAGCATTGTAATTTCCATGGACCTATCTCACTATTCACACAGTAATCACCATGTTCCTTTTAATCACTTTCTGCCAACCCTAATTTCCAAGGCTGCATAGATTCATGTTACTGGTACGTACCACGTACAAGTCCTTGTATGCACTTTAATGAAAAAGTGGATGATGGATTTCCTCACTCAATGCCATGCTCAGTTAATGTGAATTAAATCTCTATGAGTGCACATATCTTTTGAATAGTACCATCTTCAAGTAAGTTCTTTCCAAAACTGCATGTTCCTGCCATTCTTCAGTCTGTAGCTATGTGCAGTGAAACAGGGCGCACATTCTGTTTTCTGCTTCTCCAGCATAAATTGTAACTTTGTGATAGTCGTCTTTGGGACTTCACTGTTACAGGACTTGGAGCAAGTAATGGAATCTGTGGTTAAGCAGCTTGTTTCAAGAACTGATCTGCAAAAGCCTTTCCTAGATCATCGAGAAGTTAATTGTAGAAGTTTGCAGATGGAAGTCAGTATATATCAGTGATTAACTCTTCAGCAGGGTGACTACAGGATTGATGAACTAGCTCAAGCAAAATCACTTAGAGCACTGGAGTCCTCTCAGTCTGTCCTAGCAACCTGCATACTTGATTTCCGGTTTCTTGATTTCCATCTCCACTTCTTGTCAAGAAATTTTGCAGCCCAGCTGGATAGGAACATATGAATTACCATACAGTAGTTCAAAGTGTTTTGAATGAGATTTATGTCCAAAAAGGACTTTTCAAGGATGTCGATATACTCAATGCACTGAACTGGCCAGCATAGTGATGTAAGTTGGAAACTGACAATTTTCTGGAGGAAAAATTAGTACAAATTCCATTTATGTTAATTCTGTTCCCAATTACATTCCCTGGTTTAGGTTCATTCTTGTAACATATACACTGTTACCTCCTATTTCCTTTTGATTCTGTCTAGAGAGCCCTTCCAATTTACTCTTCTAGGAAACATTTTTTCCAGTTAGTTCAAGATAAGATTTTTTCTTTTCTTCTATGTTGTATAGCATAGAATAAAAGATCTCATCTAGCATTTGGAATCAGCCTTGATTGAAAATTTTGGCTTTTTTTTTTCTGCCTAGTTAATGAGTCCAGGCCTGCAAATTCTTATTTGTTTATGTGTACTGTTCTCTATTTAAATTTCTATCAGAGGGAACTTTGTGATTTATACCTAAATTTGGATTTAAGCGTCTTTCCTGAACATGAATGGGATATTTCCTTCAGGCAGGAAAGCATTAAAAATTAAATACAAATAAGGAAAATAAAATTTAAACAAGGAAATGTTGGTGTGAATAAATAGTTAATGGCCATTGTCTTTTCATTCATTTGAATCAAGTTTGAATCAAGCTAACTTACAGCCTTACAGTGTGGATAACATCATATCATATGTGCCTTCCAGCATTTTTCCAATGAAGGTAGCAGTTTTCTGCAATTCTTTATTGATGTTGAAGACTTATGTTCAGGAGCCACCAGGTGCATACTCCTTGTAATGTTACTTAATCAGAATCAGGAACAGTTAACGATCAAAATAGATACCTGATGAAGTTTCATTCCTTGAAATTTCAGGAAATCTGCAGATGCAGAAAATTTAGATGAGGATAGGTAAACTTAAGACAAACATCCAAGACTTCGATACTGATTCAAATTAAGTATTTCATCCTTTAATCGTTTGACTACTGATAGTTTCAATATTTGATAGTCTTTTCCAACATTTTAAAACATTCCCTACTTTGTTTTGAAAGTGCAACTAATGGAAAGAAAATTTCTCTACCACTGGCAGCCCTCTCTCTTTTTATGTATCTTACAACTAAAGTAACCTCTGAACCAAGGATGAAGGAGATTGCTGACTACTACTTTGTTAACAAAATACAGTAATGAGTCATGGACAGTCATTAATCAAAATTAGTAATCACAAAATATTTGATGTAGTGGAGGAGAAGTGTCTCCAGTTGTGACGAGGTTCCTACTGTAAAACAAACTAACAAATCATGCAGCTTTCTTCATAGTTTTGCCGATCCCCTTTATCTCTTTGGATTATAATTGGCAAAGAGTTTTAACCCTCTCTTATGCAGTGGTATCAACCTATGCTTAGTAATATCTTCCCATGATTCTGGATAACATTCTCTTAGTCTTCTTCATTAGTTCTCTGAAAATAAGTATAAAAATATCTTATTCCCCATATACTTAGACAGTAGGTCCAGATCATATGTCTAACTGAAGCTGGCATGTATCAGTTACTGTTGACATCAGTTACTGTTGAAGAGTGACAGTGAGATAACTTAAATGGGAAAATCCACTTTTTTAAATGTGTTATTTACATAATTAAATTATTTGTCCCTCCTGAAGTTACTAGACAGCCAGCAATGTGTGCTTGTAGCCCAGAAAGCCAGTTGTATCCTGTGCTGCACAAAAAGAAGTGTGGCCAGCAGGTCAAGGGAGTTGATTCTTCCCCTCTAATGCACTCTCATGAGACCCCACCTGCATCCAGTTCTGGGGCCCCAGAACAAGAAAGACACGGACCTGTTGGAGCAGGTCCGGAGGCGGGCCACAACAATGATCAGAGGGCTGGAGCACCTCCTCAGACTATGCAGAAAGGCTGAGAGACCTGGGGTTGTTCAGCCTGGAGAAGAGAAGGCTCTGGGGACACCTTATTGCGGCCTTTCAATATATAAAGGAGGCTTATAAAAAAGACGGAGAAAGACTTTTTACTGGGGCCTGTAGTGACAGGACAAGGAGCAATGGTTTTAAAGTGAAAGAGGGTAGATTTAAATTGGACATAAAGAAGAAATTTTTTACCAGAGAAGTTGTGGATGCCCCATCCCTGGAAACATTCAAGGTCAGGTTGGATGGGGCATTGAGCAACCTGATCTAGTGCAAGATATCCCTTCCTATGGCAGGGGTGCTGGACGAGATGATCTTCAAATGTCCCTTCCAACCCAAACCATTCTATGATTCTACAAAAAGAATGCATCCCAATAAGGCACTTTTTATATTGTAGACTGAAATATCTGTCTTTAGTTACCTCACCTAACAGGTTCTGAAAAGTAACTAAATTGTTTTCTTATCAATTCAGCTATATTTTAAAAAAAGGTATTCTCTCCAAAACAAATAAACAAAAACAACAAAACCAAACCAAACCAAAAAAATTGCTAGAGAACCCCTTAATTAGGACATTGGTTGACCTAGGAAATACCTCCTTTACCCTTGAACTGAAAATCACCAAAATGAAGAGAGACTTAGACTAAATTAGACTTTGGTGCATCTCTTTTGTGTAGTTGCTTCTAGTGAATAGTTGTCAATTCCTTTTATCTTCCAGTGAAGCATGTCTCAGCTGTGTTAATGTTAATGGAAATAGAACTGGCTTTCCATGAACTGCAATAACAGTCTGCCTTTATATTGTTGAGAACTGTTAACTTCCATGTCCTTAAAATCCTTGGCATTTCATAATCCACGTCTGCAGTACTGGGAAGATGCTTAAGGTTGTCCTTCCAGCTTCAGGTCTGATGGCAGTTGATGCACAGATGTGCAGAGCATGAAGACAGACAAATCATCCATAATTGCAGCTGTATCATAAACCAGTTCTCTGGGGACTGCTTTCTACATTCCTCATGAAGCTATACAAAGTAGATTGGAAAATAGCCCTCTACCTTAATGCTTGGCAAGCAGAATTAGAGTCCCTGCCTCAAAATAGTCTTAGGCATGATTCTTCTTACTTTCCTTCTATGTAGGACACACAGTTTCCCAGCTAGGTCAAAAGGTAGTAAAAGATTCTTCTTCCTCACCAACCAGACTTAATGAAAAGTGTTACATTCCCTTTCAAGGAGCATAGCAACTTAAATCCTCTGCTGTGTGGGATGGGAGGTTTAAGAAATGCACTGATTTATCTTGTTTACTGTACTGATCACAAGGCACAACACAGTTCTCACAGTTTAGTGCTCAGTACGGCATCCATGCTCACAGTACACAAAGCCAGTTCCTCTTATATGCAGAAGCAACTAGATTTATTGGTTTTATCTACTCAGAAAACTTTTACAAATAGATTTATTTATCACCGTTCCCCTTTTGCTCTTACTACAAATGTTAACAGTTAACTCCATGTGGGCAAGCATATTAAATGAAGAAAATGAGACTTTATCTGCAGAGTAAAAGCACAGCTCCCCATGAACAAAGAGCAAAGGTAAACTGATCTGCAAGTCTTCTGCCAGCCTCGTCCTCCAATGGTAATGGGAGCTCTAGGAACCACATTTTTAAAGTCTGTCTTTATGAGAGAGAGAGGAAAGTCTCAGGGGACAGGGAGGAGAAAGAGCGTATTTGTTTTCAAAACCAATTAGATGCCTACCCTCCATTGAAATAAAGGGAAGGCAGATACTTAAAGGGGTTTTTTTGGCATCTGTGTAAGTGTCTCTCTGAACCTCTAGGTTTCCAAAGGCTTTAATATATCTAGCTTGTAAGTGCCACTGGCATGTAAATGCCATGGGCTTGTAAATGCCACTAGTTTATGAGCTTGGACTTTTAATGACTTTTTCTTTCCTCATGAAAGTACCCCCATTTCAAATGTTCAGAGTGCTGTAGGCTCCCTTGCACTTTATTATGCAGATATAATCAAAGCCAAGATTTATAACCATAATCCACCACTTCTAACCAACTGAGAATTGTTAATGCAATCACCACTCCATTCCCCATGTTCAGATATCATAACAACTTTAATCCAAGTTAATAAAACTTCTCATCTGTAGTAATGAGGCTAGTAGACTGTTTTCCCATAATATTAGAGGATTTAAAACAAATGGGAAAATATGTACAACTGAATCCTCCTGGCACTTTAGGACACCAGAAACCACTTACCTGAGGTGTTTTGATGTTCTTCTCAAAACTTGCATTTAACTATAAATATCACTTTACAGTTTAATAGGACTTCAAAAGCAAATATGAGCAACGTAGTCCAAGAAAGGATTCAGGATCCAAGTAATTTATTGGATCTTCTCTTTTCTTCTTTGCTTTCTTTTTTAAAGAAGAATTATATAAGAGGGTTTTTTAAGTTGAATATTACTTCCTTGCTATGTGTGTGCCATGCTAATATTCAACCAGTTTCTTATTCTGTGTTGATCTGCATAATCTCTGTGGGCCTTCTGTATTTCTGTCAGTCCATGGAGATTTTTTTTTTCTGGAGGAAAATAGAGATACTGTATTTTGAATGGAAGCACATTGGAAAAAACAAGGTGGGGTAAAGCAGTTAATAGTATTGAATACTATTCTTCCACCTGGAGAGCGGGGAAAGATTTTTACTTTTTCAGGAAACATGAGTGTGGCACTTCTGGAATAAGACTAATATATTGGTTGCAAATCTGCATGAAATAACCTCTTCCCTAAAGAGCTTATAGTTCTTGCATGAGCAAATGAAACAGGCAAAATGAGGCTGTAGAGTTTCTAAGGGAGAGACCGCAGGCCTGACACTTGTTCCCCAGCTGTGCTGCTGACCACAGGCTGAATGCCCTTGATCTCCTTTTCCTTGGTTCCTTCACAGTCATCTGTTGTTGTGCCTATTCCAAATGTCATGCTTTGGTTACCCCATGCTTGATACAATATGGTCTTGGGTTTTGTGTCCCTCTGGCACAAATAATAAGTAAGAATGGTAGGCAAGAGCAAGTTTTGGAAATGTATGTAGATGCAAAGGATAATACTGAGGTTATTACCTAGGTAGTGCCCTTGAAGTGTGTTTGGCACCAGACCATCTTGGGCTTTTATTTTTTTTAATCATACTAGGTTGTATCTTATTGCTGTTTTTATTTCTTCCAGCCAATATTTCTGTATTGTTTTCTTATCTTAGATAGCTGTCAGACCTCTGTTACCATAGTATCCAAGTTCCTCCTCATCTTTAATGTATTTCTCCTCCTAACTGCAGTCATGTCATGTTATTACCTGTACTATTTTAACTGACACAAAACAAGACACTAACTTACCTCTGTATGGTTGCAAAGAGAGCTTGTGTTGGAACAGGGACTAAAGCTTCTGCTCCCACGTTCTTCACTATGCATTATTAGCTACTTGACCACTGCTTATCTGTCACACTTTGGGGGTGTCAGGGGAAGTTACTGGCCTGTCTCTTCTTGGGGAAGAAAACCCTTTGTTAACAATTCAGTCTGAATAAAAGATGTCTCTTCTTCACCCCTGGACTCTCTTTGAGGAGTTGAATATGCTGGTATTTCATAACATGCTTCCTACAAAAGAAAGACAGTGTAAAGAAAATTTTCATGTTAGTTTTTCAGTAGCATAAAAATTATCCTCAATTATCTTGCAGAGTGAAAAAAAATGTGTCTGAAACGTGAACTGGAGATCCAAGATCACCCTCATGTTGATTTGCGTTGAGAACTCATTTCTAATAAGCAAGCAGTTCATTTTGCAGGTTCAAATAAAAGTACATTCAGGAGGATTGAATACTTTTGCATGTTCAGCTTTTCATTTCAAATCTTATAAAGTCAATATGTATCTGTGTGGGCAAGTTTGAACACGGTATTCTGTGTTTTGTAGTTGTCCTAAATGAACTGTTCATGCTAAACTGTTATTCATCTCAAGCTATATCTGACAGAACCTCAACAACTTCAATCTGATTAGTTAGGCTTATTGTCAATATGTTGCTACTACAAGCATAGGGTTTTTATGTTATTATATATATTTTTTTTATTGCAGTGGTTCCTTCTGGGAATATGGGGATGAAAGGCTGTTTAGTTCTATAAATTCTTCTGAAAGTAGAGACTGCTTATTATTCAATATCGGCAAATTTGCTTTCAAATAGCACTTTTCACTTAGATAGCATCTTATGAATTTGAAGCACTATGAAAATGCAAACTCTGATTGATATCTGCACATGTTTTACTTGGTTTGGAGTTGGGTGGGGAAGGTACATCAATCTAGATTTAAATTGCCTGGGATTCAAATTAATGGCATGGCTGCATCTTAAGAGCCACATATGATCTGTTCTAAGAATCAGTGAGTAAGGGGATTATCTGACCAGCTCCTTTTTCTAAACCAGACAAATCATGTCTATTTACAAAGACCTCTCCTCTGCCTACCTCATTCATTTTTAAATGCCCCTGCCCCAAGTCTTCCTCAATAAAAGAACATCTGGGAATTAAGTGGGATATCTTCTCCCCATGGGCACCGTCACCTAATGCTCTGTCACAGAAGAGGCTCTCAGGAGCTCAGTAAGGCAACCTGTGTTGTTAATATGATGTTACAGGAAGGAAAAATGTGTTTTGGTCAAAGTTATGTGACAAGAAACAGAGCTGAGATTCATATACAGTAATTCTCACTTCTTCATTCTGCACTCAATAAAACACATTTATTGTAAAATAGTTCGTTTCCTGCAAGAATAGTGTAACATTAAGCATTGAATTAGGATGTTAAGTAAAAATAAAGGTAACTCTATTTCATAACTTGGTGCCTGATTTTCACTCAGTTTTCCTGCTGCAGTCTTTCCTAACATCATAAAACTTCATATTATCTTTCTCCTCCCAGGAAAAAGCTTATATGTCTATTTCTCATGAATTAATGGAGTATTTGCAGATAAAAGAAATATGAAAAAAACAGAGAATAGGTATGCATTTATAATTGTGTGTGAAACTGGGAAGGTGTTAGGACAGGAAATATTTATTCCTTTTTCTTCTGTGCTCTCAGTATATTCCACATTAAAAATCTTAGGTACATTTTCAGCTAGCCTAAACTGTTTTCCGTAGAGGTGCTTTATTTATATCCTCTGAGGCACAATGCTATTAGGACTGTTATTCCTGTTCCTTCATCAGCTATATTAGCAGGAATCCAACTGTACTGAGCTGGTCCAAAAAGGAGCAGAAGTAAAATTGCTGAGATGTGAGTAACCCATATTCATATCCCTCTTCTGTTGATTTGGAGAGATAAGAGGTGGAGAGACTGATCTAAATGAGTCAGCAAAACTATTTAGAGTCAGACTGCTTTATACTACTTACACAGAGGCTGTTGGCCAGCCATCAGTCTGTTGCTTGACACACATATGCAATTCCAGCTAAGCAAAATTCCAGCTTCTACTCAATACAGACTTCAGTTCTGCTTTGAAAAAATAATATTCAGACAGCTTTAATTTTCATTCTAAAGTAGAAAGAAAATCAAACTATGGAACCTCAAAAATTATTGTTGAATGGGGTCATTATTCCCTGGTAGTCTTTGCTAATGACTTTGCTAATAATACCCACTTGAACCCAGTCTAGAGGAACACAGGTAGGATACTGATAATCCTTCCATCCATTAGTTGAACTCTTTGCTGTGAAAAGAATTTGAAACTTAGCTCTTTCTAAACTGTTTTTACTGGCTAAGGTTTCCAGAAAACCTGAGAGCAGCAGAGTTATTGTTGCCATAATTGCTGTGTGTGTACTTTGGGAGGGAGGACTGGAACATTAGCTCTGCCATATGCTGATACACACTGCTGAAACAGTTGTTCTCATAACCGACTGCTGGAGGGCATTGTCTTTATCCTTCTTTAATAACTCTCAAGCCAGGTGCACCTTAATCCATCAAGTTGTTTGTTGCGGGTTTTTTACGTAGCATGAGGAGATACATACTTACTAGAAAGTCTTATCACAGGTAGACCTAGTTGGTACAGCCTCAAAATATGTGTTGGTGCCTGTCAAGCTCAGGTACAACTGAGCAGGGTGTGGTTTTGACAGCACTTGTAGAGACAGAATTGCAAAGATATCCTAGAAACAACTGCTCTTGGGAGCTTTACTGATAACGAACTTAACTCTCAAATGATGTAAATCAGTAAGTAACAGGAATATCTCAATTTGAGAGCATTGGGATGGTTATGGCAGTCTTTTTTCTTGCAACAAAAGTAGCAGATTTTACTTCTCTTCCCAGTCACGCTGGCTAGCAAGTAATTCAAATGGAGTGAATTCTGAGGTGATATTAAAGGAGGCAAGAAAGGTACAGTGGGTTCCTTTTGATCAGTTTAAACTGGTCTACTGTGAGGTGTTAGCAGAAGGTGTAAATTAAAGGTCAGTAGGGAATTGTTATAACTTGCCACTTCAAATAACCTTTCGTTACTGCATTTTTGGCCACACACTTATTTTCTGGTTCCTCATCTTTACTTGTCCCAGTTTAGGATGTGTAGGATGCTGTAGCTTATGGAAATTTATTTGTTGCCCTGCTCCAAATTCCTGGTTCAATGAAGTGGTTTCAGTTACAGTTAAATTACTCTGATAAAAACATCCTGAAAACTAGGTTAGCTGAGGAGTTGTATGAAAAAGGCTTTATAGCAGATGTCATTCATGGTGGTGTTGTGTTGTCTGCAATACTGCATGAGGAAAAGGCTCTAGAAACTGGCTTGGGTTTTATTTTATTTAAAAGTCAAAATATAAGAAGAAAACAGATGCCATCAGAAACAGTTTCCACTACAGAGCATTGTGCAAGTCTGATTCTAGCAATGAGATCTTGGCTGTGACACTGAGAGCAGAATGGTAGAAAAGCATTTTCTACATAGGGCAGCTCCTTCACACACACACACCCCTTCCCTCTCACGCTTTGCTGCAAGCTCCTGGGGACTTTTTATGAAGAGCTAAAGGCAGAAGCTACAGTCTATAACACACAGTCTATTGTCTATACAGTCTACTACAGTCTATAAGGGAAACCTTCATGCTGCACGTGGCCTTTATCCTCCCTGAATGCATTGCTATCAAGTAGCTGAAATGCGTTGCTACGTGTGCACTGATGATCAGGGGAGGTGGCTGACTTTGCTAAAACAGTCACGCTAGCACTGTGCAGAATCTGGGAAGCACAAGGGGAATCAGCGTGCTCCCTTTTTCTTACTCTATTCTTCTGTGGCTCTGACTGGGACAAAATTTCACTTTCAGAGAAATTAAGTAAAATTTCAGTCTCTGTGTTCTCAAAAAATTCCCTTCCCATAATTGTTCACAATGGCATACCACATTTTGATAAAGGAGTGAATTTCAAAATGTGTACTGTCGTTCTCATGGGCTTTACTTTGCTTCATTGTCTGATAATATTATTGATGCTTTTTCAGTGTTACATAAGGCTCACTGCTCTCATTTTCCATCACCTTGATTTAAATACAAAGTTGCCTGTATTAAGGCAAGTCTTGGCTTTTCTGTATTAATGCTATAATTAACTCAGTAGAAATCCATCTATAGCATACCATCCACTAAGCTTGTCTGCTTTTCTTGGCAAAAGATAGAATTTTTTAGGTAGAGTGGAGGTAGATGGAAACAGCATTTTTCTTGTTCCATTTAGTAGTGGCATGTTAGTGGCATTGTTCTCAACTTCACATCAGGGAATGTCCATGTACAAATAACGAACAACTTCAAAAATCTTTAAAATATGAGGAGCAGCTGCCAGTGAAGAATGAGACTAAGCGACTAAGAATGAAGAAGTGATAGAGGCTGTTATATGGATAGAGAAAAATAAGGAACTAATGCTATTTAAAGCAGGACAGTATGAAAAGGGATGTGACGTGACCAGGATGGGGATCTGCTGGTTACCTACCTTCCTATAGCACATCCTACCAGCAATGCATTCCTTCTGTGGCTGTGATGAACCTGATTCCTAATAAAGGGTCCTGGCAATGCATGGTTTAACTTCCTGCAAAATTTTCTCATGGATGTAGATGAGTTGATTGGTGCTGAATAATTTTCATCTTCCTGTAGCTGCAAGACTGTATCCACCCTTGCATGCTAAAAGTGAATCCCCACTGTTATTCCAGGAAATAAACATCCAAGATTCTGTTTTTTCTTGCTTTTGTAATCAGCATGCTAGACATGATTATATATAAAATGAGGATAGAAATTCATTCATCTGTAATTATGTGATCTCATTTGGCATCTAACTATATGATAAGAAATCAGTGATTAAATTTCCTTTCAAAGTCTTTGTTCATCAATCACAAAACAAGCTCAGTAATTATCCCTTAGTTATTGTGAGAACTGTGCCTTCATTATTACATTCCTAATTGTTTTCAGTTAAGGAAATTTATTTTTATAGATCACTCAGCTGACTCTTTCAGACTGGGTGATTCTCCATTGTTTTCAGTGTAGAAAGCAGAGCCTATAGGTTATGTTAAAAGAAATTCATATTATCCTGCTGGTATATACAATAGAATACATACTACGTGCATACCTGAGTACACATTATATTTTGTTCTTCTATGAGTCATTTAAATCCAAAATGTTTTATAAATATTCACAGAACATCCCAGCAGAGACCTGTAGTTTGCCTGAAACTGCCAAGAGTTGCATCATCAAAGAAAAATTAGTTTTATGTTGTAACTGTGGGTGAGATAAACCCATCCCTGTGTGGCAGTGTCATGTTTATCATCCAGTCAATTCAGCAGACAGAATCTGTATGTTTTTAACCACTAACTTGCAAGTGTCTTGTTGCACAATGCAGTGGACAGAGTCCTACCGCCATAAGCAGTTCTACAGGGAGTCTGCAAAGGTGCGACACGAGCCGATTCCTTACGTACGCTTGCATCAGCACCAATCCCGTGAGCATCAGCCCGGGGCACCTCAGCCCGGCGTTGGGTCCATCCACCAGCCCGGCTCCGCTGCCCAAAGGTGGCCCCTGAGCGCTCGCCTTCCATGACTGATCGACTGCTACAAAACAACACTGCGGCATTTCTTGTCTCATCACCAAGGGAAACTTCACTCCCTTACAGAGAGTCCTTCTGTCTCTGGCATTCCTGTGTCCAGCCAGTTTAATCCCTTCTGCAGTTGGGCCTTCTTGCCCTCCATGCCAGGTCATTCCTTGGTCATAAATCACCGATGCTGAGCAGCTACAGTTTGAATTTCCCTCTCACTCTACTGAGTGTACACACAACTCTTGTAACTTGACCATCTTTGCTGGATTTTCAGAGGGTCAGCAAAATGGCAGTTTTGTGGCAAAAAGGCTGCTCTTTCAGCAGATATGAAGTCTTCTTCAAAGCATGGGGACACTAGAACTTTAGCCTGACAGTACTTGACATAACTTTCTACCAAGGGCCAAATAACATAGGCTTTTTTTTTTTTTTTTCCCCTGTCTCAGTTATTTGAAGCCATTGAATCATTTGGGTAGAAACTTTCAAAAACCATGACTTTGAGTCTGTCGGTCTTCTACTGTCTTCCTGTCAGACAGATGAGGTCTGGAATACCTTTAGCCAACTGAAGTCATACTTTGGATGGTTTATGATTCAGCAAAGCTGATTTTGTGGCTCTCGTTCTGCCACTGACACTACTGTCTCAACTCCATCATTGGCATAATTTTGTTTCAAGGAGGTATTAGGTCATTATTATCAGACAGAGGAAAATCTAGTGATAGACTATGAACAGAGCTCCTCAGGGTAAATTAATGCCACCACCTGATGTGCTGATATATGTATCTGTCTGTTGGTTTTAGAAATAAGGATTTCTATTTTTGCATTTGTATAAACTGTGCCAGAAAGTGAATTAATTAATTCTTGAGATGAAACAAATTGACTAGGTTCATGAAGTATGTTGGTCTATTGTGAGATTATTCTGTTTTAAGTGCATTAAAGTTTATTTTTTTTAATCAAATAAATATTTCAGAATATATGCAAATTTTAATGAGTGATGTGCCTTAGTGAAATGTAATGTAGTCATCACTGAAGGGTGTCAGCTACTTTCACATCAGTCATTATTGGAGCTGATAGCCCTAACTTCAATGTGGTTGTGTCAAACAGAAATCCATTATTGTCAAAAATAAGGTAATGGGATTTTAAGGACCCAGAGTTGTGAGGTTACTGGTAATCTTTATCTCCATCGACTTCAGCTGGATACAAACAAAACTGGCATTTTTTTTAGCATTCGGTACTACATTAGCTGAAGTCTAAACCACTGTTACAGTGTTAGTTCTGAATGCTTGGAAAGCATTTTGTAGATAATATCATGAACCAAGAGTTGCAAGGTTTTTTGAAAAAACATCAGCAAAAGTGTTGATAAAGATCTGTTTGGGAATACGGACTTAAAATAAGAAGTCTGTAACATGTACAGCAGTACTGGAAGAAGCTTGACAACACACTAAGTTCTCTGTTTATGATGTGGAGTTAGACACATGTGTATTCTATTAAGTACGAATTACAGCTAAAAAATTATATTCTACAAATGCTTTCTACCTTTTATAGCTGTACTTACTTTAAGGAGGACATTTTTCTTACTGTTGCAACAACTCTCAGTATGTTTTCCCACATCATTCCACTTAGAAGGAAGATCTGCTTCCCTGACATTAATGCATTTGTTTCAGATATACTTTCAAGCTGATTAATTCAAATCAGCAAATTTTAGTTTATTTTTGTGCTAAATATCACCTTTCTAAAATTTGGAAAGTTTTTTCTGCAAAAATACTTGCCTAAATTTACTTCTTATGAGCAGGTTAATGCAGTTGAAAATGTTTGTCAGAAGTTGCAGTGTCTTTAAAATGAAATAAATGTTGGTGTGTTGATCTGTACACACAAGTATATACTTAAGGAGAAAAATGTAATTTCGCTACAACGAAAAATCAGAACTTATCTCTAATAAGCATTTTATTGAGACACAAATATACGATTTATTTTTTGAGTTAGCTACCTAGGAAACATGTTCTTTTCAAGATCAGCTTTGTGAGTTTCAAGGGTTATCTAATAAACTGGAGATTTCAGGAGATTTGGGAATGACATAAGGTAGGATCTGGAAATTTATGGAAGATTAATCTTGAATCAGTCATGGTGCAAATCTGCAAACCTCCTATATCTGGCCAGATTCAGTATGCATGCTTTTCAAATTGCCTTTTGTCCGCTCACAAGGGAGTTGCAACTCAGCTTGTTGAAGGTAGGCAAATACACTTTTCTTTGTGCTAGCCAGTAAAGCAACAGCTATTGAGACAAGGTTACTTTGATTCTTACACCGCTATGATGGTTCCTACAGAGATCATTTAATGACATGAACCTAAAGGAAATATCTTGGATGATCCCCGTAAGCTGTGTATTTTGCTATAAAGCAGTTAAACCTGTGAAATTAAGATGAATAAGATGGTTGTACAATTTATATTGTAATACGGCAAGCTCTGTAGTAGAATAACAGTACAGTACTTGGACTATAGCTCTTTCATATTTTAAGGGTGACAGGTAATTTCACACTTCCAGAAAACTGGATGTAACAAGCCCAAAGTTTTATGAATTAAGACATTTTCAAAGGGGTGGGGAATAAACAAATATTTTCAGGGAGTATTTTAAAAAATATATGTCAATGCTATACACATACATGTGTAGGTCTATATATAGATAAAAAAAATATAAGTATATATTTATAAATATATATGTAAAGGTGAACAAGGGATGGCAAGGACAGGCTACCATAGGAGTAAGCTTCTTCCCAACCTCTCAGAAAAATATGCCAGAATTGTCTGTTTGTCAAGACTGCTTTGATGTCTTGAACTCAAGGAGCAAGATCCTCAAACACTATAAATTGCTATCACTTTTCTGAAATCATTCGAGATGTAGAGGAGCAGAGGATCTGCTCCAGAGGTTCTTCCACAATAGAGAAGTATGTTGAGAGTCTCTAGTTGAACCTTAGTTTTGACAGAATGCATATCAAACTTCCAAATGAGAGAGTATGATGTCATTCACATAATGTGTACAAATAACAGAAGTTAGAATGGGAAAACACTTATCAAGGTGTTCCTGTGCAAAATAAGCTGTTCCCAGTGCTCTGTCTGTAATGCTTTGTCCAACGTGCTGACACCAGTATTGGTAAACCAGGAGAAGTCCAGTCGTTATGTTCCCCTTCATTCCAAAAAAGGCTGAGTAAGAAGCTGGTGCTCGGTATGTTATTTTCTGTCATCTGTAAGACTGGTATTTATTTTTGAACAGTTTGTTGGTTAACTGCTGCCGCAGTAACCAGTGCTGCAGAGGGAGTACAAAATATTGTTGATTCCTGCTTCATAAAATAGTTGCTTTAGAAAGATTTCTTGCTAGGCTTTGTAATAAAAAATGAGCTGAAATCCAGGTTGGGAGGCTGGAGTGGGCAGGAGTGTATATTACAGTGGACTTTCTTCTCAGAAACCTCAAAAGAGGAACTGAGGGACTGAACAAATTATATTCATCTCTTGAAGGTAGCTTTAAGTCAGAAAGGAGCATGCTGCTTGGTACTAAAGAAGCTTGCAAACTGTGCTAAGTAAAAGATTTCAGAAAACAGGAATTTTTACCCTAAAATAAATTAGTTGCAAAAGTTTTAATAGGTGAATTTTATTTCCAAAGGTGCAGTGATTGTCTCCAGGACTTGAATCCAGAAAGTCTTAAGGTACGTTATTTATACTTTTTGTAGTAAAACAACTTGATCTGAACACGTCTTATATTACTGTTTGCAGTTATGTTGCAAGAAAGTTGAAAATGAAATTATTTTACTGTTCTGTTTACAAATGTTAGGATTTTTTTTCTACATGGAAGAGCTGGGATGTATATTATGTTCTTTTGGTTCACCATGGCAAGCTGATCACAGGTCATATATCTCACCATTCTTAAATGGATAGAACAGGTTTAACTGATTCATGGGCTGATAAATTTTCTTCTGTTTTGTGACTTCCACTCTTAAATCATGAAACCTGAAAAGAAAGAAAAATGTAGCGCAATCTCTCCATGATTTTATTAAGCCTTTCTTTATTGAGCCTTAGTTTTGACAGAATGCGTATCAAAGCTTGAGTTCCTGTAACTTATTATTTTAGAACTTCAGCTTTCCATTTTATACAAAATGTGGCTCTAGATCCAAGACTATGGAGGGGAAAAGAAAGAAAAACAAAAAAGAAAAGGAATTTTAGAGACTCAGGAATTAGATAGCAAATAAAAATGAAGCAATTTTTGACATAAAAAATATCCTCTCCATTTTTAGTGTTTGATTTTATGGTTACTGGTGCTCTTCATTCCTGTTTGTGGTTTCTTGTGCACTGTGAGTGAGGCGCTAGAGAGGTTAGAAAGCACACATGCACACAACTGGAGAACTAATCAGTGAATTCTTCAGTGTGTGTTAAATTGCCCTGTTACCCTGCAGGTATGCTTGCTCACACACTTCTACTCTTCAGGGCCTGAAAAGACTTTTGAGGAGTCCCTGCCCTCCCCAGCCCATGCTAGATTTATTGGCAAAGGTCTCCCCCCTTTGTTATATGTATGTTTCCAGGTGTCTTCTGGTAGACCCATCATCATCAGAAATAATAAATGGCCATGTTCAGAACTTTTGTTCATGCAGTAGCTCCAATGGAACCAGGATGTGTCACAGCTTTTACATGAAGCAAAAGGTTTGCACACATACGGGTAATATGCTGCGTTCATGATGCACTGGAGTTGCTGTTAGTGTTCAGAGCAATCGACAGCTCCTTTAATGCACCCCACATCAGCCACTGTAAAAACATCCAATTCCATTCCACCAACAGGCAGTGAACCAACCAGAGGTAAAAATAGCCAAGTCAGCCAGTTGTAACACTTTTCATGCAGCAGCGCTAGTCAGAAAGGAAAAGTTCCTGTCCCCATTGTGGCTACCTAATTAATTCCAACTAGTTGGCATGCTGCTCTTACCTTCAGATTAACTTCTGATAACTGCTAGATATGTGATTTCAATGGTTTCAGGCCAGGTCTCAGTAGATGACTATCCTAGTAATTTTGGATTTGATTAATATGTTTTGTTGGCTAGTCAGGGAGGACAGAAGTCAAACAGGTTGTGGGGAGGGAACAGCCATGTTACTCTCAGGGGTGTATATTCTACCATGCAATAATTAGCTGATATCAATCTTCCAAACCAATAACCAGGACTGGAAATGCAAATGATGCACCTAAAACAGTTGATACTTGTAGCCTGTAGCCTTTGCATTTGATGTTAGAAACTGATCTGTGAGCACACATATACCATAACAACCACTAAATATGCATCAGTACAACATTGAATTTTGTTTCACGCTACACCGTAGCTTCAAAAAGTCCCCCAAACCTACAAGGAGAGATTTAGATGGCACCATCACACTGCTTTCTTTTCTAAAAGTTCCTGTTCTCTGTTCTAGCACTTTTTCACTTTCTTCTTAGTTTTGTTGCTACCTCTGGAATCACCTCTGTCACAAACCCACTGAAAGGACTGAAAATCCTGTACCAAAATTTAAAACAAGTCATTAGAACTGATTCATTGCATTTGTGTTCTTTTCTCTCCACTAGCTCTTTCCCCATCCTTTGGCTGTGCTCTTGATTTAAATGGTAAATCCTTGGGTCGGTTAGTGACTCATGCATTTATATGGTGTGGTACAGCAAGAAACTCTTCTTCTGCTGTCCTCTTTTTCTGTTAGCACTACTGAAAAAAATATAATAAATAACAGAAGGAGTGATGTGTATCTCCCCACAGATTATACAGAACCAGCCAAAGAGCAGCTACCCACATCCCTCATTTCTTTCTTCTTTGAGACCTAGGCATAGTCATGACATTGCAAAACAAGATGGGCAAAATGCTAATACTGCAATTAGCAGTGTAATCCTGAAACCTGAGCAGGATTTCAGGCCATCACAGTCTAAGCTGCCGACGAGCAGGGACAGGGCAGATTGCTGCCACCAGTAATATCATAAAGCCTCTCAATATGTGGAAATTGGATTCTGTTTCAGTCACACATACCTGAACAAAGACAGTGCAAAATGTAACCCCTTCATTTATGAATTTTGTTTGCACAATGGTGGAAATGCAACAGAAGGTGTAGGCTTGTTGTGAGTGCTTTGCTTGTTTGACTTTACTAGCTCCCATTAAGTAGCACACTGTTAGGTATTTGTTCTGTGGGACTGTGCTTTTAAAAGTATTCTCCAGACTTCAGCTTTACTGTCTCTCCAGTGTTATTACCTCAGTTCACTTTCAAAAATTGGACTGCAGTAATGGTAAAAATGAACAAGTAGAGAATTAAATTTATGTTAAATATTAAACCTGTCTACTTAAATAAGGTTCTGGGGGGTTTAGATATAGTGGCAAGTTCTTCTTGTGAAGATTCTTTATTTGAATGCCTGTTTTGTTGAATGTCTATGACTCCAAAAGTCACAGCTAATATTATTGCACTAAAAACACTGCCTTAGCAGAGTAGAGATAAAATAAGCTTTCTTCCGCTGCTATAAAACAATATGCTATTATAAAACAGATTACACTGATATGTCTCAAGGTATTGAGAAGTAAGCAAAACCTGTTGATGATTTTTTTTAATTCTTTCAACCATTTTATAGGATTTCACAGAATCACAGAATAGTTGAGGATGCAGGCATCTCTGGAGATAGTCTGGCTCAATGTCCCTGCTCAAAGCAGGATCAGCTAGAGTAGGTTGCTTAGGACTGTGTAGAGTCAGGTTTTTAATATCTCCAAGGATAGAGACTCCACAGTCTCCTGGGCAACCTACTCCAGTGTTCAACCAGCCTCACAGTAAAAATTGTTTTCTTGTGTTCAAACAGAATATCATGTATTTCAGTTTGTGGTTGCTGCCTCTTGCCTTGCCACTGGGCACACTGAAAAGAGTTTAACTCCACCTTCTTCAGTCCCTCCTGATGTGTATTTGTACACATGGATAAGATCCCCCTGAGCCTTTTTTTCTCCAAGGTGAACAGTACCAGCTCTGTCAGCCACTCCTCATATAAGAGATGCTCCAGTCCATCATCTGTGTGGCCCTGTGCTGGAATTGCTCTGGTATGTCCACATCTCTTGTACTGGGGAGGGCAGAGCTTGGCCCAGCACTCCAGGTATGTCTCACCAGGTCTGAGCAGAGGGGAATGATCAGGTCCTTCCAACTTGCAGGCAGCACCCCTCCTAATGCAGCCCCCCTTCTTTGCTGCAAGGGCACCATGCTGGCTTATGGTCAGCTTGTCTCCCAGGAGCTCCAGGTTCTTCTCTGCACAGCTGCTTTCCAGCCAGTCAGCCTCCACCATGTACTGGTGCTGGGGGTGTGATTCCTCATCGGGTGCAGAGTTTTGCATTTCCCTTTGTTGAACTTTATGAGGTTCCTCTTAAAGAAGACCCATTACTTCAGCCTGTTGAGTCCCCTCTAAATGGCAGCACATCCATCTGATATATTAGCCACTCCTTCCTGTATTGATTCATCTTCAAATTACTGAGGGTGCATTCTTCCCCATTTTCCAGGTCTTCACAAATGGGTTAAACAGTGTTGGCCTGACTATCCAGCCCTGAGGTGAACCACTCATTGAATGGCCTCCTCCTGGACTTTGGGCCACTGATCACAGCCCTTCAAGGCCAGCAGTTTAGACAATTTTCAGTTCACCTCGGTATGCGCTTATCTAACACGTTCTTCATCAGTTTGTACATGAGGATATAATGCGAAACAGTGATTAAAACCTTATTAAAGTTGAGGTAAACAGCATCCACTGTTCTCCCTTCACCCACCAAGCTCATCGTCTCATCACAGAATGCTATCAGGTTGTTAAGCACAATTTCCCCTTCATAAATCCCTGGTGACTACTCCAAATCAACTTCTTGTCCTTTATGGGTTTGGAAAGGATTTCCAGGTTTGTTTGCTTCATCTGCCTCTAGTTCCCTAGATACTCCTTCTTACCCATCTTGAAGCTAGGGGTGACATTTACATTTACATTCTCCTACTCCTCAGGAACCTCTCCTGGGACTGTCCTGTCAGGCTTGCATATGGACTTGTATATGGCTAGGCTTTTTAAGTGTTCCCAGACATGATCCTCCTCTACCAAGGGTAAGCCTTCATTGCTCCAGACATTTCCTCTGGTCTCAGGAGTTTGGGATTCCTGAAGGCTCCTCTTGCCAATGAACAATGAGGCAAAGAAGGCACCAAGTCAGGCTTTTTGGTGTCCTTTGTCATGAGAGCCCTTTCCCCATTTGGAGGTAGGCTCACTTTCCCTAGTCTTCCATTTACTGCTGATCTACTTGTAGAAGCCTTTCTTGTTGCCTTTCACATCCCTTGACAGATTCAACTCCAGATGGGCTTCAGTTGTCCTAACCGTATTCCTGCACTCTGTGACAGTGTCCCTGCCTCCACCTCTTTCACACTTCCTTTTTATGTTTGCTTTTAGTCAGGAATTCATCTGTTGAGGTCTCCTGCCACAATTATTCAATTTCTGCATGTGGCAATGGACGACCCCTGAGCTTGGAGGTGACGATTCTTGAAAATCAACCAGCTTTTTCCCAAAAAAGTGAGGAAAAAACAGATAATGAACACAAATGGGTCTGCTACAAGAACTCTTCAGAAGATAACAAGCAAAATAATTTCTAAATAATCAACTAATTGATTTGATTTTACTGTTCACAGTAATCTAAATTTCATTTATGAGCTTTCCTGATCCAAAGCTCTGGCATGGATACTGAGACAAAAATTACTGGCAAGCAGGGGATATTATCAGTGTTGAGCCTTTCCTTTTCTGGAAAATTATACCTTGTTGAGTACTCGTTGTGTCAATTTATTTTCAGCATCTAGGATTTCAGCACAAAATTTGTGTCCCATGATTGGCCAGTTGTTTTCTTAGAAATACTAGACGCTGCACACACAAATGACATCATAGATAGTTTGCTCAATTTTTCTTCCGACTCCTCCACTTTGTGTTGCATCTTAATTAAATTTATTTTATACAAATTGAATTGAATTCTTGTCACATTTTTTCTCTTTGTTGCTTAGTATTCCTTCCCCAATACTCGAGATTTCTCTACAGACCTAATTTTCTCTTTTATTCCTGCTGAATTTTTTGTTGGTATCTTCTTACTGTCTGTTGATTTTCATGGTGGATCTGGCCTATGGAACAGCATTGACAGGTGCTGTGGTTTAACCCTGGATGGCAACTAAGCCCCACACAGCCACTCACTCACTCCCCCCGGTGGGATGGGGGGAGAATTGGAAGGTTAAAAGTGAGAAAACACGTGGGTTGAGATAAAGACAGTTTAATAGGTAAAGCAAATACACGCATGCAAGCAAAGCAAAACAAGGAATTCATTCACTACTTCCCATGGGCAGGCAGGTGTTCAGCCATCTCCAGGAAAGCAGGGCTCCATTACGCATAATGATTAGTTGGGAAGGAAAACTCCATCACTCCAAACATTCCCCCCTTCCTTCTTCTGCCCCCAGCTTTTTATTGTAAACATGACGCCATATGGTAAGGGATATCCCTTTGGTCAGCTGGGGTCAGCTGTCCCAGCTGTGTCCCCTCCCAGCTTCTTGTGCACCCTCAGCCTCCTCACTGGTGGGGTGGGGTGAGAAGCAGAAAAGGCCTTGACCCTGTGTAAGCACTGTTCAGCAGTAACTAAAACATCAGTGTGTTATCAATGCTGTTTTCAGCACAAATACAAAACCTAGCCCCATACTAGCTATTATGAAGAAAATTAACTCTATCCCAGCCAAAACCAGCACAACAGGGGAGCTTATAAAATACGGCTTTTCTTTCACATTATTTTTTTTTCTATTCTGTCTTCAGAGCTAAGTTATTTATAGGAGGACATGCAAAGCCATCAGTTGCCACGTTTGACTTTTCATCCTTAAATTCTATTGACACCTTTCACCCCATGATTGCCTTGTACACAGTCTGCTACATATTCTTTGCCTCTTTCTGTGGATGAGCATACACTGTTTTTAAAGCACTGCCCCATGTTTTACCCTCCACTCCAGCTTTCACACTCAGGTAAGGTGAAAGGACTCTTTGGAGCATTATGAAGGAGGAATCTTGTTCTGTGATATCCTGAACTAACAGGTGATCTGCCTTTGTTAGTGCAGACCTGTGGATTTGGCTTAGCATATTTGCAGGACTTTTGCCTGTTCCTCCATCATTGGTATCTGGAGACAAGTAGACCTCATTGGCTTAGGTACTGTTCCTTGCTTCTTTTTCTACTCCAGATTGTCCTAGTTTTAAAGAGTTTTCTTCTTCTTCAGAGAAGTGATTGGTCAAGATCAGGCATAACTTTTTGTCTTAACAACCACATCCAGATATTCTGCCTCCATTTCAGTCCAGTTTCCTTTATTCTGACTCAGGAATGCCCTCTGCCTATATTATTCTAGTTTCTGGAGATCTTGACCTTTACCCAGTTGATTTATCCCTTGATCCTATTGCCTTCTGTCTTTTGCAGTGGCATTAAAGATCAAAGTTATTCCAGTTTGGTCATACAAATAGTGATGCATCCAAATCTGAAATCTTAGCTGATTGCTCTCTTTACACATATCATGCAAATTTAGAGGAATAGGTAGAGTGTTTAACTTTTGCCAAACACAGTCTGACATATTCTGAGAATTTTATGACAACAATTGAATAAAACTTTTCCATTACCTTTCTGGAAGTTATTCATGAAAGCTTTACTTCTTGTTTAGAGTCCTTTATGTGTCTATAATATTACATTTCTAGGGAAAACTCTCTTGCTGCCCCATCAGAGATGTCACTATGGAAATCACAACCAAAGAAAAAGCACCCTTCACCATGTATTTTGAGTTTGGTAGATTTATTCTAAGAGGTATTAGTGTGTTCCTTCCTCTGTCTCACTAAAATTCAGTTCTGCATCTGATCATGGAGAACCATACATCAATCAGTGACTGATCCGCATGCACTGGATTGGATGAAAAACATCCATTAATGTCTCAATGCAAGATATTCAGTTGATTTTCAAAGTACATTCCACTAATCTTTCACATTTCCTGCATTCATCTGACCTAGTGTATGATGAAAGATCAGAACTGTGATTCCTGATCATTTAGTCAGGTACATTCCTAAGACTCTGGACATGGTTGCTTTCCCATTTGAAGTCAAGGAAGATATGATAAATTTTGTACACTTGAAAACTGTGTTTTTCATGGTGATGCATCATGCCTCAGATGCACTGAACTCTCACTTTAAAACTGGGCTAAGTGCAATCTTGTCCCTTTTTTAGAAATACCTTCTGTTTGTGAACTTTTAGAAAAACTGCTAATGACTGGTGGAGGTTGAATAGCAGTTTTTCTTTTGACCCACTGGTTTTAGCTCAGTTGTTGCAGTCTAACAAATTTGATTTGTTGAGAAGTCATACTCTGTGTTAACCCAGTAGTGAAATACTTTGCAAAGCTAGACAAGAAATCTACTGGCATTTTACTTAGGATATTTCTGAATTTGGATAGAATATTCAGTTTTTATCTTGCATACATATGTATGCACTAGCATGCACCTCTGTACACACATTTTCCTTCTCTCTATTAAAAAAACATATGCAACACTTGAGAAGGAGACGTTTCTATCAGTGGGAAAAGTAGGGAACATCCAGAATTTTGGAGGTGTTTAGAATTAGCGCTCAGTCATTCTTTAAATTTCAGTAGGGATTGAAATAACAGGTTGGGACTCCTAAGGAAAGCCCAGATCAGTGTATCTTCTGGATGAACTGGCCATGATCTGGATGCCATCTGGTATTCCGCATGATATATGTGCATTGGCCTGAAGATTTCAGTGACAGAGAACAAAGATGAGGAAAATATCTTTATTAAGTAAATTCAGCTCACCTAAATTAATCATCTTTTTAGTGAAGGAGGTAGATGCGCTGTGGTTTAAAGTCTGAAAAAACACGTTTAGAGGTTGTAACAAAGGTATTCTCTTGAATCACTAAAAGGAAATGTTCTTAAGGAAACTTAAAACTATACAGAATCAAAGTGCTAGATAAAACTGTAAATTTCACTGGCTGCATTAAAACCATGTTGAAATATGCCACCTGAATATTTTACTTGTCTTTTCTTAGTAAAAAGAAGAGCACATGATTGGTGTGGGTTTGCATTGCATCTGTTTACAGGTTGCATTTTCTGTTAAAGATACTGTAAGAAATGGTATTCAGCAAAGCTCTCATGGAACAACTAACTATAATTTTACTCAATCCTTTCCATGACCTTTCTCAGATAAGATTCTCTTTGGTTCAGAATATGCTCTTCCTTTTGAAATTCATATGAAAAAGGACTTACAGGTCTATGTATGAAAAATTGCATTTTCTGAAAAAGATAAACACTGTTTTTTAATCCTGACAGTTTTAATGGGTCAATAAGTACAACAGAGCTGCATATACTCAGCAAAAACAGGTTCTCTGGAATGTGAGCTGCACAGTCTCTGGTCTTGACATTTACCAGGTGATATTTATGGCTTTGTATTCACTCCTTTATGATGTATTCATCAATTAAGTGCTCATGTTTCCTTGTCCTAGGACATAGTTGAGTATATTTCAATAAAAATGTAAGAATATCTGTGTCTTCCAGGTTTGTTTCAAGCATTCTGAGTGTGGAGCCATGAGAGATGCTGCTGTCCATGACAGGTTGGGATTATCGTGATCAAATGCTCTATTTTGACTTCACGCAGTGGCTAAAAGATTTGTATGGTAAAGAGGAAGTATTGGACTTTTAAAAGCATTAAACAAGTAAGTCTATTGAAATCAATTTGTTTATTGACAGTTTCCAGGTTTATTTCAATTGCAGGTGTTTATAGAATCATATATCATTAATTCTTTCTAACAGGGTTTCCTCTTAATCTCAGAGTAGTAGCTGTGGCTTAAAACAAAAATTTGCTTCTGCATAAGTGCAATATAACAAAGATCAGGTTAAAATAAAATTTTAGTTATGTATCTCCAAACAGAAGGGAAACACAAAAAACATTGCACTGAATTGTGTTAAAGCAGATGCTTGTTTCAGCTTATTAGTCTCAGGCATTTGCACAGTCCTATGTAACTGCCAAAAAAAAATCTGTATTCCACAAGCACAAATGCAAATGACCATTGCAATTTCAGTTCTAAGCAACACTTTATTCTGTGCACTAAGTTGTTTTCTTTACAGAAAACCTGTTTTTGGCAAAAGGAGACTGACTTATTTCCCTTACATTCTGTTAATAAGAAGAATCTCTGCTACACACAGTAGCATTGCACCAGTGTGAAAGCAATGGAAAAAATGTAAATAATTAGGCTAGCAGAGAAATTTAGTGGTCACAATGTAAGTTATTGTATTAAAAGACTGTTACCTGCACGAAGTTTGGGCCTCAGTGCATGTTTATTTCAAGGTTATTTTAGCATGATATTTTGTTTTATTATTGGATCCTGAGAATTCCCTTTCATCTTCAACTAGAACTCCTGTTTTGGTGTCTAAACCTATCTATCTCATTCCTTAGGGCAATCTGTAGAAACCAATCAGTCTAGCATAAAGTAATGTGGTATGGACACTTTCAAACATTACCAAAAATAGGTCTCTCTTGTCTGACTTTGATGGATGTTTCACAAGAGAGGGAGGAGAGGGTGAACAATTTTCATTTGTTTCTTTTTTCTGTATGTTGCTGTTGCTTTTCTCTTTTCAAGCCAAAATTTTGGAAACTATGGAGCAATATGGCACTCTGGCAAAGAACTAAACTGCTGAATTGAGACTCAATTTGCTTGTATGTAAGCCTCAAGCTTATGGCTGATTAAGGATGATCATATTCATGTTTTCCTTTTTGGCTTGGTAAAGAATAAGGAGTGATATTTTATTTACCAAGACTGTATTCAAAACTGCCTTGGAGTATGTCTAGGGCAGCAGTAGATACTGGTGCACAAATTCCAAGCTTATGCCAATGTGAGTTGAACCATACAAATAAACAGTTTGGGTCAGGAAACAGTAGAGCAATGTTCAAGTGAAGCTGTACCTTGTGATCTTGACTGTGCAACTTCCAGACATGATCTCACTGGTAAAAGTCAGCTTAGACATAAGTACAGAAAATCTATCTTTTCATTCATTTTCCCAGACTTCTGGTTTTGGAGTACACTCAGATAGATGCAGGTCAGGTGTATCTGTATCTATATCATAGCTGCACTACCATTGTGCTCTGCCTGTTTCCAAAAGGGATTTGCAACAGAGTTATTTTTGTAACAGGTGGGAAAAGTACATTTTATTGGCTATTTAATTATTTAAGAAATAGGGTTGGTTTAAGTATTTTTACCAGCATAAAAGATTCTGCTTTTTAACCTTGAAAAACTCAGAGAAGAAAAGAAAAAAGAGTGGACCCATGACTGAAATGAGATGACTAACAGTTTCAACAACACAATGTTGCAGTTCAACTTTGAGATACAGAGTTGGGGAATTTTAATGCTGATGTATAGTGATAAAAAGGAAATTTGTTTAAAATGGCACCTTATACTGGATTGTGTTTCTAGCTTCATGATACTTTCTTATAGAAACCTACAGCCTAATAAAATATTCTTCTCATAGGCCTATATTTCTCATGGTAGCTTTATTCTGATGACACTCATGTACAGTTGGAGTCACTGTTGAATTAAGATTGTTTATGCTTTGCTAATCTTTATCTCCTTAAGACCCTTATTTTTATCCATTTTAAAAAGAAATTGTTTGTAGTATGTAATTGAAGGGTCAGCTATTAAAAAGAAGTCAACAGTTGTAACGCTGTCAGGTTAAGCTGACTAAGCTTTGGGAGTGTGTGCTATGTGGAACACAAGAGGCAAAAGAAACATAAAAGTCTTATTTTGCCTTTCAGAAAGTATTGTTCTTTCCTTCTGCTGTCCCTCATTTGTAGAAATCTTTTGTAGTGTGTACTGTAAAAACTAAGTATGTTTAAAACATCATTACATTTGTCATCTCAGTAAGGGTTCAAATTTTTCACTGTTTGCATCAAAGGATAAACCATGTTTCTGGCTGTGTAGCTTTCCATGCTACTCTACTGGTTGAATAAATGGGCAGAAAATTAGGAGCTTTACAAACAGCTTGTGGGAGGAATCCGTTCTTTAAAGTCTTAAATTGCATTATGAGCCAATGAAAAATGTTTGCTAATCGAAGGGCTGTCATGACTTCCAAAAAACTTTTTTCTATGATTTACAAAACCTTGCCCTCCAAACTTCATCCCTTTTTTTTTTTTTTTTTTTTGCTATGAACTTGGAACAAACTGCATGAAGCACTGGGAAAATGTTACCTGCCAAATGGAGGTCTTCCTATTTCCCCCTCAACTTTTGCATAGTGGCACTATTCACTTGGTATCTTATGAAGGCCTCATGCTTTTTTAGGGCCTGGAGAGAGAACAAGGCCAACCCTAGCCGCCTAATGCACAACTCAGATATTTTTGTAAGAGAGTGTTTTCAGTGCATGGAAGCTTAAATTAACTTCTCAAAAAGCAAAAATAAGGTGCTGTTTTTTACAGGTTCTGTTTTGTGGGGACTCTTTGCAGGGAAAAATTGTTTTCTATAGTTTTACTTCGGTTTAATAGCAGTAATTACTAGTATATGAGAGGTAAAGTCTTTGTCAGGAAGTTTCAATGCTGTTTTTAAGCTCCTATGGTATGGTTATAAAATGATTCCACCAAGCCTAGCTCAGAATATTGTTTCCAACAAATAGTGTATACCTTTTAAAGTTTCTGCGTAACAGAAATTTAAATATAATACTAATATGCATGGCAAACTCAGAATATTTCTGTGAGTATTAAAGAAAAATGAAGAACCTTCCAAAAGGTGATGAGTTCATATCATGAAAGCTTTGCATTTACCATTCATAACAAAGCTAGATGTGATATGCAAACTAGCTAACTATACTGTGCTTTCTGGAAAGTCCTGAAGACAAATACACGTTTTAGATCTGGAGGCTTTAAATGACTGATAATAATACCACATCCTTCCTTCAGGGTTATTATGGATGTGCAATAGAATGATAACTCCAAGTCAATCTCGTGCTGTTTACAGTAGTCTATTTACAGTCTGAAGTTAGAAGTGAGCATATCTGGGAGTTCAGGGATGAGCTGATCAAGTTTTTGACTGCTCATGTGATTTTCTGAGCATATTTTGAACTTAGACAGCAGACTCAGTGCTATTACTATAACTTTGTTTCTCTTTGATTTATTCCTCCCCCAACTTCTTCCTTCTTTTGAAATTAAAGTCTTTTTAATGATTCTATTAAGTAACTTGTGATTTCTTAATTTCATTTAGAGACTGGTGTCCTCTTGGAATACAAGGTTCCTATAGCATGTAAATACTTGAAAATATAAGGTTCATTTCTGCCTAAAGTATTCTGTGATCTGCAACGGTAGAAAAAGGTACTTAAAGGATTGATCCTTAAGAATCAGAAAGCAAATAAAATGAACCTAAAATCCATTGCAATTTTTATTTTTAATTCTCATTATATTGTTAGTCTCATGAACTAGAGGCACTGTAAGCCACATCTTTAGATTTTTGAGTCATTAGTTATATAATGCTGAACGCTTTCTGAAAGAAAACATATTTCTAGAAATCTTTTTCTCTTTCCGTTTGAGGTCAGATGATAAATTTTACTAGATTTTTTTTAAGTCTGATAGGGAAAATCTGGTTAAATATTTAAATCTGGGCAAGAGTCTTCAACAGACCTCTGAGAAAAAGAAAGTGTTGCTTTTCCTGTGTAAACACTGTGGGAATGGGACTCACACTTTACTGATCCTATTAGTTAGTATGCTGGCTCATTGGAAAATGGAGGATGATTTCCTCCTCTTCACTTTCTTGTCTTCTCCTCTTCTTCCCCATTTCAGTCTTTTAACAGAAGTTTCTGCTTCTGACAGCTTATGATGTGAGTAAATGGATTGTGGAAAGTGCCCTCTGTGGCATCCCTGCTAACTGGGAATAAGTGAGTATGCTGCCATGGAAGGGTGTGAAAAGGGCCAGGAGGAGGAGGAGTAACAGAAAGAAAAAGCTACCTTAATACCTTCCCTTAAGGCATTAAATGAAAATGGAAAAGTAGAAGGCTAAGGAAGGACTCCACAATCTGAGGAAAGAAAGTGTCGACTAAGTAAGAAGACTGTCCCCATCTTCCTACTCTTGAATATGGACAAGAAAGTCTGGAGTCATCTCTGAACAGTGCCCATGGAGACTGTCTCCTTGCACCAGTTGCCCCTGATTGTTGTGCAGTGTGGGCATTGAGGGTGTAAAGTAGGCCGATTAAGTGGTGTTGCTCTAGCCCAGCCTTCATAAGAACCAGAAAGACAGCTCAGACCTGCTCTTATCTGCTCTGTTGGGGGACACATCCAACTGATGGACAGACAAACATAAATTTCAAACAGTTTGATCAGCATCATCTCTTAATATGAAAAGGGATGGATAAGGTGGTGCTTGCTTTAACCAGAATGGTGTATAATGGAACTGGCCATTCCTCAGCTTTGCACTATAGACTGTGAACCCCATTGGGCTTTTACTGCCCTTAGATTAGTTGAATACAGCTTTGCACAATGGCCCATATCAGCCCAGAATGGGTCAATATCCAGTGCTTGTGCCTCTTAAAACTCACCCCCATACGCATTTGTTGAAATGAAATCTCATAATCCTGTTCCTCAAATTTATGTTTCAATTAAAAACAAAGTCACTTCTTCCAAACTTTATTTCTCTTACTCGGCTTTTATCTCTCAGTTTTTATCCTTCTATTTGTCATTTTATCACCTTATCAATCATTAAATTTCAATCCTCTAGCAAGTTCAGCAGGCCAGCAAAGGAAGCCAAATGTACCTAATACCAACACACTCACTAATAAAAATAAATGAGCTCCTAGGGAAAGTTACCAAAATTGTTACATTACAGAGGATCTTACAAAAAGATAAGACAAAGACATGACAGACATGGAGAAAGACTTAGGGTGATCCTGAGCATGTCAACACAAGTATCCTGTTGCTGATAAGAGGAGCTAAAGTCGTGTAACACTGTGACTTCTTTAGTAAAGTCCTACCTGTCACAAAATAAGGTGCAGCTGAAAAGAAGAAAATATTCAATCTTGATCAGGTTAACAATCAATGGCCCGAATCTAAGCCTCCTTTTAATATTTTTCAAGTATTCTTGAAATCTGTAAACCCTTCTGAATGTTCATCACTTCACAAAAATAGATAAATGGAAAAGAAAAGAAAAAAAAAAAAAAAGAAAAAAAGCAGATCCCTGTGTCAAGAGAAGTGCCAAGCTATTTGATTAATTCCTTCTAGTTCCCAACCTTTTGCTAACGCAATGTGTGTAGATACATATAAGTTTATATGAAGATCTCTTCTTATTTCTTCTTTTTCTTGGAGTATCCTACCTGGGTTAGATTTCTACCCTACCATAGGCACCTTTAAAAAAAGACCACTCTTTTTCAAGGACATTTCTGTGCATAACAAATGTTCAGGTTGTAATCTGATTGTCTGGGGATTTTGTCAAATTCAAATGGCACTTTGAACTTTCTGTCTTTACAATTCCATGGTTTTACAGTTTGGTTTTTATGAGAGTTTGTTTTTCTCCTCTTATTGGCTGATCTGGTGTGACATTGTAAAGAAACACGTACTTGCACACATCTGAGATTGCAAGAGCTTCATACTGTGATGAGATGGGAATGAACAAGAGACTACCTTAGTGTGATGCAGCTTGATGGTGCTACTCGTTAGGAACAGTTCTCTACAGATTGGAAAGGAAAACATATTTAGCGGTCAGCGTACATTGAGATATAAAGCTCCTAAACTAGATGTGCACAATATCTCATGGTCTGTCAAATAAATAGTATGTATTTTAAGAATTCTCTAAATAAGCCTTGGAAATGACACATTTTAGCAGCTTCAGATGAGCTGTCCAAGTCAGTCAAATAATATCCATCCTTTCTTCCGCCAAAAAAGGCAGCAGGTAGAAGGGACAACTTCTAATATATGGTCATAGAACAAAATGTCCTTTAAAATGTCAACCTCTGTAGTTTGACAAGTGAAATTTCATGTATCCTGTAGCACATTCTGTATTCAGGAGGTTTTGTGAGTGATAATAACTTCCTGCAAAAAGCAGAAACAATACTAATAATGCAATTATTAATATGGCAAAGCAAATTCTTTGGTTCTATGAATTCAGGGAAATATATATAAACATTATTAAGCATCCTTCTTAATTGTGAATGTTGAGATCAGGGCTATAAGACATTGTCAGACATTAATACATGAGACATTATGTATGATGTACATTGAACAACAAGATTTTATTCAACTATTTATATTTCAGTCATTCAAATAAGATTCCAGTGATGTTTTCAGAAACTTCAGGCTGAGATCTGACACTGTTGGTGACCTTGACAACTACTTTACTTCTTGGGCAGCTGCAATTAAATTGTAAGGGCTGCTTAGCAGCAAACTACAATAAGTTAATGCTAGTCCTCATATCAAATACCCATTCATCATGAACAGTAACATATTTTTAGTATTAATAGAGTAGAGTCTTTTAGGTTCCTCTCTTTAATGAGGTATGTTCAAGGAAAGAAAGATCAAAGAAGTATTTTGAGAATGGTCTACTGCTTTATTGCTGTGGAACTACCTACCTTAAGGCATAACTGGAACTAGATGTGTATTTTGTATGGTGTATGTATAGTTTATATATTTATATGGGCATCTTTATACACTATTCCAGCATTCAAATGCATGCATGACAGTGTTAGAAATTCTGGTCATGGACTTTGTGAAGATACATTTAGTTAGGCTATGACGTGAACTTTGGACTTTCTCTGTCATCTTTTTTGTGTTGCAACTCTATCACAGTAATAACCACATTTGCAGTTGGAAGACAAAGTAATGATTCATTGTAACTGATTCTTGAAATTAGAACTTTAATTCTACTGTTATTTCCCTGCTGTAGTTTTCCTCTAGCAAAGCAGCTGAGCGTGTTTGATTTCTCTTTGTATTTTGGAATTTTTTCTATTTTCTGATTCTGTTAGTTCCACTGCTGCTTCATACAGTGGGGAGAAACACCTCTGGAGTTTCTCCAGCAGTGGTAGCTGCCCCAAAGCTAACCTACAGTGGTTCTGTGGGTTGATCTTGGCTGGATGCCAGATGCCCACCCAGGCACTCTCTCATTCCCCTTCCTCAACAGGACAGGGGGAGAAGATAAGATGAAAAAGATGACCACCATCCCGTCACCGCCCATCTTCCCAGGCTCAACTTCATTCCTCCATTCCCAACTCTGCTACCTCCTCCCACTCTGAGCCGTGCAGCCAGATGGGGACTGGGGGTTGTGGTCAGTCCATGACACTGTATCTCTGCCAATCCTTCCTCTTCACACTGTTCGCCTGCTCCAGTATGGGGTCTCCCCCACAGGATACAGTCCTTTAAGAACTGCTCCAGTGTGGATCCTTTCCACAGGGTACAGTCCTTCAGGAACGGACTGCTCCAGCAAGTGTCCCCCACAGGCTGCAGCTTCTGCCAGAAAACCTGCTCTAGCATGGGCTCCTCTCCACAGGCTGCAGCTCCTGCCAAGTAGCCTGCTCCAGGGCAGGCTCTCTACCAGGTCACAGCCTCCCTCAGGCATCCACCTGCTCAGCCCTGGGGTCCTCCATGGCTGCAGGGGGACAACCTGGATCACCATGGTCTTCTCCAGGGGCTGCAGGGGAACTTCTTCTCTGGTGCCTGGAGCACCTCCTTCCCCTCCTTCTTCACTGACCTTGGTGTCTACAGGGCTGTTTCTCTCACATTTTCTCACTCCTCTCTCTCATGGCTGTTGTGCAGGTTTTTTTACCCTTTGTTAAATATGTTTTCACAGAGGCACCACCATGAGCGTGGCTGATGGGCTCAGCTTTGACCTGGGGTGGGTCCACTTTGCAGTCTGCTGGAACTGGCAATGGTCAGCATGGGCAGCCTTGGCCTCTCCTCACAGAGGCTACCCCTGCAGCCCCCGTGCTACCAAAACCTTGCCACTTAAACAGAATACAAATTTTACTGAGTTATAATGAAAGACAGACCCTAATTGTCCTTGAATATTGAAAACTTTAGGAGGAAAGAAGAAAACAGTACAGGTGACAACTTTTTAATTAATTATGAACACTGGAGAATAAGAAATTCCATTTCTGGCACATGGGTAGGCCACAAGGAGCTGAATTCAAATGCAGATTACTATCTAAACTAAAACTGTTGTTCAACTTTGGGTAAAAATCGTGATTAAAATTGTTGCCAGTTTAACAATATTTTCAAAGTTGGAGGCGAATAATTGCACTCATACATTAGCATGCATTTAATATGCCTGCGAACACTCATTGTACACACACAAATCAGGTATTTATTCATGCATGTGACCTAGTAGAAAACTAGCTGGCTATTTGTTTATGCAAATACATTGTTTATGCGTCCCTCAACTGGGAATTTGCACAAAAAATGGCCATGTGTTACCGTTTAAGCTAATTGTATACAACTAACTAAACTTATGACTCTGAAAAATCAGAAGAGAAATCTTTTCCCCACAGTGCCTCAGATTAGAATGTGTGAACATCAGTGTTATTGTTCTATAAGAATTTTTCTGAAAATTAACTTATGATATTTCTTGTGAGTTCTCATCCGTTAAGTTTAGTTTAGGCTAAACTTTGTGTGAACATGTGTTGTTCATACAAAACAGAAGATCATATGCAAGCCTTCTTCGGTCTAAAAAGCTAGCAGAACCTGGTGTATTAGTAAGAGAACCATTCAAACATTTGCAGGTCACGAACGTTTTCCATAGCCCAATCTCTGGAAATAGCGTTCTGTGAAATCCCAAAACAAGTAGCTGGAAGATACTTTTTTGATGTCAGAACTAGAGAGGTGTGGTAAATTTATGACCAATATTCATCTAAATCAGTAAGCTGAGCCAAAACATATGATCTGTTGCTATTCTCTGTGTCATTTTTGTCACAACAACAAATGTGCTGTATATACCTATGTTTTGTTTATTAGGTATGCCTTACCGCAGAAATAATATCTCATGGTACATTCTGCGCAAAGCTGGGTCAAGATTTTCAAACTTCTGTGACAAAGTCTAAGGAGAGGAAGCCTAGTCTATCATGACTTCTGAAATCTTATCAGAATGGTATTTTATTTTTGCAGCTTACCAGGAGTGTATTGAACACAAAGACAGGTTGTATGGAATAATTTATTTTGATTAGAAGGACTATTTAATCAAACAAAAAGCTTTTTCATAATACCACAAAAAACATGCCAAGGTTAGCAATGAATTACAGCTTGTGCTGTGAACTCCAGGTAGCCTACTGATGCAGCCTTTTGAATTGTGAACTTTTAAAATTTATAAAATAATTTAATAACTTGTTCCAATCAATGGGATGCATTCTGTGATAGATTCGTATCTCAGAACTACATTTGTTGTTTTGAGCCATGTTTCATAATTAATCAGCAGCCGGGTATACACATTACTCTGACTTGTGACAAACTAATCACAGTACTTATTTATATTAAGCGTTATCAATTGTTCAGCATTTTCAAAGCCATGTGGGAAATGGCCATAGTAATTCTTTCAGCAATGTTTTGATTTGATTTGATATTCATTGGTATGCAACTTTTGCACTTCTAAACTCACACGAAGATATAAACTGCCACAATATTAGCATTGGAATAATTCTCCAGTAAGTTCTTCATGGAGACAGAAAATGGTATTTCTAGTCTGTAACATGGTATATCTTAATAGTCAGTTGGTGTATCGTATAGTGAGTCCTGCACCAATACTTTTTTTCCTTTTAACCTACATAAGGTGCAATTGTAACAGAAATATTTATTTTTGTGCCCTTCTTTAATGAAGATTTGACTGAAGTAAAGGATTTCTGTTATATATTTTTCATCTACAAAATGTCACATTACTTTCATCCATTTTGTATATATAGCAGGAAAAAAGCCAGATTTACTAAATTTGTTTTACATGTGGATTTTTATACAGATCTCTCATTTTTCAATAATCCTTAGACTCTGCCAATTTAAAAGAGTCACATAATCTAGGGTAAATAAGATCTTAACAGGAAAATTAAAGGATCTTTGCTCCTTGCAATTCATATAATTTTATGCAGAATGCCAGCTGACGTACACTTTGAAAGAGTAAGATAACTTGTTTCAAACTGTAGATAAAACATTTAGAAGTGTTCGGGTATCTTAGTAATATAGTGTAATGAAGGCATTAATCCCTTAAATGAAAATAAATTGTAGAAATGCCCTCTCTAAGAAGATGCACTCAGAGAAAAGAGAAATGCTGGAGTTAGGATTCCTTAGTTACGAATTTTCAAAAGAATGAGGAACACCCTGGGTTCAAAGTCCCTTGGACTCATACAGTTTTTTTTACTAGTTAAGTGTTTGGCCCTAAGTCTGTAATAATATATTTTTTACATATTGAGATATATCCATTATCATCTGAAAGTAGTCATATTTTTTCATGTCAAGCCTGAGATATTCCTGCTTCTACACCATCTTTTAACCAGACTCTCAGATATCATTATGTCTAAGTCTTGAGGTTTTTACCTTGTGATTTTATCAGAATGGCACTTTAAAAAGGTAACTTAAATGTTTATTCTCTGCTTTTTTGTGTTCATATGATGCACTAATACTAATACTGTTAATCTATTTGGATTTGTGTAATAACCAGCTGGATTTCCTATTTCTCTCTTTTATTATCAGTGGTCAATAATCTAAACTATTGAAGGTCCCTCCAGCTAGCACATAAATTGTAGGAAGAATCACAGAAAAGGGATCCTGGACTTGATTCTCTGTTAAAATACTGTAGGGAGTGGCAGCAGTAATCGGAGTAAGAAAGGAGTAGGCATGTTTTAATTTTTTCATCGTAACAGTACCCTAAAGAGATCTCACTGGTTACATGTCATCCTGTTAGCCTGGCAAGATTTCTAGGACCCTCTCCATTCATTTTGTATTTAGTTATACAGTAATACCTTTTCTGAGATCATATATTATATAAATTATGAAGGTGTTTTAAGCTAACCTATATACTCTGCAACTGAAATGGGCTAAGAACATCCACATGCCCAGTTTTTACATCTCAGCTGATAAGTGGTCACATCTTAAGTTGAACTAAACAAATTGTCTGTAATTATGTGAATGTAGCCCAGGAAGAGACAGTTCCAGCTCATAAGGTATTCAATAAAGAATGACTTGTGAAGAACAGTTCAGAAAGGGTAGAAGTCTTTCCCATTTGTACAGTGGGACAACTGATAAAGGAATACATTGTTTTCAACCTCCCAAAATGTAAGGCCAGTGAAAGACACTTCTTGTCTTAAGAGAGAAAGGCAGGTGGATTAAGTAAATTCCAGTTTGACGTTGCTTATGCTTCACCTGAGCATTAGCATGCTTTCCTCTAGGTTTCTTTGATCTTTCTTTGCTTATCTCAGGTTATTTCAAGACTTATGCTTGAAATGTTTCATTATAGTCCATTGGAAAAGCAGTGTTGTGAATTTTTGCTGCTGCATACCTTTTCTTAGGAGCTGAAGCTGTACTACACTGTCTAAAATGAGCAGTACCACAGCCCCTAAACTATAACTGGAGTCAGAAGGGGGTGAGAAGGCTGAATCCTTGGATTTTCAATCAAGGACAGCTGCCAACATGCAGTCATGCACCTCTACAGACATCAACTCTGTTCTTTCTGAATCCTCACTACTTCAGAAGAAGCATATTTTAACCATGCATTAGGATCACTCTAACTCCTAACTCCATTTTTTTTTCCTTGTTGTTTTAATAGCATGACATTTTCAAATGCTAATCAACGTATGTGTTTACCACTACTCATATTTATATATCCAGTGCAAACTGACCTTTCTGCTGTGAAATAAACAGTGGGGAACAGGAGTTTTGGGTTTTCTTCCTGCATGTGAAATCTTTTATCAGATTCAAGAACAGCTGCTTAAGTAAAATCTCCTGATCTGCGTGTGTCTGGGATAGGATTTAACTATCAGAGATACTTTAAGCGATGGGCAGGAATTTAATTTTTTCTTAAATCCAAATTTAGTCTCAAAACCTTCCTCATTCCCATTGTGCATCACTAATTCTAGAACGTGATCAAACACATGGACACTCATGCACAATTTAGTCTCTGTGGTGCCACAAGCAAAATATGTAAAGAAATACCTGTGTGACCCAGAATTATTTGGCTTTATCTCACTTTTATAGCCATGACCCAATCCTCTGTTTCGTCTCCTTTCTCTGCCACACGTTACCTGTGTGATGTTAGATTTATTGCACTGTCTTACTGAGCCTCATGCCCTGTCTGTCAAGCACTGCTAATGGTGCTTCTTGCCTCCCACATCTGTCCCATTTGTTTTGATGGCAAGCAATTTGGAGAGGGGACTGTCGGGCACAGCATCTGCACAGCACTTAGCACAACAGGACCTCACTTTCTGAAATCTTGCGTGCTTCTGGAATGCAATCAGTAAAGAGTGATATGTAATAAATCTTGCCTAAACCCTCCCAGAGGACTTGCATTTTCTATTTCATTTTAAGCAGAGGCAGGGAAGGCATTGGCATTTAGTAGGAGAGACAGACTTTCTATCTGTAGAGCAAGCGAAAAGAGGTGCATTTTTCTCAGTCTAACATGTGCCTCACCTCTGGCTTGGAGGATTGACTTTTCTGGGTTGAAGGGCAGTTTATTTTCAAGGCTCATTCAGCCTTGGCCTCTCAGCCATGGCTGCAATCAAAGATGTCAGTCAGCATTAGCTGTAATTGTTTTATGATAGAGAACTGGAATGAGGCCACCAATTCATTTCCTATAGGCCACAAAGCAGCCATCTAATTGTCACAATTTTCAGTCATTGCTGACCTCAGGCAATTTCATGTCGTTATCTAGAGGTAAAAAGCTCCATATGTCATTACCTGGCAATAAAGCCATCTACGCCTTCGAATTCTCACTTCTGAAAAGATCTTTGGCCTGCCTACGCTTTCTCATGTGCTTACGGCAGCTGTTTAATACAACAACAGAGAAGTGTGATCAGTGAGGCCCAAGTTTACTCAGTCCAGCTGCCACCTGCCCCTTTGCACAGCTTTTTTCTGATGAGTGGCCTGAGGAACCATAGTGGCTTTAAGCCACCTGAATCTCACACAAAGAGGGAGTTAAGATTCATGAAAACGTTTCAACAAGTAACTGCAGATTTTTTATCGCTGTTTTGGGGACTGGTATTCCAGAAGCATAGAGATCATTAGCTGGCCTCTTTCCATTAACTCGATATTAGCTTGATGGTTACTCGATATTGACTTGACATTGCATTTGAGAGCATTTACTCTTTTGGGAGG
Source organism: Ciconia boyciana (assembly GCF_034638445.1). Lineage (NCBI taxonomy): Eukaryota > Metazoa > Chordata > Aves > Ciconiiformes > Ciconiidae > Ciconia > Ciconia boyciana. Next base: position 89,245,364 of record NC_132937.1, read on the forward strand.
GAGGGGAAGGCTGTTGGTTTTGTGCATTTTTTTTTTATTTTTTTCACAGTGAAATGTTTGCTGAATGGTTGCTTTTGCATTTACTTTTCCATTTTACTTAGAAAGTTGTTTGAAAAACTTATAGAAAATTTCACTCTGAGACACAGTCTTGAATATAACCCATGATACTGTCATCTTCTTTCCAGTTCCTCTATTGCATTTATATGATGCAGCAATCAAGATTTCCTAAACATAATTTCATTGTTTTCAAAGGCAGAGATGCTGGTATCTCTGGTTACATTTACTTGCATTTTATTGCAAAAAGAGATCCAATAAAATGAAAAAGAATGGCTTGAGAAGGAAGATACTTTTCTGTGGAAGTAAATATAGCATGATTTGAGCTTCAGATTATTTCGGATAAAAAGACAGACTACAGTCAACATTACATTTTCATTTTTTGTGTAACAGAGAAAAAGAAATCCAACTTAATAAAGCCTCAGAACATCTGAGGCTGATTTTATATGTGTATGTATATTCCAACCTATCATTATTTTAGGTAGATATTTTGTCTCTCTTATGAGTAATAAAAATGAGAGTAGAATAACATGTTGGAACTCTTGTGAGAAACTAGAATGTCATAATAATTTTCTCTGGTTTGTTAAATTAACGTAAACATAATATCAAACATAACAGGATGTTGTTCTTCTATGTACTTTTTTGTTGTTGTTTTACATAATGTACCAAATAGATGACAGTAAAAAATAATAAACATCAAAGTAAGAAAAAAATAACCCTCCCAAGAAAACAGTTTTAAGTCAACAAGTCTGGTTTGCAACACCAAAAATTACTGAAATATTCTTTGAAAGAATTAAGGTACCTTTGTCTCAGCAAATGTTTAAATAGCTGGAAGGGAGTAGGCAGGGAGGTACTAATCTAATGGTTATGGATGCTAGGAGAACACAACCGCCAGTAGTATCCTTCCTTGTTTATTCTTCCTACAGCCACTTCCAGAGAGAGAATAGTGGACTTGGATGTACCACTGGGCTGGCCTAGTAGGATACTTTCAGGGTATAGGAAACAGAATCTTTTGAAGACTTCTCACCACTAGCTTCTAAAATTAAAATACAGATTTACTTGATTTATTTTAATGCATTTTATTAGGTCAAAATATTCTACTTCTAGATATTACTTTGCCTTTTCTCCACTCCACAGAGATGCTGTCTCCTTTTGTTATTTATTGTCTTGAATTTCAGATTTTCTTTGCCTTTAGGCATGAGTTACTGTTTGAAAAAAAGCAGCAGGATGAAAACAAGAAACCAATCTTAGAACTTATTAGAATATAAATAGGCATAAGCTTCTTGTCTAATAGCTCTACCCACTGAAACTGAACTTTTGCAGCCAAGCAGATATGCCACAATACGGCATTTAGAGCATTAAAAGGACTTGTGATTGGAAAACTAAGTTATATATTTATTTTTAAAATATTTACTGCCATGTCCCAAAATGGTTTTTTGATATATTTTGATGGAAAAATGGAAACTCCAACTAATTTCTCCTTAATCTTGTAAAGTGATTAATGATTTCTGTTTGACAGGGATGGATGAGGAGTCAGAAAACAGATTAAATAGTATTTTTAGTGACTCCAATCACTCTTTGTCTAGTTCTTTTCTTTGTCTTACTTCCACTCTACTTTGGTCTCTGTCAGATGCATGGAAATTGAAGGATGGATGGCTTTTCTTGAACCGAAACTTTTAAGAAATATAAGCAGCTTTAAGTGTCACTGCATTTTGAGTGACTGAAAAGGGAGAAAAGTAAAGAGTATGAATTCAGATTTTCTGTCCTTTTTAAAAGAATAAAAAGGATTCCTATTGATTTCATCAGCAAGATGTTCAGAAGTCTCTGATACAGTAGCACAATCCAACCACAGATGGGAACAGGAAATGCTCATTCTCCTCCCTCAAGCCTTATCTTTTGAAAGTTCTTCTTGCTTGCAACTGGAACAGTACTTTTGAGAACAAATCTCTGGAATGGAACTGAACTCTAACTCAGGAAACTCATACTGGTTTAGATTAAGGATCCGCTAAAGTATATCTTTGTTAATAATCATGAAATGAGAAAGACTAGGAGGAGTGATAGGGACATGTAAGGGACTATCTTTACTATGTCACCTGGATCTCTGGAACGCATATTGTAGTCTTGGCAGTGACCTGAGCAAAAGTGGCAGTGTGCTTTGTAATGCTGGCCTAAGTCGTGCTCACTTGAGCTTTCCATTGTGTCTCTTTTCTGGCCTGTTAGCCTGACTATTGCATCATTTATTATTAAAGATGCTCTGGGGCTGCAAGTGCCTAAGGCTTCAAGCCTGATAATCTTAATTAACATCCCTGATTTCCACCCATATAGCCAAGACCTGTCACTCCCAGGCTGAAAGACTCTTTCCATGACTTCAGCATTAATTTAGTTGAGCTCAGAGACAACAAGGTATCTGTACACAAAAATATATCTGAACGAGAAAGCATGTTTTACACTAGGAAGGTCATCAGTTTCCTTGTCAGGACTGAGAGAAAATGTATTTGTTGCTTCCCTTATCTTTATTTTACCTTCTACAAACATAAAAATTCCACCAGCCGTGGGTGAAAAAGGGTCTCCTCTCCTCATAGTGCAGTGGTGATTAGACTTCCACTCTGACAGCACGGACTGAGCTTCGGAAAAAGAGATCCTTCTGCTACTCATTTAAGAAAATGGGCCTGATGCTTCACATTTTGCTATTTATGCAGTCCTTTATACACAGATAAAAGCAGGTATAAAATGCAATCAGTTCAGTCTTGTTCTCTTACATCTGCTTTGTACAGGCATAAATCATGCATGAGTTGCTTAGTAGTGAAGAATCAGGTCTGAAATATCTATGTTTTATGAACTTCAGTAGTTTCCTGTGAGTCAAAGCTAGGCTGGGAGAAAAAAACCTATTAGTCCAAACACTGGGGAAAAAACAGTACTTCAAGGAACTCCAAGCAGGTAATTGTTGCAATCTGTTGTGTAATGTATCTCATCAGCTTTGTCAACAGTGTTCTGAAACTTCACCTGCCCAAGTTCTCAGTCCTCTGGCATTAATCCTCTCTGTCCTGGGACAACATTAGCCACCACCTTCCTTGGCCTCCCCATGGACAAAACAGATTAGGAGCACGTGAACGTGCTGCTGAAAAACTTTTCCCTCTGCTCTTTCAAGTAGCACAAGACAGACATAGGTGGCACAGTACGAGTTATTGCCATACAGGTCACAAATTTCCTGGGGATATGTATGGCCACAGTCCATTCTACATCTCACATGTGCAAAAGTTAATTTTGAAGAGTATGAGGTGAACCAGGGGGAAAGGAAAGGGGAGGGCAGAGTCTCAGCCTTCCTTTGGTGTCTCTTTCATGGAAGCTGTTGAGCTTCATAGCTCATAAAATATTCATCACATTGTTTGAAGAATAAAACGACATGTATGTGTCTGCTCCCAGCCTTTAGGAAGGAGAGAAATTCCTCCTGGATATGATTTATATTCATTGTGTAAGCTTTCGTGTGGTTGGTAAGTCAGTAAGAATAAAGATGGGGTGGAAAAATAGTTTGAAAAAGATGTTCTGTGTTGTAACTCACAGCTCTCATCATGCTGCAGAAATCTGATTTATTTTCATACTTCACTAACAAGACTCTCTGGTGAGATGGATGTTAATCTCCACAGACTGCTCTTCCCCCGGAAAAAAAAATATTCCTAGAAGATATTTTTTAATGAGCTATAGGAGCAGCATATCCTTATCTATGCCTCATATTAAAATGAAGGCAGCCAACTTCTTAAGACTATTTTACTGCACATGTTAAAGAGAAACAAGCACTCAAAAATAAGTGTGCTTGTAGAAATATTCTTATAGGTTACTACCTTTTAATTCCAAGATTTTCCTTCTGGCTCCCCTTCTGCTCCCTCCTGCTAGGGAGAGGAGGAAGAAGAAGAATGTCTGAGAATCAGTGGTGACGGAAGCAGTGGCACCTTCCCACAACTTCCTTGCCTGTTGCTCAGTCCTCATCACACACTGTACACACTGCCCTCTAAGTCTTGCAGCAGCTCTAGGTCTTTCATTTCTTTAGTAACAGAGTCTTGTTTGTTTGTTTGTTTCTGTGCTTGCCACTTAAATTTCTTTCATGTGAAAATAAAGATGCTCTGGAATTTTTGAAACCAGTCACTTTCACAGATAAGGTCCAATATCTTGTAAATTTTGTCTTTGTTGATTATCTGCTATGCTATGCTCAGCCAACTTTCCTTAGGAAAAGCTTGTTGAAGGTAGTGAAAAAAAAGACAGGTGACCCCATACTTTTGATCATGCCCTTAATCTTCCCTTCCAAGCAATGCCTCATATTGTCCCCAATCCTAGGATAATTAACCTAACTTTTTTTGCATCATTTGGCATCTGTCATCCTTCAAACTTCTCCCCTCAAAATCTGTTTTACTCTGGAGGCTAACCCTTTTTTTGAGGCTAAACGTAGGTCTTGTCTCCTAAAGTATTTTCAAATGACAAAGATGATGCGGGTCTCCTAAAGATCACTATTGCATTATAGCTCTATATTTGGTGACATAAAACCATATGGTTCTTGTGTCGGTACCACTCACTCTAATGACATATAACATAAGTTGAGCTATGGCATGGTTAGTGTCAGTGACATGGCTTGGGAATGTGATTTCTGGTGGTGTCTGGTTTTTCTAGCAGTTCCTCATGGTTGCCATGGCTACCTCAGTACCGTTCAGGGAGATTTTCAGGGTGGTGAGATGGTCCTAAGCTATGGTCATCCTGGAGTAGAGGAAGCATGAAATTCTTCTGTGACCATTTTCCATGTCAGACAGCTGAAATTCTAGTTTTATTCTTGCATTGTAATTGGAATTACAGAGAAGCTTGCTTTGGGAAAACTAATTCTGTGCAGGTGTAAATACTCAGTAATAACTGTTAGGAGATAATAATTCTAACTGAAAATGTGGTGTTGGGGAGAAGGGAGAAGACATATTGCTTGGATGATATGAAAGAATCAGAGTCTATACCGTTTGGGGGCTTTAAAAATAAAACAAAAATAATTGCCTGCTTCAAAAATGTTTCCGTTTGTGTTTCTGCTTTGTGTTACTTTTTATACCTTTTTCATGTAATATACTGGTATTTGTACTATCGTCATACCTTGGCCACGGTCCAGGACTCTCTCATACTAGGTGGTATATAAGCAAAGAATAAGAACTCTCTTTCCTGTGGTGTTTACAATGTATGTTTAAGGTGAGACAACAGTTGGAAACAGACATGCTGAAGGAATACAAGACAGTGAGGCAGTACTGATCAATACACTAGGCAGTGATCTCAGCAGTACCTAATGATGCTAGTGTTTTGTGCAAGCAGCACAACGAAGGAGAGTTTTAAGGAGGCTTTGAAAGTGTTTATAGACAGTTCTAAAGTTGTGAGAGAAAGCTTAGAAACGGATGTACACCTATTATATAGAGTTGAATCCATAAGTGGGGAGATGATAATTATGTTGCATTAAAACAATTTTCTGTAGTGCTAGAGCAATGCAACAGGCAACCTGAACTGAAATATTTTCCAGCTAGCACTAACCACAGAGGGCCTTGGCATAATAATTTTTTAAGCTTTCAGAGTTTTATAGGACATCAGAGGTTACAGAGGAAGTTCATCTCATCTGGCCCTTTCTGTAGAAAGCCCCATCAGCTGCAGAATACCTGAAAGGCTCTGCAAGCTCTTCTGCCTGAAGACAGGCTGACATTATGCTCTTTATTCTAGAATTTCACTGAAGTGTTATGCCCATGAGTCCATTTTCTTATGTATAACCACAAAATGGAAGAAATGTGGTTCCATTTTCAGCCGAAGGGGCAGATCTTTAGTTTCAGAATAATGGTTTTAGTGACAGTAATTGATACAACCCCCCTCCCAAACATTTATATAAAAGAAGAAATGCAGCAGAAAGAACTTGGCATGCTTTTTTTTAGGGTAAGAAAAAACTTATCAGGTCAAAATAGCTGAAATGCCATCACTCTATGTTGTATCCTCAAAGAAGAATCAAGAAGAAGTCAAGAATCATATGTTAATTTTATCCAGCTGAAAAAAATAGATCACAGAATCATAGAATCATAGAGTGGTTTGAGTTGGAAGAGACCTTCAAAGATCATCTAGCCCAACCCCCCTGCCATGGATGGGGACATCTTTTACTAGCTCACGTTGCTCAAAGACCCATCCACCTAACCTCAAACACTTCCAGGGATGGGACATCCACAACTTCTCTGGGCAGTCTCTGTCCCAGTCTCGCCACCCTCATTATAAAAAATGCCTTCTTTATAACCAATCTAAATCTACCGTCTTTCAGTTTAAAATAATTGCTCATTATCCTGTCACTACAGGCCTTGGTAAAAAGTCTTTCTCTGTTTTTCTTATAAGCCCCCTTTAAATATTGAAAGGCTGCAAGGTTATATCCTTTTTTTCTCAGCAAAACACTACATACTACAATTTTATGGAAAATGTACATGCTAATTTCTTTCTTAGTGCTTGTCTGGTTTATGGCTGTGTCTGAGTGACAGGCTTTGGGAAGCTTCATTTCTTAGACCAAAAAAAATATATATATCACCACAGTCAGTAAGATTTCTTGAGCCCTTTGTATACAAGTTATAGGGTAGATATAGTAGGAAAAACAGGTTCCCATTCCTATGATGGTTGAAGTGCATCTTTAAAGGCATCAGGCTCAACAAAATAAGACACCTTTGTCACTTAATGTCAAAATTCATATACTCCTCCACTAATATTTACTCCATACTGAGATTTAGTAACCAGCTTATTTAGTATCAGTGCAACTTTTTCACCTGGAAAAATATTAAAAAGTATACTGTGACTTCTGAACTTCAACACTAAATTTTGGAATTGCTGGCAGTACTACTATTATCACAGAAAAATTGAAACTATTTTCCAGTTGGTGACTGGAAACAATTCAGTTACACTTCTAAGAGTGATGGGGGTTTTGTGGGTTTTTTTGCTCTGTGCTAAGGTGAAAATTTTTCTACCATAGCCATTAAACACTTTAAAAATAACTAAAAATATTGTAAAGAGAAGAGAGGGAAAAACATTCTTTTTTTTTTTTTAAAGACAGATATTTATTCTTCCTATTTGAAGGTCAACTTAAATGTGCTGTTTTCTTTGAATAAAAAATAAAAAGCCAATTTAATGTTAATGATCAGGGAAGAATTTTTATTTCTGACTGAAAGAATTATAGCCCTTCTTTTCTTTAATAGGAACAGTAAGTAAAAATAATTATTCATGCATGCTTGCCATCTCATTAGGCATTTGATGTAAAAAAATCTCCAATAAAAACTCTAAGTAGATTTTTTTTTTTTTTCAAGGTTAGACTGAATAAGGTTTATTATTTTCATTAGGCCTTAGAATTTGATTATTCAATCAACCTACTTCTATCCAGGAAGTCACTTATGGTCCATTAATTTAGTGATGCTCCTTGGTTTGTGCCATGATTGTTTAAATAAAAAAAATGTTCTAATTAAAAAGAAAAAAAAAAAAAGATTGTTAGTCCTTTCCAGCCTCACTTTCTTTTCTGGCTTGTGCTACTTGCAGCAAACCTCACATGCAGAGGAGGGTGAGAATCCTAAAGAACAGAAGCAAGACAGAAGAGCCAGGGCAGACTGGTAGTTTTCTTGAGGAAATATCAGTCTGGCCAAGGGTAAAGCAGTAATTTTTTCTTTACATTTAAAAGCACCTTTTTAATCATTTCTGCAATCTTGAAGAGTTATCCTGGAAACTGATTTATTTCTCTTCACCTTGTCTAAAGAAGAGCTTACAATGGGACTGTAGGAATATTAGAAGAGTTATTACCTACCAATTCCCGAACTCTTTGTGATCAGTTAGTACAGGCCTAAAATCTTTATATGGGAACGCATATAAACTTTACTTTACATAGCTGCAATGCAGGGTTCAGCCACTCCTCTGCATGCTTAAGACTTGTTTTTTCAAAGGTCTTTGAAGTGGCTAATTCCCACTAAAACCAATAATAAGTTCAGTGCCTAAATAATCTTGTAGAACTCTTCCAATGAGGCTATGAAGTGCAGAATCATAGATTATGTAGCCTGACCTCAGTAGGCTCTTGTTGCACATTAACAGCAACACTTGAAATATCCATTTATAGGTAGCATTTATGGTTACTTAATGCAGATTTATTCAAAGGGGAATTGACAGCACACTGCTGAGGGCAACAACAATTTTGGGAGTCCCCCCTATGGTTACAATAGGAGATCTGAGAGGGAACCCTAACCTGCTTTTGTGTCTTGAGATACAGCTAAGCCCTTCTACCATGGGAAGTAAATATGCTGAAGCTGCCAGTAGCTTTTGTTGATTCTCTCAAGTCTGGGATGGGGACAGGATGAGGAAGTGGGGTAAATGAGCTCTTGTGGTCACTTTCCACTTGCCTGTTGTACACCTCAGGGGACCCTTTAATACAGTTTAATTCTACTTGCACTGAAAGCAAGAGCTGAATAAATACTACGGTCTAAAATCAAAGTGCTGAAGAGGATGTAAGCTCTCATGTGAATTATAAACACCATAAAAGATGCTGAGGCGGGAAAGACTTCAGGTAAGATATTTTGCCATGCTGGATTGCTAAGTAAACTAAGTAGCTGAACAAAGCTTGAATGTAAATAATTGACACTTTAAAGTAAACAGCTTTAGCCAAATTAGGGGTTTGTTCCTGATTCTGTGATTACGAACATGTTCAGATTTTGGCTTATGCAGGGACCTGCTTGGTCCTGGAGGATCTGGCTGATCTTCAAGGATAGCCTCTTCAGAGCACAACAATGGTTCATCTCAATGTGTGAAAAGTCAGACAAGTGTGGCAGAAAAAGCTAGCATGGATGAACATGGAGCTTCTGAGCTCAAACACATAAAAGACACACAGTAGGTGGAGGTGGACTTCTCCATAAAAGGAAGGCTAATGAAAAGGTGTGCCCATTGCTACATGGGGCAAGGGAACTAGTGACCAAAGACATGGAGATGGTGGAGGTACTTTTTTGCCTCAGGTTTCAGTGGTAAGATCTGCCCTCAAGCTACCCAGGTTCCTGAGCTTCCTAGTCCGTGGGACCAGACAGAACACACCAAAGAGAGCTGGCTGGTGTCTTTGCAGGGCTGCTGTCTGTCATCTTCAAAAGATTGTGGCTTCATTTCCAATGCCTGAAAAAAGGCAAACATTGCACCCATCTTCAAAAAGAGTCAGAAGGAAAATCCATGTTATACAGGCAGGTCAGCCTCCCCTTAATCCCTGAGAAGGGTCTGTTTATACCCTGAATTTAGCAAGGTCTTTTCCACAGTATCCCAGAGTCTCCTTATCACTAAACTGGTGAGATCTGGTTTGGATAGCTGAATGAGAAGGTTGGTGAGAAGTTAGCTGGATGCACAGGCTCAAAGGGCTGTGATCAGTAGCGCAAAGTCCACCGGACAGACGGTGTCTAGTGGCTGAATTGATGCTGTGTCCATGCAGTTTACTGCCTTCATTAACAGTCTAGCTGATGGGAGTGCACAGTCTAGATGATGGGAGTCTAGATGATGGGAGTGCAGATTAACAGTCTAGATGATGGGAGTGCAGGTGATCTAGAAGGCACTCCCAAATGGTTTGTGGATGACACCAGGTTGGGGGGAGCAGTCAGTGGGCTGGAAGGCAGGGTTGTTGTTGAGAGGGACCTAGAAAAATGGGCTGATGGGAATCCCATGGAGTTCCCCTAAGGCCAAGGCAAAGTCTGGCCTCAGGGATGGAGAACAGGCTGGGGCCTCCTTTCAGCAGGACAGGCTGGGGCCAACCAGCCAGGAAGAGCTCTGCAGAAAAGGCCCTAGGGGTCCTGGGAGGCAGCAAGTTGTCAGGAGGCAGCAGTGCACCCAGGCAGCAAAGTAGCCCCTGCACCAGGGGCTGCACCAGCAAGGGTGCAGCCAGCAGGGCCAGGCAGTAATCTTGCTCCACTGCTCAGCAACAGTGAGACCACACCAGACCTAGGTTTGGGCTCCTAGTGCAAGGCACACCCTGGTTTGCAGGACTGAATCCAGCAGAAGGTCCCCACGATGGTCAGGGCTGGAGCACAAGGCAAACAAGGAGAGACTGAGAGCTGGGTTAGTCCAGAAAACAATGGTTCACATGATTAATACAAAGCAATATGTCATATCATATACATAATAATCCAATAACATTTCTGAAAGGGCAGACAGAACCAATATATGTGTGTTATACCATTATTATTTTACTTGAAATGAATAAAAAATCTTCACAAAGGGGATAAAAAGATAAATCAACCACCAAGGGCACTCTGTTGATTTGTTTGGTGTATAACCTTGCTGAGGTCAGATTATACGCTACCCAGTGGCATCCCCTCACCCAAAGTACCGGTCTCCTCACTACAGAAGGCAGTCAGGTTGGTAAGGCAAGATTTGCCCTTGGTAAACCTATCCTGGCTGCTCCCAGTCACTTTGTCCCTTGTAGCTGCAAGTGTCTGCAGGGGGATTCACTCCATCCCCTTCCCAGGAACTGAGATGAGGCTGAGCTACTGGTCTGTAGTTCCCCAGATCCTTCTTTTACCCTTCTTGAAGATTGGTGTGATGTTTGTTTTCTTCACTTTTTTGATCATTTACAACCTTATGCTGAACAGGAACCAAACTGGAATATAAGGTGATAATTTTGGAACGGCGGTTAAATGTACTTTCTTCCTTTTAAGAGGTTGAGGAGAACAAATTTTCCAGGTTTCTTGTAGAGTGTGGCTTGTTTGGTTTTTTTTTTAATGTATTTCACTAGTCTTGTCCCTGCTACAACCTCACTTCTTTTTGACTATTTTGGAAGATATGTTTAAACACGAGAGGAAACCTGTTGTTTTGAAAATTGGGATTTGATTCAATGCCTTCACAAATCAGGACTGCTGGTCCCTCTTTTTAGAAAGTCTCCATCAGTTGGTACTTTTATATTCTGAATCAGAGTTTGCTTTCCTGATCTAATTAGTCCCACATCCTTCTAGAGCACTTGCTGGCTTGATGACAGCATTGCCACTAAAATAGAGACTGTCATAGTTTTCAGTCCAAGCCTTGATGTTCAAGAGGTAGAGATTTCAAACAATGTTGACCTAAATCAAATTTCTACTTCTACCATATTGAAAGGGTGTCAGATTTCATCACTAGCCTTTGGATCTGATCTTGTATTAAAATGGACCTTAAAACCTTCCTGGAATTCTATAAAGAAATTTCATGCTGTACTGATGAAGAGTTAAAAATGATCTTGGTTGAAGAAAGAAAAGTTATTTTGATTTCTTGGATTTTTAATCCTACCTTGCTTCCTTTATTTTATTGGTATACCACTAAATTAAAGAACTAAACTGTAGTGCACACATTTTAGCCATGATTAAGTGAAATACTGATTCTTTAGCAAATATGTCCCCATCCATGCATGTGAATACATATGCCAAAATTTTAGTTATCATCGACCTTGAGAAAACTATATTAATAGAATGAAACATGTCACAGCCTTGCTATAAAGAAGATATTTTTGATCTTTGTGCTGTTATTGACAATGAGGCCTGAGTTTTGTTAAGAGTTAATGGGCTTAAAATTTAAAAAAGGAAAATTTGCTTGTGCTTGCTTAATGTCAGTGTCTTCCTGCAGTTACAACTGAAGTGTTTTCTGTGTCAATGAATCAAAATTGACATAAGCAGCAAGACTGCAACAGTCTTCATTTTGCTTATTCAATGTGTCTCAGCCATGGTCTTAACAAACCACTGTTAGAAATGACAGTTTCTCATGATTGTATCTAAAGCAGCAGCTGGGAGTTTGTCTTCATTCTCTGCATTGAGGAATGGTGTTAGTGTAGAGAAGTCAAACTTTCTTCATGTCTGGTATATATTATAAAAAGCATTGTAGTTCATCAACACTTGTGCCAGCCTTAGTCATTCTTCAGGCATTTGGCTTATGACCAGAGCACAGGCAGTTGGGTAACTCGTAACCTGGCCTAGTATGAGCACGCAACAGAAAACTTCTTGCCAGAGCTACGCAAATAGTAGGCTCCTGTCCAGATCCAATTAAAGTGTATTTTGCAGACTTCACCAAGCTCCTGGATGACCTGTCCCCTCTGTTCATTTTCAGGAGGCAGCTGCAGGTGGCTTGATGCTGTGCTTAGATGTGCAGGTTACTGCCTGTTACTTCATCAGTATCCTGGTCGGTCAGACAAGGAAATTACTCCTCCAAGCACAGTTTGGAGCTGCTATTACGTTATCAGAGAGTAGAACCAGATTAAAACTGCTTTCATTTCAGCTTCTTTGCAAAACTTTCCAAAAAACAGAGTAGAATTTGTGAAAACACAGAGGTGAGTGGCTGCAGACATGATTTCAAAGGTGCTGTGGGGAACATGATTGCACTAATTAAAGGTGGGAGTTTAACAAACCGATGTGATAGGACTGCAAGTGACCATTCCTGCTGTGATCAGCTGGAAGGAAAGGGAAAAGCTGGAAGGAGGGAAAAAAGAAGTGATTTTTATTTTCACTCTCTGGTTAGATGTTCTATTTAGCTAATGTTCTGAGGATTTTAAAATGCAGGTCAACAGCTTGTCTGCTGCGCAGTAATTATATTTCTCTTGAATGAACCAGTTTGTTTTTTGTCTTAAATGGCTGGACAAATAAGGTTTTTCTTGCTTCTACGCGACCTAGTACCTATGAGCACATAGCTGTGGCTGAGGAGAATGACTGATGACATACTGTTGTAACAGCAATGATTGTAGACAGATCTGTCTGTGAAGCAGTGCATGAGGACAGTATAAATCTCTTGAAGCTTTTAAAATTAAACCATAAGTAGTGCATGCTTCATGGGAACAGTGCTTATTTAAAAACCATTCACTCGCCAGAACAGCGTGAGCAATTCATCTACAGGCTAGCAATGTTGTACCTGTTGTTGCTTTTTAGACAGGAGATCAATAAATATGAGTAACTTGAAAAACTAACAACCTTTTGATGCCCACTGTTGGGCAGACTTAGAGAATTGACTTTGCATTGAGAGAATCACAGGAGAAGCTGGTAGCTGTCTTTATTCATTACTAGTGTCAGTGGGCAGCAACTAGGGTAGACATACTTGAGAAATAATGATGCTTTATATAACCATTCCCACCTGCAGTGTCAAGGCTCTAGACTTCATGTAGCTCATTTATGTCTGATAAGCTAAAAAAGTTGTCCCAAATTGCCTCTTTGTTACAAGTAAACAGCTAGAATACCTTTTGGCAATCAATACCTTTCTTCAGCACCAGATGAGAGACAAAATAGAACCTATTAAGGATGCATGAAAATAAATTGGTAGCACATCTCTATACTTGTAAAACTGACCTTTCTAATACCACATCATTCCAGGGAAACATCCATTTGTGGCTTGGCACCATAAATTGACCTGCCTCTGGTATTTTTGTTTCTTTATGTGGGATTTTGATGTTAAAAAAATTTCTTTGGGATTACTGATACTGTTTTCATTGTGAGCTGCTAAATGTTTAGCATTTTTGAAAATTCTGGTCTACAAAGGCAGTACTGTGAAAGAGAATCAGAACTCAAGTGTTATGCTGGTGTAGAGTATTTCTTGCAACTGTCTTGGTAATATCCTGTGCAGCATAATCAATAGATAACTCATTTTAAAAAAAATCTCTTATATCAGTATCTTATATTCTCTATCCTGTTACAATACTCATTAACATGGTTTTGATAGGGGTCAATTCATATAAAATACAGGCAATTAGTATATGATATAATGACACAACCCATTCTGCCCTATACATTTGGGATATTATACAGTGTTGTAATCGATTTTTTTACATGCAGTGAACTAGTAGTTTTTAATTGGAGTGAGAGACACACTGGGGAAAACAACAAAGGAACTGTTGTTCTAAACCAAAACTTTAATAAAAAGTAAAAAAATTAAAGATATCAATTGTATTTCAGTCTCACTGGCAACTGTCCTAACTCAGCAAGACTCCTAACAAGAGGCTGAAGCTGCTTGTTCAATTACATGCCTTGGAAAAGAAAAGACATTCATTTGTGATTGTGCATGCGGTTAATTATTATTATTTCTTTGTTGCATGTTCCCTCCATGTGCTCCCAGCTGTAGTTTAGAAGTGAATGGGGAATCCTTGCTTCACTGAATTCCACTGTAATTTTGCCACTGGCTTCAGTGAGGAAGTATGTCGCTGGTTTTACCAACAAAGCACAACTGTCAAAACTGATTAATGAGATTTTACTTTGACTTTTGCTAGGATGCATATGTCCCAGTATGTATAAGGATTGTGAAAACAGGGCCTGGCTTTTCACCATAAATACACTAATAATGGCAGTCTACCTAACAGAAATGCACGTGATTAAAGTGATAACGTTGCTGAAATTACAGTGAAGCATGACATTGCTAAGTCAAATGTACAATCCAAAAAACATCAAGTATGGGCAGAAAGTATTATTGTCTCTGCATATAGTGTAAATGAGGCTATTATTGCTGTTCATGGTTAAAAAAAGTTGCTAAAAACAATGGAAAAGATTCAGAGAAAGGCTACAGGAATAAGCAACAGAGTTAGGAGCTTAGCCTATTTTTCACCTCCAGTTGTAGTACAAGAAATAAAATGACATATGCCTACATGGATGTATCTAGTAAAATGATTTGTAATAGGTAACTCTTAATAGACATAAAGGTAGAAAATAGTGTCCAGTACATTTAGAATAGAAACTACTTTTAATGCTAGTGATAGTTAACAATAATTAATATCAATGATAGCATAATGACTTAATAGGGAATGATGCTGGTCATTCAATTACGTGAAATCTTTCTTGGAATACTGTGCTTTTATAAAAAGTAGGCTGTTGTTTAAAACAAATAAGGAGTCTAATGTGCAAATTACTGGAAGGCCTTTTGGTATGCTGGAAGTGAGTAAGGTAATAATACATGCAGTCTATTAAACTAACTACTAACTCAGATGTGTAGGGTTTTTTGGTTTGGGTAACTCTTGCTACTTTGAAAATACAGTCTTTTGCAAATGATTTCTCACAAAAAATTATGCTGTGAACTATATCAAAGTTAGTTCGTCTATCTTCCAAATTCTCTATAGCTGTTGCATGTGGTGTTATAAATATCAAATATTGAAATAACTATTTTGATAAAATTCATACATTTAAGTCTACCATTAATATTCCAAGATTATTTTAATATTCCCATATGCAGTGGGAAAGAGCTTCAATGTTAAAATGGTATAAAATAATTTTAAAAAATCTTCATAGAAAAATATTTGTGAAGAACTACGTCATTTGCCCATCAAACTAGTTTTTGAAAATAAAGGTAGTCACCAGCAGATTGCTTGGTAACATTTGGATATTCTTGGTTCCATTTGGATGAAAAGGAGGAATTATGTCAACTTAAATGACATCCAGGATTTTATTTGACAGAGAGAAAGAACATTGGCTGTTTTTAACACACGGAAATTTGACACATCCTACTTTTAGGAAAAACAAAAAAAACCAAACCAAAACAAAAAACCCACACACAATCCAGAAATCGAGTTCAGACTTAACATTAGAATGACATTTATTGTTTATCAGCTATTGTTGTAGTTATATACATTTTCTGGAGCTGTGCATATCAGAAAGAAATGTTAATAACCATGTCACAGCATCAGATACTACAGTCTATCTAAATGTCATGTGAGCATAGATTTTTTAAAATCTTTTAAAAAGAAGTATAGCACCTTTCCTTCTATGAAAATAAGAAAAGAAAATAGCAGCCTAAATCATAAGAAAAGAAGATACCGTAAAATTATGGAGGGTGCTTGTTATTTTAGAATAGTTGTATTTGGTACATTGTTTGAGTATATTTATTTGGTATTATTATGGTTATAGCTATGCTTATTAAAATATTGTAAGCCTTCGGTGGAATTACTTTCAGAGATATCTATAAGACAAGAAAGTAGTATTACATATTCATTTCCGCATATAACCTTATTGAAATACAACAAAAAGTAAATGAAAATAAAAACATTAAAAAGTCCAACATTTCCTACATTTTATTTGCACTATAGGTGTTCTGGATCACTGAGCATTGGAAGACAAAAAAATAACAATAAATTATTGTCTCATATGACATGTATCACATTAGTGAGTTCTGCTGAGCCTCTGGGGAGCAAGAGCTAAAGGGAGGGGTAAGGTAGAGAAACTAAATAGCTTGGCTATGGTAACATTGGTCATGGCAAAAGAGTGGATTCACTAATAAAACAATGTAGATGAGAGTAGTAAATTCTCTGGACTACATGATATTCATCTAAGAAATCACAGGAAAATTAGTAATAAGTCTGATCTTATCATAGGAGTATATGCCTTTCTGTTAAAATGACCTCCTCTCCCAATAAGCCTGGAAAAGCCCCCTGGCTTTCTAATAGGCCTATCACTTGTTATTAGATAGTGTAATAATATCCCGTACGTTCTTACAGGACTGAGAAAACTGCCTTTATTTTAACTGAAAATTTACACCCTGAAAGAGTAACATGTAAATGTTTAACCTTCTCAGGGGAAGCCAAATCTTTTTTTTTTTTTCCCCCTAGGAGCAAGATACTTCTTCATGCACTTATATTTACAAGGCAACTTACAAAGGCAGCAGAAACAACATCTGATGCAAGGGGAAAAGAAAAAATAATCAATAAGAGGGCAGATGAACTAGATAAATTTGATGCTCAGTGAAACATTATTCCAAATAGTCTGCAGAGCTCAGCAGAATCATGAAGGCCTTGTATTAGCCTATTCTTATTAAATGTGAAATGTTATTTGGTGAAGTCACATTCAAATAATGCACTCTACATAAAATCTACTGTGACCTTATTTATTTATTTTGCTTGAGTTTTGATTGAAGACCAGTCTAGGTAGTACCAAAATTTTAAAAATATATTTTTCTTTGTTATACATGAAGAGCCTACTGGGTGAAATCCCTGCATACACAGGGAAAATGCAATGCCTTGTGCACCTGTGGGACCCCGTACAGGGTCTCGGCATAGCTCAGTCCAGAGGAGGACTCCTCACGCTGAATTGCTTCTGATGTCGACTCAGCCTGTAGTGTACATTTATGTGTAGTCCCCCTCAAAGAAAAGTGAGAGGACAAAAGCTGTGTTGATCTCACTGAGAATTTCTGAAAATAACCACAGCCTGATTCATCTCTGCTGTTTGCAACAGTGACTTTATTTATTTACAAATATATTCATTTATTTTGTTTGTCTTCTCTTCCACCCAAGTGACTTCGTGTTTCTCCTCCTAAAAAGTTATTTTTCCCAGTTTATTCTCTGGTGAAAGCTGCCTGTCTCCTTCCTTCAGACTAAAAGCTTTTCAATCTGCTTTGGAGAGTTCACTTTCAGAAATGTATTATATAATTCCAAATGACAATTATGTCGAGTATGGACATTACCTCCCACTTAGAGAGAAAATACTTTCTCCCTCACTGCCACAGCTGAAAATCACTGAGTGCTTTTCAGGTTTGGCTGAGCTGTGATCATTCATGGGAAAAACAATCATCTTGTTCTTCACAGTAATATCCTTGTGAAGAATTCTTTTATCCAAATTAAACTGGCGCTTTTTTTTTTTCTGAAAACTTTTTAAATAAAAGCTTATGGAGATGACAGGGACAAAAATAACTGTAAAAAAGTAAGTCTGCATGAAATTTCTGGCTTTTTTCTGCTGTTTTATATTTCTGAGTAGGCAGATTGAACAAATTAGCAGTATTTTGACAGGTAAAAGTGGAAGAGTATGGCCTGAAGAAGTGAACTCTTGACCCAGAATAAAAACATAGGCTGTTTTCTAGCCTTCACTTTGGAATTAGCAATAGACTAAAAGGAAAAAATCATGGATAAATATTGCGTGTCCATAAAAAATTAACATATTTATTAAAAATGCATCAATTGACTGAGATGCTTGATTTGATGAATTTTTGAGATACAACATAGACCTTCAATCTTCCATTTGCATCATCGCCATGTAGTGTTTGTTTTGAATGTGCCATGATTTTTCAGTGCCAGTGTGGCAGATATTTCTGTGAGATCACTGAAGTAAGAGTCCTTACAATGCAGTAAGTTAATATTGATTTTTTCTATTTGCATTTTCAAAGAGGTACATACGTATTAACAACGGGCAATAATTCACAATAACTTTATAAATTATTTCCACAATTTTCTGTTCCTCTCAGCCTACAGCCATGTAACATAATTTATACAAAATTTACTTTGTTATTGCTCTAATTTATTTATAGAACATCTTTTTTTCACTTGCATCAGTGCACCTTAAGGAGAAAATCCAACAAAACGTGTACACCTTAAAAGTCATGAAAATTAGGATCCAACTTCTCCAAAACTGATATTTTGACTTGATATTTTGTTTCCACTTATTCTTAGAGCAGCATGCAGAAAAACATTAGTAGATCAGCCTCTCTGATTCTATTTTCTGTCTTAAAGTATGGGAGAAAAAAGTAACATCAGCTCCATAAACACTACCAGATAGCATGAAAGTTTCATTTTGTCAAGATATTTTTTCTGATATCAAGGACTAAAAAACTGAAAACATTACATATTTACCAGCTGGAATTATTGCAGGGTAAATTCCTCTATATAAGTTGAAACACTTAGGCTGATCATGTAAAAACATACAAATCAAATGGAAATGGATTCTTTTACTTAAAAGATATCATGACATGTCAGCAATTAAAAAAAAAATAATCCCACCATTTATTTGAATAGGAAATGCCTACACAGTGATTGTGTAGGGACTTCTGATATCCAAATTCTGTAGATTTCTTATCTGAAGCAAGTCATGTAGTATATTCCTCTTCTGCAAAACAAAATTATAGTAGCTTCTATTGCAGGTCTATGTTTAACGATAAACATTTTCGAGAATATCAGGTACTCAAATATCTTACTCATGTAAGTGACTAAAACATAAAGTGTTATACAGAGAGTAGCTGTAAAAGTTTGAACTGAAGCATATCGTGCAAGAAAGTCTTCATATATATCATAATTTAGAAGTTCTCTGTCAGTTCCATCTGTTTTCTGCTCTAATCATAAAAACTTTTCTTCCTGCTCTCTGGTAATGTTATGAAGCCTATGCAAATAGTTGTTAGATATCCACTAGAAGGAAATGAAGTGCTCTGTTGCTACTTATAATGTAGTTTACTTTTTCTGTTGAGAGGCCTGTAACATTACCACCCACACAGGGTAATGATCCAGTACCTCAGACATAAACTGGACCATTAACTTTCAAAAGACCTAAAATAGGAGGGCTAGTCATGCCATCTCATTTTAGATCCAGTCTTACTCGATTTTGTAATGGTACTATCTATCTGTAGTATTTAAACTGTTATGTGTAGGGCTTTTGTGTGTGACTAAGAGCCACATGTACACTCAGAGAAAGTGCAAAACTGAAACTGATTTGGGGAAAGTAGATCCCATGGTGCCTATACATTCGAGATCTCTGAGGCTGAAGGTAGCAAGTGCATAGCCTAAAGTCCAAATTTGCAATGAGATACACACACAGATCATAATATTCATAAATTCAGAGTCTAGTCTGATGGAAAATAAAATACAGGAACATGAATGTACAAGCATACATATTTTGTTATAGGGCTCCTTAAAGCTCATTGTTGATAAAATAGGATTTCTACTATGAACACAGAACCCTGTCTCTGGTCAGTCCTTCACTAATTTAGCAGCTCTCCATTTCATCAAATGGGGTGCTGTATCCCCAGGAATTACTCTGACAAAGGAGCCCCCAGAATCTGGAAGATTGTCATGTTTCAATTTAGAGAAATTTAAAGCAAGGATGACTGACTAAGGATAGAAGTCTCTGATAGCGTTAGGAAAAGAGAAAGAATGTGAGAGTGTGTGCATGTGCATGCAAGAGACCATTTCAGTTTCTCATACAACTAAAGTGAGGAGAATTGTGCCTGTGCTTAAGTTTTGTGGTGAGTGGAGGCAAGGTCCCTGGTGTTGGGTTTGGACCTGCTTGCTTTCCTTCCTGTCTTCTTTTCTTCTACTTCTCTCGCTCTGCTGTTGCTATGTGCAGACCCCATGCTTACATTAAAAGCTTACATTGATTCTTATGGAGCCTTTTAAGACCTACACATGTTAATAAAAAGGGGCTCTTAACCCAGAACCTCGGTTTGGGCTAGTACCAACAAAGAATAAAAGATTGCTTTTGGTCCTGGGCTGAGTCGGGGGAGCAGTAGATGGATTCTTCTGCTGGGAACAAAAAAGAGGTTCCAGAGAGCCATTAGCTTGGAAATCCCACCCAGGCCAGGATCATCCAGTACTGGGAGTTCTCCACAGGAGGAGACTGCATTATCATGCCTGGAAGGAGAATTGCCTGATCATGCATTGCTGCCCCGGTCATCAAAATATTGTGATCCCTGCGCTGGCACAGGAGTGTCCAATTGACACAGAAGTATTTGTGATTGACTGCCGATCAAGCCCATCTGATCTTTATTGCTAGCAGCTCCTCCCAACTCACCCTTAGGCATGGCTGGGCAAACCTTCCCGTTTAGCCCTTGTAGCTTTGGATCTGCTTCAGCCAGCATGGGCACAAGTATTGCATGGGCACAAGTGGGGAGCTCTGTGTTGCAAAAGGCTAAGGCATTCTCTAGATTACCTTTTTGTGACTGGAGCTTTCAACAAGATAGCCCATTTAATGTCTGTAAGATAATGAACAGTAATTATTAGTTGTTTAGGTGTTGCTGTTAGCCTATCTTGCTTTTTGCTAGGGTACATAATGATGTATAGTGGGATACAATATCTAAAACACATCTCAATATAACTATTACAAACTGGTAACTTTGAGGATTCAAAAGATCAGAGTTCAAAACAAGTATTGTGTTTTTGCTATTACATTGCACTTTTGCACTTGTAAGCTGTACGTTGCAGCATCTTACAAAAGAGCAGTTGTTTAGAGAAACTCTAGGGTGAAGAGACATAATAATAATTAGTAAAAGGATTTCTTCTCACAAGGCATAATTAAAAGCCCGCTGAACTTTCTAGATTCTGAAATTTGGCATCATGCTAAAGCTGCAACACAAGGTTTTTTGTACAGTCCTGCAACATAGTAATGTTATTTCTTTGCATGAATGACTGTAGCATGTTTAGCCTGACCTCTTTTGATCTTTACAGCTCCAGTAAAATGGAACCTTACTCATCTGCACAATTTGATGGCAATTCTCTATAGTTGTCCAGCCAGAAATGAGCTTGAGGAAAAGGAGATGGCTGGGGCACTAACATTCATTTCATTCTGAATGAAGAAAAGTCCGAGATACAGAAGTCCAGAGTAGGACTGAGTGTAGTACAGGAAAAGCATCATAAATGTCTCAGAAACGTCTCAGTACATACCATCATAATTCAAAATGGAGTAAAAAAGATCTTTAACATAAATTACATATATTCTTGTGTGCACACATGTGTGTGAGTGTATATGCATTTTTCTATAGATGTAGACAGAATACTCAATCTTCCAAAAACCATTAGATTGTAGAATGTTTTCTGTACAGTATTCACAAGAGATCAACTCTCTCTTATCAGCCAGACAAGTTCAGCTATGCCTGTATATTGAGATTCACTGTACATGTATCACTGGAAGGAAACACTGGTCGTAAGCAGGAACCGAGAATAAAACTTCCTTTTACCACCTTTCCCATCTTCAGAAGTTATTAAACTAGGCAACTGAACTGTAATTTCCCAAAATAAACCTTCATATTTTCCGTGGGATGTTCGCTGAGCATTTCTGCTGGCATAGATCATCACACCCGTACAGGGTGAAGTAAGACTAGAAATAATATTTGGTACCCATAGAGTGCTTTCTCACTCAACATCACCTAAGACATGAATGTTGCACTAAATGAGTTAAACATAAAGGAGTAGCTGCAGTAAAGCTCAGTGAAGTGTTGAATGCCACATGCTTGCAAAAACTTCAATGTCATTTAGTGCTCTGTCACGCACAACTGAAATAAGAAAGAGAAAGGCCAGTTATTTAAATAGCCTCTAAGCCCTGGGCTTCTGATGCACCACATTCACCTGGCATGTAATAAAAAACATTAAGATTAGCTTCATACATTTAGTCTCAGAGTATTTATGCCTTCAAGTGTTTAAGGTTTCACGAACTTATCCTCTTTTCTCTGATCACCTTGATTTTTCAAATAGCCAGAATAGCTGTCCTCGATGTGCTTTACATATATTTCTTCTGTTCTTTGTGTCCAACACAGCTGCTGTTTGACTTATAAAAACCTTTTTATGCTTATTATATCGAGATCTAATCAATCCTTGCTTAAAGTTTCTCTTCATTCTTCATGAGGAGTATCTTGAGGTGGAGAAGCATGATTTTAAGATGAAAAGGGGAAACCGGGAGAGAAATGTATAAGAAACAGTGGAGAAACAGACTTGACTTGTTCTAAATAAAGAACTTTTATACAAACCTAAGGTCAGCCATAAATCCCTACTGTGAGAATGCTGAATATTCTGTATATTAATTAAAAAACTGGCTACATACCTGATAATATATCCATTAGTTGAATAAAATTCCAGCTGAAAACACTCAGGAGTTTATCATGTGAAAACATAGAACGCTACAAAATATTTAGTGGCTGGGAAGAGTAAATGTCTCCTTTTTATTTCTGTCCATCTAATTTTTTAATGCTTCTTAGTTTTCTTTTCTGTCTTTACTTCCTTATGCTCTGTGTGGCCTGAATTAAAAGAATTGTTATGGTGATATGGTAAAATGAAGGAGAAAACAAATGAAAGTATTGAAATGCATCTGTATCTGAGTGCTTCACATTTTCAGCACATTCGCAATACTCTTACAAGATTGAGAAGTTCTATTATCCTCATTTCATACATGGAGGCTGAAAACAAAGAGATAGAAGCCCAGATGAAGAACACTACTTGAGGTATAACAATTTCCAGTGATTTTATTGAAGATTAAAAAACCTTACTTTTGATAATCCAGTGTATGTGATTTACCAGGGAAAAACAAGATACCTGTAGCAGAGCAAGCAACTGAACCCTGGCTCTTGTGTCTTAGCCTGACCACTTAACAATTAGGACAAACTTATCTTCTGAAAGCAAGCTAACTGTTTTTTCATTACTACTGTACTGAATGTAAAGAATAATTTTAAACTGAAAAACAACCAGAAACCTTTCTAGGAAGATTTCTAGCTTGAAACTATTTCTAAATAAGAAATATCTACATATAGGATGCTTCATAATTATGGAAAATAAATAACTTCTGTAAATTAGAGATATAAAAATTTTAGAACAACAGTTCAGCAAGTAAAGGTCAGCATTTATAAGAGTTCTGCACCCACATTTTAATACATGGCAAACTGAAGTCAGAAAGTTGCTGCAGAATTTAACATTCCTGCTGAAGTATATTCCTTCAAATTAGCTTGATTTTGTGTGCTGTATAACAAGTATGCTTTTGTGTCTCCATGCTGTAATTCAAAAGACTGCAGTTTAAATTAGGTAGCCATATATAGCATTTTTTGTGAAGGAAAAATAAACAAATAGACTCTTACCAAGCTTTGTATCTGAAATCAATCCTCTCAATTTAACTAACATTGAAAGAAGAATTGGTTTTGCTGATTTCTCCCTGAAGCATAATTGTGTCCTTTTCAACATCTGTCTGTGTACTCTACTAGGAGAACTTCATTTTGGAAGCAAAGTATCCTTTTTCAGACATAATACCTCTACTAAAGTGGCTCTGACTAGGCTCAAATTAATGAAAATTCTAGTTGCAAGACTTGGAATTTAAAATTCCAAGATATACCTGCAGGTTGTTTTGCTGGACTGATGCTGATCCTCGTCTGCATTTGCTGAGTTTTCTACTTAAGTATAAATTTAATCTTCAAATCTAAGGATAGCCAGTGCATTGGGCCATAAGCAAACTCAGGCAATTTGGCCGTTTATACTTGTTGAGACAGGACTGCACAGCGTGCAGTGCTCTGAGAAATTTCCCTGTCCCACAGGGAAAGAAGGACAGGTCTGAGGGAAATATATTGATTAACGATGAGCACTGTGTTGACAGCAACTCAACAGTTGAGGAGGCAAATCTAAAAGATGGTGGCAGAGCTGGGACAGATGTGGGCTGAGCTGGCTTCTTAGCCAACAAGCCAAGGGAGACTTGGTGCTGGGAGCTGTTGGGTCAGAGCACGTTGAGGTGATGTTGTGAATGCCCCCAGATGGGGCTGACAAGGTCTTTGGAGCAGATAGCACCTTGCCACTGCAACAGGCCAAGCCCAGTTTCTTTGTGCACAGAGATGAGGGGCTCTTCTAGCCAGTTACTGGTGTCACTGGGCAGGCAGCTATGCTACCAGCTGAGCTGAGTTTTTGTGGTAGGTATTAATAGGAAGCTGAATTTGTCACAGAAAGCCTAGAGACTGGGAGAGTAGGAAGAAAATAGAAACAGGATTTGTGCAGAGCACAGGAAGATGACCTCTTCGTATCAAGCCCAGGATCTGTGCCAAGCTGCTGATAGAGTTTCTTCACCATGGGGCTGGAGAAGGATTTCCATGCCCATCTTCACCATGGGGCTACAACATGGTGCTGCTTTACTGGGTGAGGGAGGTAGGAAGGGGAAGGATCAGTTTGCACCTGAGCTGAGCAATGCATGAATGTCAAGGTATGCAATCTGGGAATGCCTGTTTGGTCCTTTGTGCATGAGACCTTTCTGGGTGGCTAGGCCACCAGAGACCTTTACAGAGTGGGAAGTCCTGTGGGTCATCAGCTTGATTCGGGGTAATGAAGTCTTGACTCTCTCATATATCTTCTAGTACTTAAGAGTATGTAGAATATCCACTTTTCTTCCCTGGCTTCCCTGGATAGTTCCAGCTGACTTCCAGTTCCACTTCCAGCTGACTGACAGAAGTGATGATAGTTCACAGACCTTTGCCTTTCCATCTTCCCTCAACCTAGTGCCTTCCACAAAAGCTCACTTGGTTTCTATAGCTCTTCTACTGATCTGGTTTTATAATCACTTGATCCATCTCACTTGACACTCAACCCAAGACTCTTCAAAGGATCAGAGACCTTGTGACAGTCTCCTAAATTCTAATCAAAGCTGAGACATATTGATCCCTCCCTCTGTTATGACTCATAAGAAAAATGGGTTAGGAGCATTCAGTCTCCAGGGTGATTGAACCAGCATTTTTTCACAAGCAATGAAGTAACTCTAAAAGGAGGAGAAAAAGTAAAAGAATTTTTAGTGCATTAGGTAACTTGAAAAATGGGTACAAAAAACAGAGTTAAAAGTTTATACTTGTAAATTAGAGTATATGAAACACCTGGAATAAAAAAAGAATCTGTGAAAAGGCTGAGTCAATTATTTTTAAATAAGATAACTGTTGATAGGTGCTGACTGTGTAAGGCTTTAAAGTTAATAACTGATAATGTTTCATATGCTTAGGATTGCATTTATAATTTAAAATTAATTTTTACAACTATAGGAACAATTGACATGATGAGTTCTGACCTGTGCAAATGTTACATTATCTGACCTGCTAGATAATTTCTAAACTAATTTGAGATGTTAGCTATATTCATTTGGGTGTTTCTAACTGATTTTGAAAGTGTTTTTGGCAAATTTCAAGTAGTGCTCTTAAAGTAAATTTTTGAAAAATTTTCCATACAGCTGGAGAAAAGAAATGTCTGAAGCAAATTCCTGAGTTTGATTTAGATTTCATTCACATCATTCCCCAGCTATTTCAAAAGTGATTTGTATTGATTTAACTACATTCATTGAAGTGTGTAGGATCACTCTGGATTTGCACTTATTTCAGAGATAAGGATCTGTCCTAGTAGGTGAATTGCAAGTCGATAGCAGTCTATTCCAACTTTCACTTTGCTGCTATAGGAAACCTGAGTTCATGTAGCAAAGCGTATACTATAATTGAATACATACCTTCCAGTCCCTCCAGTGAGTAGGTTCTCCGGCTTATCCCTGTTTTTTGGCCATTCTAAGATGTGAGCTGTACAAGCTAGGTTTTGAGCTTAGACAGTGAATAATACCAAGCTGATACACAGAGAGGGAAGTATAAACTACACTGTGGTGGTTTGACCTTGGCTGGATGCCAGGTGCTCACCAAGCTGCTCTATCACTCCCCTCCTCAGCAGGACTGGGGCAGGGGAGAAAATAAGATAGAAAAAACCTTGTGGGTCAAGATAAAGGCAGTTTAATAAAGCAAAAGCAAAGGCTGTGTGCAGAAGCAAAGGAAAACAAAAGATTTATTCTCTACTTCCCATCAGCCGACGATGTACAGCCACTTCCCGGGAAGTAAGGCTTCAGTTTCTCTGGAAGACGTCATCATAACGAATGCCCCCCCCTCCTCCTTTCTCTTAGCTTTTATTGCTGAGCAGACGTCATATGTTATGGAATATCCCTTTGATCAGTTTGAGTCAGCTATCCTGACTATGTACCCTCCTAAGGTCTTGCCCACCCCCAGCCTACTGGCCTTTGTGGGTGATGGAGGATGTTGGAGAGACAGCCCTGATGCTGTGCAAGCACTGCTCAGCAGTAGCCAAGACACTGCTGTGTTATCAACACCTTTCTAGCTACAAATACAAAACACAGCACTATGTGGGCTGCTATGGGGAAAATTAACTCCATCTCAGCCAGACCAAATACAGGCACACAAACATCTGATCTTGGAAATGTAAATTACAAAATGTGTCTCTTCATAAGTGCACTGGACTTACTTTACCAGTGTCCACCTCCGCTGCCCTCTTAGACAATGGCAACTTGCCTAGTCCTAAATTAATGCACAAATTGTTAAAAAAAAAACAGAAAAAAATTCACTTAATCCTGGGGTAGGCTCATGTGAACTGGTAAATATTGGCCATTTAGCCTAAGATACCTAGCAAGGAATAGTGTGTTTTTTCCCCTTCAAATGTAGACTCACTTAAATTGAAGAATATGACTTTATTTCTAAGCTCCTTAATCACTTTTGAAATGCCTAGACTAAAAAATATAAAAATGTGTAGTAGGATTCAGGATTAAAACCTGATCATAAAGACAGTCTATGAGTTAAAAATGTAATCCATAAATTGTCAGCCACAAACTGTAGGTTTTTATTTTAACTACCAGGGAGATAATAAATAATTCTGAAATAACGTTGACATTTATGTATTCAACTGATATGGCAGCTTAACATCCTGCTGTATACAATGCTCCCTGAACTGGGGATTTGTTGTTGTATGTACAGGACTTCCTATGGCAGTTTGTGCTGAACAGCATACTGGGGGAAAGCCAGAAACTTTGCTATGCAGTTATTTTTTGCCTTTCTCGTGCACTCAGGTGTTACAAGGATTTCCGAAGAGTGGGTAACCAGACCAACCAAACACAAACCCCAAAATATCAAACCATATACAAGAAAAACATTTCCCTTTAATGATATAAAAGAGCATTTGTGGCACTAGAGTGTACAATATCAGAAGGGAGACCCACAGAGCTCAGTTTTTGTTACTGACTTACATACACAAGCTAGAGGAGATGCCAACCTATTAGCATAATCAATTAGTTTTCCCACTGATTTTCTATGTTCTTTACCTTTATCCATGGATCACCCATCCAGAAAACTAATGTTATTCAGGTGTATTTGTTTATTAGTATAATATAAATCCCTTTTCCTCAGATGCAGATGAATATTCTTTTAAGACATGGATTGCATCTTAATGAGTTTTTCGAAGTGTGGTTCAGTATAGTTCTTGTCAGACATACTTCAGGATTCCTAGATTTTTCAGTGTCCCTGAAAATCCTAATTACATAGCAAAGATGAAAAACATATACATGTACACCCTCCACACTATCCTTTTGGGTACTTATTATCACAATTATTGCCATGTAATACTTTTATATGCTTGAATTTGATTATTTTCAGGTTACAAAACTTTGCAGGCTTCATTAAGATGTGAGTTATGGTATAATGCTGGTCATTTATTGTGCTTATTTGTCCACAAGGAAAAGAATTACATTATTCCAAAGTGATTTTTTAGCTGGCATTTAAAAAACACAGCACAAAGTGAGCCATCTTATAAAACACTGTAGCAGGTGGTAATTGGACACACAAGCAGCTGCCTTTATACTCAGAAAGCTGTGTCCTTGATTAAAATTTTGTTGCATGCAGATATGTCACAATATGGTAGGTTCAGCACCTTTCAGCTAGGGTGAAAGTTATATTGTACAGATATATAGGATAGCACTAGCATGTATATTTCTCTCTTAAAACTTGGGAGGAAATTCATATCAGTATCTATGAGATTTTTCTCTTTCAGAAAGCCACAGGACGAGCTTAGCCTGGTTCCTGAGTGAGAAGTACAAATCACTAAGCAGACTTGTATAACTTTTAGGTGGAAGTTTGGCAGAAAGTTGCAGCATTTGGGTGGAAAGTCTGGCAAAGTGAAGTTTGGTTAGTGGAAACCACTAACCAAAGTGGTTTCCAGGTGATTTTGGTACCCAGAAGATTTTGTCATTTAAAAAGTGATTCAAGATTGGTTCAACTTTCCATTCTGGTGGGGAACTGAATCAAGCCAAATGGGTACAGTCTATGTCTACTTCCAAAGCAGAAGCAGGAATTCTAGGTATCTGCTGTCAAGTATAGAGCTCATGGTGATGATCACAATATGAAACCCAGATTTTCTTTCTTCTTTGCTAAATTTGCAGATGTGTTGGTGTACATGCATCTGACTAGTGTTGCTTGAGCCCTTTTTGGATCTACATTGCAGAGGTATATAGGATTTTAAGTTATTAAGCATAGTTTTTAAAAGTGGTGGTTGTGAAAAGAATCAAAAGTGTATGGTGGTATGACATGTTAGTTACATCTTCCTGAAAACAAACAGGACATAGCAGTGGAGATGTACAACCTATGCACAACTTGGGCCATTTTTTCACTCTTTCACTTGAATTGTTTATATTTAAGGATAGTTTCCTTTAAGTAACTGGATTCCCTGGATACCTTATACTGCTATTGTACATCGTACTCCGATGTAAATAGTTATAACGAAAGCTTGTGATTTGGCATGAAGCATGCTTGACTGGATGACTTCTAATGTCTTGTAGTGCCTTTGTTTTAAAGCTAGATTTTAATCCTTAATTACAACATACTTTATCTATATTTGTTCTATGTCCCTCTGAACTACATTTTACCTTTTTCCTAATGCTTTCCTGTAAGTACAGTGTTTGGCATCAAAGTAGAAATGTGGTAAGGAAGAAGATCATACATGACAGAGGTATGCAAATTTAGAAGGCTATTTTCAGGACAATGTACATATCTCTTCCTTTTCATCTCCCTGCAAAACACTCTGCCTCTCTCCACAGTTATGTGTGATCCAATGCCATTTCACATTTGCCATATGTAAAGTTTACATTCAGGTCAAAATTTGGAAATGTGATGTCTTTCAAATTCCCATGCGATATTAATTCTGAAGTTTATGACTCAACCTGATTATTTTAGGAATGAAAAGAGCTCTAACTCACAGTGATATGTGGGGTTTTTTCTCTGGTATTTTGCCTTTATGTACAAGCACCTACTTTGTCTTTTTCTTCTTAGTGCTAAGCTTAGTCACACTAAATTTCATATGTGAACTTCAGTTCCATAGTCTGAAAACTTGGTTTAGATTTCATCTATTTCCTTTCTTCCAAGACTCCAAGATATCTCACAGGATGACATCATCAGAGTAAGCAGTCATTCTGATATATCTCCCAATCCCACCTCCTTAGGACTCCAAATACATTTGAAAGAATTGCTTTGTAGTTTTGTCGTCCTACAGCTCTTGCTAACCTTTAAAAATGCACTGTGATAGACATCTTTCCCGTGGATATGCAAAACATGGGCAACTCTGTCACTTACTGCCCTTGTATTTTTTCAGTTAATCATTCCCAAACTACAGCTGCCTGGTTCATATGAAACCCTGTGTCTTGTACATAGACTTCTTGACTTTCTGCTGCCAGATATTCCATAACTAAATGCTGATAGAGAGGAAGATGAATGAATTCACTGAGAATAGTACTGTTCTTCTTCCTTAGGCTTGTTTAGGAAAATCTTCAAGTGATTTCAGTTGCTCGAAAATAGAAAGTTAAATTCCTTATGAAAATTAGATTCTTTATGAAAAATGTTATGAAAGTGATATTGTGTGTTTTTTTATTGTTCCTTGATGTGCTTTTATTCCAGATTCCAACTCTGGAAACTCTACTAGGCTTGGTGGTAAAGTCTAGCTGAACAGGTCTTATGATTGACATTTAATTAACAGATCTGTCCATATGGGCTTCAAAGTACATTTCTACATTCTGTTCCCTGCACAGAGAGCTTGCTGAACTTAAAGGTGGCAAACAAATTAACAGACCCACAAGAACACTTTATTGTACTGACAGGAATGAGGCACAGGCAGCAGATTTTAACAGTCTAGCAGCCCAGAAGATTATTTGATTCTTGACTCTCAGATAAGGTTGTTTCAAAATAGATGAGTACAGAGTGGTTCCTCAAAGGGAGAAGGCCAACTCACTGCTGCCAGAAAAGAGAGATGTTAGAGGATTTGGGTTTTCAAGACATTTCATTTCTGTTTGTTGTTCTTGTTGCTGAAGTCACACTGTTTTGTTATTTGGTAGAAAACAAAATGTGTGTGGAGAGCCTGTAACATTCATTTTCCAGGCTAGCAGGAGGCACAAGCAGCCACAAACACCTTAGTTTTTAGACTAAGTTGATGCAATTCTGAATTATAGAAACTGCAGCTGCATTTCTTAAGTCTTTTAAGCCAACAGGATCTATCTGGGAGCCTGTGGGACAAATCCAGCCTGGGAGAAGCATCAGCTGAATTTTCTCCCTATTTCAGAAAGTCCATTATGGCATCTAAATGCTATTAATTTCACTTGGAGCCAAACCTTAACACCTTATGTCCATGTGAGAGGATAAACTGGTGGGGAGAAGACAACCATCTTTCTTGAATGAGTTTTCTTCAACATGAGGCAATTTCCTGAAGTGTCATCTGCCTTGTGTGTGTTGTTTTTCCAGATTTTCCAGAATAATATCTGTGATTTTCTCATTTAGGCCAGTCCTCATCCTTTATTTCTATGTTGTCTCCCAACTGACTTTGAAACAGGCATCTTTGTCTTTGCATTGACAACAAATGTCCTGAAATGAGGCACGTGCTTTCAAAAGGAAAGTAAATGCGTCACTTAATTTGAAATATGAAAGCCATGTTATGCCAGTTTTTCACTATCTTTACATAAAGATGTAGCATCTGGGGCATAAGAAAAAGTCAGGAGAGATGCTGTAATAGGAAGTGTCAGAACAACTCAATGCTTGTTCTCTTGCTCTGCCTGGCAAATTTGTATAAAGTAGAGGTTTAAATAGGAAAAACTTTAAATTGTGGAACTCTTGGAGTGATACACTGTATTTGTCTTGAAAGCTTTTACATGTACAGGCAATTGGAAATGACTCCCTCAAACACGAGGACAACTTTAATAACTGTCAAGTGTCAGTGAAGTAGACATATAAACAGTAGAAATGTCACAGTCCATCAGCTTTTCCTTACTTCTCCAATTTGCTTTCCATTGCTTAGTCACCTAGATGTATATAAATACTCCATGCATCAGTTCTGCACTTTGCTTCAGAAAAATGTTGGTACCTCTGCTTTGCACCTTTCCTGCTTTGCTTTGCACAGCTCCCACCTAGCATTCAAATTGAATTTTAACTTTAAAATTTAAGAATTATCTATCCCTGGGGTATGATTATGGTAAAAAAAATTTATGCCTTGGTATTCCATATTTATTCTCCTTCAGTGATTTCTATACCGAATCTGCTCACTGCAGATCCAAAACCAAAAGCTTTCTAGCTGCTGTGCAGGAAAACTCAGTTTGATACCTGAAAGTAATGCTGGGGGCTTGATTACCCTTCTTCATCAATTTCATCAATGGAAAACACTATTTTTAGTGACACTTTAACTGTGTAAAACTAGAGACAAATGAGACGCACACTTGCACTTCAAACGTCTGAGAAAAGAGGAAAGTAACTCACACCAGAAACAGGGGCCATACCCAGTCTAGATTTACAGGGACAATCTACTCGTTTGCTTCCTACAAAAGCAAGGACTGCAGAATTGTACTTTTAGCGCAGGGAAATTATTAGAGGAGTTGAGTGAAAGTTATTTGTCAAGATCAGAGTTCAACCAAAAAAAAAAAAAAGGCAATAGAAATACAACTGCATTATTCTAGTCAATAAGTAAACTGAGAATGTTCATTTTGGGGTATTTAGGCTTCTGATTAGGTTTCTACAACATTCTGATTTGGTTTCATTGAATGTCTTACTCCACCCTCTGACAAGCAGTCAATAGTAGGCTTTCCCTAAATATCTGTGTTGTGGGAGAGAAAACAATTAATCCCATGTTTTCTGAATATTAAAAGATACAGCATATTTTTACCATATGTTTAGTGCTTATTTCTATCAAAAGGAATAGAATAGTATCTCAGCTTTTCTGCCAAAGATACTGATAGTCTCCTACTGCTATTCCAGCAGAGTCTGAACTCCTGGCTCAGGTTTTTAGACTCCTGGAGATCCCGTTTGTTTCAATTCCAACTGCTGACAATGTATTACAGACAGTGAGACCATATTTATGCCTTTTTTTCTAAAGGTGAAGAAAAGGAAAAGTTTCATTAGTAGATTAAGCAAATCTAAATTTGCTCAATATATATAGAATATATATATTGAACACATATAAATCCTGAGGGAGCTAGCTTGTTAGGGAATAAGTAGGGTATAATCTCCCTTAAAAATAAGGGAGGACAGGCCCCTAAGGGAAATATAATACTGCTTCTTTTTAAACGGTGCCAAGGTCTTTTGGTGCTTCAGAGTTTCAGGAAAACCTGAAAATAAGATGCAAATATTTTTCATATAATTCCTTTTGCAGGGCTGTGGGTGCTTCATATTCTGTCTCTCTGTAAATAGTATGCAATAGCCCGGTCTAGCCAAGAGAGAAGGCAGATTCTCTCAAAATTCAAAGGTTTAATCCTTAGAGTCTAAGATAATCATATTTTCTTGCTCTGTTCATAGATCAGATATCGTGAGGTACAATAGAGATGTCTTATAACTGTGCAAGAATACCTCATCAATTTAAATAGTCTTACCTTTGGGGCAGGAAGAAGGGCGGAAAAAGAGGGGATATTTTTCAATTATTTGAACCCAGTTATAAGGAATCAAAGAAACATGAGGAAAGATGACATTATATTATATAAAACCTCAAGTCTGAAGTATGAAATACAGCAATGTTATGCAAATCCTTTTCAGAATTAAGATAATTTCAATTTTTCTTTTGAAATAAAAATGGCATACATCTGTATGCTTAAACTTCTTTATGCCCCCCTGTTTGTGTCTACCCACACAAGTGACCTTTAGCTTAAGAAGGGGCAGGGGTAGGGTACAGGTTTGCTTAGAATTTTTTTCTAACCAAAAATCACTTAGAATTTTTTTCTAACCAAAAATCAATGTATTTTGTGTAGAAATTAATTTCCTTAGGAAAAAAAAAAATAATTGCCATGGCCAATGCAAGTTGTGTAGAACTTGAGGAGGATCTGCTGAGACTTCCTGATGCAGAACTCCCTAAAGAAGGAAAGGCCTTTAAATTACTTGTAACTTTGGGAGACAAAAAGAAAACCACAATTGCTTCCAAAGGAAACTTGAAAAATGAGGAATGAAACTGATGTCCTTGTAAAGGTTTTTCAGGTCTCAACTGAAGAACCCACTCTCTTTGGTACCTTAAGGTATATTTAAGAAATCCGGAGGTCTGAAAGATGCTTAGCTCTATTATTAACATGTCGGTTTATTTCCTAGCAATTGTTTGGCTGTTATGGCTTATCGATTCAATTTCATTTCATAGTAGAAACAGCTCCTGTAGATATGCAGCTGAACATTATGTCTCACATCTTATTAATTTCAGCTAGAACAATATCTATAGGTTCTAAATTATTTTCTTCCTTCTCTTCCCCACGTTGTACTTTCCCTGGAGGAATCAACTCTACAGGGTATTTTAAACAATGAGGAAGACTGATACAGAGGCAGCCCCAGGAGTATTATGTAGCAGATTGTCTGGGTATGATTAGATTGGGATGAACTGTGAGCATGACAGCACTGTGCTGATATTGTAAGCACGATAACATGATGCTTTAAAAAGTGCATAAACCTCAAGTTGCCTTGCTATTACACAATTGCCTCTGTGTTGTGAGTGTAACAGTCTGAGAACAAACTGGGCCAGGTTCTGAATTTTGTTTAGTGGGGCTGAAATTTTCTGAGTCCACCTCATACCATTTCAAATCAATTTTGGGAAGCAGTGTAGGTTATTGCTCTTCATGAAAACATCTGCTTGAAGTCAAATGGAGCTTGCTTAGCTACACTTGGAAGATCCTTGTGGTCCTCCTCGCACTGCTGAAACTCCTCACCGCAGAGTCGAGAGGATAGTGCTGTGCACTCTGAGCACTGTGAACCATTGGACTTCTCTGACACGATTTTCCAGGGAAACTTGAGTTCTTTGTTTAAACTCTAGAAAACTCCCAGTGTCATGCTGGGTTTATAGCTACCTTAAAAATAAAACATTGGTCCAATTTAGGGGTTCATTGCCTCTAA
Organism: Ciconia boyciana; assembly: GCF_034638445.1. NCBI lineage: Eukaryota > Metazoa > Chordata > Aves > Ciconiiformes > Ciconiidae > Ciconia > Ciconia boyciana. The sequence goes on from NC_132937.1 coordinate 89,280,047, forward strand.
GGGAGGCTGAACATATTATGTAGATGTAGATAGATGTTGTAGATATTTTAGGTATTGGGAAGTTTGGCATACAGCCAAAGAGATGTATATCACAAGTAAAAAATATTTCACCAAAATATATGTCAAAGACAGATACTTATGAAACAGGGTCATAGCACAAGCAGAGATATCCTGATCTTTTGACAAGCTCTGGTATTGTTAGAAAGGGGGCAAATAGGCACTGATTCTACTGCAGTGGAACATAGAGCTTCTACCACTTTTATAGGTAGTTTTTATGTAATGCTGTCTTCTGTGATCTTCAGAGGTTTTTAATTACAATATTTTACTGACCTTGCAAGGTGAAAATAAAAATTTACTCTTCTACTCTCTAAAGCACATAGCCCCCATAACAGCAAAATTTTATAAAATGTGGCATCAAAACTAAACATGGCAGTGTACCCCACTGCCAAATTTAGAAGAAAAAAATAACATTTGTCACAATTATTCTTGTCCTATGCTAATAAGAGAGAGGGGAAATGAGGTTTGATTGTAATAGACCAATCTATTCCTATTATTGAGGAACCTCTTGCCAAATAGGCACTGCATCAGCAGTAACTGTCTCCCTAGAATATGTTTAATAGATGACTTGAATGATTGTGTATCACAAAATCTGCTGTTCTCAGAAGAGAACAACAGGTCCATGCTGGATCTACAAAATAGGGACCTTCCTGTGCTAACACTTAACCTCAAATCAACAAGTATGGATATAAATATCAATCCAGGGAATTGAAAAGCCAAATTTTAATACATTCTTAAATATATGGGCCCCTCAAAAGAAGAAACGGGAGGCAGTTCTGGTGACCAGCATTGGAGGAATGGAGCAGCAGGTGCCCAGAATTTTCTATACAGCAACCTAGTGTTTGTCATAAAAATGTCATATAATATAACTTTATAGGCATTTTTAAGGAAAAATACAGTCAGCATGTTCAGTCTCTACATTGCTGGGTCTCTGTGTTATACAGTAATAGACATTTAAGAAGTGTCTGAACACATTTAAATGGTTCATGAGGTGCTGCCTTACAACCCACTGTGCTGTATATGCTGTGCATTGATGTACCTAATGCTGTGTGTCTAAGGAAACAATCATACAGAATTTGTTGCTTTTCATCCCCCTTATTCCTCCAGTAACCTGGAGCTGACCAGTCTGAATAAAATGCAACAGGGCAGATGCCTCAAAGATTCAAATTTCTACAGGTTTTGTTGAAGTCAGTGGCGGGTAGAGGGAAGAGTCCCAGATCAATGCCCCATGGAGGAAAAGGCTGAAGTGTGAATCTAATGGACATCTGTTTTGCTTGTTACAGTGCAGGTATGGTGAGCTACATGGCGTGAGCATTTTTCAGTTGTAATCTTCAGACCTATGGGAGGAAATATTTGACACGTGGGGCAGGGAAGGGACAGGGAAAGGGAGACAAATACTGGAAGGGCTGTAGTGGGAGCAAGTTGTAGGTGAGAGCTGGAGTTTCTACAGTAAGGGAAGGGGATAAGACACCAACTGGAAACCACGTTTCACTAGCTGTGCTTCTCAGAAGAAAAATAGCTTTTCCTCTGCTTTATCTCTGTCCACTGAATTTTCTCTTTTATTGTGTACATTACATTTGTATGTGTGTGAAAGTGGTAAAAATAAAAATTGACAACCCTGAGGTTTTTTAAAAGGATTTGGAAAAATTATTTCCACGGAAGAAATAAGAATTGCTTTAGCTGCTTTTATAATGGTTTAGTTTTATCTGTATGTATTCAAGTTTCCCTTCATTCATCCAGGCCCCAAAGTCCAGAAAATACTTTTTGAAATTTTGTTTTTAGCCCTGCATCTTCACTTGTAGTCTGACTTGTGAGAACTAACTGTGTAGCTTTAAAATGATTGCCGGGCTCTTGAAAAACAACATTTCATCTGAAAACCTGAAACCAGTTAGAAGATATAGTGTAGCAAATAAATAGTTCACTTCTGGGATTGGCACGGCATCATACTGAGTATATTGCTTGTGTTGTGGGGGAAGTCTGGCTCTTATGGGAAGAAAAAACCATTTAGTTTCCTTTCTGCCACAGTAAGACATCACTGATGGCAAGTTAGCACTAACTGTTTTTTTAATTACCTCCTGAGAAAAACCCACACAATTGCGAGCTATCTCTGGACCTACACAGAATGCACTGTAGGGGAAGCAGAAACAATCTTTCAAACTTGAGATATTTTTTATAACCTGTACATTTACTCTATGCCTTTGAACATTGTCAGATATATAAGATAGACTTACATACAGCTGTTCTTCCGAGATTGCTCATCATCTGGGTTTGACTTGCACACCCAGAGATGGTCTCCCACAAGCTCCTAAAAGCACACAGTCTTGTACATTTTACATAAACGTGCAGGTGGCATTCTCTCAGATAGGACTTTAAAGCATTTAAATATTTCTATAGTAATTGATTACTGAATGATTTTGTAGGTTAATTAATGGAGGATTAGTACCTCTTGTCACATAAATTGACAGGCAGAGGTTTGCTCTATACATCAGTGAGTAAGGTCCTCTTCTCTGTAAGAAAACTCTTAATGTTTGACTGCTCATGGCATAAAACAAACCTGAAACTACCTTATCTCTTAGGCTACCTGGACATTTTCCCTGTCTCTGAGAACATTAGCATGCCATCCTTGTGTATCCAGTGCTGACATCAGGCTCAAGAGATTGTTTCTAAGCCAGGGCAGATCCTTCACTGCTGAAATAGCTTTGCTGATCACCTGTCCACTTTCAGGTGTGCCATTCATAGCTGTGCCTCATTTGCATAATTAATAAAATCAAACCAGAGTTGCCTCTTTCTGAGATGACTAAATGTTCTGAACAGAGAACATTTGTACAGAACCAAAACAGTATAGGGTCAACCTTCTGTAATCTTCTACTTACACATATGCAGGTATGAAGTATTCCTTGTGGAAAATCCTCTTAGAGAAGGGGAAACTTTGTGCGTCTTTCCACTGTGCAACAAACCAGGTCAATACTAAGAAATGCCTTTCTTAACTGGTGGGCAGGCACAAGATCTATATGCAAGGAATGGTATATTAGCCAATGTTTTTTATTAGTGGAACCTACAATAACATAAGCCACCTAGATCTTGAAACAATTTTTTGGCTTCCTCTCAAGCTCCTCAGTCTTCAACGTCTGCCCTTCATTTTCCTCTCATTTGATGCCTACCACAGGAAAAACTAAAAAACATTAGTTCCCTTTAAATATAACCATCTTCCAAGAGAACATTTATTCTGACAGCAGTTAGGAATTAATGACACATCCATACATCGTTAAAAATGCTTTCTGAGTAGCTGTTCAAGTAATTATTTCTTTTATCCCTCCATATACAGTTTCACTGTTTGAAAAATTGCAGGGGACAGTTATTTGTTATTGTCTCTCTTATGACTAGCTTGCATGCATGGCAACTTCTGCTTTCCCTATCAAGTCAAGATCAGTTTGATTTTGTTTTCTTGTATTGCATGTGGAGGGGAAAAAAAAAAAAAGCACAGGAACAAACCATGTTTTGATCCAAAATTTAGACTTTATCTGTTTAGCAAAGGGAGATGGAAGAAAAAAAATATCTAAAATATTTGAAACTGCAGTTATGATATATAAATACAGCATTTTACTAGTCATATCTATAGCCATATTTTGTAAAAATGCTGTTAGGGGAGCAAGTGAAAGCATCCTCTTCCTTCTCCTGTAGGCTAGTATTCTCAATGGTAATGAGAAAATCCCCTGTCATTTCCTGGTTTTATGCTTACCTCATGATGCAACTGAATTTGCATCATTACCTATCAGTCATTAGAACATATCTAGATTTGAAGAATTACTCCTCAAATCAAAATGCATAAATAGGTCATTTTACATGTAGATATTTGGGGTGGCAGATAAAATTGCTAATTTACAAATGTATGTACCAGAAGAGAGCAGAGATCTCTGCTCCCCATGCAGAATCTGCATGTGGGCCTGCATGTGCAGACTGAGTGCATTATTTCAGACTTGTGTAAGGATTTGTAATGAGCTACTGGATAGAAGGAAATTCACTCCATATAATCCAGCATCTCAAGAAATAAAACAGTGTGCACAATACCACAATTCACACAAAAATTGCCTCACATTCTAGTGGAGCACATAGGCTGTAGCAGCAGCTATTGTTGTATTCCAGTGTCAAGGCGTGAATACCCTGTCAGCGTCATGACGACAATGAGATCACTTACATGTAACAGGGTAATAGTCAGATTCTTCTGCACAACATGTCATCCAGCAGACGGAATGTCTCTAAGTCATATGAATAAACATTTATGAGCCCTGCAGATTTTATATCAGATAAAGGACAATGGCAGTGATACATGATGGGACTCTGACCACCAAATTAATCTCATGAGGAATCGAATAAAGGAAGAATAGAATTGCAATGTAGAAAAAATAAGAAAAACTGAAACAGACATGAGGACATAAGAAGAGATAAACAAGGTCAAGTTGAAGATCCCCCTGTCCCAGCACCCAATCCCCAGTAAGAGCCAAAAAATAATTTCTCAAGAAGAATATAGACCCAGAGGAAGTATATACAATACTTCCCCTGAGTATTTGCCCAGCCTCCAACCAGCTGCAATTTAGGGAGAGCATGAGTTGGTTTAGCAACCTTTAGTGGAGTTCTTTTTGATAAATTTCTTGAGTCTTGCTTTGAAACAGTGTAACCAAGATTTATTGTTTGGTTTATTATCACTCATAACATCTGGTGGGAAGGCTTTCATAGCTTCATGATACATTCTGGAAACAGCCACTTCCTTTGTTTGCTTTGTACCTGTTAAATACAAACTTTGTGTGTTGCCTCCTAGTTATGCATTTTTGCTAGATGAGTATACAGAGCTTTCAGAAAATTAGACATTTTTATGATTACTTTATGCATTAAAACAATTCAGATACTGAAAATCATGTATGGTGTGGAAATCTTTGCCATTATCAATACTCTCTTCCAAATCCCTCCTATCCCATATTTTCCATCCTTTCTTTCTTTCAGAGGTCAGATGAAGGACTTGAGGGAAACTGGTTTGTTTGCAGCATGTGATGCTCGTTACTCTAGACAAAAGAATACGTACGTCAGTACTTGGAAGAGACATAATTCTCTTTTTCTCTACTGAATACTTACAAAAACTGCAAAGGCACATTGAAAAGTCTACCTGATCACAATAATTACAACCCCAAACAACTACATACCCTGACAGTTATCTTTGACACGAAATTAATTCAATTTAATTGGTTTATTTGCTAACTGCTGCAGATTAAATAAGGTACTTTAAATCCTAAGACGTTGCTCCAGAACATGCAGCCATTAATGAGTCAAGTTTGTTATCTTCCTGTAGAGCCATAAAAGGTAGATGTAGAGGGATGAAATACATGTAGAGCTAAGCTCTTGGTAAGAAGCAATGTGTTGCCATTCTCCAGCAAAAAACTTTAATTACTCTTGTCCTTTCTACTGTTCTTCCAGACATTCTTGATAGATCATGTTTTCTAGACGTCTTGATGATTCTTGTTGATTTATTCTCTTCAGTTGCTTGCCTCAGCTTTCTCTTAATCCTGCATCTTCTGTGGATGAGTACTGGCTGCGAAAGGGGCAGGGCCAAGCTATTTCTTAACTTATCATTTGGAAAGGTTAGAAGTATTTCCCAAGCTGAGTAAGTGGCAAGATGAATGACCTCAAATCAGTCAGGTAAAACACATGGTACTGTAACTAACTTAAGCAATCTATAAAATGGTAAACTTCCAGACACTGTCTGTGTGCTGTTCTCATCCTTGCCTGAGATTGAACGCACAGCTCCTCACTGCATATCTTCTGGCTTTCACAGTGCTGATATTCAGATGGTGAAAAAAAAAAAGGGTAGGTTTTTCTCAATGTAGAACTATGCAGCTCTTTTGTGTTTCTAATCACACTGTGTCAAATTTATATGAAGTAACAGTGTATCAAGTGATTTATTTAGCAGATTTAGTGTGTTAATAAATTACATACATGCAGTAATAAATAATACAGTAATTTACAAGTTCTAGCACAAGGACATCAGAAAGTAAGAAAATATTTAAAATCTGTTGGATCATACTACACAGTTATATGTCAAAGTCAAAGCTGAAGTCATATTCAGATTTTTTTAAGATAGAGTGGAGACCCAGTCAGACAGCTTATTATAGAAAGAGCCCCTGACAAAATGCCAATTCATGCCAGGAGCAGCCTGGGTTCTTTGGCCTTTGAGTGGTCATTCAAAGAAAAAAAAGAGATTAAATCTATGTTGAAATCTTGAGTATATGAAATGCCATGATAAGCTTCCCTTGGAATTGTATTCAAGTCTCCACTGATTCAAAAATGAACTTCAGCAATATCATCCTTGTTCTATAAACCTTAGACTCTACTTAATTAGAAGTTCCTCATGAAATGCACTGTCTAAAGCTATTTGTCAGTGAACTGGTTTTGCTTGTTTGTCAAAATTCCAGTCTCACAAGTCTGTATCATTTTCTGCTAAGTAAGGGCTATTCAGTTTAGTGCTTTTAATGATGGCTATATGTAGATAACTTCCTGTGAAGTTCTCCAAATGTAAGAATTAATTTCTCTTATTGTATCCGTATAAAAAATAAAAATCCAAAAGTAATTAAAATTTACTGAAGATTTCTTATTCACCACTCTAAGCAAGCTCCCAAAGAAAATAACTACTTTTGTTGATTTATTGGTTCCTAGCAGAGGATAATGGGCTATATATAGGATAGCCAGCAGTGGATAGGATAGCCAGCTCATTTATCAGAGAAGAAGAGTCTTAGTTTAGTTAGCACTGCTAAGCTTTGTCTGCAATGAGAAGCTTAACCAGTGCTGACAATGTTTGTGAGAAATGTATGTAATAGAAATGACGCTAAAAATGGTTTAATTGCAAGAATAGATGGGGCAAAATGCATTGCACACATATCTAAAACTCCTTCTAAATTCCAAAGCAAATAAATTTTGGTTCACATACTGAAGATATGAAGATGTGATTCACATCATGAAGAGTTTTTGAAGACTTCCTGCCACTTTAGAAGTACTGTATGAAATTTTACAAAGAAGTTGTTCGTACAGCTTTCTCAATCACTAAATAAGGTGTAATAAATTCTGCCTATTCATTTATAAAAGAACTGGGGACAAACCTTCCTTCTCTTTGCTTTATTATACAAATTCAGAGTGGATTTTCTTACAAAATTAAGCTCTTTACAGCAGTTTTCCAAAATGGCAAAACAACTCCTCTCTTTGCAGACATATTTACCCTTCTGCTATTCTTATATAGTTGTAAAGCCTCTGAAGGAAGAACTCTATCCCACATGAATTTGTGCTTCACCCTGTTCCACATTTCTGTTTCTGAAAATGGAAAGTACTTTAGACATTGCAGAATTAATATAGTAATATTTGTCCTAATTTTCACTGGAGGAAAGGATTTGGGTTTTTTCCTCTCTTGCCAGGTACATTTGTGCAATTTGTTTGATCCACTTACATCTTACTTACAGCGACCCTTAGCAAAAAAAAAAAAAGAGGTTTGACATAAAGGTATCTTGATTGCCTTTATTTTTTCTAACAAAATACAGTAGACAAACATTACAATTAATGCTAAAAACATAGTCAAGCACACTAAAATCCATGCTTAAATAGGTCTGAGTAAGGCTGAATCCTCCAAAGCTAAAGGGCGTGGCTGTGATGCATGGTCTGTCATCTACATTGCTGTCTCTGACGGCCAAGGAACATATCACACAGGCACAGCAGGCTCAGGAAGGCAAGTATTGCAGCCTTAACCTCTGATTATGCAGACTATATAGCCTAACTTCCCCTCAAGTGCTGTTTCTGTGTTGTCTTTTGCATGATAAAGGGACAGAGCTGAGACCTCTCCACTCCTGACATTAAGAATTAAATCCATTTAACAAGCATTTTTACTCAAATCACTATTTCTAAACGAAGTTATTTGCTGGATTGTCAGAAACTTGTGTTTTATTTTCTACCAATCTTGCATTTTCAGTCTTCTTCACCCCTGAAATACTTCTCCAGCTGAGTATTTATCACCTCTTTTTCTAACCTTGGGTCTCAATCTGCCATTGTTCATTTTGGAGCATCTTCACTGAAATCAGTTTGGTAAACCAATGATTCATGTATTATTTAGAATTCAATAAGGTAAAAATCTGGTCCTGGGGATCCTTAAATGCATACTGCTATTACAGTGCTTCTAAAAAGCTTTTATAATTTTCCTGTGATTCTAAGTAGACCTCTGAGTCTGCATAAGTAAATGCCTGCTAGCTTGCTTTGCACTTCAACTTGTTTGTTAGGCTTCCTGTAGGTTCACTCAATTTCAGTAATGCTGCTAACATAACATTAACCAGTGCTGGGGTTTCATTTTCTGCTTTTTTTCAATACTATTGCAGTCTTAGAAAAACAACTTCTGTATGGTTATAAATGCTTGGTTTGAAACAAAGATCAAGTACTTTATCCACCAGTACTTCAGAAGACTTTGCTTCTGTAGAGGTTTTCCTTTCTCCTCTCCTGGCATTTTGAAGTTGTTAGATTTAAAACTCCTTTGAGAATCAGTAGTGCAGGCTAAAGAGAGAAAAGGAGTTACTGAGTAGGGGGGAAAAGACTTTGCTTTTTGCAGAAGGGTGAGACCATGGCAATTGGCTAGGCTAGCGCTAAGAGCTTTTTGATGTAGGAGTGATGTTGGAGGCGTGAGATGCCAATCACAAAGTGAGTGAACTTCAGAAGAATACGAAACAGATAACAGACAAAAATGGCCTTTCAAGAGGGCGACTGCAGAGTGATCAGAATCTCAGCTGAGAATACAGGCAGAGTTTCCCAAATGAGGGATGATTTTTTGACTGCTTAGCAAAGGCCTTCAGCCAGCCCCAGGTGCCTAATGGAAACATTTTCTCTATGTACAGTCTCTATGTACAGCCTTTCACAAAGTGTCTTTAACAGAAGTCTGCTGTGCCTTTCAATCCATGAAACAAAAGTTTTTCATTTATTGATGATTTTCCTTTGCTTTTTATCCTGGCAGTAGTGCATGTAACAGGAGGAAGTATATGTCTTGATTGTAAGAAAAAAAAAGTCGATCTGAAATTCACTATTCAGTCAATCACTGATCAATTCACTGATCAATATTCTCGTCATATAATAGGAAGCTGCACAGTTAAAGGAGTAGCAAGTTAGAGGAGGAAACAAATTTCAATCACTGCAGTCAGTTAGTTGAAGGGGGACTTTCCTCTACTTTAACAAAATGGGGAAGTTGTCTCAGTTCTTCAGAGAAAAAAAAAAGGAATTAAACATTTTCAAGTAGGAAGACAGCTTCTAGAAAGGAGAAAAACAATATGATTGCTGAAAGCTGAAATTAGAAATCTCAATTTTGTTCCCAGCCTACAGTTAAGAGGAAGACAAACTGTACTTTATTGCTTTCCATAGCAGAATTTTAAGAATTAAAGATATGGGGGTTGGAACAAAGACAGGAAGCAAAATACTTAAGAAATTGGGGTAAATCACAGCTACTGTCTCCATTCACCACCACTGCATTTCTGTACATAATGTCTTTTTCATTTTAAATTCATTGCTAGGTGATGTTCAGAATGAATTTAAGTTTGTGTTCGCTACTTGATTTTAACAGTAAGTAATGAGGTGGACTTGCCATCACCAAAACACAGTTGCTTGCTTAAGATATACATTCAAGGTTGTTGGAAAGGGATGAGAAGTTAATCTAATAAGACGAAGTGCATGTTTACTTGGGTTCTTTACTTACCATTTCATCTTATTTGCCAGAAACACTACAGTGGTCTGTAGCCAATAAATACAAACTTTGCTTTTTCACTTCATCTTACCTATATATCATTTATTTTTAGAACAGTATATTTATATTAAAGGAGTGATGAATCATTAGAAAGAACAGGCAAAGCATGATATCGAATGTTCTTCATTTTGTGTTCAATTGATAAACTAAATTAAAGTTTTTCTTCTTGGTGGTTTGGGGTTTTTTCTTTTTTTCTAATATACTGACAAAACAGTTCATTTATTTATTTTATTCTATCTGTAAAACGAACAGCACTGCCTTTGGCCCCGTCTACTTTCTACTTAGACCTCTTGGTCTAAGTGCCTAAATGAATAAGAGCTGCTGTTGTCGGAAAGCTTGAGACTGTAACAGCAAGTATTCAGCTGCTCATGACCAGCCTGCAGTGAGTCTGGAATTATTTTTATCCCTTGCACTCTCATACATACTGCTCATGATTAATTTGTGTAGTGGTTTTAATTTTAATGAGGAACACATACAAAGTTTTTATGCATTTCCTGTCATGTTTCAGGCAGACACATGATTAAAACCTTATAATCAAGAAATATTTTTTCACATTCAAAGAGTGCTTGTCCTGCTGCTCAGGACCTATTTTTAATTAAAAATCTGAGCTCTGGTACCTGTGCAACTATGATTATGTCAACAGTAATACCCATGAAAACATCAAAGACTCATCAACAGTCTCAACAGAGCAGAAGGGGAAAGCAGTGGGATATCTTACACCTTCCTTAACTTCATGAAATGAATTGTAACGGACATAGTATAACATGAGCTCTTCACAAGGCTAACCCTCCCTTGGTAATTTGCTGGCTGTACATGGAGGAAATGGTAAGACAGAAGTGGAGAACTTTAACAGTGGATAAGTCAGAGATAGCTTTTCATTTAAGAGTAGTTCAGAACTAAAAAATACAGAATTGTTTACTTTAAAAAGTGTGGTAAAATAACAAAAAATGCAAAATAAGAATTGTCATGGTTTAACCCCAGCCAGCAACTAAGCACCACACAGCTGCTGGCTCACTCCCCCCAGTGGGATGGGGGAGAGAATTGGAAGAGTAAAAGTGAGAAAACCCATGGGCTGAGATAAAGACAGTTTGATACGTAAAGCAAGAGCCATGCAGGTAAGCAAAGCAAAACAGGGAATTCATTCACTGCTTCCCATGGGCAGGCAGGTGTTCAGCCATCTCCAGGAAAGCAGGGCTCCATCACACGTAATGGTTACTTGGGAAGACAAATGCCATCACTCCAAACGTCCCCCCCTTCCTTCTTCTTCCCCCAGCTTTATATGCTGAGCATGATGCCATATGGCATGGACTATCCCTTTGGCCAGTTTGGGTCAGCTATCCCAGCTGTGTCCCCTCTCAGCTTCTTGTGCACCCCCAGCCTCCCTGCTGGTGGGGTGGTGTGAGGAGCAGAAAAGGTCTTGACTCTGTATAAGCACTGCTCAGCAGTAACTAAAACATCAGTGTGTTATCAATGCTGTTTTCAGCACAAATCCAAAACATAGCCCCATACTAGCTACTATGAAGAAAATTAACTCTACCCCAGCCAAAACCAGCACAGAGTATAACCAATTCCTCCATGAATTGTCCTCTACTTAATACTGGAATCTCTTGTTCCAGTGGCAGAGAGTAGATAAGAAGTTCTTGCTTTTTTACATTCTGTTGTAAGCAGGATTAATATATGAAAGCCAAGCTTATAGTGCAAGACTAATGAACGTTATCTGAAGAATGAAGGAGAAGCTCTCCACAGCTTGGACATTTCTGATGATCAGATCTCACTGTACCCACACTCTGGTATCTGCAGACCCTGCTAAGCCACATGGTAAAGCAGAGTCTTAGCACAGTCTTGACACACCACTAACCATGAGGTAAGTGTGGTTTTGTGTCAGTTGAGGCACAAGTTTGTTGGGCATTCTTCCTGTATTTATACCTGTGGTTATTTATTTATATTCCTTTATTTATACCTTCTTGTTATTGGTTTTTTTTCTGCAGAATGCAATTTTACAAAATATATTTTTTAGTGATTAATATCAAGCCATTGTATATAAGGGAATATACTTGATTTGCATGGTTTTGCTGTAATTGTACAGACTCAAGCTATTGGCCTTAGAAGAGGAGGTAAGTGGAGATGAAGTTGTCACAGCTATATTGTATGCAAATGCTTTTCACTCTATATTAAGTACCAGATTGAATCTTTGGGGGATCTCTCACAGCCACACTGTATAAAGATGCAGAATGTCCAACTGAAAGCTTTGTCTTTTCCTTTGCCTCTCTCTGGTGTATACTACACATCGAAAGAATGCTGAAATAATTGTACAGTTGAACAAATCAGCAGATATGTATTATGTGAGAGATATTAGAAGGTATTGGAGGTGAACACAGCATCTGGTAAAATCTATTAGTTTTTATTTCTGTAGATTTGAATGGTCTAGCGAATATACATACTTATGAATATATGGGTTGGTCTAGCAACTCAGAAAACATGCAGTTTTCTATATGGTTATTTTCTTGCATGAGATTATGTTAGCAGATGTTGGTGCTTAACTGCTTTGTCTTAAGTCCTTCCTCCTTCTATTCTTTCCATGTACAAAAATAAGCTTTCTTGTTCATCCTCAGTTCAGATATGCTCTCCATTTAACAAAACAGATGTTCTCTTTAAATAAGCTTCAGGTAATATGGACATCTCAGCCTTTCCTTAATGAATCCGTCGTAACCAAATTACATATGCATAAATGCAGCCTAAGTCCTTCAAGGACATACTCATTAGCTGTGTCATTTTGGATTCACTCTTTGGAATAAATATGTCCCTGTGGCTGTTAGAAGCATTTAGAATTACTGATTCTGTTTGAAAATACCCATTTGATATACATTAACAATACACTGCTATGTACACAGGAAGAAAAGGAGACAAGAGGGTAGTTATTCACAAAGGTATAAAATAAGTCCTCTTATATTCCACAGCCCTGTGTCCTTTTCACATATATCAAATAATAAGAATCTGATCAATCATTTCTAATACTCCTAATTTATTCACTGTGGTATAACTTAGCTAACTGGATTTTCCTAATTTATAATGAAGTGACAGGAAATATTTCTAGCTATAGTAATTCACAAATATGAACATTGTAAGTTATGGGAGATTTTGATTTCTGTCAGTGTAGGTAGAGGATATTTTTAATATATGGTATAAAGTAACATAGCTTGGTATAAAACATGTTCAAGGGAACGTCTGATATTCAGAAAACATACAGTGAGATTCATCAACACCAGAAAAGTTTTAAAGTGCTGAAGTTTTTATGTTAAAGAAAAATTCTTAGAGAACTTAAACCAAGTTTAGTGTAAAATAGGCAAAATATGCAGTATGAGTTTAGATCACTAGATACAGTGATCTTCAGTAAAGAGATATTTGGTTATCCTCAGCTATCCAAGCTTCATGACACAAGTCTGTCTAATTAATCAGCTATGCCACTTTTAGTTCCACTTTTTACACTGTTTTTTGCAGTGCAGTAATTTACACTGTTACAAACGAGGAAACGGTAGTTACAAACAATTTCTCTAGTGTTGATATGAATCATGGTACTGTTGAAATCAATGAGAAGCTCTCCCTTGATGTCAGTGCCAAGCAATGGAAACCTACATGGGTTATTTCATAAACAAAATGTAGTAGTGTTGGTAATTATTGCAGAGGACATCTTGAATCATCATGTAACCACTATTTCTTTCCTTCTCTCCTTTATCTACTGGCAACTTTCAACCTTGTTTAGTTAGCTGGGTTTGGGTCCTCTTCGTTGTAATATAAGGATCTTCTTTAAAAACAAACACCTGCACTTCACTTGGGCTCTAGGGAAGATGAGATAGACAGCTACATGTACTTCATTTCTAGGCAATCTCCTCTAAATTTTTTTTTTCATAATATCAAAGCTATATTTGGCTCCAAATAATGGCCTAGCTTCTGGTGTCTTTACTCTGACCTAGCTGAAATACTTATGTCAGTGGGACAGCTCAAAGAATAACCATGGTAATTTGTGCATTAGTGGTGGCACATCACCCAGAGAAAGTGGCAAAACACCTTTCCTGTTACCATTTAAGTGCAATAGGTATCCATAATTTGTATCAGCTGCATAAGGGAACATCAGAATGAGAGTGAGCCCCTAGGACTTCCACAGCTGAAAGAGATGATTTTGACCTGCATTTGCTTCCAAGTGAAAAGGGCCCTACTAAACTTTTGTAGAGGAAGATTTACCCAGTAGACCAGAGTGACTGATCCACCAGAAATAAAGTTGGGGTTTACATTGGAAGCTGTTATGTGTGAACGGGGAATGTAGCAATTGCAGATTCATAATGTTTGATTATAAATTATGTTTGAGTGCTCATTAAGGCACAAGAGCATGCATTTCATTACAAAAACACAAAGATTTAATACAGGTAAAAAGTCATTATGACACTCAAGGGCATAATAAACTGTAAGCAATGCAGCATTCCTTCATAACAGTAAACTAATATATATTCTGTTTCAAGCTTTACCCTAATAAATAGGCCCCAATGCCAGACAATGCTCCAAACAACT